>NC_059164.1:20319590-20944590 GCF_019923935.1 Bubalus bubalis | reverse complement strand
ATTATGATATAAACACTGATTCATAAAAGTTTTACCAAATTATGAATGCATCAGTTCAGTTCAGTTGCTCAGTTGTGTCTGACTCTTTGCCACCCCATGGACTGCAGCACACCAGACCTCCCTGTCCATCACCAACTCCCAGAGTTTACCCAAACTCATGTCCATTGAGTTGGTGGTGCCATCCAACCATCTCATCCTCTGTCCTTCCCTTCTCCTCCCACCTTCAGTCAATCCCAGCATCAGAGTCTTTTCCAATGAGTCAGCTGTTTGCATCAAGTGGCCAAAGTACTGGAGTTTCAGCTTCAACATCAGTTCTTCCAATGAACACCCAGGACTGATCTCCTTTAGGATGGACTGGTTGGATCTCTTTGCAGTCCAAGGGACTCTCAAGAGTCTTCTCCAACACCACAGTTCAAAAGCATTAATTCTTCGGCACTCAGCTTTCTTTATAGTCCAACTCTCACATCCATACATGACTACTGGAAAAACCATAGCCTTGACTGGATGAACCTTTGTTGGCAAAGTAATGTATCTGCTTTTTAATATGCTGTCTAGGTTGGTCATGACTTTCCTTCCAAGGAGTAAGCATCTTAATTTCATGGCTACGGTCACCATCTGCAGTGATTTTGGAGCCCCAAAAATGTACAACTATATAGCGGCCCAAATTTCATTTTTCATTCTTCAAGTGTCTATTCAAGACCTGCTTCTCTTTACCAGGATTTAGGTAGACAGCCTAAGACATAAAAATAATGACTCTCTCCTTTTTTAATAATAATGAAAGCACATTTATAGAGCCTTTCTCTTTTCTTTTTTTGGCTGCATGGCATGAGGTGGGAGGATCTTAGTTTCCAACCAGAAATTGAACCTATGCCCTCTGCAGTGAATGGGGCAGATTATTAACCACTGGACTGCTAGGGAACTCAGCCAAGAGCCTTTTTTAATTGTAAAGAAAATATTCAAATTCATCTTTATGAATCCAAATCTCTGCAAAAGGGATCCTAGATTTGATTGGCTCAGTGAGTGAAATTAAATCATGATGAAGCATTTCAGCTAGCAACATTCTCCAGGAAACGCACCAGCAGAGAAAACCTACCTCCACCATTCTTATTACAAATAGAAATATTCCTCTACACCGTTTTCTTCAGGTGCTGGCATAAGTTCACTTTTGTTAAATATCTAGGCCCACACATATGTTTAACATGTTGCTCTGCATGTTAAAAAAAAAGGCATTCATAGATGAAGTTTAAAGAGCTGTTAAATATCTCTTCCAGAGAGAGTAGATAGTATTCATCATAAGGTCTTCAAAGTTTTGATTTCCCACTAAAGATACACATACATGTAAAATTTGTTAACTGAGAGTCAACTGAACTTTGCCAGAAAAACATGTTATGAAAATGAAAGAACTCTATGACAACCTAGAGGGGTAGAATGTGGGGTTGGGAGGGATATAGTTACAAATGATGCACATTACTATATAATGATGCAGAAACCAACACAAAGCATTGTAAAGCAATTATCCTCAATTAAAAAATAAATTTAATAAAAAATGAAAGAGAAAATATACATCATGCCATGCCTCTGATGAGGGAGAAGACAGGCTTTGCTATGCGCATATAATCACATTCCCAAAGTACAAATCTCTGAAACAAGAAGCCATGAAAAGTGTTGGATAAGCAACACTCTGTACACTAAAGAAAATTTGTGAAAATTACACAAAGGAGTTCAATATAAGTGATGAGAATTCTCTCTCTTTTGTAAACAAAGACTATTACCCATATGTTCAGGCTGAATAGAACATAACCATGAAGATGTCCAAAGAATTCTTTTTTGGCCTTATCCAATAGACTGATTAATCACTGGGATGAAACTGGTCACTGATTAAATGACAAATTTATCTCCATTGGTTAAGGTGGTGTCAGCTCTGAGATAATGTAATACATGGACATTAACGTTAGGGATATATTTGTTAGAACACTGGTGATTAAATTTACTAGCCATGTGACTTCAGGCACTAAACTTTAAATTTCTGAACGTCATTTTGTCCTTCCATACAATGAGAATAATAATACACTGATGTACGTTAGTCTGAAGATAAGGTGTGACTGCTGCTTACCATATGTACTATTTCTTAGATCCCCTCCCACAGGCTCAGGCTGAACACATGTGATTCAGAAGGGCAGGGTATAGTGTATTTTGAAATCTTAAGAACTGATAAAATTTAAAAAATCCATTTTCTATCTGGAAATCAATTTACATTTTAAATACCTTTCTATTTGAATTACATTGTAACATCTTTCTTTTTCAATTACCTAGCCAGTAAAATTAAATGCAAAAAAAATTTTTTTTTACTGCAACTGTAATTATAACAGGTGGCCTGGATTTTACCTCCTACATAGTTCTAAATTTAATCAATATGTCTCCATCATCAGCACTAAAATCATATTATTTTCCTTATGTAAGCCTTGTAAGATTTCAAAACTGCAACAAACTATTCTGGCTATTCATAGGAAAATGAAATCTAAATGTATTCCTTTTACTGAATTTCCCTGGAAACTACTAAATATAAAGGCACTGATTTTCTCATATTTATCTTTATATCAAAGTGGACCCACTTACAACTTTGCAAATGTCATTGAACATACTGTGGAAAATTGCTGAAATGATAAGATAGACATTTGGAATCTATTTTTCCTTTTCCCTAAGAAGCAGGAGTATTAGCTAGTGATTAGTAGTTTCCATGACTAAATCCTTTCTTAACGTCAGTTATAAATATAGTAAGCTAAATGGCAACCCACCCCAGTACTCTTGCCTGGAAAATCCCAAGGATGGAAGAGCGTAATAGGCTACAGTCCATGGGGTCGCAAAGAGTCGGACACGACTGAGCAACTTCACTTCACTTCAAGCTAAAACTAATCCTACCAATATAGATAAGGGTAGACTAAGGAAAACATAGCTTCAATTAAATGCTGAAAACTTTTTTTAACCTTAAAACATACAGAAGTTAGTTATTCATTTTGGCTCAATGGTGAATGAGAAAGGAAGAATTTAAAAAAGTTACTATCAGAATGAAAAAAATCTAAGTATTCTGAATCCTTGGTGAGTTTCCTGTTAAAGCTGCAGTTTTGGTACCTGCTCCCCACTGCCCCATATACATAACATCCCCTAAAGAAATATGTGTGCAAGGAACCAGTTCAGACAAATGCATACAAACTTTTATCATTTACAAGATTTTGGACCCAGTACTCTATGTTATCTCTAGGCAAGCTAGACTCAAATAAAGTGTGACCAACTGGGCCCCTATTCAAACAGAAAGGAAATCTAGGTCAATTTGTCATATTAGTTGTATGGCATTTCAACAGAAATAATAAGGACAGTGAAGTTGAAGAAATTTTTATTTTAAAAATTGGAATACAAGTGGACCACTGTCAAAGAAGGACAAATTTTGACTCTTTTACTTATCACGTTAAATCGTCCATTGCCTCAAATGTTGGACCAGTGCATTTCCTGTACTGAACCCACTTTTCTGTCTTGAAGGTAAAGACCTTTGAACATCTAACAATGAAAACATACCAATAAAAACTGAAGTAAAATTGAAGTTTTTTAAGAAGACTTTGAGAAGGATTAACTAGTTCTAAATAGTAAATCCAGGGGGAACAATCTTATATTCTCTTAAATACAAATATAAAATTTTGTATTTCTAGTCTGAAAATTTGCAAACACTCCTGTGCATCTCTGTGTGAATAAATGACATGAGGATGTTTATTTCATAATTTAAAAAACTTTTTTTTCTTTATTTTTTTGCTTGCACCAGGTCTTCGTTGCTGCACCTGCCTCTAGTTGCAGTGAATGGGGGCTACTCTTGAGTGCACAGGCTTATTGCAGCGGCTTCTCTTGTTGCTGAGCACAGGCTCTAGGCGCGTGGGCTCAGTAGTTGTGGTACACAGCCTTGGTTGCTTCGGGTCATGTGGACTCTTCCCGGACCAAAGATTCAACCCATATACCCTGCATTTGCAGGCGGAGTCTTATCCATTGTGCCACCAGGGAAGTCCTCATAAACGTTTGAATGAATGTTTCTTTGATGTTTCCTCCAAAACTTTCTGAAATAGGTCAGGAAAAGACTTCTCTTCAATCTGCTTCAGTTCAATAGAAGACCACTCTCCATGCTAAACTAAGAAATCATCCCTATTCCATCTTACATGTCAGGTTTTATTCATATACAAGAGGCGATTACAACAAGCAGAATCCCCTGGCATCTCCCTGATGGATGGACAGTATGGCCAAGAAACAAATATGTATTGTTTTAATCCACTGAGATTTTAGAATTGTGCATTATTATGAATAATCTGGAATCTCTCTTCTGAAGAATACACAGAGTACAAAGAGAGTGAAGTTCAATTACCCTCAAGATAATGTATTCTTCATTTTTCAATTCACACAAGAATAATCATATTAGCCCCTTGTAATAAAACCCTTGATGCCAGAAAGAAATTAAGTTCTCACTCAGTATAGAAAACATCACTTTAAAGCATTTCTTTCTATTCTATTCAGATTTAACCAGAGGGATCTCATTAATATACCCAGTTGGAATGTAAGTTTCTTTGTTAGTATCTGAAGCCAGAGCTTTCTTCATCTGGAACTCATGTAGATTTTTAAGCATATCCAAAGTTAGGCTACTCAAACTGCAAATCTCTAATATGATCCAATTTTCCAAAGTTCATATAGACAAAAGGAAATGGAAGAAAATCATCATACTAGTTCAACATCACCAATTCTAGAAAACACAAACACATCCCAGAATCAATTCTAATTACTGCAGTTGCTTACTCTCTGCAGAATTATTTGACCATTACTGAATATTTTCCAAACTAAAATAGTGTGGCCCCAAACCACTTATAATTACCACAATTCTGGGCAGCCCCTTGGCCTCTCTTAAGCCACCATTGCCTTTTAAAGGAAAGCAAATTCAGCATCTTTTTCTAAAATGATCTGAAATGAGGAGGGAGGAAGATTGTATACTTTCATCCACAAATATTTTTCTGATCCCTGGTTTCATAATTTTATATAGCATTTAGACTCTAGTCTCAAACAACACTGTTATTCTCTGCCACTGATATTAAGGAAGATAGTGTTTTATTTTTGTGAGAAATAGAGAGACAGAAAAAGGAAGGAGAAGTTTTGCTGATTTTGACCCTTACTCTATGTAAATCAAGTCAGGCTATCTATCCAAAGTTCATCCCTGTTCATAGAAACAGAAATTCTAATTATGATCCTACAATTTTCATATCTAAGGAGACAAAAAAAGACATCACTATTAAAGATTCTTCCTTATGGAACAACACCAAAATACATCTTGATCATTTTGTTTTTTTCTCTTTATACACACATGCATGATTAAGAGAACACACACTCACACACGTGTGTGTGCCCTTGCCTAAGACTCTAGAATCCTTTGCTTATGTAAAGAACAACCTCAACATGAAACAACCATGTGGTTGGAGTATCTCATCAAGACTGCACACAGGCTAGACAGATCTCCCATTTTAGTCCCACCAGGTGTCTCTACTCAGTGCTGAATGAAATTACAAAAAGAATCCAGAAAAGGTACAAAGAACACAGTCATGTCATCTGGGGCAGTCAGTTCTTTGCCACCCACAGCATGTAGTTCAGTTCAGTCACTCAGTAGTGTCCAACTCTTTGTGACCCCATGAACCGCAGCACGCCAGGCCTCCCTGTCCAATACCAACTCCCGGAGTCCACCCAAACCCATGTCCATTGAGTTGGTGATGCCATCCAACCATCTCATCCTCTGTCTTCCCTTTCTCCTCCTGCCTATCAGGGTCTTTTCAAATCAGTCCAAGGGACTCTCAAGAGTTTTCTCCAACACCACAGCTCAAAAGCATCAATTCTTCAGTGCTCAGCTTTCTTTATAGTCCAACTCTCACATCCATACATGACCACTGGAAAAACTATTACTTTGTTGACAAAGTAATGTCTCTACTTTTTAATATACTGTCTAGGTTGGTCACGAGGTTCTGGTAATTTAAGAGGTTTTCGGGCATTTTCTGACCATAAAGGAGTTGAGTGTGACAAACCATCTTTAGCATCACTCCCTGCCAAGGTGACAAAACTGTCCTGCTGTAACCTTTTATCATCAGTTGATCCAGTGATCCATACAGCTAGGAAAAACTCTCTGGGGAAGTCAGTTTAGAGTTCCTAACTTTTATTTCCATTTGGTCACTTGCAGGACACAGGAACATGAAGCAATGACCGAGACTTTCAAGTATACATACCAGGAAAGGCTAGTAGGCAGGGCCCTAAGAAGAGACCCAACTGCAAGCTACCAACTTCACATTTAGAAATGCGGGAAAGGCGAGACCTAAAATTGCTTACTACAAGAAGGCAGAAAATGACTGAAAGAGAAAATCCATTTCCCTAACTTTTTATTTTTTTTAATTTATTTATTTTAATTGGAGGCTAATTACTTTACAACATTGTAGTGGGTTTTGCCATACATTGACATGAATCAGCCATAGGTGTACATGTGTTCCCCATCCTGAACCCTCCTGTCACCTCCCTCCCCATCCCATCCCTCTGGGTCATCCTAGTGCACCAGCCCTGAGCGCCCTGTCTCATGCATCAAACCTGGACTGGCGATCTGTTTCACATATGATAATATACATGTTTCAATGCTATTCTCTCAAATCATCCCACCCTCACCTTCTCCCGCAGAGAAGGATTCTTGCCAACAGGAAAGAACAATTTCTTTCCTTAAGAGATAAGAGCTAGAAGACAATGGAAGAAACAAACATGATTCCATGCAGACCAAGTCAAGCCTTCACTCTGCCATAAGCCTACGTCATCAACATCAGTCTATAGCCTCCCTTACCACGGGCTGCACTGTGTCAGTATCCCTATTATTACATCTTTCCGTCATCTGGTTTTAGCAGTGCTCTTGTATCTCTTTCCCCTACTAGCTTGAAAGCCCTAGAATGAGGAAACTACTCTTTACAAATTCCAACTGGGGCTTCCAATCCTAATGGTCTTGTACTGAGTATACACTCAGATACTGGAGAAATGGAAAGCCAAGGGTTTATTCTAAACATATTTATCAGAGTTGAGAAAACATTTCTCATAAGTACATAAATATTTTGAATGCCTTATATTTCCTTTCATTTCTCAGAATCTGATGGACTGATGGAACTGAGAGAGAAACTTTACAAAAATGTCAGAATTATACACTGGGAATACACTGGGAATGGTAGATACACTAATGTTTTGCTTATTTTTACTTGGTTCAAGTAGCTACTAACTACAGAGATGCTTGAAATGCATCTGTTTTATCCTAAGCTTGATTACTTACACATCCCTAAATTATTCTATCACAAATGACAGCTTATACTTAATGAAAGGGGCCACTTATTTAACTGCTGATTATTTCTGAGAAACCATTTTAACCTACTTCCCTATTTAAATGAAAATGGGGGGAAATATACTTTCACAAATCTTCAAAGGAATGTATTTCTGCTTTTTATAGAAAGGAGAGTGGGATGAATACAGCAAGGCTTTCCTCCTACACACCCATGTTAGGCCTAGAGATTAATATATATAAGTATTAATAAAAAGCACCTTCTCCTGGGTATATATGATCCTCCAGAGACCACCAAGAGGGCTAAGAGAGTGGTGACCAGACACAGAAAGTCACGTGTCCTCAGTCCCTGTGTTGGTTTCCCTGTGTCACTGCAAATGGCCCTGACATTCCTGGGGAGGTTGTGCTGTTGATGTTTAGAGAGTAAGCTCAGATATAATTCTCTAAGGAGTAAGACAGTTTTCTTTTTTTAGGGCAAGATAATAGGTTTTATCCCTTCCCATAATTCTGAGCATTCTTTGCTTATGCTATTTCTAAGTGTGGTGAAAAGCTATTTAAATATGACTTTGGTAGTGATAAACTTTCTACTGACAAATCTAATCATGAATCCCTCATGCTTTGTATAATAAGTAAAATGAAACTATCAACAAAATCTAAGAATTTTCTTGTTATAGGTGGATAGTATAGATTTGGTGTTAGTCATTATTTTCTAAAAAAAAAATAAATAAATAAGGTACTTGTTCCCATATTAGTAATTTGCAATTGATTATGGAGATAATTTGAAAAATTATGGAGATAGTTTTCCTTTTTTCCCCCGTGTGTGTTTTATACTTAGAGTGCATCTTAACTCACACTAGTCAGATTTCAAGTACTCAGTTGCCACATTTGGCTTAAGGCTACCATATTGGACACTACAGCTAGTTCTATGGAGTCACAGAAGTCTGTCAAAATAATTTGTTTGGGATTACACTGGAGTTACAGTTTCTCATACATTTTGCTTGATCTTGAGGAATGTAAATTTATCACTTAGGCTATAAGACTGGAAGCTTTTAAACAAAAAATTTCTGCATTCTTAAGTTACTTAATATCACCTAAGTCAGTTAAATCTAGGGCAGATTCAAAGATATGTGATAATCAGTGCAAGTAAATTGTGTGTGTGCACTCAGGTGGTTAGTCATGTCCAACTCTTTGCAACTCACCTAAGAATTACTTCCCACTGCCAGCCTGAGTCTAGACACTTGTATACCAGTCTCTATTATTTTGCACTAAGGTGCCTTCTAATTATATCACCTGGATAAATTAACAGTCCACTCTTGATCTTTCCACCTACAGTTGTTCAGTTCAGTTCAGTTCAGTCGCTCAGTCGTGTCCGACTCTTTGTGACCCCATGAATCGCGGCACACCAGGCCTCCCTGTCCATCACCAACTCCCGGGGTTTACACAAACTCATGTCCATTGAGTTGGTGATGCCATCCAGCCATCTCATCCTCTGTCGTCCCCTTCTCCTCCTGCCCCCAATCCCTCCCAGCATCAGAGTCTTTTCCAATGAGTCAACTCTTCACATGAGGTGGCCAAAGTATTGAAGTTTCAGCTTCAGCATCAGTCCTTCCAATGAACACCCAGGACTGATCTCCTTTAGGATGGACTGATTGGATCTCCGTGAAATTAAAAGACACTTAGTCCTTGGAAGGAAAGCTATGACCAACCTGGATAACATATTAAAAACCAGAGACATTACTTTGCCAACAAAGGTCCGTCTAATCAAGGCTATGGTTTTTCCTGTGGTCATGTATGGATGTGAGAGTTGGACTGTGAAAAAAGCTGAGCGCTGAAGAATTGATGCTTTTGTTTTTTTGTTTTTTTTTTTTAATTTTATTTTATTTTTAAACTTTACATAACTGTATTAGTTTTGCCAAATATCAAAATGAATTGATGCTTTTGAACTGTGGTGTTGGAGAAGACTCTTGAGAGTCCCTTGGACTGCAGGGAGATCCAACCAGTCCATTCTAAAGGAGATCAGTCCTGGGTGTTCTTTGGAAGGACTGATACTAAGGCTGAAACTCCAGTACTTTGGCCACCTCATGCGAAGAGTTGACTCATTGGGAAAGACTCTGATGCTGGGAGGGATTGGGGGCAGGAGGAGAAGGGGAGGACAGAGGATGAGCTGGCTGGATGACATCACCGACTTGAGGGACATGAGTTTGAGTAAACTCTGGGAGTTGGTGATGGACAGGGAGGCCTGGCGTGCTGCGATTCATGGGGTCACAAAGAGTTGGACACGACTAAGTGACTGAACTGAACTGAACTGAACAGTTGTTCAGCTGATCCCAAAACAAGATTTGTTCTCTGTCTGCCCCTAAATTCCTTTTTCTTAGCAATCCTAAAGGGTAACTGCTTTCTACTCCCCAGAGGAATGTCTTGGTGGAATTGATTACAAGTCAAGTTTCCTCTTAACACACAATTCATGAACCCCCATCCAATCATCCTGAGCCACCATTTTTCTCCAACAGCAGGTTCAGGCTGGTCCATGGCACAGAAGACACCAGCAGCTACTCACTGTGTGATCTGGAGAAACCCTCAAAGGCCTCGCTGGTTTCTAATTAGGCTTCCCAGCTTGGCACTAGTGGTAGAGAACCTACCTGCCAATGCAGGGGACATAAGACATGCAGGTTCAATCCTTGAATTGGAAAGATTCCCCTGGAGGAGGGCATAACAACCCATTCCAGTATTCTTGACTGCAGAATCCCATGGACAGAGGAGCCTAGCAGACCACAGTCTATAACGAGTCCTCTCATTTAAAAAAAAAGAAAACAAACAAACAAAAAACAATTCTAATACCCACCACTCTGATATTTTCTTCTAGACTTTACTGAAAAGGCAAATGTGGGGTAGTACATTCAACTGACTGGTATTCAGCATCATCCAGATACTGATGGATAGAGAACAATTAATTTTAGATTGAGACAGGACATTAAAGAGAAGGTAGCCTCTCTAAATGGTACAATTGCTCTTCTTGACTGGAAGACTCAAGACAGCAATAATCACCTGGGATACATGTGTGCTAAGTCATTCAGTCGAGTCCAACTGTTTTGGACCCATGGACTGTGGCCTGCCAGGCTCCTCTGTTCATGGGATTCTCCAGGCGAGAATACTGGAGGGGGTTGCCATTTCCTTCTCCAGAGGATCTTCCCAACCCAGGGATCAAATTCACATCCCTTATACCTACCTGCATTGGCAGGCAGGTTCTTTACCACCAGCACCACCTGGGAATAACTGGGATACATGTAGGGACACAAAACAGAGTGACCAAAAAAAAATACATAAAGGAATATCATTATCATATAATTTTTATTAAGCTGCATTTTCCCAATAAATCCAATATTGGGGATGTTTTCAAAATATCTAGTGTGTTTACTCATGAGGAGTATCTGTTCTACCTTACAAACTAGATTCTAATAAACTATATCCTAATATTCCTAAAAGGAAACTTATTTAAGGAATTGAATAAATAAGCTGTGGTTTAATACAGAAAAAAGTGAAATAGTTCAGTCTACTTTAACCTAGTGTTACTTTGGAAACGAAGTAGCCAAATAATTTGCTATACAGAAAATTGGGCATTTCTTTCTTCTGCATTTTCAGAGAAAATGCTCTATCCTCTATTCTATTATTTTTGCATTGAAAGATTGAATGCTCACTTTGGGAAAATGTTCAGAGAATCCTCTCTTAAGATATAATTTTAATGTGTCAGAAACTATAATTTGTGTCAGAGAACAAAGTGATAAGGTTCATTGCAGGATTTTAAATACATTCCTGATGGTTTCTCAGTCCTTTTGTGAACTATTTTAGTGCAAAATGTTATTTATTTAATCAAATAGAGCCATTACTCACAATGGGAAATACATAAGCCTGTCTCTGCTAACAGGAAAGAGCTTCTAGGATAAAGAACAGAACAGTGCTGGTATTTATGAGTGCAGATTTGAAAGCAATGAACTAAACCAAATGAGTCTGACTCCCTCTTCTATGATTAAGCTCACAAAATGGAATCCGTAGCAGAATTCATTATCCAAATGCCTTTCTAGGGAACTCTGCTCTTCAGAAGCTCTACAGCTGCTCAAGTAAATGTATATCTGCAATAAGTTTTTTTATTGAAATCACAAAACTGCACCCTAGGCTGATGTAGATTCTTTGCCCGTTCACCTACACAGGAGACATCAACCTGTTGGATGACGTGGGCTGGGGGAGCATGCTTATATTGGGAAATGCACTCAGAGCATCTTTATGGGTGAAGGCATGGTAGTAATTAATGTTGCTTCAAGCAGGGAGTTATTATATGTATGGAGTGGCGCAACAACAGAGGATAAGAGCTGCACCAAATAAAATTATGCAGTAGCTAAAACCCAGGCTCTGAAATCTGCTAGTTCAATTTCAATTTGGCCACCTGCTAACAGGGTGAGAGCAGTTACAGTTCCAGGGCTGTTTTATATATTAATGGATACAATTATCTCAGGTAGCTCTTCAAACAGTTATTATTCTTCATTTGAATGGATGGTGAGGAAACAGATGTTGAGAATGGAACTCTCCCACAGGTAGGAAGGGGGAGCCTGGTTTTAATGTGAGTTGGCCACTGCAGAATCTGGACTCTGAGCCAACATGTGGTATGGGCAATGGGCACTGCTTACTCTTATTTCTGTCAATTAGAACTTGTTTTATGTTGTATCACCTATAAAACAAAAATAAACACAAAATCATCTAATGGGGTTAAATGAGATCATGAATATAACTCTAAAAAATAATAATAAAAAGAAATTTCAATTAGAGTTGAGAGACCAGAAGGGGGAGCTCTCACACTTATGACAATAGATGGCAGATCCCAACTCAAAGAATATGTGTGTGCTCAGTCACATCTCCCATGGACCACAGCCCGTCAGGCTCCTCTGTTTTTGTAACTCCCAGCAAGAATACTCGAATGGGTGGCATTTCCTACTCCAGAGGATCTTCCTGACCCAAGGATCAAACCTGCATCTCCTGCATTGGCAGGCGGATTCTTTACCACTGAGTCAATTGAAGAATAAAGATTCCTTTCTTTCCTGGCAAGGACTCTGCCAATGAAAAGCCATGGATTCTTTGTTTGCTATTATTGTTGTTGTTCAGTCACCAAGTCACATCTGACTCTCTGTCACCCCATGGTTTGCAGCACTCCAGGCTTCCCTGTCCTTTACTATCTCCTGGAGTTTGCTCAAACTCATGTCCATTGAGTCAACGATGCCATCCAACCATCTCATCATCCGTTGTCCCCTTTTCCTCCTGCCCTCAATCTTTCCCAATGGGCTGGCTCTTCACATCAGGTGGCCAACATATTTGCTATAGCCCTCCTAAATTCCTTTCTCCTCTGTAAGATTGCTCTGTTTCCCTTTCCATGATAGGACTTGTATGTGGCTCCTCACGATTACAGAGTCTCAGTTGCAATTCTCTGGTGATCCCCAATAAATTCATCTTTGCTGGTGAAATTTCTAGCAGTCTATTTCAGGTCAAGATGGTGAACTGAGCACAGTGCCTGAAACCCAATACCCAGGAAATGTAGTTTTACCAAAGGTGTGCCTCCCTCCAGTCAGTTTCTGGAGAACAATTATTTTCTAAATGTTAATTAATCAAGACAGCTAAATCTGTTTATTGGCTCAGACTTTCACTGCATCTCACCTTCACATAGTTGATCAGTATCTCAAGCAGGTGTCATTTGAGATTGCAATTGTCAATCATTATCATTCCATCTCTGATGGTGAAAATATCATCATGATACATGGTTATGATACATGGGGTGATTTATAATACAGCAAAGACTAAATTGCTCAGAAGCATGAGCCAAAGCCTTTATCAGGTACAATGACCGCCAGGACTGATCTGCCACATTTAAACCTTATTAAAGGGCAGGATCTGCCAAGTGGCAATCTTGAAGCATGCTGATATAAGTCAGCACTCCGACTACATAAATTCCAGCAAGGGAGCTGAAGGGACTGTGTACCAGTTATATGCATCTGCTCTTTCACCTTTAATAGAAAAATGATATAGAGCAGCAAAAAGAACTTGTCCAAGTAAGACATTGTGAGAAGCCATTATTAACACATATACCAGGAAGTGTTTAGTAAAAGATACTAGGTTTTCCGATTACAAATGACTCGGAAAATAAAAAAGTTAAGACCTGTAAATAAACAACACACACACACAGCATTCAACGAACAAGTGCAAATGATGAGAAATGACTTTATAAAATAATCCATTCCCAAATTTAGATTATCCTCTATTTAAATGATGATACAATGTTATAGGCTATTTTCAGTCTTTAGGGAGGAAGGTGATAGGTGGCTAAGAGCACTGATTCTGGATCCTGAAGGCCTAGGCTCAAATATTGGCTCTGTCACTTACCACTACCTTATTTTAATCAAATTACTTAAATTCTCTTTGCCTCAATGTCAACGGAGAAGGCAATGGCACCCCACTCCAGTACTCTTGCCTGGAAAATCTCATGGATGGAGGAGCCTGGTAGGCTGCAGTCCATGGGGTTGTTAGGAGTCAGACACAACTGAGCGACTTCACTTTCACTTTTCACTTTCATGCATTGGGGAAGGAAATGGCAACCCACTCCAGTGTTCTTGCCTGGAGAATCCCAGGGACGGGGGAGCCTGGTGGGCTGCCATCTATGGGGTCACACAGAGTCGGACACGACTGAAGCGACTTAGCAGCAGCAGCGGCAGCAATGTCAACTGTAAGTGATAATAATAATAGTACTGACTTTTAGGTTATTAAGATTTAACAACTAATATATGAAACATGGTATCTAAGAAACAGAACAAGACCTGGCTTTCTACAAGTTATTTTTTAAATAAATTTATTCAACAGCTTTTAGTTTACATCTTAAACGAAAATGTTACTAATAGGTGGTGAACTTTCTATTAGTAACATTTCCTTAAGATGTGAAGTAAAAGCTGTTGAATACATTTATTTTATTAAAAATAAATGGTCTGTGAACTTCCTGGGCTTCCCAGGTGACATTAGTGATAAAGAACTCACCTGCCAATGCAGGAGATGCAGGTTCAGTCCCTGGGTTGGGAAGAGTCCCTGGAGGAGGACACGGCAACCCGCTCCAATATTCTTGCCTAGGAAATCCCATGGACAGAGAAGCCTGGCAGGCTGCAGTGTATGGGGTCGCAAAGTGTTGGACACAACTGAAGCAACTTAGCACCATGAACTCACTGCTACTGCTAAGTCGCTTCAGTCGTGTCCGACTATGTGCGACCCCATGACAGCATCACATTGATAAAAATATGCCAACCTTTCAAGGTCACCAGGGTGCTATTTACTTCTCAAGTGTTATTTTGCAATATTCTAAATAGCTTCCTCATAGCAACACATATACCACTGGGGAAAAATAAGTTGCCAAGTGAAACTTGAAGAGCAGAGTCAAATAGTAATCAAACTTACAGAGACATAAAAACCATTGAAACTTTAATCTATTCTTCTTTACTGATAAATCAAAGAGCAATGTAAATTACTCATATTAACAGAATCAATAAAGATAAATGTTAAGTGGTTCTTGTAGGATGTGACTATCATTAATTAAGTATTCCATTACAAATTAAGAAATTACTATCTAGTCAGCAGTCTTGAGAAAACAATATCATTACACTTCAAAGGGGAAGATAAATAAAATTTAGGTTAACAGCACAATGGCAGTACTAAAGAAAAGTCAAACTAGCAAGCAAAGAAAGCAACGTTATTTTTCTCTTCGGTTACGTAGCTGATTTTGTTCTGAAGCAATGCATTTAGCAAAATGGAGTAATTTGGAGAGAAAGAATCTCATACGAGATATGAATTCTGATGACAAATATAATAACTTTTTAATTAATTGTTCTGCTTGAAATTGACCCATAAAAATAGCAAAGTTGCTTATTTTCAATCTAAAGACCACAGACCAAAATGATAACTAGGATAGAAACCAATTATTTTCACATATCAACCAGACCAAAACAGGAAGTAATGATATTAAAATGAATTAGTCACAATATATCACAAATCCAACTTTGCAAAGAATGATTGCTCAAGAACTGGCTTGCAAATTTCCAGAAGCTACAATTTTGTAACCACATTAGCATGCAACATTATTACTGTTTTTTTGTAATGTACATTTTATGACCTACCTGGCCTTAAAAAATCATGAAATGTGTTAGTGATTCCACAAAGAAAATAATAAGATTCATTATTATAAATCCAAATTCTTGGTTTTAACGAATTTCAACAGAGAAATTTTCACTATGCTTCCTCAGTATCATAGACCGACACTTGCCATGAAGGTATACTTTTTTCACACATTAAATTCATTTAAATCATCTTTAGCAAGACAGAATGCCAGTAACTTGTAAAAGTTTCATCAATGAATGGAAAGTCTCCTTAAGCAGATATATTAATACCATAAAGAATCACTCTAACACTCTCATGAACTTCCCCGATGGCTCAGTGGGTAAAGAAACTGCCTACACTGTAGGAGACAAAGGAGACATGGGTTCAATTCCTGGGTTGGGAAGACTGCCAAAGGAGAGCATGGCAAAACATTCCAGTTGTCCTGCCTGGAAAACCCCATAGACAGAGGAGCCTGGTGGGCTACAGTCCAAAGGATCACAAAGAGTCAGACACAAATGAGTGACTAAGCATGTGGGATAGCAGCATCCATGGTCCTGGGAGAAGTGTGTACAAAAAGAGAGAGAGAGAGAGAGAGATTTTTTTTGGGGGGGTGCAGGATTTAACAAGAGCCCCTTATTCCTTGCTTCAATGGCCTAAGCAGGTAGTAGATCGATTTGATAAGGCACTCTGACTGTACAGCATGAGAAAGTATTACATACATTTCTCTTTTGCAAGTAGAAGGGGCCAATGCAACAACAGATGAAGCAAGTCTAATGAAATGATGAGGGGCAGAGACAGGACCAGACAGCTTACCCATAAGTAAGACATAAAAACAGAAAAAAGTATCTCTTGGCCCCACTTGTTGCAGGAACTTGAGCTGCTCAGGGAGTCTCCTGTGGCCACCTTATCACTGGGAAAGTGACAGTACACCTGAATTGAAACACCTATAGGATGGGGCAGAGTGAGGGGGTCACAGAAGGATTAACCAGAAGGCATTGTGATATATAGAGGAGAATCGTCACTGAGAGAAAACTGGACACAGGACTTTCACAGTTACCAGGGCAAGATGATATCCTGACTATGGTGGGACCTGGGTTTTCTTCCCATCACCACCATTAAAACAGAATCTGCCAATTCTAGATCACAGGCTGCACCAACAACTTCTTCACCATTTGGAGCAAGACGTAGGACAAAACGGGGAGTCTCTGGTGGCTCAGTGGTAAAGAATCTCCCTGCTAACGCAGGAGATGTGGGTTCAAACCCTGGATTGGGAAGATCCCGTGGAGAAGGGAATGGCAACCCACTCAATAATAACCAGTAATCTTGCCTGGGAAATCCAATGGACAGAGGAGCCTGGCGGGCTTCAGTCCATGGGGTCATGAAGAGTTGGGAATGACTTAGTGACTAAACACCAACATAGGGCTGAATACATCGTACACTCTGTCCATTGTGGTACAGTTTCTGGGCCCCCTTAGCACTTAAGGAGAAAATTTGATCATGGAGGAGAAAAGATTGAATTTCATGTTATGACCAATCAGTGTGGCCTCTAGCAATGCATTCTGGGGACTGAATGAGAAATCTCATTTCACCCCACTTTTAGAGGTGATCTTTTCCAGAAACTAACATACTATCATGACCCAGGGGTCAAGTCTGGCTTACTACCTGTTCTGTGTGGTCTGTGTGCTAAGAATGGTTTTAGTATTTTTAAACAATTATATCTCAAATGGTTGTATAAGTACCTACCTAATATCTTCAGATTTGTCTCTTTCCTTCAAAGCCTAGAGTATTTAATATCTTGCCCTCTATAGAAAAATTCTACCAACTCATGCCCCAGTTCCACAAAGTAATAGTTGTTATCTACTAGCAGAGTTCTTTAGTCAGTTGCTTAGATCTAGATAATTGTGGCTTTTTATTGATTAAATGTATTTTTCCTTTTTTTTTTCTTTTTGCTTTCGCAATTATGTTTTTGTGTGTGGCTATTTTTTTAAATTAATTTGTTTATTTTAATTGGATTTTTAATTTAATTTAATTTAATTATTTTTCAATATTTCAATATTTTTCAATATTGTAGTGGTTTATGCCATACACTGACATGAATCAGCCATAGGTGTACATGTGTTCCCCATCCTGAACCCCCCTCCCACCTCCCTTCCCCTCCCATCCCTCAGGGTCATCCCAGTGCACCAGCCCTGAGCACCCTGTCTCATGCATCGAACCTGGACTGGTGATCTATTTCACGTATGGTAATATACATGTTTCAATGCTATTCTCTCAAATCATCCCACCCCCGCCTTCTCCAAAACCGAGTCCAAAAGTCTGTTCTTTGTATCTGTGTCTCTTTTGCTGTCTCGCATATAGGGTCATCGCTACCATCTTTGTAGATTCGATATATATGTGTTAATACACTGTATTGGTGTTTTTATTTCTGACTTACTTCACTCTGTATAATAGGCTCCAGTTTCATCCACCTCATTAGAACTGATTCAAATGCATTCTTTTTAATAGCTGAATAATATTCCATGTGTATATATACCACAGCTTTCTTATCCATTTGTCTGCTGATGGCCATCTAGGTTGCTTCCATGTCCTAGCTATTGTAAACAGTGCTGTGATGAACACTGGGGTACACGTGTCTCTTTCAATTCATTAAATGTTTTTATCTGAAACACTATAAAACAGATCCATACATAGACAGTATTGGCACATACAGCTCCTTGACTTTAAAGAAAGGAAATAATTCCTATACTGAGTAGCTTAACAGTAGCCATATTATTAATAACTCTAGGAGACACCAGTTTGAATTCTTCATGTAGTAAATATAAGAATTCAAATGACTGTCTGGGTAAAGTAGCTAATATTCCAATACTAAGGAGGAACGTTTTCATTTTCATTGTAAGGTTAGCATTTTCTAACAATAACTTACAGGTCATTATTGTCCAATGAGTTTTTAAGTTATCATATTGAGTAAAATTTGTGAAATTTTAGTGTAAAAACTCAAATAGGTTTTCCTACAGGACTACTCAAGATACCTTCTGGTGAACTATATTGTGTTTTAGTTTTCTTTCCACAAATATATCACTCAGTTGAGGAGGCCATTCTACAACCTTTGTTCTTGAAGCTTAAGTAAAGGCCGTACCCCCTGAATGACAGAAAGAGACATGGGATCTGGGAATCAGGCTATCAGTGGATGACAGTACTGATTGATAACCCAGATAAGCTTGACCTGAAATGTTTTACTGAGTGGTTGAGACAAGGCAGTTTTTAAAGTTCTCTGTCTTCAGTGTTCCTACCATCATTTCTATAGAGAGCCTGGCATTCATATTTTAACAAACAAATTCTACTTGGGGAGCTTTTCCATCAGTTTTGTATTTACAACTTTGCATATTGTTTTACTGATATAAAGAAGCATTTTTGGCTAATATTGCATCTGTGTGTATTAGAGTGAATAACAAATTACTTACGGTTCAACATTCTTCATGAAACACTCAACTGACCTACCATGAACAAAACATAAATACCGTTGATGGATTACCAAGTAGAAAAGGGGAAAAAAAATGAACAGCACACAAACTTGTATCATGTCATAGACTTCAAAAATATCATTCCCATTACACATATATCATAGTTTACAGAGTAATAAAACTCTCTCAAACTGCTTCAGTGTAGCAACTGCCCACAGGGTAGTATGTGGAAGCCAAAAAAGATAAGCAGAAGTTAGTCTGGGTTCTGCATTTACCAAAATAATAAACTGTGCAATTACTTGCTGAAGAATAAATTATTTATAAATTGAGATGTATTCAGAAAGATTTCCTTTACAGGAAATATAAAAGAGAAATTGAAAGACTTTGAGGTAATTATGATCTCAAGAATCGTTGTCAAAATTTAACAAAAAGATGAACCTAATTCTGTTGCAGTCGATGCTTGCCTTCACAACCTGAGAGCAGCCAGCCTTGTCTCACTGATCGTTGGTACTGTGTTGCTTTATCTGCTGCTGCTAAGTCGCTTCAGTCGTGTCCGACTCTGTGCAACCCCATAGACGGCAGCCCACCAGGCTCCCCCGTCCCTGGGATTCTCCAGGCAAGAACACTGGAGTGGGTTGCCATTTCCTTCTCCAATGCAGGAAAGTGAAAAGTGAAAGTGAAGTCGCTCAGTCGTTTCCGACTCCTAGCGACCCCATGGACTGCAGCCTACCAGGCTCCTCTGTCCATGGGATTTGCCAGGCAAAAGTACTGGAGTGGGGTGCCATTGCCTTCTCCGAGGGTCCTGTTTAACCATCTATTAAGTGGAATTAACAAGAATGTTGTCCTCTACCTATTTCATCCGGTGGTTGTAAGGATTAAATGGGTTAATGCATTTAAAACATTACCATCTAGGCAGTGGCAGTTGTCATTAAATGTTTAAACACTGCACCCTGGGAAGGGAGGGTGACCTGATTTGCAGTGTTAGCTGATTTCTATGATATAATTTCAAGCTACCCATGAGACATCCTGGAACTGGGAGTTGAGAAGAGGAGAAGAACAATGGTCTCTTACAAAACAGTAAAGCAGATTCTAGCACACTATTGCATCTAGCCCTTTGTTTGTTTAATTCACCCAAAGATGTGTGCTTGTCAGTCAAGATAAATACACTTCACAACTTGTGAATCAGTTCATGTAGGAGTCTGTAATTAGAAACAGAAACTCAAGCACGGGAAAAAAAAAAAAAAACACCCTCTTCTTTCTGTAGACATTTTTATTTTTTAAACCAATATAGAGCTGCATCTCAGGGATTATAAATCTGTGCTTGAAACCTAAACACTCATATTCTGTTTATGACTTTGGCCCCTGTGTGGACTCCTAAGCAGTCGGTTAAGGATCCCTAAGGGTGGTCATGATGATTCAACAACAAAATATACACATGATGAAAAGAAGTATGGCATCTGTTTTGACAGCTATGAAATATATTTACAGATTATTCATATTCACTAGGACATTATTTATAAAAGCAAAAGATTTCTACAACTTAAATGTTCACATACAGGAAAGTTGTTAAAATTACAGAAAAGAAAAGGAATAATGAAACATGTATGTGAAACTACATATATGAAATGGTACTCTACGTATTGATGTGGGAAACACTTCAAAATATATGATTAAGTGAAAGCGAGTATGGTGTAAAATAATGGACATATGTGCTATCATTTTTTGAAGAGAGAGAAAATAATAATTATTGCTTTGACTATGCATAAAAATTCATCTTTGGAAGGATAAAAAAATACTAGTAACAGTGGCTACTTGTTGGGGTAAGGAATAGAAACGGGGAATGTGGAAGATATTTGAGGAGAAATATTTCATTTTGTATTGTCTTTATATTTTGTAAATGTGAAGTTCACATTTTGTGAGGAAATCACCTCCCTTATGTAGATATCCTTCTCACTCCCACTAGGACCCTGGCTCCTGCTCCAGCCTGCAGGTTTCTCCCCAACCTCACACACATACACATAGGCGAATGCCTTTCTCAGCCCCACATAATAATCAAGAAGCCTGGCAATTACCAGGAAACTCTGATACAAATAGTACTAGCCCTCTGCAGGCAGCGTCACCATCCCACTGGAGTCAAGCAACAATCCTATGACCACCCATTACCATCTCCTTGAGGACTGGAAACTGGTATCTGCTATCTACCACAATATCCAAGAAATATTGTTGATTGGACTAATAAATGAGTAGACACTGTTTTTCCTGATTTAGGAAGGAAGAAAATTCACAGAATTATTTACACCCTCTCTTATACTGGAGGAAAAAATCTAAAATAATACTAGAGGAAATCATAATAGAAGAAAAATCAAGAAGTTTAAAAAATTTCTCAAAATTAGAGAAGTAAAAAAATGTGTTTATTTTTCACACAGTAGATTTGCAGGAGAAGAAAAATAATAGTACTAGTTAATGATAGTAATGATTATCAACATATGCCAATCACCATGCTAAAAAGATTTATGCAAATTATGTCATTTGATCCTTAGATCTATGCATTGAATAGAACCACTTAACTAACTCTCTTCTCCTGTTATACAACTTTCAGCAATAGTGTACAAAACTTAAAAAAAAAGCAAAATTAGAAATTCCTTTTCCATTAATAGATGGGCATATACAAGTTAATTACCCTAGGTCAGAGTTTGTAGCAAACTGTAATGGGAGTCATTTAGGTCTGGATATAGAAAAGGACATTTTATTTTTCATGCCCTGATTAACCCCCTAGGTATGGGGATCATACCATTTCATCATACTGCCCAATCACTTAATAAAACTGGGGTCTCATTCTGTATGCGCAAAGCCAAGCCAACTAAAAATGATCCCTGTGCACAAACAACTGTCATCCACTAACTCACTGAAGTCTGAGTCATGTACACATTTGCACATTTATGAGCCAAAGAAAGGGAGCTAGATTGACTCCCTTTGGTAAAAATGATTGGCTTAAACCACCTGGAGAGTATGCCATTGATGGTCTTGATTATCCAGATGGAAGCTAGGCTCCTACCCTCCACCCTGACCCCGTTACTACATCCCCAACAAAAACTGAAAGCTAGGGGCTCTGGCTCTTTTTCTTTAATTTATTTATTTTGATTGGAGGCTAATTACTTTACAATATTGTCATGGTTTTGCCATGCATTGACATGAATCAGCCACGGGTGTGCATGTGTCCCCCCTTCCTGAACCCCCTACCACCTCCCTCCCCACCCCATCCCTAGGGGTTGTCCCAGTGCACCGGCTTTGAGTATGCTGTTTCATGCATCAAATTTGGATCTATTTCACATATGATAATATACATGTTTTAATGCTATTCTCTCAAAACATCCCACCCTTGCCTTCTCCCACAGAGTCCAAAAGACTGTTCTTTATATCTGTGTCTCTTTTGCTATCTCGCATATAGAGTCATCGTTACCATCTTTCTAAATTCCATATATATGAGTTAATATACTGTATTGGTGTTTTTATTTCTGACTTATTTCTTGATAATTATGTTTCAAAGTAGTGACTCACAGGTGCCTGAGAAATTTGTCCCTGGGCTGTAAAGCTAGTAAGAGGGTAGAAGAAAATCTGTACCTAAAAGGGGCAGAGAAAATTTATGATTTTAAGTTTTCTAGAGTAAATGCTCTAAAAGAAGAGAAGTCAAGAAACTAAAGACAGAAAGCCAGTTGTTTTTTTGTTTGTTTTTTTTTTAAATTTAATCAAGCTGAAGGAAACCTTAAGGCCAGCTTTGTCACTAAGCAGAGGAAACAAAAAAATAAGAAAAAAAAAAGGCAAACAAAAAAGCACCTAATATTATGAGCCCTGTATGAACTGGAATTTTTTACAAAAAAAAAAAAAAATTAGCCAGAGCTAAATCACATGATCCTTTTCACATTTTCTGTGGCTCACAGAAGTCACCCCTTTGGCTTCTCCTGTATATAACTGACTTCCATATCATATGGCTAATTTCTACCATCCTCTAGATACAACTTCCTTCTAGACCTATCCCAACACATTTCTCCCTGATTCTTCACATTAAACCTGCTTCAAACTGAACTTGCTGTCCTCACATTTTTTCCTTCATTGCACCATCATCTTAATAGATAAAATATAACTGATGTACAACTAAGATTATAGATTCAAAATATTTTATAACAGTCTACAACCTAGAGAACTAGGTCCAGTCCTTAACAGTGTGATTCTAACCTCCTTTTCTAACTGTGTTGTACGTGATAACATCTGCTGATCGTGGGCCTCATCCTTCAGTCTACCAAAACACACTCGGACCACACTGGTGCTGTTTTCACAGCTTTGTACCCTGGAAGGCTTTTTCTATTTGTCCAGAAAACTTAAATCTAACCCTCTCCTTCCTCCAAACCTCATACCTCCACTCTTAAATCGTGTTTCATTCCTCATCTCCTTAATACAATCTTTGTCCCAGTCCATGTGTTTTTAAATTAATTTTTATTGGAAAACAGTTGCTGTACACTGTTGTATTCATTTCTACTGTACAGTAAAGTGAATCATCTACACGTATACATGTATTCCCTTTTTTTGGGATTTCCTTCCCATTTAGGTCACCACAGAGCTGAGTAGTTTCCTGAGATATAGTGGGTTCTCACTATATATCTACTTTATATTCAGTATCAATAGTGTATATGTATATCAGTCCCAACCTTCGAATTCATCTCACCCACCTCCCAGTGTCCATGTTTGTTCTCATCCGTGTTTTTATTTCTGCTTTGCACATAAGATCATCTATACCATTTTTCTAGATTCCACATATAGTCATTAATATATGATATTTGTTTTTCTCTGATTTACTTCACTCTGTATGACATGATATAGCCACTATGAAGAACAATATGGAGAGCCTTTAAAAAACTAAAAATACAACAACCATCGTTCCAGAAGACAATGCTTATTGCAGCAGTATTCACAATAGCCAGGACACGGAAGCAACCGAAATGTCCATCAACAGAGGAGTGGATAAAGAAAACGCGCCACATATATACAATGCAGCCATAAAAGGAACGAATTTGGGTAACTTGTTTAGATTGGAATGGCCATCTTACGTTTTTAATACAAATAAACACATAGTTCAGTCTTCCAGTATGTTTGATTTTTTTCCCACAACTTATATCATTATTCGGAGAAGGCAATGGCACCCCACTCCAGTACTCTTGCCTGGAAAATCCCGTGGATGGAGGAGCCTGGTGGGCTGAAGTCCATGGGGTCGCTGAGTCCGACATGACTGAGCGACTTCACTTTCACTTTTCACTTCCATGCACTGGAGAAGGCAATGGCACCCCACTCCAGTGTTCTTGCCTGGAGAATCCCATGGGCGGAGGAGCCTGGTAGGCTGCCTTCCATGGGGTCCCTAGGAGTTGGACACCACTGAGCGACTTCACTTTCACTTTTCACTTTCATGCATTGGAGAAGGAAATGGCAACCGACTCCGGTGTTCTTGCCTGGAGAATCCCAGGGACGGGGGAGCCTGGTGGGCTGCCATGGGGTTGCACAGACTCGGACACGACTGAAGTGACTTAGCAGCAGCAGCAGCAGCATATCATTATTTGCCCTATGTACCTAAATTTAACATCTTCTAAACTGTAAATTGTTTAAAATGTCTTATTTTTATAATCCCGTGTAACCTATCACAATGTCTGGCACACTTTAATTCCAAATAAATAGTTGTGAAATACATTAAAAATAACTCTTTACATTCTATTCATGAAAGTGAAGGTGTTAGTCGCTTAGTCATGTCTGACTCTTTGCAACCCCATGGACTGTAACCCAGCAGGCTCCTCTGTCCAGGGAATTCTCCAAGCAAGAGTACTGAAGTGAATTGTCATTTTCTTCTCCAGGGGATGTCCCCAAACCGGGCATGGAACGCTAGTCACCTGCATTAACAGGTGGGTTCTTTACCATTTAGCCACAGGGAAGCTATCACCTCAAAAGTTTTGAGGTCAAAGCAATAGAAAAATAATAGCTTGAATTAAAGAAATTCCTCAGACTCCAAGTCACTAGGGTATGGAACTGTATTCAATTGTACATCATGTGTAGTTTGGGAGGTGAAAATGATTTCTCAATAATTTCCCAAGAATAAATATAAGCCACAAGTAAAATATATTTGAAACAAGATGTGAATCTCATTCCAGATTATTTTTAAGGAACGTTTAATTGATTTAAGTTATTATTTCAATTACTCCCCAATGACTGACCAAAGGGTAATATTTTAAATCCAAGCACATGACAAAGAACTTGACCTTTATCCTGCTGGTGTAGGACCATTTTCCATAAGATCCATAAGCTACCTCAGGTTGGTGTTAAGAGCTACATCCTTGCACAAATCATAAAGCATATCTGCTCAGATTAAAACAAATTCAACTTAGTTGCTTTCAACAATTTTAACTAAAGGTGTTAATGGAACTTCTATTCATCTATTTAAACAAGTATGTGGTGAATAAATCTGATTTCTTAAAAGTGTATTTTGTGTCTGACTTACTTTCAAATTAAAAAGAATCAATACTGTGGCAAATGCAATGGAAGTATATTTGTAATTCTAATGGCAGCATTTATATTTATTAAAATCAGAACTTATCATCTATAGTAATTCTTCCTTGAAGTAAGATTCTCTTGCATTACCTGCTCCAGAAGCTGTGCGTCATCTCCTTGATAACTAAGTGGCAAAACAATTGCCACCTCATGGACCATAAAGAAGGCTGAGCACCAAAGAACTGATGCTTTCAAACTGTGGTGGTGGAGAAGACTCTCGAGAGTCCCTTGGACAGCAAGGAGATCAAACCAGTCAATCCTAAAGGAAATCAAACCTTCACTGGAAGGACTAATACTGAAGCTGAAGCTCCAACCCTTTGACCACCTGATGCAAAAAGCCAACTCATCAGAAAGACCATGGTGCAGGGAAAACTTGAGGGCAAGAGGAGGAGTGGGAAAGAGTGGATGAGATGGTTGGAGGTCATTATGGACTCCACAGACATAAGTTTGAGCAAACTCCAGGAGATAGTGAAGGACAGGGAAGCCTGGTGTGCTATAGTCCATGGGGTTGCAAAGAGTTGGACACAACTTAGCAACTGAACAATAGACAACATCCTCATGTTTGTACTTCCAAAATTGTAAAATATTTCTCTACAAAAACAGGCAGAACAGTCTCTAACACAAACCATAGCAAGATCCTCCATGACTGTATAATGTATATATAGAATAGTATAATGAAAATAAAAACAAAAACAAACAAACAGGACCCAATTAAACTTAAAAGCTTTTGCACAACAAAGGAAACTATAAGCAAGGTAAAAAGACAACACTCACAGTGGGAGTTGATAGTAAATGAAACAACTGACAAAGAATTAATCTCCAAAATATACAAGCTGCTCATGCAACTCAGTACCAGAAAAACAAACAACCCAATCAAAAAGTGACAGAAGATCTAAACAGACATTTCCCCAAAGAAGACATACAGATAACTAATAAACACATGACTAGATGTCCAACATCATTAGTAGAGAAATGCAAATCAAAGCTACAATGAAGTTATCATCTCACACTGGTCAGCTTGGTCATCATCAAAAAGTCTACAAACAGTAAATGTTGGAGAGGCTGTGGAAAAAAGGTAACCTTCTTACACTGTTCGTGGGAATGCAAATTGATATAGCCACTATGGAGAATAGTATGGAGATTTCTTTAAAAAGCTTGGAATAAAGCTACCATATGACCCAGCAATCCCACTACTGGGCATACACCCTGCAGAAACCAGAACTGAAAAAGACACAGGTACCTCTGTGTTCATAGCAATGCTATTTACAATAGCTGGGACATGGAAGCAACCTAGATGTCCATCAACACTAGGTTGATGTCCATCAACATCAACATTATCCATGAATGTATAATGAAATTGTGGTACATATACACAATGGAATATTCTTCAGCTATAAAAAGCAGCGTATTTGAGTCAGTTCTAATGAGGAGGATGAACGTAAAGCCTATTATACAGAGTGAAGTAAATCAGAAAGAGAAAGACAAATATTGTATATTAATGCATACATATGGAATCGAGAAAGGCAGAAGTGATGATCCTACTTGCAGGGTAGCAAAGGAGACATAGACATTTTGGACACATTGGGGAAAGGAGAGGGTGAGATGATATGAGAGAATGGCACTGAAGCATATACATTACCATATGTAAAACAGATAGCCAGAGGGAATTCAATGTATGATGCAGGGAACCCAAAGCCAGGGCTTTATGACAACCTAAGGGGGTGAGATGGGGAGGGAGATGGAAGGGGTGTTCAAGAGGGAGGGGACATATGCATACCTAATGCTGATTCATGTGGATGTATGGCAATAACCATCACAATGTTATGAAGTAATTATCCTGTAGTTTAAAAAATCTTCCTCAACAAAATTACAATTAAAAATGATATGCTAGCCATTCATAAATTGAATGAAATAAATCAGAAAAAATAGAATCAAACTGATGGCTGATTACAGAACTAATACATCAAGATGTGAAGTCATTCTGTTTGAAACAGTGAGCTAAAGGATTCCACTTATAACAACAATACTAAATATTAAAATCTTAGGAAAAATCTTAACAAAGATGTGCAGAATATATCTGGAGAATAATTTAAGACTCTCCAGGAAAACACAAAAACGAAACATGAACAACTAGGCCACTATGAACATGAACAATGTACAGCCACTATGGAGAACAGTATGGAGATTTCTTAAAGACCAGGAGTAAAGTTTTTGAAAACCAGATAATGGTTTTCTCCAGTGAGTTATAATGTTCAATCTGATTTCAATAAAATCCCAACCAGAACACTTTTAAATCTCCAAAATAATAGTAAAGTTTATGTGGAAATTAATCTGTGCAAATGGCAGAGTTCTGAAGAAGAATCTTATGTTACTTTGCTTAAAATTATTATGAAATATTTCATACATATGAAATATTCATGATATGTAAAATATAAAGCCAAATAAAACACTACCAGCTTAATAAATTAAGCATTATCCATAGACTTTCTCCAATATTATTTTCTCCCTTATATCCAAGAGATTTCAAAAAGTCACATGATTTGTACTTCCCAACAAACCACTCAACCCTAAAGGAAATCAACCCTGAAATTGATTGCAAGGACTGATGCTGAGGGTGAAGCTCCAATATTTTGGCCACCTGATGCAAAGAGCAGACCCATTGGGAAAGACCCTGATGCTGGGAAAGATTGAAGGCAGGAGGAGAAGGGGACAACAGAGGATCAGATGGTTGGATGGCATCACCAACTCGATGGACATGAGTTTGAGCAAGCTCCGGGAGTTGGTGATGGACAGGGAGGCCCGGCGGGCTGCAGTCCGTGGGGTTGCAAAGAGTCAGACATCACTGAGCGACTGAACAGAACATTCCTTCAGAACTGTCTCCATCTCCATGCAAATCCTGTCAGGCTCGCCTCTTACTATAGCCACAGAGGAGGCAGACAGGACAGTGGAGGCTTTGTCAAGCTGTGTGCAGGTGTGACATTACTGATTGGAGTGTAAAGGGAGGCCCCTGATGACGCCACCCACAGATGCAGATGTGATAATGCCTCCAAAGAGGAGAGTTTTAAAAGACGTTTTATGAGACGTCTCACAAGGCCCCATGGGATGGAGAACAAGCAAAGTGCAGTAGTAATCCTACTTGGCAGTTTCACTCACTTGCCCACCCACACAAAGGCAATTAGGTCTTTGTCTTCATCTCAGGTCTCTGGACAATATATACTAGGCACATAGCTTTCTTTTTCCTTTAAAAAAAATATGGCTATTTATTTATTTTTAGTTTGACCCCTGCCTGAATTTTCCAAACGATATAAATTCTTTCAAGTGTTTTGGGACTTAATTTATCCTGCAGTGCAAGTTCAGTATTTGTAAATGTGTTATATCCTTCAAAAGAATAAATATTCTCCAATTTTTATGGAGAATATTTTATGTGGTTCTAAATCTGGTCTATAAGGTGTTTTTGACACTCACTTCTCTCACTTTTCTTAGACTCTTCTAGTGTCTGATAATTTCCCTTCCTCTTTTGATCAGCCTTTATTTTTTTCTTAAAGAAAGGTATCTATATAAACATATATAGATAGGGATATACACAGATATATATATTCACCTGGTCTTCCCAGGTGGCATACTGGTAAATAATCTGACTGTCAATGTAGTAGACACAAGTTCAATCCCTGGGTCTGGAAAATCCCTTGGAAATGCAACAAACTCCAATATTCTTGCCTAGAAATTTCCATGGACAAAGGAACCTGGTAGGCTACAGTCTATGGGATTGCAAGGAGCTGGGCATGACAGAATGACTGAGCACTTACACATATATTCACCTCACCCCGCAATTTTAAGAACCATATGTTAAAAATGAAGCACTTTTTTCACTCTCACTTTCTCAGGAAATACACAGGAGAAATGAAAGTGAGCTACACATGTTTTCAACTATTCATTTTAATTATCAAAGATGTATATCTCATTGTAAAGTGAAAATGAAAGTTGCTCAGTCATGCCCGACTCTTTGCGACCCCATGGACTGACTATACAGTCCATGAAATTCTCCAGGCCAGGATACTGGAGTGGGTAGCCTTTCCCTTCACCAGGAGACCTTCCCAACCCAGGGATCAAACCCAGGTCTCCAGCATTGCAGCGGATTCTTTACCAGCTGAGCCACAAAGGAAGCCCTCTCACTGTGAATACAAAAGCAAATTGATAAAAATATACAGAATACTGAAGACTTACACTTCATCATAGTCCCCTTTTGCTTTCCAATATATAAATACTTCCTTCACAATGAAGTATAATCACTAATTATAAACTTGATACATCAAAATTTCTTAGATATAAAGGCTAGTTTTAAAATAAAAATAAAATAATACATATACTAAAATGAGGACGACTGCCAGAAAAAGTAACTATCTGTTCCAAATCAATTACACTGGAGGTACGATCACAGTGATTCAAATTCTCAAGTCGGAATCAACTCTTAGACCTGGATTGTTTTCAAAATGCTCAGTTGTACCCCTCACCCTTACTCTCATTCCCCAAGTACATTGCAGTTAACTACTATCATGTTAGCAGGAGTCAAGTCCCAGAGGATTACAGTGCAGATTTAAAGGCAAGTAATGAAAGAAAGAGGCTTCCCAGGCAGCTCAGTGGTAAAAATCAGCCTGCCAATCAGGAGACAGAAGTCTGATCCCTGGCTCAGGAAGACACCCCAGAGAAGGAAATGGCAACCCACTCCAGTATTCTTGCCTGGAAAATCCCATGGACAGAGCTGGTGGGCTACCAACCATGGGGTCGCAAAAGTGTCAGACACAGCTTAGCAAATAAACAACAATGAAAGAAACACAAAATAGAAAAGAAAGGGAAAAGCCACATTTCTCAACCATTAGTCTGCTCCAGAGTCACCAGGAGGACTTGCTCAACACGGGTAGCTGGGAGGGGAGCCAGGCCCAGATTTTCTGACTCAGTAGGTCTTAGAGCCAAATTCAGACTTAAATTGAAGAAAATAGGGAAAATGACTAGACCATTCAGGTATGACCTAAATCAAATCCCTTATGATTATACAGTGGAAGTGAGAAATAGATTTAAGAGACTAGATCTGATAGACAGAGTGCCTGATGAACTATAGACAGAGGTTTGTGACATTGTATAGGAGACAGGGATCAAGACCATCCCCATGGAAAAGAAATGCAAAAAAGCAAAATGGCTGTCTGGGGAGGCCTTACAAATAGCTGTGAAAAGAAGAGAAGCGAAAAGCAAAGGAGAAAAGGAAGGATATAAGCATCTGAATGCCGAGTTCCGAAGAATAGCAAGGAGAGATAAGAAAGCCTTCCTCAGCGATCAATGCAAAGAAATAGAGGAAAACAACAGAGCGGGAAAGACTAGAGATACCTTATAATCGAAAACTCTATGATGTAAGTATATTCATCCTAACTTTAAAGACTGGGAAACTGATCTCCAGATCATTCATAGTATTTCTCAAAGCTCATAAAGAGCAGACCCAATTCTCATTCAAAATCTCTTTCCAGTAAACATCATAAATCCACAGTTTATATGGAATTGAACAAGTAATGGTAGGAAACATTAGTTTGCTGTCCTCAAAATGTTTTATGAAATTATACTGTTAGTTTATTTCCCAGTAATTTTTGCCAGTAGCAAGGTTAGTTTTCACAAGTGAATCCAGAATATTGTTCAGCAAAAATCAATTCCTGTGGTCAACCTAGAATGTAACAAACTGCTTAGACTTCCTACTTTAGCACATTTTCTAAAGTGCAATCAGTTTATAGAAAGTATGCTATTACTTTCCAATAAATGATATCATGTTCTTAAACAATTTTGCACACCTTAGTATCCTGAGCTATTTAAAATTCATCATTTACCTTTTCTCTAGATGCCTTTCCTTTCTAAAATATAGTTCATTTCTTTAAAAATTCTCCATAAGCAAGAATAAATGACTTAGAATACATTAATATTCTATGCACATCATTTACACATATTTTTACTTTTCTTCCCTAGAATCATCTAGACAGCAATCTTTAGTGCAATGATCCAAGTAATATGCTACTGTAGTGCAGACAGTATAAAATTTCCTGCAATTCTGAGGCTGCAAATGTTTTGTGAAATGATTTTCTATGATAGTGAAGTAGATTGAACAGGAATAAACAAGCATTGATCTTTCAGAATTAACAGTTTAAAACTGTGTAAAAAACAGGGGGATCTTCACTGACCTTCATCCAGCCTTCTTTTGTGCCTCTTAGCAATCAGAATTTAATGCTTCCTGTCTTAATTACCTAGTTCAAAAGGTCCCTAAGCATCAAACCACACAATGACATCATAAGATCCATCCTGACTTCTTAAAATATTAGGAAGTTCATAACAAGAATTGGCAAATAAGGAGACAAAAATGTAAATCAAATAAGGACAATGAGATGCTTTGATGTTTACTCTATATTTTCCAACTATTTTAAAGGGTCACTTTTTCTTTTTTCCCTCTTAAAATTATATTAACATGAAACTCCAAATACATATATTATAATATATATAATATAGAGTTCAAATCATCAGAAACCAAAGATGTTAAATAAAAACATATTTTTCTGATGTGGATATAGGGAAATAGAGACAGAATTGATCTAGTGCCCATGTCAAACCACTTGGTAATTATTGTCAGTATCACCTGTATATGTCTAAATGATATAAAAAGGGCAGTTAAAAAGAAACAAATAATCTACTACTGAAACTTTGTAAACCCTTTCAAGGGGATAATTTGATATTTACTAAATTTTTTTAGAATGCAATCTGGAAAATAAACAGAAAAGCCATAAATTCCCAACTTTTTCCAAGGAGGTATTACTTAATCTTTAAGAAGATATGGCTTTAAATAATTAATTATTTAAATTACAGCTCATTTCTACAATATTTTTAATGAATTAAATGGTTTTTAAAACTAACAAGAGATACTAACACAAATAAGATTTCAAATGCTAAGTCGCTTCAGTTGTGTCCGACTCTGCGACCCCATAGACGGAAGCCCACAGGCTCCACCGTCCCTGGGACTCTCCAGGCAAGAACACTGGAGTGGGTTGCCATTTCCTTCTCCAATGCATGGAAGTGAAAAGTGAAAGTAAAGTCGCTCAGTCATGTCCGACTCTTTGGGACCCCATGGACTGCAGCCTACCAGGCCCCTCCATCCATGGGATTTTCCAGGCAAGAGTACTGGAGTGGGGTGCCATTGCCTTCTCCGAAGATTTCAAATAAATGTCACATAAATATATACATACGTGATATAAAAGAGAAACACCAAAATCAACAGCAATTCTATTAAAATAATAAGAATTTTCTCCTCACCTTTATATTTCTTGTTACTTTCCTGCATAATTATTTCAGTACAAGATGCATTTTTATTATTCAAATGGATTTAATGCAAATAGTCTATGTCATGATTACTTAAATGTTAAAAAATTAGCTTTTCCACATTCATAAAACAAAGTGAAAATCTAATAATACAACAGATTACACATTCTAAACATGGGACAAATTACATAATTAGAAAGAATCATATCACTGGCATTGTCTTCAAGTATTATCTGTTTCTGAACTAAGTATTCATGTCTTTTAGCAGATCTGTAAAATTCCATCAAGTTCATACATTCATTCACTGGTGTATACCCTACAAATACCCTCTCCAGCATGGTTAATGTCTTCTGTTCACTGATTTATTACTTGGAAGGATTGTATTGAGGGGGATGGGATGGATGGAGCAGGGGAGTTCAATGGAAGAGATTTTGAAAATGGCAACAGAAAGAAGAGGTAGGGGAGGCTAGAGTAAATGTTGAATTCTTGAAAACATCACAGCTGGAAAATGTTAAATCAACCTTTAATTTGCATCCATGACAATAAAATGATAAACAAGTCCAAGTGTTCCCATTGTAATTTTACAATAATTTAAAGATTTTGGATGTAAAAACTCAGGGAATACCAACTATTTATTGGGGTAATTGAAACAAAGTTAAAATGAGCTTTCTTAAATATTTGAAATAGTATGAATTAGTCATTTTGGGAGAGGTTACTTTAGAAAATAAGCCACTAGGAAGAGATGGTCTCAAGATGGTGAAGTGGAGGACCCTAAGGTCAACTCCTTCCATGAACACACCAAAATAAAGCTAGCTATATAATAACTCTCCCTTTGAGAATGACCTGAAGATTAGTGGAATGGCTCTTTTACAAGGATATTAAAAAAAAAATAAAGAAAGAAAAAAAATGGAGGTGAAGAGAAATGAATTGGTCATGACCCACAGCACCAGCAGATAAGCTAAAAGAGGATATTGCAAACTAGAGGATATCACAAACTACCCCTAAGGAGCAAGAGGTTCAATCCCCATATTGGGAACCCCAGCCCTGGGGTATAGTACTGAGGAAAAAGTGGAGCTTACAACTAGAAGAACCAAAGAGCTGTAGGGAGCTTTTAAATAATGCACATACATCCTTACTCACCAAGTTTCAGTGCAGTGGTAGTCAAGTGAAAAAGTGCCTGGTGCTCTAGCTGGACTGTCAAGACCACCCCAAAACATCCCACAGCCTGTACCAGTTTCTGACTCTAACATCCCACCCTACCTCCACCAAGACACCTGCCAGCAAACCCAAAGAGAAGTCACAGCTCACACTGGGCTCCAGCACTAGCCCCTCAGGTTCCAGGTCTGCACCCACTAAGGCAGCAACCACCAGTGCACCCTGGAAGAAGCCCTGTCCTACCAACCCCAGCTCATCCTTGCTAAGGTGATGGCCCAGTATATCCAGGGAAAAGTCCCAACCCACACTGGCTGCAGACCCAGCCTCCTACCAAAGCCACTGGGCATACGCAGCCTACACACAAGGATGCTTCCACAAAAGGATACATCTCCCAGACCAGGTAAATAATTGTTTCATCTAATTTCATACAGACAAAAAAAGTCAAACAAAATGAGAAGCCAGAGGAATATAGTTCAAACAAACAAACAAAAAAAACCAGGAGGAAAACTGGGGGGGGCGGGGGAGGGGACATAATGAAACAGATAGCAAGTTACCTGATGAAGAATTCAAAACAATTGTCATAAAAAATGAATTTAGGAAAAAACAAGGGAAAGACGGTCACAACCCCAACAAAGAATTAGAAAATGTACAGTAGTTAATATGATAAATATTGCCATAGAAGACAAAATATGGGGTTTCCTGGTGCCTCAGATGGTAAAGAATCTGCCTGCAATACAGGACACCTAGGGTTCGATCCCTGGGTCAGGAAGATCCCCTGAAGAAATGGCAACCCACTCCAGTATTTCTGCCTGGAGAATTCCATGAACAGAGGAGCCTGCCGGGTTACAGTCCATGGGTCTCAAAGAGTCAGACACGACTGAGCAACTATCACTTTTGCTTTCATAACCTGAAATTATCGTAGGAAGGATGATGAAAAATCTGTATCCATTGCTCAGTTTTCATAGTGGGCAGCTAATAGATATGAAAAATTGAAATAATAAATAGAAGTGTAACATCTAAATTATATGGACAGCTGTCAAAATAAAAGCAGAAACTCTTTGCTTGTTAAAAGTAATAGCCTCTATGGTGGTGTGTGATCATAGAGTTTTTCCTTTGTTCAATATTCTTATGTCCTATTATGAAATGTTTGCAAGTACCACTTCTATAATTGAAATGCTTAATTTAAAACATGCTATCAACTACAAAAGAAATCACCATTATCTATAATAACAAACAATCCAGATAAATGTCTAAATGTTAATATTTTATGAATATGACTTAAAAAATACACATATTTGAAATATATTTGAAATATAAAAAAAAAGAAAATGTAAAAAATGACCAGAGGTGAAGAGTACAATGACTGAAATGAAAAATTCAGTAGAAGGAATCAACAGCAGATTAGGTGATTAGATGATACAGAAGAACGCATAAGTGACCTGAAAGAAAGAAGAGTGGAAATCACCTAAATTAGAAGAGCAAAAAGAAAAAAAAACATTAATCAAGATATTTTAAGGGAATTCTGAGATATAAGATATACCAACATTCACATTTAGGGGGTCCCAGAATGAGAAGAGAGAGAAGGGCAGAAAATGTGTCTGATTAGATAATGGCTGAAATTTCCCTAATCTGAAGAAGAAAACAGATATCCCAGGTCCAAGAAGCACAAAAAGTCCAAAACAGGAAAACCGATTACTAGGAATTATATTGAACCAGTAATCAATAAGCTCCCAACAAAATCCAGGACCAGATAGCTTCATACAGGAATCCTATCAAACATTCAAAGAAGAATTAAAATATAAGCTTCTCAAATTATTTCAAAAGGTTAGAAGAGAACACACTTCCAAACTCATTCCATGAGGTCTCATTTTTCAGATGCTAAAACCAAATAAAAATCCTACCAAAGGGGGGAAAAAAAAATAAAAGCCAATATCCTTGATGAACATAGATGCAAATATCCTCAACAAAATATTAGGTAACTGAATTCAACAATACATTAAAAAGACCATATATCATGACCAAGTGGGGTTTATTCCATGAATGCAAGGATGGTTCAGTATCTCAAACCAACATGAAACACCACATCAACAAGACAAATGATAGATATTATACAATCACCTCAGTAGATACAGAAAAATCAGTTTGTTGACAAAACCCAACATCTTTTTTTAAAATTAATTTATTTACTTTAATTGGAGGCCAATTACTTTACAATATTGTCATGGTTTCTGCCATACAGTGAGATGAATCAGCCACGGGTGTACATGTGTCCCCCATCCTGAACCCCCTCCCACCTCCCCCCCAACCCCATCCCTCAGTGTTGCCCCAGTGCACCGGCTTTGAGTGCCCTGTTTCATGCATTGAACTTGGACTGGTCATCTATTTCATATGTGGTAATACACACGTTTCAATGCTATTTTCTCAAATCATCCCACCCTCGCCTTCTCCCACAGAGTACAAAAGTCTGTTCTTTGTATCTGTGTCTCTTTTGCTGTCTCACATATAGGGTCACCATTACCATCTTTCTAAATTATATATATATGTGTGTGTGTGTGTATATATATATATATGTGTGTATATATATATATGTGTATATATATATATATATATATATATATATATCTTAATATACTGTATTGGTGTTTTTCTTTCTGACTTACTTCACTCTGTATAATAGGCTCCAGTTTCATCCACCTCATTAGAACTGATTCATATGTGTTCTTTTTAATAGCTGAGTAATATTCCACTGTGTATATGTACCACAGCTTTCTTATCCATTCCTCTGCCAATGGACATCTAGGTTGCTTCCATGTCCTTGCTATTGTAAACAGTACTGTGATGAACATTGGGGTACACGTGTCTCTTTCAGTTCTGGTTTCCTTGGTGTATATGCCCAGCAGTGGGATTGCTGGGTCATAAGGCAGTTCTATTTCCAGTTTTTTAAGGAATCTCCACACTGTTCTCCATAGTGGCTGTGCTAGTTTGCATTCCCACCAACAGTGTAAGAGGGTTCCCTTTTCTCCACACCCTCTCCAGCATTTATTGTTTGTAGAATTTTTGATAGCAGCCATTCTGACCAGCATGAGATGGTACTCACTGTGGTTTTGATTTGCATTTCTCTGATAATGAATGATGTTGAGCATCTTTTCATGTGTTTGTTAGCCATCTGTATGTCTTCTTTGGAGAAAAGTCTCTTTAGTTCTTTGGCCCATTTTTTGATTGGGTCATTTATTTTTCTGGTGTTGAGTTGCATGATCTGCTTGTATATTTTTGAGATTAATTCTTTCTCATTGCTTCATTTGCTATTATTTTCTCCCATTATGAAGGCTGTCTTTTCACCTTGCTTGTAGTTTCCTTCATTGTGCAAAAGCTTTTAAGTTTAATTAGTTTCCATTTGTTTATTTTTGCTTTTATTTCCATTTCTCTGGGAGGTGGGTCACAGAAAATCCTGCTGTGGTTTATGTCAGAGTAAAACTCAACACCTATTCATGAAAAATTCTCAAATAAATTGGTATAGAAACAACATATCTCAACATAATGTAAGTCATTTATGACAAACCTACAGCTAGCATCATGCCCGATGGTAAAAGCTGAAAGCATTTCCTCTAGTATGAGGAACAAAACAAGGGCACCCCCTCTTGCCATTTCTATTCAACACAGTATTCAACACAGTAAGTTCTACTCACAGACTTCCAATCAGATAAGAAAAAGAAATAAATGACATCCAAATTGAAAGGGAAGAAGTAGAACTCTCACTATTTGCAATTGATGTGATAATATTTACAGTGAATCCTAAATAATGCCACAAAAAATCTGTTAGAAAAAATGAATTTAGTAAAGTTGCAGGACAGAAGATTAATATACAGAAGTCTGTTGCATTTCTTTACTTTAATAGTGAATGATCACAAAGAGAATTCAAGAAAATAAAGTCATTTACTATCAAGTCACAAAGAACAAAATAGCAAGGAATAAATTTAACTAAGGAGATGAAAGACCTGTTGTACTCTGAAAAACGTAAGACACTGATGAAAAAATTTGAAGACAATGTAAATAAATGGAAAGCTATTTCATGTTGTCGGATTGAAAGAATTAGTACTTTTTAAATGTCTATACTGCCCAAAGCAATCTACAGATTCAACAAAATCCCATGGAATTCAAGAAAAATACCCATGGCATATTTCACAGAACTAGAACATATGATCCTAAAATGTGTAGAGAAACACAAAAGGCCCTGGGTAGCCAAAGCAATCTTGAATAAAGGACAAATCTGACAGCATCATACTCTCTGACTTCAAACCATCCTACAAACTACATAATTCAAAACAGTATGATACTGGCACAAAAACATACACATAAATCATGGAACAAAACAGAGTACAGAAGTAAACCCATGCACATATAATCATTTCAACAGAGACAAGAATATACAATAGGTAAAAGAGTGTCTCTTTAATAAGTGGTATTAGGGAAACTGGACAACTACACATAAAAAAATAAAACGTAAACATTTTCTCATACCATATATAAAAATAAACCAAAATTGATTACAGACTGAAACATAAGAGAAAAACTAAAACCATAACAGTCCTAGGGAAAAAAAAAAACATACACAGTATACTCTTTTATCCTGGAGTAAGAAAAATTTTTATGCGTGTCTTTTCAGGCAAGAGAAATAAAAGCAAAAATAAACAAATGGAACCTAATCGAATTAAGAGCTTTGGCATAGTGAAGGAAACCATTAACTAAACAAAAGGCCACTTTCTGATTGGGAAAAATCTACCTACAATATGTCCAAAACAAGGGGTTACTAACCAAAATATATAAAGCAGGGAGTCCCAGATTCTGGGATCTAATGCCTGATGATGTGAGGTGGGGCTGATGTAATAATAACAGAAAGAAGGTGCACAATAAATGTAATACATTTGAATTATTCTGAAACCACTCCCATCCTCTGGTCCATGGAAAAACTGTCTTCCATGACACCAGTCTCTGGTACCAAAAATGTCTGGTAAAGGCTGATATAAAGAATCCAGACAACTCACTATGAAAAAAAAAAAGTACAATAGCCCATTTAGAAAATGAGTAGAGCAACTTCCCCGGTGGTGCAGTGGCTAAGAATCCGCCTGCCAATGAAGGAAACAAGGGTTCAATCCCTGGTCCAGGAAGATGCCACGTGCTGGGAGTAACTAAGCCCATGTGTCACAACTGCTGACCTGACCCTCCAGGGCCCGCAAGCCCCAGGTACTGAGCTCTCCTTTCTCTTAGACCTGTGCTCCTCAACAAGAGACGCCACTGCAATGAGAAGCTCGTGCACCACAAGGAAGAGTAGCCTCCACTCACTGCGAGTAGAAAAAAACCCCTCAGAGCAATGAGGACCCAGCCCAGCCAAAAAATAATCAATTAATTAATTTTAAAAATAAGCAGAAGACATTAATAGGCAATTATTTTTCCCAAAACAATACATACAGAGAGCCAACAGGCACATGAAAAGATGCTCAATATCACTAAAACTACAATGAAATATTACCTCGCACCTGTCAGAATAGCTAGTATCAAAAACACAAAAAATAACAAGAGTTGGCGAGGATGTAGAGAAAGACAAAACCCTCCTACACTGTTGGTAGGAATGTAAAGTGGCACAGTTACTGTGGAAAACAATATGGAGTTTCCTCAAAACACTGAAAACATGACTACCATACAATCTACTCCTGTGTATTTATCTGAAGAAAACAAAAACTCTAATTTGAAAATATATCTGTACCCCAATGTTCATAGCACCATTATTTACAGTACCTAAGATATGGAAACAACAACCTGTTTGTCCATCAATGGATGAATGGATAAAGAAGTGATATATAATGAAATATTTTTCAGTCAGAAATAAGACATCTTGCCATTCACAACAACATGGATGGACCTGGAAGGTAATAAGTTCAGTGAAATAAGTCAGATAGAGAAAGACAATTACTGAATGTTTTCAGAAATGTATAGCATCTAAAAAAGCAAAACAAATAAACAAATGTAACAAAACAGAAATAGTTACAGATACAGAGACCTGTGGTTATCAGAGGGGTTATCAGTGGGGTAGGGGAGTGTCAAAATATGTGAAGGCGATTTGGAAGCACAAAATACCAATTAGAAAATAAGTCATAGGATGTAAAGTACAACTCAGAAAATATACCCAATATTTTATAATAACTTTGGATGGCATGTAATCTACCAAATGTTTAATCAGTATGTTGCACACCTGAAACTAATATAGTACTGTAAGTCATCTATCCTTCAAAAAATACAGCCATTCACTTAGCACCGCATGACCAAGAAGTTTCAAAAGCACTATACACAGAAAACAAGGGTAAAATACCCAGGCATCTTCTTTAATAGGGGGATAGGCCTGAAGATGTACTTATTTTGTAATTAATGAAAGGTAAGAAGACCCTCTTTGAAAGTTTTGTTTGAGGGTCAAAAATTAAATGTATGCTCTGAAAGAAGGTCAAGAATGACCAAACTAATCATTTTTGAATATTAATTTTAGAACCAGTGAAGAGAAACCCGTTCTTAATGAAGTACAAAGAAAAAATACCAATGATGTTTATTCTACTCGCCCATCCACTTCTAGCCAACAATTCCCCAAGAAAAATTTCTTTCAATGTGTTCATTTTATTTCAAAGAAGGGATACAGGAAAGAAGAGGCTTTATTTTGCCTGTAGCACTAACTAACAAAATAAGAAACAATCCTCTCTGCTTTGTCAATGGGTTGCAAAGAGCCAGACATGACTGAAGAGATTCAGCACGCATGCATGACAAAGAACATCCTTGAGTGCAGGGGATTGGTGACCACAAAGTGTGTCTCGGTGTATACATCCATGATGACCATGGAGCTGAGCTCCTGTCATTCCCCAGAAGGAAGGTGCTATGTGCTAAATCACTTCAGCCATATCTGACTCTTTGCAGACCTTATGGACTGTAGCCCACCAGGCTCCTCTGTCCATATCCTTCTCCAGAGGATCTTCCCAATCCAGGGATGGAACCCACCTCTCTTGTGTCTCCTGCATCAGCAGGTGGGTTCTTTACCTCTAGTGCCACCTGGGAAGCCCAGAAGGAAGGTGGAGGTGACAAATGGAAATCTGATCATAGATATAATGAAGATAAAATATTATAGTTGCTTCTGAGGCTTCAAATGAGGCTTCACTACTTGGGAAAATGAATATATTAATGTTGTCAACCATAAGTGTTAAGTGTTATTTGCTCAGTCGTGTTCAACTCTTTGCTACCCCATGGACTGCAGCCTACCAGGTTCCTCTGTCCATGAGATTTTCCAGGCAAGGATACTGGAGTGGGTTGCCATTTCCTTCTCCAGGGATCTTCCCAACCCAGGGATCAAACCCAGGTCTCCTGCACTGCAGACAGATCCTTTACCGACTGAGCTACAAGGGAAGCCCCATATGGTTGTCAACCATAGCTACCCATATTTCAAATTGCAGCAGTCTGGTAATCCAGTAAGTCACATTTTGGTGACATCCACCAAAATATACACAAAACTACTGACTTACATGGATGACATAGCATGTCAAAAAACAGGACAGTAATAGAGACTCAGATGTAGAGAATGGACTTGCAGACACAGGGCAGGATGGAATAGGAGTATGGGACGACTTGAGAGAGTGGCATTAACATATATACACTATCACATGTAAAACAGATAGCTAGTGAAGACCAGCTGTATACCACAGGGAGCTCAGCTTAGTGCTCTGTGATGACCTAGAGGACTGGGATAAGGGGAAGTAAGAGGGAAGCTCAAGAGGGAATGGATATATGTATACTATAGCTGATTCTCAATAATGACTTTTCAAAATTAAATCAGCACTAGGACTTTCAAGTAATGTCCTGATCATGGGATATTCAAGACGAGGCACTGTTTGCATACCATTTAATTATGGAGGATTAAAAACCTAAACTTGTACTTTCTCAGAACCCAAGCTTATAAACCTCACAGTACTTAGAGATTTTTTAAATTGCATTTATCCTCTTGAATGGAGGAGGGAATGGCAACCCACTCCAGTAATCTTGCCTGGAGAATCCCATGGACAGAGGAGCCTGGCAGGCTACATACAGTCCATGGAGTCCAAAGAGTCAGACACAACTGAGTGACTCACACTGCAGCTGATTCACTTTGTTGTATGGCAGAAACTAACACAACATTGTAGAGCAATTATACTCCATTTAAAAACAGTTTTACCAGTACAGGGCCTTGTTATGAATCTATTTTTATCAATTAGTGTATAGTTTTATATAAGTAGGCTGCATAGTACAATTTTTTCAAAAACTCCCTGCACATTAATATATTAATCTGCATTGCAGGCAGATTCTTTACCATCTGAGCCACCAGGGTAAGCCCATATACCATAAGTGTACAACTAAAAGTGAACTTCTGTAATCTGCCCAAGCATAAACCTTATGCTGAAATGTGGGTGTGAATATTTTACAGTGATATTATTAATCAGCTCCCCTCATTTTCCCTATCACCTAGATTTTAAAATTACTTTCATCTTTTGCTTTTATTACCCAATTTCCTTCAAAAGAGAATGATCTTGTTTCTTTATGCCTACATTTTATGGTGACCTTGAGGACATATAAAGGGAATGCCCTACTCACAGGTGAAGAAAGGTTATGAAAAACTTTATTCCTTTGTTTTCTCCTCCCTGCCTCTGACTGATTTTGTGGAAGAAATATAAATTGGTTTTCTACTCCTGGGAGAACACTCGTATGAGCATGCTATAAAGCAAACACACGCGTTTTTCCAATAAGCACTACCCAAGCACTGTGTTAATAATTTATTAATTCATGATGCATTCAGTCTGTCAGCCAATAAGCATTAGGTGTTTACTGTATTACAGGTTTTGTGCTGGACTCTAAAAATAAAGGATACATCCAACATAGTTTAATAAAGAAATAAATGAATGAATTATTAAGAAAAATAATCAATGATTGATTTGAGATGGGATTGCGTATTCAATAGCATTAAACAGTTAACTCTGAGGGCTGAACAAACATTTTTGCGTAGGTGGATCAAATGAAGGAAGAAAACACTGCCTCCAAGTGCAATTTCCATTCTTCCAGAGAGATGTTTGACCACAGACATCTGCTTTCATTTGGGGTCCATGTTAGAAGGGTAAAGAGGTAGGTGGCTCTTGTTACTTCGTTAAACTGACAAGGTGCTAATTAGTGATTTTCCAATTAAAATGTGCTGTTTGTGTGTTATCTTTTGCTGCTAAGATACCTTTTACTTCCCAAAATTCCCTGAACACCTGAAGATTCACCTAAAGTTTTTCTGTTGATGTTGTTGTTCAATCACTCAGTCGTGTCTGACACTTTGTAATCCCATGGACTGCAGCACGCCAGGCTTCCCTGATCTTCACCATCTCCCGGAGCTTTCTCAAACTCATGTCCATTGAGTCAGTGATGCCATCCAAGTATCTCATCCTCTGTCGTTCCCATCTCCTCTTGCCTTCAATCTTTCCCAGCTTCAGGGTCTTCTCCAATGAGCCAGCTCTTTGAATCAGGAAGCCAAAGAATTGGAGCTTCAGCAACAGTCCTTCCAATGAATATTCAGATTTGATTTCCTGTTTGTTTTTCTGAGCAATGATAGACCCTCAAGACAGGGTAGAAGTTAAAAACTTACTCATTATTAAGTTGATGGAATAGTAGAAATTGCACAAGAATTTCCAACCTCAGCATCATTTTACGTGTGTGTGTGTTTCAGTTCAGTTCAGCTGCTCAGTCCTGTCCAACGCTTTGCAACTCTATGAATCGCATGTATATGAATATATATGCATGTGCATGTGTATATACAGCTTCCCTGGTAGTTCCATGGTAAAGAAACTGTCTGCAATGCAATGCAGAGACATCGAGGTTTGATACCTGGGATGATACCCTGGAGAAGGAAATGGCATGCCACTCCAGTATTCTTGCCTGGGAATTCACATGGACAAAGGAGGCTGGAGGGCTACAGTTCATGGAGTCGCAAACAGTCAAGCATGACTGAAGTGGCTGTGCATGCATGTACATACATGTATACATCAGTTCAGTTGCTCAGTAGTGTCCGACTCTTTGCGATCCCATGGACTGCAGCATGCCAGGCTTCCCTGTCCATCACCAACTCACAGAGCCTGCTCAAACTCATGTCTCTCTCTCTCTCTCTCTCTCTCTCTCTATATATATATATATATATATATATATATATGTAAGAATATTTGTTGGATTTCCAATTTGTCAATGGCTCTTTAATCAACTGATTTCCAATGAAATTGACAATTCTTATGTATCAGACTGGCAAAAATTACAAAGCTTTCCAATACTCTTTGATGGAAAGTTTGTGGAAAATGTCTCATAAATTGACAGCAACTTAGAAATATCTATTAACTTTAAAAATCCACTTGCCCTTGTCTATAATAATTCTCCTTGAGGGTATTTACCCTCAAGTATACCCCACACATTAAAAAAATGAGGTTTGTAAGATTATTGTCATAAACAAAGAGTGGAAACAGCTAAGGGCCCTCTACAGGACGTTCACTGTAGCATACCATGCAACTCTGAAAGGGTAGGAAGATGTAATCTGGAAAACTCTCCCGGATATGTTATGAAACAAAAAGAGCAAAGTTAAGGAGAATAAATGTAGCACATTAAATTGTGTAAGAAAGGAAGAGATGCAAAAATATAAAATATGTAAAAATATGTGCTTGTATTTGTAGATATATTGAAAAGATACAGAAAAGTCTAGTAAAAATGGTTACTGTGGGGGCAGAGATAGGAATAAAGGTCAAAGTAGAAATTAAACTGACCAATGCATGCCTTTTTAATCTCATTTTTAAAATATTTTGAACATATGAATATATCACTAGTCAACAATAAATTGAAAATGTATAAATAAATTATTATTTGATTTTAATTTTAGCTTTAACATCTTGACTGAAGTAAAGTTATATTCTTTCTGGTCAATTGATGTTCAGAAATCTCAGTAGCACAATTACTTTGTCATATCTATGAATTCTTCTTAGGTTTTATGATGGTAGAGATGAATATAATCATTTAATATTCTTAAAGATCCACTCTGATATTTGTGCCAGTCATTAGGGGTATCCATCAATATCATGATTCTCCTTCCTCCATATCTATTAAAGGACCATATTTTGCTGCTTTTATTGAAATTAGGTGATATTATGTATCTTTATTTGACTAAGGAAATATGCATGGAAGCAATATGTCACTTCTAGAAAAAGGCATTTAATTGCTAGAGCCACAGGGCCTTTATCCTGCTGAAGTTATTTTGGAAGACTATATTAAGAAGATGGAGAAGGAAATGGCAACCCACTTCAGTATTCTTGCCTGGAGAATAAGAAACTTCCATCAGGTCTTTAAAGTGTCTTGGAAAGCAAATTTCCCTACTGATCCATATTCAATGTGAAAAATGAGAAGAAAAGGGAAAAGACAAGAGACTGAAGAGCATTTATTTGCAAGGGGCCTTTAGCCCAGACCAAAGAATAATATTCTCTCATCTGAAGACTCAGGGTTTACCCTATACTGGATATACATAAAGCTTTCTCAGCATGATTTGATGATACTAGCCTTTTAATTTTAACTTCAAACAAAAATTTTCTGGTAAGATATGCAAACTTGGAAGAGATAAGGGACTGACAAGGGAACTTGAGTGTCTAATTCCTCATCAGTCATTTTCCTCAGTGTACATCAATTACTAACCAACCACCTAGAAGACAACGTCAGTCAGACCCTCCCTGGGAGCCAGATACCCTGTAAGTACAAAGCAAAAGGAGAAGAGAGAGGCAGGGGATGAGATGGTTGGATAGCATAACCCACTCAGTGGATATCAACTCCAGGAGATGGTGAGGAACAGGGAGGCCTAGCATGCTACAGTCCATGGGGTTGCAAACAGTCAGACACGCTTAATGACCGAACAACCACAAAGGGAAACATCCTGGGTCCAGGTCTACGGATCTCAAAGTTAGACTCGGAATCATATGATCTTGTCTGAACAACGTTAGCATCTTGCAGTGAACCCTTGTGCTCACCACTCTTGAACCCCAGCCCCCGGGATGACACCTATAATCCAGTTTTGAGGGAATACAGATGGTTATCTTCAAAACGTCATTATTTTTCCTATTAATAAAAAATGCCAAAATCCAGCCTATCAAAATCTATATGCCTATTAAATAACTATACATTTTTGTAGTTCTATTTTACATGTTGTTGTTTATTCAACCAAGCCGTGTCTGACTCTTTTGCAACTCTATGGACCAGACTCTTCTGTTCATGGTATTTCCCAGGCAGAATTCTGGAAAGGGTTGCCATTTCCTTCTCCAGGGGATCTTCCTGACCCAGGGATCAAACCTGTGTCTCCTGCAATGGTAGGTGATCCTTTACCACTGAGCTACCAGGGAAGCCCACTATTTTACACATCTTATAGGAAAAGAGTAGAAAGGCAAACTGTCAGGGTGTATGATCAACGAGCATATCAGAACAAATCATTAAACAACTCAGTTCTATGAAGGGTGAACACTGACTAAGTCTCAGTGGAATTCTCACTGGCCAATGTGGCTTTTAATGGTTTACAGGTGAAAAAATGTTCAGATGTGAAAAGGTTTACAAGTGAAAACAAGTTCTATAAAATCTCCAATCTAATAAAAGCACACAAAAGTGCTGCTCGTTTTGTTCTCACATTCATACAGTTCAATTAGGTTGTCAAAATTAAAATGAGGTTTAACACAAGTCAAATTTCCTCCTTTCAAGGTAACACTCAACATTTTTCTTTGAATTTTATAAGTTGTTGCTGACAAAGAGAGTACAGATAAAGAGCTGAATTGGAATAGTCAAGGAATCACATATTCATAAAGTTAAAACCTTTTTCTGAAGTCTTCTTTCCAAAAAAAATGACAAAAACAATATTAGATAAATGAACTTCACTCAAAATGTAATACAAGCTTGGAATTTACATTGCATGAGTGTAAGTCACTCAGTCATGTCTGACTCTTTGTGACCCCATGGACTGCTAGGCTCCTCTGTCCATGGAATTATCCAAGCCAGAATACTGGATTGGGTAGCCATTCCCTTCTCCAGGGGATCTTCCCAACCCAGGGATTGAGCCCAGGTCTCCCACATTGCAGGTAGATTCTTAACCATCTGAGCCACCAGGGAAGCCATTAGCTAGCTGTAGGTTAATTTCTTAAATCACTGAGTCCACTCTGAAAGATGTGATATACTTCTAGTCTTATGATATATCCATTTAGTATTTTTTTCAGCTTATAATTTTAACATTTAAAAATACTTTTATCAGAAAGAAAAGGAGAGATTTTAATCAGTCTTTGAACAAAACCAACAAAGCCAATTCTCTAAATATGTCATTTCTGTCTTTGACAAATATATGAAACACTTTCATGATTCTTAGGCTCTTTTTCACTTTTCTCCTGCTCCAGTTTTTCTCCCTCATCTTTCTTCTTCCACCCCCTCCTCCCCTCTCCATTCTCTCTTCTTCCCCATCCTTCTCCTCCTCCTCACCCTTCACTTCCTCCTTATATGTAATTTCAGCCTTCTTTTCACCATTAAGCTATATGTGCAATGCCTGCTTTGGTGACAGTATTAATAGTTATGTAATGGAAAAAGAAAATGTTCGATTTGAGCTCTGATGAGAGATCTGCAGATGAACCAACATGGTTTATTTATACTCTCATTTATAATTTGTAATAGCCAATATCAAGAATAAATATAGCAAAGATCTCTTATGTACATGTGGGGGAGTGTATTTACAAGTACAATGGCACCCCACTCCAGTACTCTTGTCTGGAAAATCCCATGGATGGAGGAGCCTCGTGGGCTACAGTCCATGGGGTCGCTAAGAGTCAGACACGACTGAGCGACTTCACTTTCACTTTTCACTTCCATGCATTGGAGAAGGAAATGGCAACCCACTCCAGTGTTCTTGCCTGGAGTATCCCAGGGACGGCGGAGCCTGGTGGGCTGCACAGAGTCGGACATGACTGACGCGACTTAGCAGCTGCAGCAGCAGTCTCTGTTTAGATAGCTTGAAATTCATACAGAAAAGTATTAGCAGTTTTACATTTAATGTCTTCCAGATAAAAAAGAAGACTGTCTGTTAATTGAATGGTATAAAGTGGAATTGTCACATAAAATTCATGATTTGGGAGATGGTAAACATTAACATCAGATATGGTGAGCATTCAACTGTGCTAAACGAAGTCTCTGCTTTTCTCTTTACTGTTAAGTTTTATTCCCAGAGTAGAGAACTGCTAAAGCTGTCCATAGCTGCAAAACCACTGTTCTTATTTCATTTGGACTCTGTGGGAGAGGGAGAGGGTGGGATGTTTTGGGAGAATGGCATTGAAACATGTATAATATCGTATATGAAACGAGTCGCCAGTCCAGGTTCGATGCATGATACTGGATGCTTGGGGCTGGTGCACTGGGACGACCCAGAGCGATGGTATGGGGAGGGAGGAGGGAGAAAGGTTGGGGATGGGGAACACATGTATACCTGTGGTGGATTCATTTTGATATATGGCAAAACCAACACAATATTTTAAAGTTAAAAAATAAAATAAAAAGAATAGTGGCACATTGAAGCCTCCTTCATAAACACTCTGTGGGCTTGAAAGAATGTGAAATTCTAACTACCTAAATTCCATGGAAGGAGGAGCCTGGTGGGCTGCAGTCCATGGGGTCACTGGGAGTCAGACACGACTGAGAGACTTCACTTTCACTTTTCACTTTCATGCATAGGAGAAGGAAATGGCAACCCACTCCAGTGTTTTTGCCTGGAGAACCAGGGATGGGGGAGCCTGGTGGGCTGCCGTCTTTGGGGTCGCACAGAGTCGGACACAACTGAAGCAACTTAGCAGCAGCCGCAGCAACAACCCAAACTGTGAGCTTGCCTGGTGGTTCAGTGGTTAAGAATCCACCTGCCAGTGCATCTAGCAAAGTAACGCTCAAAATTCTCTAAACCAGGCTTCAACAGTACATGAACCATGAACTTTCACATGTTCAAGCTGGATTTAGAAAAGGCAGAGGAACCAGAGAACAAATTGCCCACATCCGTTGGATCATCGAAAAAGCAAGAGAGTTCCAGAAAAACATCTACTTCTGCTTTACTGACTACACCAAAGCTTTTGACTGTATGGATCACAACAAACTGTGGAAAAATCTTAAAGAGGTAGGAATACCAGACAACCTTATCAGCCTCCTGAGAAACCTGTATGCAGGTCAAGAAGCAACAGTTAGATCTGGACATGGAACTACAGACTGGTTCCAAATACGGGAAGGAGTATGTCAAGGCTGGTTATTGTCTCCCTGCTTATTTAACTTATATACAGAGTACATCATGCAAAATGCCAGGCTGGATGAAGCACTAGCTGGAATCAAGATTGCCGGGAGAAATATCAATAACCTCAGATATGCAGATGACACCATCCTTATGGTAGAAAGTGAAGAAGAACTAAAAAGCCTCTTGATGAAAATAAAAGAGGAGAGTGAAAAAGTTGGCTTAAGACTCAACATTTAGAAAACTAAGAACATGGCATCTGGACCCTTCACTTCATGACAAATAGAGGGGCAAATAGTGGAAACAGTGACAGATGTTACTTTTTTGGGCTCCAAAATTACTGCAGATGGTGATTGTAGCCATGAAATTAAAAGATGCTTCCTCCTTGGAAGAAAAGTTATGACCAACCTAGACAGCATATTAAAAAGAAGAGACATTACTTTGCCAACAAAGGTCCATCTAGTCAAAGCTATGGTTTTTCCAGGAGTCATGTGTGGATGTGAAAGTTGGACTATAAAGAAAGCTGAGCATCAAAGAAGATGCTTTTGAACTGTGGTGTTGGAGAAAACTCTTGAGAGTCCCTTGGACTGCAAGGAGATCAAACTAGTCAATCCTAAGGGAAATCAGTCCTGAATATTCATTGGAAGGACTGATGTTGAAGCTGAAACTCCAATACTTTGGCCACCTGATGTGAAGAAGTGACTCACTGGAAAAGACCCTGATGCTAGGAAGGATTGAAGGCAGGAGAAGGGGATGACAGAGGATAAGATGGTTGGATGCCATCACCGAATCGATGGACTTGAGTTTGAGCAAGCTTTGGGAGTTGGTGACGGACAGAGAATCCTTGCGTGCTGCAGTCCAAGGGGTTGCAGATAGTCGGACATGACTGAGAGACTGAACAGAACTGCCAGAGCAGGAGACGCGGGTTTGATTCCTGGGTCAGGAAATCTCCTGGAAGAGAACATGACAACCCATTCCAGTATCCTTGCCTTGAAAATCCCATGGACAGAGGGCCTGGGGGACTACAGTCTATGGGGTCAGCAAGAGTCAGACCCAACTTCCTGACTGAGCACACAACCCTAACTATAAGATGTTAGCTATTAAGTCCAGTGATTTTGAATCACTCTTGATTTCTTTTCATACATTTTAGAAGTTTTGTTTTAAATATTTGCCAAAGGCATTTGATGAAAAAATTAAACTAAAAAACAAAAATAAATAAAACACCAAAATATAAAACAAAGACACAATGGCTATAGTAGCTCACCTGTAAGTCATCATTAATATCTGTGACTGCCTCTGTGTAGGTGGGATAGAACACAGTCCCCTTGACTCCAGTGTATCTACACATAACTCTAGCAACAGCAGCAGAGAGTCCCTATACCATGAGGAAGAAAAAACCGCAAAAGAGGAGCAAAGAAATGCAATTTCTGCCGTGTAGAGCTTGGAGAAACCATCTTTTCTCAGCTTTTGAAACTTTTGACAGTAAAACTTGACCTCAGCTTCCAAAATATTAACTCTTGTTAATTATAAAATTAAAATGATATAAACAAATAAGACGCTTTAGAAAGCTGTTTCTCTGAAGAATTGATGAAATCATTTATTCACTCATGCCATGTATCATTACATAGTAAAGGACATTGAGGTAAGTGCAAAAAGAGATGTGAAGAAGCCTTAGATAGCATGGTTAAAATACAGTACAGGAGGAAGATTCCCTGGAGTAGGAAATGGTAACCCATTCCAGTATTCTTGCCTAGAGAATCCCATGGACAGAACAGCCTGGCAGGGTGTAGTCCAGGGGGTCATGAGAGTCTGACATGACTGAATGACTAAATGATGATAACAGGAAGAAGATTAATACAAAGATAAAGATTATTGAGAATTACTTGGTTAAGAATCAGCAATTGACCTCTCATCTGGCACGGTACAGTGGCAAGAAGACAGACTTGAAGTTAGATCAACTAGGCTCTGAATATCAATTTCGATACTTGTGTGAGTAGAGGAGTTATTTAAACTTAGGTATTAAAGAGGGTAACACTCAATTTGCAATACACAGTACAGATGTTGACTTAATAACATACTGTGTGTAAAGAGCCTTCTATACTGCTTGTCCTGTAGTGAGTATTCTCTATGTGGCAGGAATCATTTGTGATAAAGTGGTGTTGTGCTATTAATAACATCTAATGAAAAAAAATTAAATAAAAATATATTTATTTAACATCTATAGATGTCATTGTTACTTTGACAGTCTAAAAATATTTTAATATTTATTTTTAACATATTTAAGTTCAGATAACTTTTTCTTTACAAATTAGACCTTGAGAAACTGGGAATTAAATTTCAGAACTGTGTCCCTTAGAGTACACCTGCTGACAGCCACCCAACTTCTTCAACAGTGCTGCCCATACTGGCATTATTACAGTGAGGCATTCGCAGGAGCATTCTTTCATGGCAGTTACTCGCATATACCAGTATTACTCACACAATATTACCAATATTAATATGATAAGCACTAAAGGAAAAGCTGTTGCTTTTCTTAAACACAATAGTTTATATTTTTAGCAGAACTTTGTGTGAATTAACTCACTACTTTAAATATATTACTTACACTAAATGTCACTGTTCACAAAGGTAATACATTATGAGTGGAATAGATAATAAATAGCATACGTGAGTGCAGATGAAGAAGACAGTTATGAGAAGGCAGAGAATGATACTGATTGGAAATGCTACTCCAGGTCTAATTTTAATCAGCAAGAGTGATAGATGGATGATATTTCTTAGCCTCCCATCTGCTCTTCTGTATTACACTCTACAATTTTTTTAATCCTGGAAATTACATTTCTCTGACTCCTTTCCTAGTCATCTTTCTCTTGCTTTCTCCCAGTAGGAGTCAATGGTGAGAGATAGAAAGACAAGAGGAAGGGCGAAGCATTGGGTCAGCCTTCTCTAGGGTCTGCTTACTCAGGTACCAGTGACTCAGAACAATAGGCTGGTAGCCTCCAGACCAAAGGCACTATCAACTTGTTAATTTTAAGGTAGCACAGGATCTTCCTGTTGGTTCCTTCAATACCCTTATAACAAATACCTTATATTTATTCCTCTTTGTTTGAAGCATCAGAATGGTTCCTGATATTTTTTTATTGACATCAACGAAATACAGTTGATGAACCTGTATATTCTAATCTTTGCCAACTTAGAGAATATTTGAAGCACAAGGATAACCAGGAAAAAGGAGTCTGGGAAAGTCAGATCTGGTTGTCATACCCAGCTTGTCGCAGACAAATTCCACAGAGCTCAGAAAAATAAAAGCTGACCTCAAACTCTTAAAATGAATACAGTACCAGACCACTGGGTTTTTCTCAAGAAGGAAATGCTATGATGATGTGATTGTGAACATACAACTTCTGTAAAGGTGAACCCACGTGAAGCACACAATGGTAGATCTCAAGCTGGCTGCAGGAGTAATGGTGATGGTGTTATTCACCATTACCACATGCTTCTGGCTGCAATCCCAGAGTGAGTGTTCTTAGTAAGGATGACCAAACTTTTTAAACTAGGAGAGTAAAAACCTTGGGGATGGGTATCCTTGTTTCTTCTACGGGAGTAATATTTGAGAGACCTGTCTTTGAGTAAACAAAGTTAGTTCACCCTCTCTCATGGATACTAACTTTGTGAAGTCTTTTTAATTTTTTCAGTTCCAACCAACACTTCCTCTTCCACAAATACACATACTACAGAACATTTAGGGAACTGCTCTTTAATCACAACTTTATATCCATCAAAATTCTAAATTCTGTCAGCCTGATGGAAAGCTGAGAAAATGCCACTCGAAGAAAGGTTCTGTAAGTCCCAAAGCTGAAGGTAAGCAAGTTCATCCTCTAAGCATCGCTCTCCATCACCCACTTCTGTGTATAACTAAGAATGTATTCTCTTTGTGGGGTTCTCTTAGAAGTTGCTAAGTTTGGCATCAAGTCTAGAATTTACACTATCTATTCTCTAAGGAAGAAGAAAGGTAGTCAGGGTGAAAGAAATTCCCAATGAGCAAACCTCCTCGCATGCCCTCTCTCTGGATCAATATATGAAAATGACTGGAGAATCTGATGCACAGAGGGGCCTGGTGGGCTACAGTCCACAGAGTTACAGAGAGTCAGACACGACTGAAGCAACTGAGCATGCAAGCACTCACTGTTCACTAAAAGACCATTGATGACAAATTCATACAACAGCACTAATGTGAAAGATTTGTAGAAAACAAAAATATGTTTGAGCTGGAAATGATCTGAAACAGTAACATAACAAAAATATAAAGCCAAATATACAACTTATATGAATTTTTAAAATAAGAAAGTTGAACTCCCATTGCATTTTTATTGCTTATTTTTCTTTCTTTATTTTACTTTAGCAAACTGTTTCAGGCTGTGTCACTAGTCTGGTAGAAATTATTTCTACACAATTACTCCAATGGAATACTTTGATGAAAAAGTCTGCCCAGTTCTGTTACTGTCATTGATTTTAAATGACTGAAAACTGCAGATGATCATAAAATTAGCTTATTGTGTCTAGTTCTGATATAAGAATTCTTAATTTATTTGTTCAGCTCTGATTCAACTCGGTTGAATTCTTGACAAACAGGAAGGAAAATTGTATGATGGAAGCGAGAGAGATAGGCAGTCACTAGTGGACATTTATACCTGTTGCAAACTGCACAATTGCTCTGAATATTATAATTTGATTTGAACTATTTTGGTCAAGCACAATGCTAATGTTCTTTCTGTTCATAATGAAAGTGAAAGTGAAAGTGTTAGTCACTTAGTCCTGCTTCATTCTTTGGGACCTCATGGACTGCAGCCCACCAGGCTCCTCTGTCCATGGAATTCTCCAAGCAAGAATACTGGAGTGGGTTGCCATTTCCTTCTCCAGGGGATCTTCTCGACCCTGGGATCGAATCCGGGTCTCCCACATTGTAGGCAGATTCTTTACTGTCTGAGCCACTGCTTCTATTCATACCAATAGCTGCCAAATAGATTGTGGGGTGGGATTAGATAACCATGTACAATTTTGTTCCCAGTATATAATGAAAGCAAGACTCACAACATTTGTATACAAAGCATTTATCAGGCAAGCCCTAAACAATTTATATAGTCTGATCTGTAAACTCCATGAATTCTACTATCTTGAGACTGATCAAGATAGTCCAACAATCTTAATAGTTAGTCCAAAACAGTCCAACAATCTTCCTGAGACAGGATTCTAAGACCCTTGGAATCTGTTAGTCAGTAAGAAACCCTCCAGAAACCAAGTTCTTGTTTCAAGATCCTTTTGAACTGTGGTGTTGGAGAAGACTCTTGAGAGTCCCTTGGACTGCAAGGAAATCCAACCAGTCCATTCTAAAGGAGATCAGCCCTGGGTGTTCTTGGAAGGAATGATGCTAAAGCTGAAACTCCAGTACTTTGGCCACCTCATGCAAAGAGTTGACTCATTGGAAAAGACTCTGATGCTGGGAGGGATTGGGGGCAGGAGAAGAAGGGGACAACAGAGGATGAGATAGCTGGATGGCATCACTGACTCGATGGACGTGAATTTGAGTGAATTCCGGAGTTGGTGATGGACAGGGAGGCCTGGTGTGCTGCAATTCATGGGGTCGTAAAGAGTCGGACACGACTGAGCGACTGAACTGAACTGAACTGAACTGAAGGGATACCATCCTAAAAATGCCAGCTACTGACCTTGCTAGATTTTCATATTTTAGTCCACCATATATTGAATGTCTTTAATTTCACCAGCGAGAGCCATCACGCTAATAACTCAGTATATTCAATGTATTAACTCACTGCCAGTTAGCAAAAGCTTCAAATGTTGTCTAAAGCACAGAGAGCAAAAGGGCTTCCATTACATATTTCAGGAAGGGCAGCCATTCTGAAATATTACTAAGAGAGTAAGAAGTGGATTTGCTGATGAAACAACCCATAGAAGTGAAGTCTGAACTAACCCATACTTAAATTCCCATTGCTCATACTGAAACAGTTTAAAGTAAATTACATTTTCTATAACAATATACTTTTGATTGTCTTTTGGCTTCTTTCTACTCTAAATATCATTATATTGTACAGTTTTCAGTATCTGTGTCCCAAAGTATCAGCTGTTACAGGGGAAAAAGTTTAAATATGTGGATGGGTTAATGTAAACTTCATTTTTACGGAATACTTGTTATACAAAGAGAATTTACTTAGTAGTTTGAAGGAACATTTACCTAGACTGGTTTGGGATCCCACATAAAAATGGGTTTTGTTGTTGATGTTGTTTTAGAACAGTATTTCTGGATGGGGCATGGCTGTTAAAGAGAAGGAAACTTAAAATATTCAGGAAAAACCTTATTTAAAATACAAATTAAGGGTTTCGTTAACTTATTGAAAATTCTTAACATTTCCAAAGTGTGCGTGAGGAAGAAACAGAGTGAATATATGGGTTTGATGATATCTATACAAATTTGATAGTCAGTACTTCTCTTGGACATTTTACTTCCTTTTATGATATCTTTAATTTCACACATGACAAAATGCAAATTAACTATCACTCAAAAATTGCTAATGAAAATGTAGTCTGTTGGCCATCTGGGTTCTTGTTAGAAAGATAAATTCTGGGGTTTCCCCTCAGTCTCAGGGAATCAGAACATCTTGAGGGACAGCCAGCAATGTGAGCTTTATTCTGACCCTCAAGATGATTCATAGTCAATGAAGTGTGAAAAATACTGATCTAAAAGTTATCAAGTATCTCCAGAGTCACTTCTTTGTATTCATATCAAATCTATTAAAGTAAAAGCTAGCCATTTAAGATATTGTTTGATAAATCCTCTCATTCTTACTGTGTGATTGAAAGCATAAAACTTGCAATGGTTGTTGTTGTTACTAAGTCATCCGACTTTTTGCAACTCCCTTAACTGCAGCACGCCAGGCTTCCCTGTCCTTCACTATCTCCCAGAGTTTGCTCAAATTCATGGCCACTGAGTCCCTGATGCCATCCAATCATCTCATCCTTTCTTCCTGCCCTCAATCTTTCCCAGCATCAGGGTCTTTTCCAATGAGTCAGCTCTTTGCATCAGGTGGCCAAAGGATTGGAGCTTTAGCTTCAGCATCCGTCTTTCCAATGAACATTCAGGGTCGATTTCCTTTGGGTTATAGCCTTTCAAATAAGGCAATATTCTGGCCCTTGCCCACTTGGGAATGGGGATTTATTGTGGGTTGTTATTAAACTATGCCAGCCCCAGTGAGACTCCTTTCTGAAGCTTAGGAGAAGTGACCTGGCCAAAGTTAACTCCATACTCATTCTATTCAGAGTTTCTTGGGTCATATGGTATACCTAGTCTTAAAGGTAGTGCACTTAATTTTTATATCAATCAGCTTGAAATAATATAATTAGAAAAGAAACTGGGAAAAATTCTTAGCAAATGATTAAATCCATAATTTAATAATGTCTTTGTTAATTTCATTTTACTCTGAGGCATTCAATTAAAGTGTCTGCAATAAAAGCTGCTGCTACACTGGAATCCTAAATCTTAAAAAAATAAATAAATAAAATAAGAAAGGAGGAGGAAGATAAAAACTATCTATATAAAAAGTACTGGGGGAGCGCATTGGAAAGAGAAATGGGCATTTCTCCTCATATGAGATGTTACCCTAGAAGACCTTATGTAAGTGAGAAAAGTAGAAGTGTTAGTCACTCAGACATGTCTGGCTCTTTGCGACTCCATAGACTGCAGCCCACCAGGCTCTTCTGTCCATGGAATTCTCCAGACAAGAATACTGGAGTGGGTAGCCATTCCCTTCTCCAAGGGATCTTCCTAACCCAGGGGTCAGACCCAGGTCTCCCACGTTGCAGGCAGATTCTTTACTGTCTGAGCCACCAGGGAAGCCCTGCTGCTGCTGCTGCTGCTGCTGCTGCTGCTGCTGCTGCGTCGCTTCAGTCGTGTCCGACTCTGTACGACCCCATAGACGGCAGCCCACCAGGCTCCCCCGTCCCTGGGATTCTCCAGGCAAGAACACTGGAGTGGGTTCAGGGAGGCACTAGAAGGGCTTATACTTGATTTTACCGCAGATGCTCACAGGTGTGTCCACATTTTCCCCGTCCTTGAGCACCGCATCCTGAGCTTTAGAAGAACTTATCATAGGAACAGAAGTTTCAATAATAACTTTAAAAAGTAAAACCAAGCCAGTTCAATCAATTTTTAGAGACTCAGAAAGATCCATGATTTATTATGTTAATATATGACCCTGTAATTATCTGAGACATTTACACTGATAACCATGGGATCCAGCATAAACAAACTAATCCATATGTGAATACACTTTCTGGCATTTAAGTGGATTCATAAAATTAGATTATATTGTTAAGTGTAAGTGTACATTATGGCCTAAGACTGGTCTTTTAAGTAGTTTGAATATTAATCAAGACAGCAGAGGAAGCACTACATTTCTAGAAGAAAACAGGGTTTGGAATAAAATCAAATTATAAATGTTTTACTTCTATTGATTCAAAGGTTACTCTACTGAAGAACTTATAATTACTAGCCTTTCAGTTTAATGTGAAATACTCAAAGCTTGCCAGTAATTATTTAAAATTATAATAAAGTATTTATTAATATAGAATTTTATAGCAAAAATGATAAAATTTTATGAAGTCAAAAGATTGAATTTAAATAATAATGAAATCAATTAAACAAAAATCATGCGACTTTCCCAGTAATTAAGGTTATAAAATGCTATCAATAGTAACTTAGCTATATATGTTGAGTGTCTGCATTTACATTATGTTATAGCTATCTTATATACTAGAAGGTTATCTTAATCTTGAATTTTTAAGGCAATGGAGGTTTGTTTCAAAGACCACCAATAATCAATTTCTAAGTATAAAGCTGAATGGAAAATTTTTAGAAAAACAAATTACATTTTTAATTGGTTATTAGTTATGAGTTAGTTATGAATGGGTGATAAGCATACATACAGATTTTTGAGGCACCTTCAAATAATTTCTCTAAAATAAATTAATCAATTATACAATATTTTAAAATTCAAAAATAGTCTTGGTTCCTTGTGACAGAAAAGGCTCCCTTGACTATTTAATCTGCTATTTAAATTATCCAGTATCAATCCTTGTGAATTTTGAACAGGTTATCAGAGAGGGTTAACATTGCCAAAAGCATGAGATAACTCCTAGTTACTCCTGCTATAACTGCCTTAATTTACAGTTCACTATTCATAGGAATTGATGTATTTAGAGGAATATCACCATTCTAATTGTCATTATTTGTTTTCACTCCTCTGGGTACTAATGTCATATTGGTGCCAAAGATTCCATTACCTTCTCAAAGGGCACATATTCTTCTGTAAGTACTATTTTGATTCTTCTGACTTGGGAACAATACATTATACAGGTATATGAGCCTGAGGGCAGTTTCTGGATGTACACATGTTAAGTTGCTTCAGTCATGTCTGACTCTGTACCACCCCATGGACTGTAGCCTATCAGGCTCCTCTCTCCATGGGATTCTCCAGGCAAGAACATTGGAGTGGGTTGCCATTTCCTTCTCAAGAGTATCTTCCTGACCCAGGGATTGAAGCTGTGTCTCTTACATCCCCCTCATTGGCAGATGGGTTCTTTACCACTAGCACCACCTCTGGATGTATATGGAGATGTAATTGATTAGCTGTATGTCACACTTCCTTGGAGAAGAGCATGGCAACCCATTCCAGTATTTGTGCCTGAAGAATCCCATGGACAGTGGAGCCTGGTGGGCTGCAGTCCATGGGGTCGCAAAGAGTCAGACAGGACTGAAGCGACTTAGCAAGCAAGCAAGCAATGTTGCACTTCCTTTCTGCACTTTGGTACACAGCCTGGTTTTGTTAAGTTGGGCTTTGGGGTTTTATGTGCCACTTAAAGTAACATGTGGTATTCTACATGATTTCCTAGAAGTAGTTGCATACATAGAAATGCTAGAAACTGTGAAATCAAATAAAACTTGGTTCAAATACTTGATTCAGATCTTTGCTAGTTATAACCCTTAGGTAAGTTATTAAGCTTTCTGGGATTTTAAACCCATGGTATTTATAATTTGTACAGACTCAGTTGTGTGAGTCATTTGGTAAAATGCCTAACATGTGATATGTGTTCACTGCATGCTAAATCACTCAGTTATGTCCGACTCTGCGACCCTGTGGACTGTAGCCCTCCAGGTTCCTCTGTCCATGGGATTCTCCAGGCAAGAATACTGGAGTGGGTTGCCATGCCCTTCTCCAGGGGATCTTCCCAACCCAGGGATTGAACCCACATCTCTTACATCTCCCGAACTGGCAAATGGGTTCTTTACCACTGCTAAGTCGCTTCAGTCATGTCCGACTCTGTGCGACCCCATAGACGGCAGCCCACCAGGCTCCCCCGTCCCTGGGATTCTCCAGGCAAGAACACTGGAGTGGGTTGCCATTTCCTTCTCCATTAGTGCCATTTAAATAGCATTTAGTACATTATTATTCTTGACTATAGCATAACGTCACATTACTTAGTGGACATAATTTTGATACCTTTTTAAAACTTCCTTGGCTACATTAGTAAATACTGGAATAATAGTGTAACACTGTCTTTCAAATCCTTTAGGAGTTCCCAACTAGGCCTACATGAAGCAAGAACATCCAGACTCATGGCTTCATTACTTCCAAATGTTTCAACAATTCATTTGCCTATTTGATAACATGAATCCATAAGTACAATGCATCAGTTGCCTCTGGGAGGAAGGTTCAAGAGAGAGGGAGGGAGGTTCAAGAGGTATACCTATGGTTGATTCATGTTGATGTTTGGCAGAAACCAACACAATACTGTAGAGCAATTATCCTTCAACTAAAGATAAATAAATATTAAAAATGTATAAAACAAACAAAAAAGCCTCTGGAGATACCAAGACTGAGGATGCCTCCAATGAAGTCCTCATCACTTGCTTAGGCCCACAATGAAGACATTTTACTCTTAATAGTCTCATACCATCTCTCTAAAAAAAAAATCAGAATTATGCTCATAAAACAGTAGGTACATGATTCCAAACCTCATTGAAAGTATAGTCTTATAAACATTAATTTTATCTTGTAATGTTTATTATCTGAGTTGATCAAATCATGGAGCCATATGAAGACCAATTAGAAAATTCATATTATTCATGCATGTGCCTTATTATGTTTTCATGAGTTATCTGTTAATGGATACACATATTTAAAGCAAAATATCAGTCATAAAGCATAAGAAGGAATCTATAAGCAATTATAGTTTGGTGTAGAACAACTCATAACTCTCAAAATAGTGTCATCATGCACATTTCAAGATGAGTTCTTGAGACAAACAAGAATGTCTCTGAAAGAAAAATATAAGAACCAAAATGTTCATGTTTAATTGCTTTAATGATGATTTTGAAAAACTACATTCTCAAGTGGGGCCTTCCCAGGTGGTACTAGTGCTAAAGAACCTGCCTGCCAGTGAAGGAGACTAAAGAGACACGGGTTTGATTCCTGAGTCAGGAAGACCCCCTGGAGAAGGAAATGGCAACCCACTCCAGTATTCTTGCCTGGCGAATCCCCATGGACAGAGAAGCCTGGCAGGCTACAATCCATGGGGTCACACAGAGTCGGACACGACTGAAGCAACTCAGCGTGCACATTGTCAAATAGAAACTGGCATAATGTTCCCTACTTCAAGAAAGGGTACCTTTATTCAAAACAAAAGCTCAGTGATTTTTGAGTGATTATACTGCACAGAAGTACAAAATGTCTCTGAAACCATAGCTGTTTACAAGGCTAGACTTTTTGGCACATATTTTGTTGAAACCTGCCAAATAGGTGCTTTCTAAACATGTTCCATTCTGAATGCAGCCAGGAACCATATTTGGTTTATGGCTTATATTCGAAAGCAAATGTTATACTAAGTAAGAGCAGTGTTTATATATTTTCCATGTCGTAACTCTTCAGTAAGCAACACTGTCCAGAACTTTCCCTTTTCTGACCAAAGCAACTTAGGGTAATTTGTGAAGCCCAATGGTCAGAACACCATGTCAGTTACATAGAAGACGGGTCCTTAGGACTAGAGCATCCTTTGGCAAAGAGGACTGAGAAGTCATTACAAATGATTTCTAGTCACATTACGCCCGTGGAGACAGAGGAGAAGGAAAAAAGGGGTGTTTGAAAACACAGACTGGAGTGGATATAAAATAGAATAACTAACACTCACCAACTCTTAGAATAGTCACTCTTTTCTGTTAAATATTAATGTAATTTACATGTATTTGATCTACTCATTTGCTTATTTTTCTTCATGCTATTGCCACTAGAATGGGTATTAAAAGTTTATACAGCAAAACTCAGAGACAGAAAAGGCCACCTCACACTGTGTAATGGACTGCACTATATTTTAATATATATTAAAACTCTTTATGACATTATTTGTACATGGCACATAATGTTTGATTATGAAAACTGCTAAGAAACTTGGTCAAAATCAGACAAACTTTATTTTCTCTCACATATTTCCTAACCCTGTTCAAAGTTAAATTCTTGCAATTAAAATTCTGTTGAATGTAAAACTTAAAGGAAAAAATTCAAATTATTTATATTGTAACATATTAATATTTTATAGGGTTTTGTGAAAAATATTTAATTTTCCATAAATATGAATGACAATGTATGTCTTTTTCATTGATGAGAATACTTTTTAACCATTACTAGAGACCTTTTGGAGAAGGCAATGGCACCCTACCCCAGTACTCTTGCCTGGAAAATCCCATGGACGGAAGAGCCTGGTGGGCTGCAGTCCATGGGGTCACTGGGAGTCAGACACGACTTCACTTTCACTTTCACTTTTCACTTTCCTGCATTGGAGAAGGAAATGGCAACCCACTCCATTGTTCTTGCCTGGACAATCCCAGGGATGGTGGAGCCTGGTGGGCTGCCGTCTATGGGGTCGCACAGAGTTGGACACGACTGAAGCAACTTAGCAGCAGCAGCATAGACCTTTAACTCCAACATAGTTAAGGATTGTTTTTCCAACTCTTACTGAGAACTACAAACCTTTTTCAAAGCAAATCTAACTGAAAATAATTCACTGTTAACTTCAAAAACTGTATATGTTTATAAGAAGGTATTACTGGCACTTTGAAGGAAGCTGGTCTTCCAATTCTCTGGGAGAAATTAGCAAATTAACTTTCTTCAGAAGGTAACATAATTTTATTATTCAATCAAAGAATCTCTTACTTATAAAACATGTTAGTGACTTTGCTCCTGCTACCCAGAGTTCTCATTCCTCTTTCGTGTTGCCTTTTCTCAGCTCCTGTGTAAACACACACTTCGCCTCTACACACTTATTATGTGCACAAATTCATCCATGTCAGCTGTTTCCACCATCAGCTGAATACTGAAGACCCTATAATCAACTCCTGTGGAGTCCCCCTCTCTCCTGCACTTGTCTGCCTACTGATAACGGTGCCCCTGTGTCTAGTTCCCACTCCAGGTCACCACCCATGCAATCCCTCAAAACCACACATCCATCCAGTTCACTCGCCTTCTTTAAATCCTTTAATGACGTTGGTGCTGGAAGAACAACAGTAATACTGAAAAGGCCTGCTGACTATCACATATCAAATTTTAAACAAGACAGATGTTCACATGTAGACAGGACCTTGCAAGTGAGGGCAAATATGATTTGATTTCTTTGCCCAGCTTCTACTCCATATCCAACAAAAGGTCATAATCTTCTGTCTGAGGTTCTGTATCCATAAATGCTTTCTTTGATTCACACTCTATCTACTCTAATAAAAAGTCAGTCCCTTCATTGTTTTATACACCCACACATTAATACACACACATGCATACACACACACATACAAGACTGAAGAGGCACCTGCCCTGTGACTGGCTTTCTCCCATCCATCTTCTCTCTCTTTCTCCAGCTACACCTCTTCAGAACAAATTCCACTCCTCGTCACTCTGGGATTATTGTAAGTGCATTTTCACTCTTGAGCATGATTATTCATTCTTATTCCCCATTCCACGCACATTTAATGATGTATTTTGTAAACAAAGAATAATTCTAGTGAATAATATTTTTAACTTTATTACCTTATTCTAAATGTTGAGGAAGAATGTAAGAAGCAGAAAATAATACAATATAAAGAAGAGAAAATACGAGGACAGTTTCAATTTAGGAGGAAAAAAAAAAGACCTGAAAATTCTAAGAGAACAATAATATTTTTCCACAAAGGTTTTCCACACTAGATAACTTTAAATTGCGGTCCTTTGCTGGAAATAAACATTTCTAAATTATCTACCCTGATCTAAGATTGTCATCCCACCGTCAAGAAGAATATTGAAAAATCATTGCATTAACAAATAGCCAGTGAGAGTTCAATGAATACTTATTGCAGTACACTGAATTAAGGCTATAGAGAAGATTCTGGCCTCAACTTTTTTTAGAAAGAGTTTTGCCTTAAATCACAATACACTCTCCTTTTCTGTGTGTGTTGGGGTGCGGGGGGTGGTAATGGTTACCTTGGATCCCTCCCACTCATCCTTCTCTGCTTCTCACAAGAGAGAAAGCCCTAAGTAGCCTGTACATTATTTTCTTCTCCCATGACCCCACCCCAACCCTGATCAAGGTATGATAGTGAATGTTGTTGTTTAGTCACTAAGTCGTGTCCAACTCTTTTGAGACCCCATGACTACAAGCCAACCAGGCTCCTCTAACCATGGGATTTCCCAGCCAAGAATGAGTTGCCATTTCCTTCCTTCCTTGATCAAATCCACATCTTCTGTATTGCCAGGTGGGTTCTTTACCACTGAGCTGTCAAGGAAGCCTATAATAGTGAATAGCACATTTCAAAGAGAAACACCCTTAAGTTCCACCCTTTAGGGCTTCCCTTGTGGCTCAGCTGATAAAGAATCTGCCTCCAATGCCGGAGACCTGGGTTCGATCCCTGGGTTGGGAAGACCCTCTGCAGAAGGGAAAGGCTACCCACTCCAGTATTCTGGCCTGGAGAATTCTATGGCCTATATAGTCCATGGGGTCTCAAAGAGTCGGACACAACTGACCGACTTTGACTTCACTTAGGTCTCAAGGGACCTGAGAGAAAAGTAAACAGAAAGAGAAATAGCAATGTGGCTTTCTGTCCACACTAAAAGTTTCACTGTCCACACAGTTCTAGGGGCTTCTCACAGTTCGTAAGTATGGTTAGAAAAAAAAAAAAATGGATAGCCATAAAATTATTTATCTTCATTTATAGCTCATCAAGAAAAGGGGAAAAAAAAAACCTATAAAATGCCGAGAAATTTCACTATTTGACATTTTCAACTTAAAAAAAATCTATTTAGGTAAATAGCTTGCTTTCACTAAAATATAGTTATTCTAACTAGCTGTAAATTAACGATTTTTTACACAGGAGACTCTTGAGAACCACAAAGAACGCCCTCCCCTCAGATGTGAGTATTTCACAAGCACCTGGCAGCTCACTGGCCTATAATAAGTAACAGGCAACTTGGCTGAGGCGCTAATCAGAGTCATGGGGGAAGCACTCCTTCAGTGAGTGGCTGGCAGCATAGTATCTCTAACACAATAAGGCTTTGTACAAGACTTTGCATATCAACAGCCAGTGGGGGTGTGTGTGTGACAATAGCTTGTGAAAGACTTTCACAGTGTTTACATCACAGGGAGAACATTCTGGTGAGCACCTAGGTGCAATCTGAAACTCAGCTGCCTGGGTGAACATCTTACCACCACCACTAAGTAACCATCGAGGGTGAGTTCCTCAGCCTCTCTGTACTTCAGTTTTCTCAACTTCAGAATAAGAACAATAATCATATCATCCACTTCACCGGGTTGCTGAGAGGATTTGGAAAGGCTTGACATGGTGCATGGTGTGCTATAGTGATCTATACACTATACATATATATAGTATATAGACTATACATATATGATCTATACACTACACATATATAGAGTATATAGTATATATAGCATATATGTATAGGTCTATCTATATATATGTAATATAATTTTATAAGTAAAAATAATGATGAGCCTTCAAAGATTATATATAGACAATTATTTTATGCTCTATTTTATTGTGAAAATATTATGCATCATTCTATTTGAAAATACTGGACTCCAGAAGTTCTTGGGAACACTGGGTCCCAGGTGTCCACTCTATTATTCCATATTGCCTGTGGTTCCTGGGATTCTAGGAAGAGATTAATTCCTGTTGTTTTGGTGTATAGACTATATATTAATATAGTAATAAAATAATTATATTTTTATGTTTCAGATATAAGGAAAATGGAAATCTAAGAGTCAGGAAGAGGCCGATCATTGGTAATATGGCTTCATTTGTTACTTTTCACTTTTTAGGCACTGATTTTTTTTTCCTTTGTTCATACAATTGATAATTTGAAAGAACAATATTGAGTACAGATATATATTAGGATTTTTTTCCCTCTGATATAATTTTTTCAAGGTAATGCTGAGGACCTAAAAGCTGGCTACTGTGTAAAAATTGATAATAAATTCTCATTGTGAGAATCTGATGTCAAATCCCTTTAGAATCATCACAACTTTTCATAGTTACTCAAGATTTCACATAGTGATTCAAATATGAATGAATTTTTAATAGCTTAGTTTCATATGGGCCATCTCCATTGATAGTACATGCTCTAATACCTTCTAGAATGGTCAGCTTTGTGGATGCTAATGGTAACTAATAATGAATGAGAGAGAGGCTTCCCTTAGTGGCTCAGTGGTAAGAATCTGCCTGCAATGCAGGAGACGCAGGAGATGCAGGTTCAATTCCTGGGTTGAGAAGATCCTCTGGAGGAGGAAATGGCAACCAACTCCAGTATTCTTGCCTGGAAAACTCCATGTACAGAGGAGCCTGTAGGGCTACGGTCCATGGGGTCACAAGGAGTTGGACACAACTGAAGCGACTGAGCACTCAACAAACCAACACCAGGCATCCCTGGTGGCTCAATGGTAAAGAATCTGCCTGCCGGTGCAGGAGATGTGGGTCTGATCCCTGAATCAAGAAGATTCCCCGGAGCAGGAAATGGTAACCCACTCCAGTACTTTTGCCTGGGAAATCCCATAGACACAGGAACCTGGCGGGTAACAGCCCATAGGGTCACAGAGAGTCATACACAACTTAGCAAATAAATAACACCAATAAACCAAAACCAACAGAGGATGAGAGCAAATGGTCACATGACACATGACAGAGTTGAGCTTTGACCTCCACCTGTAATTCTCTCAATAGAGTCAAGAATAACACCACTATGTTTAAATGCCTTCAAAGATTATACAGTAATTTATAGTTTTGAGAAATTCTTTCCTTCAATTAATGTATTCCTTGTTCTCATAAATTGCCTGAGAAGAAATTAGGATGCTGGATTTCAGACATGTTGAGAGTTTGTCCAAGATCATAGGGATTTTAACATAGAAACATTCACACTTGCAGCCAGATTTCTTCTCACTATCCCCCAGCTTTCTAGTATGCATTCCTTCTCCTCAGATAACAATAATCAAATGCTCATGTTTTATGACTAGTCCTAGCATTTTTCTTTGATTTAGCTGTTGAAATCTGAGAACACAAAGTACAGCTGCTGCTTCCCAGAGACCTGAGCCACTTTTTGACCTTGGCAATGTAGTTCAAGCAGAGGGAAATTCAACCATGAATGTTTATCCATCTGCCCAATTCCTTATTCATTTCCCCTGGGCTCTGATTCCCTGGACACCCACAGTTTCCCTATGGGCCTCACATGCATCTTTCCAGTACAAGCTGAATATTTAGAATTTAAATCAGAATCTGATCTTTTCTGTGTATCCATTACATCATAAAAGTCAAACAAGTTCTTGTCATTAAACCTAATGTTACGTGCTGTCTCCCTCTATTTTGGTTACCATTTATCTTCATTTGTAAACTTTCATGTTCTTCTCAATTTTATCCATGGTATTAGCACTTTGAGGTTATTTATATGATACGTTTTTACCCTAAAATCACTCAACAAAACCATTCTGAAAAAAAGCACTAGTCACAGTAGCAAGGACATGGAAGCAACCTAAATTTCCATCAACAAAGGGACGGACAAAGAAGATGTGGTACATATACACAAAGGAATATTACTCAGGCATTAAAAAGAATGAAACAATGCCATTTGCAGCATGAGGTCACAGAGAGTCAGACACAGCTGAAGTGACTTAGCACGCACACATGCACGAAGGGACCAAGAGATTGTCATACTTAGGGAAGATAGCCAGACACAGAAGGAGAAATTTTGTATGACACCCTTTATATGTGGAATCAAAAAAGAAATGATACAAATGGCTTATTTATGAAACAGAAACAGACTCACAGACTTGGAGAATGAACCTATGGTTGCAAGTGAGGGGGGATGGGGAGAAGACACAGTTAGGGAGTTTGAGATCAACATGCAACTCTGCTATATTTAAAATGGATAACTACTGCATAGCACAGGCTGCTCAAAGTTGTGTGGCAACCTGGATGGGAGGGGAGACTGGGGAGGATGGACACATGTATATGTACAGCTGAGCCCCTTTGCTGTTCACCTGAAACTATCACAACATTGCTAATTGGCTATACTATAATATAAAATTTAAAGTTTCATAAAAACATTTCATTTTTCCTCATTATGAATTATGACTGACATGGTCCTCTACTACTTTAAAATCCCTCCAAATTAACTTAAACTTAAGCTTTCCCATTCCTAGTCATATTCATTCTAATACAGCGAGTGCCACAGCGAAGTATTCAGCTTCTTGAAAAAGATCAAGCATAAACAGGTGGAAACACACTTTCAGTATCAGGTTTATATTCAGCAACTGATGATGTCACAACATTCCAATTTTTCAACGGTATGAACGTGGGCAAGCATCTAACATATTTTAAAAAATATTTTATATCTCTATTTATCAAGATGCTGTGTGTATATAAGTTTCAGGACCATGAGCATTGGCCTGTATATTCCACACTACTTTCTGTTCAATGTAGCCAACTAAGTGCTTCTGAAACAATAAATGATACTACTTTTCACATTTTTGTAATGAACTCTCAGGCTAACAGAGTAGTTACTTCAAACAGTAAAAGTGCCAAACAAAGCACTGCATTTATAGTGACTGAATTATATATTGTTGTTGTTCAGACACTAAGTTGTGTACAGGTATCTGTGACCCCATGGACTTCGCATGGCATGCTCCTCTATCCTTCACTATCTCCCAGAGTTTGCTCAAATTCATGTCTATTGAGTCAGTGATACTAACTAACCATCTCATCCTCTGCTGCCCCTTCTCCTCCTGCCTTCAAGCTTTCCCAGCCTCAGGGTGTTTTTCAGTAAGTTGGCTCTTTGCATCAGGTGGTCAAAATATTGGAGCTTCAGCTTCAGCAAAAGCCCTTCCAGTGAATATTCAGGGTTGATTTCCTTTAGGATTGACTGGTTTGATCTGCATACAGCCCAGGGACTCTCAAGAGTCTCTTTTCCAGCACCATAATTCAAAAGCATCAATTCTTAGTGCTCAGCCTTCTTTATTATATGTAAATTCTGATAAATGATCATTTACAAATATTTAGGGATCAAGGAGGGGATCTCTAAGGTTCCTTTTTACAGGACTGCCAAAATACTTAAAAAGATGATAACCATGAGAATGGACGGGGTTATCTGCCTTCTAAATCTAAATCTGAAAGGGAGCTATGCATTGTTATTGCTAACTACAGAGCCAAACTGAGAGGACTGGTATCTACATCTGTGACTAAAGAGCTGCACAGGTATGGGACCTGATCAGAGTCCACACATGGGGCTTACCCTGTCTATGCCCAGTCTGCCTAAGGATTCCTGAGCCACAGGAACTCCTCTGCCTTCCAAGCCCTTGGCAAAATAGATTTACAGTGCAGAAAGAATAAAAAGAGAAAATTGAAATTATCTCTAATCTATTCATGCATGACCCCAGGATCAATACTGAATATTTTTTAAAATTTGGTCTATCAATTGATGTGTCAAATGACAAAATTTTTTACAGGATAATTTTGCAATAAATACCAATATGTTTTAAAACTTACCTATAATATGACGCAAAAACTGTAACTCTACAATTTTATTTTTAGGCAATAATTAGAAATTCACAGAAAGACTCCTGTGTATGTAGTGAAGCATATATATATATATCTGTTTGTGAGTATTTACATATTTTTTCATATATATGTTTGTGTCTATACACAAATACATAATCATTTTATTTAAAATATCATAAGAGCATTTTCCTAAATTTATAATAATTCTACATCATTTAAATGGTTACACAGTGTACATTTTATTAGGCAGACATGTTAATTTTTTTAATTAATTGGTCTTCCACAATCACACTTTAGTTTCTATTCTTTTCTTCATAAACAAAGCTGTAAAATATTATTTTTGTGTAAATATCTGTGTATCTGTCTCTAAATCTTCTTTTAAGACAGATTTTGTGTGTGAAGAATTGCTGGCTGTTACATCTTGATGGTTTGAAGCACAACCTGGAATAAAGATTGCCGGGAGAAATATCAATGACCTCAGATATGCAGATGAAACCACCATTATGGCAGAAAGTGAAGAAGAACTAAAGAGCCTCTTGATAAAAGTGAAAGAGGAGAGTGAAAAAGTTGGCTTAAAGCCCAACACTCAGAAAACTAAGATCATGGCATCCGGTCCCATCACTTCATGGCAGATAGATGGGATAACAGTGGAAACAGTGGCTGACTTTATTTTTCTGGGCTCCAAAATCACTGCGGATGGTGATTGCAGCAATGAAATTAAAAGATGCTTACTCCATGGAAGGAAAGTTATGACCAACCTATACAGCACATTAAAAAGCAGAGACATTATTTTGTCAACCAAGGTCTTTCTAGTCAACATTATTGTTTTTCCAGCAGGCATTTATGGATGTGAGAATTGGACTATAAAGAAAGCTGAGCGCCGAAGAATTGATGCTTTTGAACTGTGGTGTTGGAGAAGACTCTTGAGAGTCCCTTGGACTCCAAGGAGATCCAACCAGTCCATCCTAAAGGAGATCAGTCCTGGGTGTTCATTGGAAGGACTGATGTTGAAGCTGAAACTCCAATACTTTGGCCACCTGATGCGAAGAGCTGACTCATTTGAAAAGACCCTGATGCTGGGAAAGACTGAGGGCAGGAGGAGAAGGGGACGGCAGAGGATGAGATGGCTGGATGGCATCACTGACCTGATGGACATGAGTTTGGGTAGGCTCCAGGAGTTGGTGAAGGACAGGGAGGCCTGGTGTGCTGCAGTTCATGGGGTTGCAAAGAGTCAGACAGGACTGAGCGACTGAACTGAATGGAACTAGCGGAGAGATTATTTTGTCTTCAGTTCAGTTCAGTCGCTCAGTCCTGTCTGACTCTTTGCAACCCCATGAACTGCAGTACACCAGGCCTCCCTGTCCTTCACCAACTCCTGGAGCCTACCCAAACTCATTTCCATCAGGTCAGTGATGCCATCCAGCCATCTCATCCTCTGCCGTCCCCTTCTCCTCCTGCCCTCAGTCTTTCCCAGCATCAGGGTCTTTTCAAATGAGTCAGCTCTTCGCATCAGGTGGCCAAAGTATTGGAGTTTCAGCTTCAACATCAGTCCTTCCAATGAACACTCAGGACTGATCTCCTTTAGGATGGACTGGCTGGATCTCCTTGTAGCCCAAGGGACTCTCAAGAGTCTTCTCCAACACAACAGTTCAAAAGCATCAATTCTTCGGCGCTCAGCTTTCTTTATAGTCCAATTCTCACATCCATAAATGCCTGCTGGAAAAACAATAATGTTGACTAGACAGACCTTGGTTGACAAAATAATGTCTCTGCTTTTAATGTGCTGTCTAAGTTGGTCATAACTTTCCTTCCAAGGAGTAAGTGTCTTTTAATTTGATGGCTGCAATCACCATCTGCAGTGATTTTCAGATAATATAAATTTTGAACTTTTGTTTTCCTCATATTTGTTGACCAATATGTCACTACCTTTTTATCCCTTGGGCTTCCCTTGTGGCTCAGCTGGTAAAGAATCTGCCTGCAATGTGGGAGACCTGGGTTCGATTCCTGGGTTGGGAAGATCCCCTGGAGAAGGGAAAGGCTACCCACTCCAGTATTCTGGCCTGGAGAATTCCAGGGACTGTATAGTCCATGGGGTCACAAAGAGTCGGACACGACTGAGCGACTTTCATGGTCACGTTTTTACCCCTTAGTTAATTACCATCATGTTTCTTACCCAGTTTTTAAAATTATTCTTGCTTTCATTTAGATTTGAAAATTCATTATATATTAAGGATTAATACATTGTTTTTGTTTAGTTGCTAAGTCATGTCCAACTCTTTGTGACCCTATGGACTGCTGCCTGCCAGGCTTCTCTGTCCATGGGATTTTTCAGTCAAGAATACTGAAGTGAGCTGCCATGCCCTCCTCCAGGAGATCTTCCTGACCCAGGGATCTAACCCCCATCTCTTTCATCTCCTGCATTGGTAGGCAGATTCTTTACCACTAGCTCCACCTGGAAAGTCTGATTATTACATTACTTAGTGATTAATTAATGACTACTATCACTAGTAAATGATATATATTTTTTTGCTATATTTTCAGAATAAACTCTTAGGCTAAAAGAACAGTTACTTTAAACAGTCAAAACACTATGTTTTCAGCAGTTTGACATATATGTTTTTAATTTTTACACCCATTTCTTTTGACAGTCTGGAATCATTGAGGCCACATTCTAGGAAACAGAAGTTTCAATGTTTTTCAACAAACTAGCTCTGCATGTGCATGCATGCTCAGTTACTTCAGGCATGTCTGACTCTTTGAGACCCCATGGACTGTAGCCCACCAGGCTCCGCTATGCATGGGATTCTCCAGACAAGAGTACTGGAGTGGGTTGCCATGCCCTCTTCCAGGAGATCTTCCCTATTCAGGGATCAACTCCACGTCTCCTGCATCTCCTGCACTACAGGCAGATTCTTTACAGCTGAGCCACCAGAGAAGCCCATTCGTTTTGCATAATAAAGCTTAAAAATTATTTCTCTGGGAAAGTATTCTCTAGTGGTAAAAAACTATTTAATAAGGATGCTTTGACTCTGATTTCTTTATTTCTGGGGTTTTTTTAGTCATTTTTTTAATGCCTCATCTGTCCACATCACTCACAGTCAACATTTCACCTGGACTCATATTATTAGAAAATCATTATATAATATATAAATAGGTGACCTAAAGATAAAATATCATTTATCCCAATTCTGACTTTCTTAAACCAAGGTTACTTATATTGGTACAAATGTAATTGTGGTTTTAGAATTGCTAAACTTTGCCATTTGAGACTGGAATACATTCTTAAAGACGTGTGGTTATGTTACACATCGTTTTAATGTGCATTTCTCACTTTATGATTTTAGTTAATGACTTATTACTTGCTGTTTATTTTATATTTATTTTAAACTATGGAAATGATGTTAGACAAAAAGAAAATTTGAGTGATTTTCTTATTTCAGTTCAATATGGGTCATAAAGCAGCTGAGACAACTCAAAACATCAACAGTACATGGGGCCCAGGGACTACTAACAAATGTACAGTGTAGTGCTGGTTCAAAAAGTTTTGCCAAGGAGACAAGAGCCTTGAAGATGAGGAGCATAGTGGTTGGCCATTAGAAGTTGGCCATCAGAAGTTGACAACCACCAACTGAGAAGTTCATCAAAGCTGATTCTCTTACAACCACACAAGAAGCCAAAGAACTCACTGTTGACCATTCTATAGTCTTTCATCATTTGAAGCAAATTGGAAAGGTAAAAAAGCTATAAGTGGATGCCTCTGACTACAAATCAAAAAAAAAATTCATTGTTTTGAAGTGTTGTCTTTTCTTACTGTATGCAACAACAAACCATCTTTTGATTATGACATGCAACGAGCAGTGGACTGCATATGACAGCCGGCAATGTCTAGTTCATTGGCTGGACCGAGAAGTTCCAAAGCACTTCCCAAAGCCAAACTTGCAACAAAAAAGGTCATGGGTCACTATTTGGTGGTCTGCTGCTGATATGATCCATGACAGCTTTCTTAATCCCAGCAAAGTGATTTCATCTGAGAAGTATGCTCACAAATCAATGAGATGCACTGAAAACTGCAGGCCTGCAGCTGATCAACAGAGAGGGCCCAATTCTCCATGACAATGCCCAACCACACGTCACACAACCAGGACTTCAAAAGTTGAAAGAATTGGGCTACAAGGTTTTGCCTCAACTGCCATATTCATCTGACCTTTTGCCAAACAACTACTACTTATTCAAGCATCTCCACAACTTTTTGCAGAGGAAATGTTTCCACAACCAGCCTGAGGCAGAAAATGCTTTCCAAAAGTTTGTCAAATCCTGATCATGGATTTTTATGCTATAGGAATAAACAAACTTATTCCTCATTGGCAAAAATGTACTGATTGTAATTGTTTCTATCTTGATTCAGAAAGATGTGTTTGAGCCTAGTTATAATGATTTAAATTCATGGTCCAAAACCTCAATTACATTTGCACCAACCCAATAACAAGTACAGTATCAATTAGTATGTATAATAATATTTTGCTTTTATGCATTTTTTTATTAAAGTTGTTGGATTTACATTTCAAAGAAGGTATTTTAAGTCTTCATATTTCCATCAGAACATGGAAAGGTCATAAGTATTATTTTCCTGCCATTCTCATCATTAAAATATCAAAATATAAAGAGATATATGTTTTAGTAAATTGTATTTTATTTTTGGAAAATTATATTTTGAACCTATATTCATAAAATTAGCCTTTACAAATTTATCCTGCTTAAAATTGTTTGCTATACAACTTCTCCTATTTAAAATATCCTTCTAATGCATCTTTATAGCATCATACAAAATTGCAATGAAGTCTTGATTTTTTATTTCACTTTCAATTGCTTAATGATAGGCTGCTAATGTAGCAAGAGATAAATAATTCAACTCTAAGGATTAGAAATTCAGAGAGAAAAGTAAGATTTAGAGAATCATATTCATAGAAATAAAAGCAAAAATTTGTCATAAAATAGCTGCCAATTCACCCGAAATTTATATATGTATATATTTCTAATGCAATACAATTAAAGTCCAAAGGATAAAACTGGAGGGCAAGCATAAAAGATATGAAGAATAACTATAAAGGTATATAAATAAAGCAGTGAGGCATTAAATCAAGAATCAACAAATTCACCAATGGAAGAAGACAGGAAGTTCAGAATCAGATCACACATATTCATTCATTCACCTGACATAACAATGACTATACTCCATTAGGGAAATCTAATATTTAAAATAAAGATACTGATTCAAAAACAAAAACAAACAAACAAACAAAAACGAAAACGAATTCACATAGAAAAAATATGAACCTAAGTCCTACCTCCCATTAAACACAAAAATCAACTCCAAAATGGACTGCAAATTTAAATACAAAATAAAAAATGGCAAAACTTTGAGATTAAAATATAGAGAAATATTCTTGTTGCCTTGAAGAACACAACAATATAACTAGATAAAAAACTGTTAATGATAGACATATTTTGCTGGTCAGATTATAGTAAACTTACATTTTTTATTAAACAATATCATTAAAAGAGACAGAATATCCTATTTGGGGAGGAATTTGTAATATGTATAACTGCTTTAAAAAATCCATAATGTTTTAATGCTCTAAAAGTCACAACCAAAAGAAAAATAAATTAATAGAAAATATGGCAAAAGGGGACTGAAATACAAAAGGAGGAAGTCAAGAAATACCTAGAGTAACAGGCAAATTTGTCCTTGGAGTACAGAATGAAGTAGGTCAAAGGCTAATAGAGTTTTATCAAGAGAACACACTGATCACAGCAAACACCCTCTTCCAACAACACAAGAGGAGACACTACATATGACCATCAACAGATGGTCAATACTGAAATCAGATTGATTATACTCCTGCAGCCAAAGATGGAAAAGTTCTATACAGTTAGCAAAAACAAGACTGGGAGCTGACTGTGGCTCAGATCATGAACTCCTTATTGCCAAATTCAGACTTGCATAGAAGACAGTAGGGAAAACCACTAGATCATTCAGGTATGACCTAAATCAAATCCCTTACGATTATACAGTTGAAGTGAGAAATAGATTCAAGGATTATATCTGATAGAGTGCCTGAAGAACTATGGATGGAGGTTGTACAGGAGGCAGGGATCAACCATCCCCCAGAAAAAGAAAGGCAAAAAGTCAAAATGGTTGACTGACAAGGGCTTACAAATAGCTGTGAAAAGAAGAGAAGTGAAAGGCAAAGGAGAAAAGGAAAGATATACCTATTTGAATGCAGAGTTCCAAAGAATAGCAAGGCAGTGATCAGTGCAAAGAAATAGAGGAAAACAATAGAATGGGAAAGACTAGAGATCTCTTCAAGAAAATTAGAGATACCAAGGGAACATTTCAAGTAAAGATGGGCACAATAAAAAACAGAAATATCATGGACCTAACAGAAGCAGAAGATATTAAGAAGAGGTGGCAAGAATACACAGATCAGGTCAGATCAGATCAGATCAGTCACTCAGTCGTGTCAGACTCTTTGCGACCCCATGAATCGCAGCACGCCAGGCCTCCCTGTCCATCACAAACTCCCAGAGTTCACTCAGACTCACATCCATCGAGTCAGCGATGCCATCCAGCCATCTCATCCTCTGTCGTCCCCTTCTCCTCCTGCCCCCAATCCCTCCCAGCATCAGAGTCTTTTCCAATGAGTCAACTCTTCGCATGAGGTGGCCAAAGTACTGGAGTTTCAGCTTTAGCACCACTCCTTCCAAAGAAATCCCAGGGCTGACCTCCTTCAGAATGGACTGGTTGGATCTCCTTGCAGGCCAAGGGACTCTCAAGAGTCTTCTCCAACACCACAGTTCAAAAGCATCAACTCTTCGGTGCTCAGCCTTCTTCACAGTACAACTCTCACATCCATACATGACCACAGGAAAAACCATAGCCTTGACTAGATGAGCCTTTGTTGGTAAAGTAATGTCTCTGCTTTTGAATATGCTATCTAGGGTGGTCATAACTTTCCTTCCATGGAGTAAGCATCTTTTAATTTCATGGCTACAGTCACCATCTGTAGTGATTTTGGAGCCCCAAAAAATAAAGTCTGACACTGTTTCTACTGTTTCCCCATCTATTTCCCATGAAGTGATGGGACTGGATGCCATGATCTTCGTTTTCTGAATGGTGAGCTTTAAGCCAACTTTTTGACTCTCCACTTTCACTTTCATCAAGAGGCTTCTGAGTTCCTCTTCACTTTCTGCCATAAGGGTGGTGTCATCTGCATATCTGAGGTTATTGATATTTCTCCCTGCAATCTTGATTCCAACTGTACAAAAAAGATCTTCACGACCCAGATAATCATGATTGTGTGATCACTGACCTAGAGCCAGACATCCTGGAATGTGAAGTCAAGTGGGCCTTAGAAACCATCACTACGAACAAAGCTAGTGGAGGTGATGGAATTCCAGTTGAGCTACTCCAAATCCTGAAAGATGATGCTGTGAAAGTGCTGCACTCAATATGCCAGCAAATTTGGAAAACTCAACAGTTGCCACAGGACTGGAAAAGGTCAGTTTTCATTCCAATCCCAAAGAAAGGCAATGCCAAAGAATGCTCAAACTACCGCACAACTGCACTCATCTCACACGCTAGTAAAGTAATGCTCAAAATTCTCCAAGCCAGCCTTCAGCAATAATGTGAACTGTGAACTTCCTGATGTTCAAGCTGGTTTTAGAAAAGGCAGAGGAACCAGAGATCAAATTGCAAACATCTTCTGGATCATGGAAAAAGCAAGAGAGTTCCAGAAAAGCATCAATTTTTGCTTTATTGACAATGCCAAAGCCTTTCACTGTGTGGATCCCAATAAACTGTGGAAAATTCTGAAAGAGATGGGAATACCAGACCACCTGACCTGCCTCTTGAGAAATCTGTATGCAGGTCAGGAAGCAACAGTTAGAACTGGACATGGAACAACAGACTGGTTCCAAATAGGAAAAGGAGTTCGTCAAGGCTGTATATTGTCACCCTGTTTATTTAACTTATATGCAGAGTAAATCATGAGAAACGCTGGACTGGAAGAAACACAAGCTGGAATCAAGATTGCAGGGAGAATACACAAAAGAATTATACAAAAAAGATATTCATGACCCAGATAACCATGATGGTGTGATCACTCACATAGAGCCAGACATCCTGGAATGCGAAGTCAAGTGGGCCTTAGGAAGCATCACTACAAACTAGCTAGTGGAGGTAATAGAATTCCATTTAAGCTATTTGAAACCCTAAAAGATGATGCTGTGAAAGTACTGCACTCAACATGTCAGCAAATTTGGAAAACTCAGTATAGGCCAAAGGACTGGAAATGGTCAGTTTTTGTTCCAATCCCAAAGAAATGCTCAAACTACAACACAATTGCACTCATATCACACCCTAGTAAAGTAATGCTCAAAATTCTCCAAGTCAGGCTTTAACAGTGTGTGAACCATGAACTTCCAGATGTTCAAGCTGATTTTATAAAAGGCAGAGGAACCAGAAATCAAATTGCCAACATCCAGTGGATTATCAGAAAAGCAAGAGAGTTACAGAAAAACATCTACTTTTGCTTTATTGACTATGCCAAAACCTTTGACTGTGTGGATCACAACAAACTGGAAAATTTTTAAGGATACAGGAATACAAGACCACCTGACCTGCCTTCTGAGAAATCTGTATGCAGGTCAGGAAGCAACAGTTAGAACTGGACATGGAACAGACTGGTTTCAAATTGAGAAAGGAGTACATCAAGGCTGTATATTGTCACCCTGCTTATTTAATTTATATGCAGTGTACATCATGAGAAACACTGGGCTGGATGAAACACAAGCTGGAATCAAGATTGCAGAGAGAAATATTAATAACCTCATATAAGCAGATGACACCACCCTCATGACAGTAAGCAAAAAAGAACTAAAAAGCCTCTTGAAGCAGTGAAAGAAGAGAGTGAAAACGTTGGCTTAAAGCTCAACATTCAGAAAACTAAGATCATGGCATCTGGTCCCATCACTTCATGGCAAATAGACAGGGAAACAATGGAAACAGTGTCAGACTTTATTTTTGGGGGGCTCCAAAATCACTGCAGATGGTGACTGCAGCCACGAAATTAAAAGACGCTTGCTCCTTTGAAGAAATGTTATGACCAACCTAGACAGCATATTAAAAAGCAGAGACATTACTTTGCCAACAAAGGTCCATCTACTCAAAGCTATGGTTTCTCCAGTAGTCATGTATGGATGTGAGAGTTGGACTATAAAGAAAAGCTGAATGCTGAAGAATTGATGCTTTTGAACTGTTGTGTTGAAGAAGACCCTTGAGAATCCCTTGGACTGCAATGAGATCCAACCAGTCCATCCTAAAGGAAATCAGTCCTGAATACTCACTGGAAGGACTAATGTTGAAGCTGAAACTCCTATACTTTTGGCCACCTGATACAAAAAGCTGACTCATTTGAAAAGACCCTGAAGCTAGGAAAGATTTAAGGTAGGAGGAGAAGGGGAAGACAGAGACTGAAATGTTTGGATGGCATCACCAACTCAAAGGATATGAGTTTGAGTAAACCCCATGAGTTGGTAGTGGACGGGGAGGCCTGGCATCCTGCAGACCATGGGGTTGCAAAGAGTCAGACATGACTGAGTGACTAAGCTGAACTGGACTGAACTGAGGGCAAAAGGCTGAACAGACATTTCATGAAAGATAATACCCAAATTGACAGTAAGCTATGAAAAAATGGCTAACTTCATTATAAAACACAGACTTAAACCACAATAAGATACTATTATACACTAACCAGAATTGCTAAAGTGAAAGATTAATTAACATGAAATGAACAAGGATATGGAAAACCCAAGGCTCATCTAATTTTTATGCAAATGTAAAACAATACAGCCACTTTGGAAAATGTGTTTGAAACATTTATGTAAGCTTAATACACGCAAATGGAGAAAGAAATGGCAACCCACTCCAGTATTCTTGCCTGGAGAATTCCATAGACAGAGGAGTTAGACACAACTGAGTGACTTTCACTTCACTAATACAAGTAAGAAGAGATAAGAAAGCCTTCTTAAGTAAACAAAGGAAAGAGGAAAACAACAGAATGGGAAAGATGAGAGATCTCTTCAAGAAAAATGGAGATAACAAGGGAATATTTCATGCAAGGATGGGCACAGTAAAGGACAGAAATGATAAGGACCTAACAGAAGCAGAAGCAATTAATAAAAAGTGGCAAGGATACACAGAACTATACAAAAGGTCTTAATGACCTGGATAACCAAGATGATGTAGCCACTCACCTAGAGCCAAATCTCCTAGAGGGTGAAATCAAATGGGCCTTAGGAGGCATTACTACAAACAAAGCTAGTGGAGGTGATGGAATTTCAAGTGAGCTATTTAAAATCATAAAATATAATGCTGTCAAAGTTCTGCACTCAATATGTCAGCAAATTTGGAAAACTCAGCAGTGGCTACAAGACTGGAAAGGGTCAGTCTTCATTTCAATCTCAAAGAAGGGCAATGACAAAGAATATGCAAACTACCATAAAATTGCACTCATCTCACGTGCTAGCAAGGTAATGCTCAAAAATCCTTCACTAGGGTTCAGCAGTATGTTAACCAAGAACTTTCAGTTGTACAAGCTCATTTAGGAAAGGCAGAAGAATTAGAGATCAAATTGCCAACATTCATTGGATCTTGATGAAAGCAAGAGAATTCCAGAAAAAAAACATCTACTTCTGCTTCATTGATTACAGGAAAGCCTTTGACTCTATGGATCACAACAAATAGTGGAAAATTCTTAGAGAGATGGTGATACCAGATCACTTTATCTGTCTTCTGAAAAACCTGTATGTAGGTCAAGAAGCAACAGTTAGAACCAGATGTGGAACAACTGACTGGTTCCAAATTGGGAAAGGAGTATGTCAAAGCTGTATATTGTCACCCAGAAAATTTATATGCAGAGTACATCATGTGAAATGCCAGGCTGGATGAAGCACAAGCTGGAATCAAGATAGCCAGAAGTATCAATAACCGCAGATATGCAGATGATACCACTTTAAAGGCAGAAAGTAAAGAGGAACTAAAGAGCCTCTTCATGAGGGTAAAAGAGGAGTGTGAAAAACCTGGCTTAAAATTCAACATTCAAAAAAGCAAGATCATGGCATCCAGTCCCATCATTTCATGGCAAATAGGAGGGAAAAAAGTGGAAATAGCAACAGATTTTATTTTCTTGGGTTCAAAAATCACCACAGACAGTGACTGCAGCCATGAAATTAAAAGATGCTTACTCCTTGGAAGAAAAGTTATGACAAACCTAGAGAGTGTATCAAAAAGCAGAGACTTCACTTTGCCAACAAAGGTCTGTATAGTCAAAGCTATGTTTTTTTCCAGTAGTCACATACAGACATGTGAATTAGACCATAAAGAAAGCTGAGCACAAAATAATTGATGCTTTCAAACTGTTGCTGGAGAAGATTCTTGAGACTCCCTTGGACTGCAAGGAGATTGAACCAGTCAATCCTAAAGAAAATAAACCCTGAATATTCATTGGAAGGACTGATGCTACAGCTTCAAAACTGGGTCACCTGATGCGAAGAGCCAACTCATTGGAAAAGACCCTGATGCTGGGAAAGATAGAAGGCAGGAGGAGAAGGGGACGACAGAGGATGAGATGGTTGAATGGCATCATCACTTAACGGACATGAGTTTGAGCAAGTTCTGGGAAATGATGAAGGACAGGGAAGCCTGGAGTGCTGCAGTCCATGGGGTGGCAAAGAGTCAGACATGACTGAGTCACTGAACAAAAACAATATATATCAATACATTTCACAATATATGCTATGATCCAGCAATTTCATTCTTAGGTATACTTCTCAGTGATATATATATATATATGAATGATCACCAAAACATTAAAAACAACTCTGCTAGAAAGTTTGCAGCAGTATTGCTGCTGTTGTTCAATCAACTAAGTTATCCCTGACACTTTGTAGCAGTATGCTTAATAATAAAATTCAGAAACTAGCCAAAATACTCATTAGGATGATAATTTGTTTTTGATGTTCAGTTACTCATTTGTGTCTCTTTGCGACCCCATGGATCCCATGAAGTGATGGGACTAGATGTCATGATCTTAGTTTTTTGACTGTTGAGTTTTAAGCCAGCTTTTTCACTCCTCTTTCACTTTCATCAAGAGGCTCTTTAATTCTTCTTCACTTTCTGCCATAAGGGTGGTGTCATCTGCATATCTGAGGTTATTGATATTTCTCCCAGCAATCTTGATTCCAGCTTGGGATTCATCCAGCCCAGTGTTTCACATGATGTACTCTCCCTATAAGTTAAATAAGCAGGGTGACAATATACAGCCTTGTCGTACTCCATTCTCAATTTGGAACCAGTCTGTTGTTCCATTGCTTCTTGACCTGCATATGGGTTTCTCAGGAGGCAGGTAAGGTGGTCTGGTATTATCATCTCTTTAAGAATTTTCCACAGTTTTTTGTGATCCACACAAAGGCTTTAGCATAGTCCTAAAATAGAAGTAGATGTTTTTCTGGAATTCTCTTGCTTTTTCTATGTTCCAGCAGATGTTGGCAGCTTGATCTCTGTTTTCCCTGCCTTTTCTAAACCCAGCTTGTATATCTGGAAGTTCTCAGTTCACATACTGCTGAAGCCTAGCTTGAAGGATTTTTGAGCACTACTTTGCTAGCATGTGAAATTAACACAATTGTGTGGTAGTTTGAACATTCTTTGGCATCACCCTTCTTTGGGATTGGAATGAAAACTAATCTTTTTCCAGTCCTGTAGCCACTGCTGAGTTTTCCAAGTTTGCTGACATATTGAATCAGCACTTTAATAGCATTATCTTTTAGGATTTGAAATAGCTCAGCTGGAATTCTATCACTTGCACTAGCTTTGTTCCTAGTAACACAAGAGACAACTCTACCGTTGGACATCACCAGATGGTCAATACTGAAATCAGATTGATTATATTCTTTGCAGCCAAAGATGGAGAAGTTCTATACAGTCAGCAAAAACAAGACAGGGAGCTGACTGTGGCTCAAATCATAAATTTCTTATTGCAAAATTAAGACAAATTGAAGAAAGTAGGGAAAACCACGAGGCCATTCTGGTATGACCTAAATCAAATTCCTTATGATTATACAGTGGAAGTGACAGATTCATGGGATTAGATCTGATAGACAGAGTGACTGAAGTAATATGGCAGAGGTTTATATTTTACAGGAGGCATAACCAAAACCATCCCCAAGAAAATAAAATTCAACAAGGCAAAATGGTTGTCTGAGGAAGCCTTACAAATAGCTGCTAAAAGAAGAGAAGTGAAAGGCAAAAAAGAAAAGGAAAGATTTAATCATGCAAGTGCAGATTTCCAAAGAGTATTAAGGAGAGATAAGAAAGCCTTCTTAAGTGAACAGTGCAAAGAAATAGAGGGAAACAATAGAATGGGAAAGACTAGAGATCTCATCAAGAAAAGTAGGGATACTCAGGGAATATTTCATGCAAAGATAGGCACATAAAGGACAGAAACGGAATGGACCTAACAAGAAGAGATTAAGAAAAGGTGGCAAGAATACACAGAAGAACAGTACTATAAAAAGGTCTTAATGACCCAAAGAACCACGATAGTGTGATCACTCACCTAGAGCCAGACATCCTGGAGTGTGAAGTCAAGTGGGCCTTAAGAAGCATCACTAGGATGAGAATAGATCAATGAATTGTGATATACTCATGCGGTGGCAGGCTAGAACAGTGAGCACACAAGAAATACTTGTAGTGAATACTTTGCAACAACAGGAAAGACTTGCAGTGAATCTCATAACCATATTGTTGAAGTGAAAGAAATGAGACGCACAAATGTCTGGGCCTCTGTGTGCAGGAAACAGGTCTTGGTAGACCTAGGCTGTTCAAACTCCATACATTCATGCCTGGCCCTTAGCTAGCTCCTTGGAAAATAAGCTCTGAGCTCTTGAAATATTCTGCCTGATAAGAACACTTTCTAGATGTGAAGTACAGAAATTAATTTGAACGTCTCAATACCTTAATTAAGAGGCTTGAAATAAAGACGCTTGTGTGAGTGCCACTGAAGACAGGTTCTTCATCTTTCCATAGGAAAGAAGCCATATCAATACAGACACAGTGTGAGTATTTTTCAATTTCTAAAGCATCAAAACAACTGTGTATGAATTAAAGAGTGTTTTGAAAAGTAAAATTAAATTAGTAATTCCCCACACACTAGAAATTTAAGAAGATGGAAATAAAAGACCATAAACAACATCTTCTGTACATCCAGGGCTAATATACCTCAAACTAGAGCTCAACGGAAAGAAAATTGCTTCTTGTCATTTCCAGAACTGTTTTTGTTGGAGGAATTATTTTGAACAAATCTGAGGTACTCATTCAAATGCTATTATTTTTGATCCAGGTCACAGCATGCTGATGCTTTCCCATGCTGTGAGTTGAGTGCTTTCTGATGGGTTCAGCTCTTTAAAGATGAACAAGCCTACAGATTATCCTTCAGCTATTGAAAAGTACTTTCAAAAAAAGATTCGTTTTTCATAAAGGAAAATATATAGGAAATATTATTTTTAAAATGAAAGCATATACTATGGCATTCTGTCTTTAATCTCTTAATAGTTTTACAATGTACTAAAGATTTAAAATCACTTAAGACATGTAAGGAGTTACTTGTTTTCATAAGAAAATGATTATTCAACTTTGATATTGAATACAAAACAATGCTGGACACTGATTTTTCCATAAGAATGGATTCTATAAAATATAAATGTTTTAGCACTAAATCAAGGCAGAAAATGTTTACTGTGATCTTTATTTCATTTAAGCTCTAAGTTCACTATTGATAGGTGGCCTGTGGCATCTACTTTAGTCTTGATCCTTATGGTAAAACTAAAAGAAGCATGTATGTACACAAATACATTCATACACACACACCAAGTCTAGGCTCATTTTAGGATTTAAGAACACAACAACTTATAATTTGGATATTTGCATTTGAGCATTCATGGTCTTTTCAAGCAGTTTCACCCCTCTAATATTATAGGTGAGATGTGAGAGACTAGCACTGAAACATGTATACTACCATATGTGAAACAGATGGCCAGTGCATGTTCAATGCCTGAAGCAGGGCACCCAAAATCAGTGCTCTGGGACAACCCAGAGGGGTAGAGTGGGGAGGGAGACAGGAAGGGCGTTCAGAATGGGGGGGACACCTGTATACCTGTGGCCAATTCATATTGACATAGGGCAAAAACCATCACAAAATTGTAAAGTAATTGGTTGGTTTTAGTCGCTAAGTTGTGTCCGACTCTTGCAACCCCATGGACTGTAGCCCGCCAGGCTCTTCTGTCCACGGGATTCTCCAGGCAAGAATACTGGAATGAGGTGCCATTTTCTTCTCCAGGAGATCTTCCCAACCCAGGAATCAAACCTGGGTCTCTTGAATTGCAGGCAGGTGATTTACTGACTGAGCTACGAGGGAAGGCCAATTATCCTCCAATGAAAATAAATATATAATTTTTTAAAAAAAGACAGTCAGACACTTGTATTAAGTAACTTCTCAAAATTACAGTTTCATTGGCAGGCCCCTAATTCAGGACTTCTCCATTATACCACACCCTTTTCCCTTATTCTCAAAAGTAAATGGTTTTTGTAAACTGAGGAATATGACATATAAAGTAAAGGAGAATAAGATAATTTCTAAAAAGGATAGTACATACCTAGGAAGGTTTCATTTTGATTATTAAGATTCTGATTATTAGCTCCCTGACCAGGGATTGAACCCGGGCCATGGCAGTGACAGAGCTAAGTCCTAACCACTGGACTTCCAGGGAACTCCCAAGTGAATACGTAATTGGTTTTAAATCAAGGAACTGGGTGTCCCAATATCTCAGCAATTTGAATATATATCCTCTAGCACCAAATGTGATGTTTTAATGCTACTTTGAATCAGAACATATGTTTTATCATTCTCAGCAAAGATTATACTACTTTTCAGAGATGTTCATGTAAGTCTCTAATAGCAAAATACATTCTAGACAAACTCATGAAACTGTACAGATATAAATTTTGGGCATTGTGGTTTGGAACAAGATGGAAATTAGAATAATTGTTTCAGCGTTTTTCTCATAAATTATTCAAATTATCCATAGAAATCAAGAAATCAGAATTTCCCTAATAGGCTTTTTCATTTGGTAATTTGTATTGGCTCTAAAAAGGTATAATTGACAATAAAATTAACTATACCACTTGATACATTAAAACTATACAATTGATAATTTTTAACATGTAGTATAAGCCCTTACAGTTGACATTTTTCATGTGTTAGTTTTTCATTTCACTCCATCTACCATACTTTCTAATTTCTCTTTTGCTTTTCTCTTTGATCCATGAGTTATTTAAAGTGTGTTATTAGCTTATGAATATTTGAAGACTTTCCATATATCATGCTATCAATTTTATTTAATTGTATTATAGTCAGAGAAGATACTTTATATGACTGATATTCTCTTAAATGTATTATGACTTGTCTAGTATCCAAAAATATCTTAGTACACCCTCAGTGAGACTTTGAAGAAATATGTATTCTGTTGGTGATATGTTCTAGAAACACATTAATTAGATAAAGTTGGTTGATGATGGTGTCCCAAGGTTCTATATCCTTGTCTTATATCCTTGTCTACTTCTCTCAAATACTGAGAAGTTACTGATTTTAGAGACTCTAAGACTGAAGCTTAGAGGACTTAGGTAAGTGACTTAAGGTCACTGAAAAATAGCAATGCCAGAATTTGAACTGCTGCTGCTGCTAAGTCACTTCAGTCGTGTCCGACTCTGTGCGACCCCACAGACGGCAGCCCACCAGGCTCTCCGTCCCTGAGATTCTCCAGGCAAGAACTCTGGAGTGGGTCGCCATTTCCTTCTCCAATGCATGAAAGTGAAAAGCGCAAGTGAAGTCTATCAGTCACGTCCGACTCTTCCTGACCTCATGGACTGTAGCCCACCAGGCTCCTCCGCCCATGAGATTTTCCGGGCAAGAGTACTGGAATGGGGTGCCATTGCCTTCTCCGAGAATTTGAACACAGGCAGTCAAATCCAGTGGGTCAAGTGACATATGTGTGTTTATGTTACTGTGTATGTGCATGTAAGACTTTTATCATAGTTTGTGATAAGCAAATGTATCAAGGCTAGTTCATCTAAGAAAATATTAGTTATTTCAGCTTTTTTGTAAATAGAATGTAACAAAGAAAAGGTAATTATATTCAGAAATCATTTTGAACATACCTTTATAATTAAAAAAATTGGTAAAGAATCCAAAATATGTATAATGATTATAGTAGGACCGTGGCATTTTTATTTTCTATCCTGGCTGTTCAAAACTTGCTATTATAATAAGTGCTTTATAGTATTAGGTAAAATAAATAAAATAAAGTAGCATTAAAAAATATGTATTTAGTTAAAGAGCAGTTAATTTAAGAAATATCAGTCTGCATGAGAAAATGCTTGAGGCATCTCACCTGATCTAGGAATGCTGATTTCAGCTGAGAGTGAAAGAGATGTGGTAATATCATTATCTAGCTATCACAAGCAAAAATTATTAATGAAAATAAATATGTTTGAAGTGATAATTTGTATATGAAGTTATGAACACCAGAGTTTTTCTCATGATAAAATATCCTCATGGATAATTTTTGGTCACTGTAATAAAAGCAATCTATCTCCACAATATTTTGAACAATACTGATAATCTATTCCAGTGAATAACTTAGGAAGGGAATCTCCCATACTTACTAGTCCTGCTTGCTCCCTAACAAGCAGCTAAAAGTGTCTGCTTGCTGACTGCTCTCTCTTAGGGTGACCCTCACAAATTAATGCGCATAGCTGGTTTTGTCCCATCTGTTCTGTCTGTCACCACCCTCATGCACAATTCTTCTCCAAGGACTTGAAGCCAATCCAAAGGGAACCAGACAACCCATAAATATGACTAAAAGTCTGAAGTATTTGAGGTACCTGGAGCACAGATGCGGCAAAGTGCACACGATAATACAAAGCAAGCTCTAAATTTATCATCACACCTGCTCTATCATTCTAGAAGGACCCTTTTGGATAACTTGTGAAGAGTGATTAGAAATGGCTACACATTGCAAGTCACAGATAACTGATGGCTTCTAAAAGCCATAAATTGGAAGCTTGAATATTATTAAGTTTATAGGATTAAAAAATGTTGTTTGCACAAAGTATTGTTCAGTTGAACTAGAGTGGGCATAGAATTATGCAGACTTCATTGATGAGATAAACTAACATAAATCATAGAGGATCCTGAACAACCTGTTCTTTACAGAGCAACAAAAATGGGCAGACATAATGCAGTAGTGATGGGAGTGGTAGTGCTTTAATAAAATTTATACTCTCAGAGATGTCAGTACTTAAATCTACTATTTATTTGGTATTCCACAGGGCCAACTTTAGAATCACTTTTCTTTTTTTTTTTTTTTTCAATAACAGATGAATGAAAATAGTGTGAACACATCCCTCTCTGATGGCTTATAGTGATTCATATGAAAATTCACTGAAGCATATTTTATATACACTGCAATAAGGTTTTACAATAAATTAAGTATAAATCAAATCAACTGCAATTGAAAAGGAGCTTTGAGTGGATTCAAATCTGATGACTTAAATTATTAGTAGCTTATTAACTCCTCAATTACAGGCCCTTAAAGTACAAATGCTTCTTTTAGAATCACAACTGAATTGATGGAGTACCAAATTTGTTCAAGATTGGCCTACATATATATTACATATATACCACATATGCACACATACAGCAAGAATGCTTATGTATGTTGAGATTTACACAGACTTCTCCAGGTCTCATAACTGTTTAACCTCCTGTACTACCACTTTCACCACCACATTTACAAAACTCACTTTTCTTAACACACACAGATTTCTAATTCCATATATAATGAAACACATAACAACAATAAACATTGTCACTCCTTTCTTCTTTCAGGATCTCAAAATTTCTTCCTTTCTTGACTTGAGGATACTAATCCATTTAGATTTTTTATTGCCTCTTGGCTGCTGTTTAGTCTCTTGCAGAATTTCCTTTAAAAAAAAAATGTCCTCATGTATTCATATCCCATGGACTCTGTTTTTGACTTCTTGATCCACATAATCTGCTAATTAATTTCAATGACCATACGTATGCTGTTCATTTCATATTTTATTTCTCCATTTTGCCTTAAAATTTTATATTCAACAGACCACCAGACATTTCTACTTGGATATCCCACTAATATAGACTCAGAAAATTGTGTACATCCAATACCACAATCTAAATGAGCCTCTGTAAACCATATTTCTTCCTTATTCGCTTTCTTACTTTATTCTTATCACATTTATACAGACAAGAAACCTGAGAATCATCATTAACAGTTTAATTTCAAATGTTTTTGTAAAATCTTACTAATCCTACCTCCTGCATAGGTCCTCAGTCTACTACGGCTTTACATTTCCATCATTACTGCTATACTCAGAAACTTATAACCACTAATATTACTAATTTAATGTTCTGCAAACTGGTTTCTCTGTCTCTAGTTGTCCCCTTGCAATCTAATTTCATCCTAAACCAGGGTTATATATTCATATATCACACTATACACATAAGTATTGCATTATTTACATGTAATACTACTACAACAAAGTACAATACAAAATTATATACATACACATTCTCTATCTAAATCTTTTCAGTATTTCCTTATCAGTATTCTATCTATGGGAAAGAAAAGGGAAAGAATTTTATCTGAATCCTTCTAAAATTCTAATGTGTAGCTTCCCTTTTCAAGAATTATATCCAGAGACAGCTGCTGTTTCTAAAGGTAAAGCCTCACTTCTTTTAAATTTATTGGAGCACGCGCTCTCTCTCTCACTCACGTGTGCGCGCGCACACACACACACAGAAAAAGACCGCCAAGATACTGGATGAAATATATATCCTTCAGAGTAGCAAATTAAACCCTCCACAGAAAATCTGACTACTTACTCTTCATCTCTTTAATCTCACCTTTTCCAATTAAATTTAAGCATCCTTTGCCTCAAGAAATTTCCTGAATATTCCATCCCCATCCTAATCAGGCCAAACTAAGAAACTCTTCTTTTATCTACTCACAGCCAATATAGTGGGTTGAAGTGTCTCCTTCAAATTCATGTCCAAACAATCTCAGAATGTGACCCTATTGGGAAATAGGCTCTTTGTGGATATAATTAAAGATATTAAGATGAAATCATACTGAATTTAGGGCGGAGACAAAGCCACTCAGTTCGCAATAGTTTGTTACAGCAGCCCTAGAAATGAATACAACATTTTATATTTACCTTTAATATAAGACTTAATTACCTGATTGCATCAGTTATTTTATCTGCTTAGCCTAACCCTACAAGTCCAATTATATTTCAAACTCTTTAAAGGCAGAAATCTATTTATTCACATCAGCATCTATCAGTCAGTTCAGTAGCTCAGGTGTGTCCGACTCTTTGCGACACCATGGACTGCAGCAAGCCAGGCTTCCCTGTCCATCACCAACTCCCAGAAAATGCTTGCTATATTAATATATAAATATATCTAAAATGCATATTAAAAATATAATTTTAAAATACATATTTTACATGAAAAAGCATATAATTTGGTCATAAGTTGCTAGGATTTTGAAAATACCAAGATTTTTAAACTTAAGAAATGCTTTTTATTTCTTTTTGTATAACACATTATTAGTTCTCAGCACACAACATTTTGTCTCTTACCAAGGGAATCATTTGGCAGAAAATGTCTTGGGAAGGGTAATGGATTCAATAGTGAAAGTTCAACAGTGAATATAAGATACAAAAAACCAGATACCTAGAACTGACTCTTACTGAATCATTATTATTAAGGAAAGGGCCTAGATATATAAACCAGGAAAGCAAATCTTTATAAGGTCTATGAACTCATAATACTCACTGAAGGAAAAATTTGATTATATTTGTGATTTTTCTGTGTCAGCCTACAACAAATGTTAAGTATAAATATACATTACTACAATATTACATCTTAAGGAGATACAATATTGTAATAAAGGGCCAGCATGCCACAACAGAAAACGTACATGAACACTCAGTATGTTCACTACTGCTGATCTGTAATGACAAATGTGACCCACACCATTCAGAAGGTGATTTCTTTTCTAATATTCTGTTTTAAAAAAAAAGATTAGTCCTTATATAATATCAACAGCAATGTAAAAATGAACAGCTGATTTCTCCTGATTTCCCATCAGTTGTCTTCCCTGTTTCAAGGACCACAGTATGCAGCAAAAGGATCAAATAGCTCATTTTTCTTTCTTCTTTGTCTTCAAAGAATCAGTTGGTTTCCACTTTGTGCTCAAGTTTATGCAAAGAAGATTTCATTCTCTATCACATTAGGAAATATTTCAAATATGTGCTGCTATTTAAAACAAGGTTCATAATTTTCACATTTCCATATTTGATTAACTCTAAATGCACAGAAAAGAATAAAATCCTCACTGCAGAAAACTTGATGTCTATCCAAGATTTAGGAAAATGAAGTTCCAATAAACCAAGTTTTCTTTGCCTTGTTTTGTTTTTAACGATTATTCCCTTTATTGGCTAAAATAATCCCATGCTGGAATTCCAACTGAGCTATTTAAAATTCTAACAGATGATGCTATTGAAATGCTGCACTCAATACGTCAGCAAAGTTGGAAAACTCAGCAGTGGCACAGGACTGGAAAAGGTCAGATTTCATTCCAATCATAAAGAAGGGCAATGCCAACTACTGAACAATTACATTCATTTCACATCCTAGTAAGGTTATTATGCTCAAAATCCTTCAAGCTAGGCTTCAGCAGTACGTGAACTAAAAAATTCCAGATGTACAAGGTGGGTTTAAAAAAGGCAGAGGAACCAGAAATCAAATTGCCAGAATTCACTGGATCATAGAAAAAGCAAGAGAATTTCAGAAAAACATCTACTTCTGCTACACTGACTATGCTAAAGACTTTGACTGTGTGTATTATAACAAACTGTGGAACATTCTTAAAGAGATGGGAATACCAGACCACTTTATCTGTCTCTTGAAAAAGCTGTATGCAGATCAAGAAGCAACAGTTAGAACTTGGAACAACAGACTGGTTCAAAATTGGGAAATAAGGCTGTATATAGTCACCCTGCTTATCGAAGTTAGATGCAGAGTACCTCATGCAAAATGCTGGACTGGATGAATCACAAGCAGGAATCAAGACTGTTGGGAGAAATACCAACAATCTCAGACACACAGATGATACCACTAAAATGGAAGAAAATGAATAACTAAAGAGCCTCTTTAGTTGAAGGTGAAAGAGAGGAGTGAAAAGCTGGCTTAAAACTCATTCAAAAAAGTAAGATCATGGCATCCAGTCCCAACACTGGATGTTGGGACATCCAGTCCCAACAAAATAGAAGGGGAAAAAGTGGAAATAGCAACATACTTAATTTTCTTGGGCTCCAAAATCAGTGGACAGGGACTGCAGCCATGAAACTAAAAGACCCTTCTTCTTAGAAGAAAAGCTATGGCAAATCTACAGAGTGTATTAAAAAGCAGAGACATCACTTTGCAAACAAAGGTCTGTAGAGTCAAAACTATATTTCTTTTTTTTTTCCAGTAGTCATGTACAGATGTGGGAGTTGGGCCATAAAGGAAGCTGACTGCTAAAGAACTGATGCTTTCAAACTGTGGTGCTGGAGAGTCCCTTGAGAGTCCCTTGGACAGCAAGGAGATCAAATCAGTCAATCCTAAAGGAAATCAACCCTAAATATTCATTAGAAGGACTGATGCTGAAGCTGAAGCTCCTATACTTTGGCTACCTGATGGGAAGAGCCAACTCACTGGTAAAGACCCTGGTGCTGGGAAAGATTGAAGGCAACAGGAGAAGCGGGCAGTAGAGAATGAGATGGTTAGATAACATCACCCACTCAATGGACATGAATTTCAGCAAACTCTGGGAGATAGGGGAGGACAGGAGAGTCTGGCATGCTGCAGTCCATGGGGTCTGAAAGAGTTGGACACGACTTAGAGACTGAATATCATCCCAAATAATGCTGAGGAAACATATAGCAGACTAAAGATAAATACATACAATAAAAATTCCTGAGAAATACACAGATATATTTTTTCTTATTGAATGTTCGTGCTAAGTCAGTTTAGTTGTGTCTGAATCTGACCCCACAGAGTATAGCCTGCCAGGCTCCTCTGTCCATGGGATTCCTCAGGCAAGGATACTGGAATGGGTTGCTATGCCCTCCTCCAGGGGATCTTCCTCACTTAGGAATCAAACTCTCATTTCTTAAGTCTCCCTCTCCTGCATTGGCAGGCGGGTTCTTTACCACTAGCACCAGCTGGGAAGCTCCTGTATGCTCTAAAGCTCAGCGATGAACGTGATTTGGAAATTTCTGACATTCTTAGGCTTCACCAGAAACCTGCTATTTATTTCCTAAATGAGAGGTGCAAAGATGCCGCTACCCAGTTCTAGACCTGACATCAGAAGATTTCAGATTTTTGTCTTAATTTTGTTTTCAGATATTTCACCCACAATATTACCAAAATTCATGCGCTATACCTTGGGGCCTACCTCAGTGTGCCACTAGAGGGTGCTGTAAAGCAGGGTTGTTGACACTTGGAGGGTATCACACACACCCCATCTCCTGTGGTCACACTTCCTAGAGACTCAGTAGACAAACATTCTAGTGGACATTACAGCTGATTGCATAGATGCATGTGTGCAAAGTCACTTCAGTCCTATCCAACTCTTTGCGACGCTATGGAGTGTAGACTGCTAGGTTCCTCTGTCTATTGGATTCTCCAGGCAAGATGACTGAAGTGGATTGCCTTGCCCTCCTCCAGGGGATCTCCCCAAGATACAAGACAGCAATTTATAACTGTTTCCACCAACAACTCCTAAAAGAATTGGCAGTTCATCTGGAGTGGATGATAGCTATAATAAGAAATGATAAATTAAAAACTGGTAGAGGAAAGACTACACATCATCTGACCACTTACATGATTAAAGTGCCTGGGAGAAGAAGAGGGAGGGAAAGCACAAAATAATTTAGAGTCTTACAGGGTTGATGGACCTAAATCCAGTGACTCATGGTTCTACTGCAATCTTGAACCAGTAGAGAGAGAATATGAGTGACACAGATTACATGAAAAGAAAAATACTGTGGCTTTACACATATTAATACACACACACATATATACGCACACAAGAATGTATTGTGTGCATCTGTGCAAGAGGGAAAACCTTCTTCATTCTCAGTCACTAATCTGATACACCTTTTTTTAGTCCTAGGAATTTGTCTTTGAAAATTATCACAGGAAAATTCCTTGAGATTGCCGCTGAAGAGCAAGATGGAAAATGGAAGCTTGACATGTTCCTGCTTTCTAAGACAACTCTGATCTTCCTCCTTACTGAGCAGTGCTGTGTCAGGGAAGAGTGTGTCATCTGTCACTTTCTATCTGAAAGACCTGATTCTCACACCCTCTTTTTTCTCCACTATGAAATGTGCGTTCTAAGATTTAACTCATACAATTGTATGAATATTAAATTATGATGATAGAAAGAGTCTGATACAGAGAATGGCACAGAAGACAGATACCATAAATAGTTTTCTCGCATTATCCCTTCGGAAATCCCTTTAAGATGTTAATATCTTCAAAGGGTCACAGTCTCAGACACAGCTGCAAAAAAAAAGGAATCAGAGCAAGATATATGTTTTCCTGCTTACTGCTACTGCCAAGTTTTAAAATGACTATATATATTTTTATGACTTGCATAAAAGGAAAAAAATCTGACAAGTAGAAAGTATACTAATGGATGTCAAGTATTTCAAGTATTTCATTTGATCCACATAACATCTGCAGCCACATCCCTTGCACTTTACACCAACTGTAGCCTACATTTTCCCCACCCACCCCTCCCATTATGTTATCTCATCTGGTATATAGAAGTTGGGCAGAAACAGATACCTTCCCAGACACCTTTCCACTTCTCTCAGGATAACGAGGCAAAGGGGAGTGATGGAGTTATTAAAAAATTTAAAATTTCATATGGAGAAGTATTTGTCACAGAAATATAGCCATAGCCATATGAAACCTTTAATTCCTAAAGTATCTTATGTCTATAGAGTTTCCACATTGGAATATTCATGTTTGTTTGTTTGTTTGTTTTTTAAGAAAACTTCCTTTAAAAGAATGTATTGGCAACCAGGAAGTAAAATAACATGCAAAGATGCCTATTTTTCTACTTTCTTTTCTAATGGTTAGATACTTTCACAGCTGTTACAGACATCTTTAGTGTTAAATTTTATGTGCTTGGTCAGAGAGGAGGTGATGGAAAGGAGGGGGTTTTAATGCCCCTAATCCCATGCAGCTTAATTCCCCAAATGCTTCAGCTGCCTGGAATCCCCTCTCACTTGTGGATGTATAGCGAGCTGAGGATTTCCTCCATCCCTAACATAGTCTTTGTTTTCCCAAGTCTTGTTCCCCCAACAAGTCTACTTCACATGAACTCTTGGGTATATGAGGTCCTGAGCCACCCACTGTGCATTATGATTTCAGATACCACTTATATATAGATACCACTTATATACAGCATCACTTATATGTATCATGGATTAAACTCAGTGGTTTTCTTTCTAAAAATGGGCTTCATATCTTGTTAAAAGGCAACACCTTTGAAATCTCTAAGAAGTCTTTGTTTAAAGGCATAAAAATCTGTTATGCATTTAAAATATGTTTTAGACTTTCCCTGTGCCTTCTACCTTCCCAGCAGAGTCCCATGTATTGAGTCCAAATGAGTTTTCCACTTAACCTTTTCTTGTTGCTTAAAATGAGCCCTGGATGAAAGTCAGGAGATAATGGATTCAAATACAAATTCTGCCTTGTTTCAATAACCCTCTAGGAGAGATGATGAGGGTGGCTTGGTGATGGAGGCAACTGAAGAGAAGTCACAAGAATCTGGATATATTTCAGCATCAGAGCTGATAGGAATTGTTGACTAGAAGTAAGTTATAAGATAAAGAGAAGAATTAGGAGCTATTTTAATTTCTTCCCCAAGGGCAAGTGTTAGAATATTGATTTACTGAAACGGGGATGGGAGGACTGTGGCAGGATCTAGTGCTGGGGTTAAAATCAGGAATTTTAGGTTTGATCCTGTTAAGCTGAAAATGTCTCTTGGACATTTACATGGAAATTTTGAGCTAGATATCAAAGTCTGAAGTTCAGGAGAAAAGTCAGGACTTGGGGTTTCTAACATATCAATGACTTTTAAAGATTTCAGAAAAGAGTCGTAAGTCAGGAAATTTGTGTTGAGAGGCTAGAAAAACAGTCTACAGATTGCGGAGACACCAATGTTTAAAGACACTGACAAAGAGAACAGACTTGTGTACTCAGGCGGGTAGGGAGACAGTGGGACTAATTGAGAGAGGAGCATTGAAACATACACAATGCCATACATAAAATTAGACAGCCAGTGGAAATTTGCTGTATGATGCAGGGAGCTCAAAGCCGCGGCTCTCTGACAGCCTCTAGAGGTGGGATGGAGTGGGAGGTGGGAGGGGACATAAGTATACCAATGGCTGATTCGTGTTGATACATGGGAGAAACCAGCACAATATTGTAAAGCAATTATCCTCCAATTAAAAACAATTTTTAAAATAAAAACAAAAAGATTAGAGACTTGAGGAATGAACAGAGAAATAGATGAGTGAACTGAGGGAAAATGGGGTCTAGGACACCAGTTAGTTGAAGTTTCGAGCAGGGTCAAGCAACTACTGAGTGACTTGCTTCTGACAGAGGAAGCAAGGTGTTTATTTTGTTGACTCGTCCACTCCCTGCTGAAAAGCTTGCCCCAAATGGAAACAAAACAAAAAATACAAGCTTTGCCTTTGACTGTGTGACCTTAGAAAGAGCCATTTAAACTTGATATTATTTCCCTCCTTTGAGACTAGTAGAATAATACATTTTATTTACTGTGCACTGAGTGTATAAAAATTGGCCACACAAAAGATAAAGTTGTGTTTCAAAATCAAGAGCAAAGGGAAGGTTTTTAAAGACTTCTTGCCAAGTTGAAAAGTGTTCAGATAGTTAACATTAACCTCCCTGATTTCCTACTTTCACTGAGCTCCACTCCACCAGGTGCTTCCTGGTCAGTCTCCAGTCACTGCCAGCCCTAGTCGCCACCACCACATGGAGCAAATCCAGAGGTCAACAGTGAGAAAAGTTGCATACCTCCCAAAAATCCTTTTTTTTTTTTTTAATTCACTTGTTGAAGAGCATAATGCTTTTAAAGCAGAAGAGAGTCTTGACAAAATAAAAGTACAAAAAAGATCTTCATGACCAAGATAATCACAATGGTGTGATTACTCACCTAGAGCCAGACATCCTGGAATGTGAAGTCAAGTGGGACTTAGAAAGCTTCACTACGAATAAAGCTAGTGGGGGTGATGGAATTCCAGTTGAGCTATTTTAAATCCTGAAAGATGATGCTGTGAAAGTGCTGCACTCAATTTGCCAGCAAATTTGAAAAACTCAGCAGTGGCCACAGGACTAGAAAAGGTAAGTTTTTATTCCAATCCCAAAGAAAGACAATAACAAAGAATGCTCAAACTACCGCACAACTGCACTCATCTCACACGCTAGTAAAGTAATGCTCAAGATTCTCCAAGCCAGGCTTCAGTAATATGCGAACCGTGCACTTCCAGATGTTCAAGCTGGTTTTAGGAAAGGCAGAGGAACCAGAGATCAAATTCCAAACATCTGCTGGATCATGGAAAAAAGCAAGAGAGTTCCAGAAAAACATCTATTTCTGCTTTATTGATGATGCCAAAGCCTTTGACTGTGTGGATCACAATCAACTGTGGAAAATTCTGAAAGAGATGGGAATACCAGACCACCTGACCTGCCTCTTGAGAAACCTAAATGCAGGTCAGGAAGCAACAGTTAGAACTGGACATGGAACAACAGACTGGTTTCAAATAGGAAAAGGAGTACGTCAAGGCTGTATATTGTCACCCTGCTTATTTAACTTCTATGCAGAGTACATCATGAGAAACGCTGGACTGGAAGAAACACAAGCTGGAATCAAGATTGCCGGGAGAAATATCAATAACCTCAGATATGCAGATGACACCACCCTTATGACAGAAAGTGAAGAGAAACTAAAAAGCCTCTTGATGAAAGTGAAAGAGGAGAGTGAAAAAGCTGGCTTAAAGCTCAACATTCAGAAAACGAAGATCATGGCATCTGGTCCCATCACTTCATGGCAAATAGATGGGGAAACGGTGTCAGACTTTATTTTTCTAGGCTCCAAAATCACTGCAGATGGTGACTGCAGCCATGAAATTAAAAGACGCTTACTCCTTGGAAGGAAAGTTATGACCAACCTGCTGCTAAGTCACTTCAGTCATGTCCGATTCTGTGCGACCCCATAGACGGCAGCCCACCAGGCTCCCCCGTCCCTGGGATTCTCCAGGCAAGAACACTGGAGTGGGTTGCCATTTCCTTCTGCAATGCATGAAAGTAAAAAGTGAAAGTGAAGTCCCTCAGTTATGTCTGACTCTTAGCGACCCCATGGACTGCAGCCTACTAGCCTCCTCCATCCATGGGATTTTCCAGGCAAGAGTACTGGAGTGGGGTGCCATTGCCTTCTCCAATGACCAACCTAGATAGCATATTAAAAAGCAGAAACATTACTTTGCCAACAAAGGTCCATCTAGTCAAGGCTATGGTTTTTCCAGTGGTCATGTATGGTTGCAAGAGTTGGACTGTGAAGAAATTTGAGCACCAAAGAATTGATGCTTTTGAACTGTGGTGTTGGAGAAGACTCTTAAGTGTCCCTTGGACTGCAAGGAGATCCAACCAGTCCATTCTGAAGGAGATCAGCCCTGGGATTTCTTTGGAGGGAATGATGCTAAAGCTGAAACTCCAGTACCTTGGCCACCTCATGCGAAGAGTTGACTCACTGGAAAAGACTCTGATGCTGGGAGGGATTGGGGGCAGGAGGAAAAGGGGACGACAGAGGATGAGATGGCTGGATGGCATCACCGACTCGATGGACATGAGTTTGAGTGAACTCCAGGAGATGGTGATGGACGGTGAGGCCTGGCGTGCTGCAATTCATGGGGTCACAAAGAGTCGGACATGACTGAGCAACTGAATTGAACTGACTGAATGGTTCTAGGAGCTTTAATATTCATCTCTGCATTATGATTAACTCTGACTGAACTCGTACCATAGAACCAAGTGTGTTGCTGTTTAGTTGCTCAGTTGTGATCTACTAAGACTCCATGAACTGTAGCCCACCATGCTCTTCTGTCCATGGGATTTCTCAGGCGAGGATATTGGACTGGGTAGTCATTCTCTTCTCCAGGGGATCTTTCCCACCCAGGGATTGAACTCAGGTCTCCTGTTTCAGGCAGATTCTTTACCATCTGAGCCACCGGAGAAGTCCCATAACCTGAGAGTTATAAAATAAATAAGTCATGGGGATGTAATGTACAGCACGGTGACCATCATTATTAACACTGTGTTGGCTATTTGGAAGTTCCTAAGAAATTAAATCTTAAAAGTTCTCATCACAAGAAAAAAAAAATGTAGCTATGTGTTGTGATAGATGTTAACTAGACTTAGTGTGGTAATCATTTCTCAATACATGAAAATATCAAATCACCACGTGGTACACCTGAAATTAACATGCCAAATATGTCTCAATAACATAAGAGATGTGGGTTCAATCCCTGCGTTGGGAAGATTCCCTGGAGGAGGGCATGGCAACCCACTCCAGTATTCTTGCCTGGAGAATCCCATGGACAGAAAAGCCTGGTGGGCTACAGTCTATAGGGTCACAAAGCGTCAGACATGCCTGAAGCAACTTAGCATGCATGCCTCAATAAAAAGGATATTTCTACAAACAAAAGGTGAAATGCTTTTCATTCTATGCTCTTCATTCTAAAATCACATGCTCCCAGAGTTTTTCTTTTTTTAAAATAGGTCATAAGAACCAACTAATCCAGCCTCCTAAAATGAAATATTTTCATAGCACACCTGGCTACAGGTGGAACTGGTACCAGTAACCACAGCTGCTGATCTTAATCACCACTTATTACTGATTTTTTGGTTTTTGGCTTTTTTGCCATCATTAAAATATCTCAGCATTGGTTTTTAAAGCATAATCTTCAGCTCCAGTTCAGTTCAGTTCAGTCACTGGGTCATGTCCGACTCTTTGCGACCCCATGAATCGCAGCATGCCAGGCCTCCCTGTCCATCACCAACTCCCGGAGTTCACTCAAACTCATGTCCATCGAGTCGGTGATGCCATCCAGCCATCTCATCCTCTGTCATCCCCTTCTCCTCCTGCCCCCAATCCCTCCCAGCATCAGAGTCTTTTCCAGTGAGTCAACTCTTTGCATGAGGTGGCCAAAGTACTGGAGTTTCAGCTTTAGCATCATTCCTTCCAAAGAAATCCCAGGGCTGATCTCCTTCAGAATGGACTGATTGGATCTCCTTGCAGTCCAATCTTTAGTTAAAATAGTTAAACCCTTATTCATTTCATTCTAATTTTAGTTCTTTCTAAATATTCTTTTTAGGCAGGTCTAAATCTAAAAGAGACTATTAATTATAAGCTGCCCAAATCCACCATGAAATGTAATAGATGAGACATTTCTAAAATATTAAAATCTAAATGTCAAGCTCAGGGAGGACAGGATGTAGTCTAGGTAGTTTACCATATTTCTCACATTTGCTCTGAAATGAATAAAGTTGTTTTCATTAATTTTCTTTAGTTATCTTGTGTCTTACACTCACATTTCCTTTAAATCTTAATTGAAATTTGACATTTTTATGGAGACCTGCTCAAGCTACCCTACATTAGAGGTAAATTCTCACTATTTAAATTGTTTTCCTCTGATTTATTTTTCTTGGTGTTGATGTAATCTTATATATTTTACCAAATTTTCTTGTTTATTTTCTGTCTCCTAATATGAACTTCCAAAGAATAGATATTTGGGTCTCTCTCTCTCTTTTTTAAAAACAGATCCGTCTCTAGAAGGAGAACAATACTTGGTGTCTGAAATTCTCAGTAAATCTCTGTCTCATTGCACGTATGAGTGAATGGAATGACAAATACTTCCTTCTTATTAAAGAAGATGTTTTACATCCTTCAACTCTCTGAAACGTAGAACATACATGAGGGCACAGAAAAATGTTTTGATTGAAAGTCAAAGAGATAAAAACAGAGATGTTTCTTAGCATGAAGAGCAAACTGGAATACAAGTCAGCCTCTCTTCTTATAACATCAGAAAGCTGTCTCTGAGCTGGGCTCTTTTTTTTTGCTGAGAATAAGGTAGAACATAAAAGGAAAATAAATGGCTAGGGTTAGGCACACTGGGAATGATAAAGAAATGGGGAAATATGAGAGTTTATTGTTCTTAAATTATGTGCTTGTTAAAATTGTCTTGCATGACATTGAAGCAAAGATATATTTTCTTGTTCTCCAGTTCTCAAAAAAAAAAATTACAATGCAGGTATTAAATATATACATATACATATTATATATATATGTACTTTTTTTCATTTATATCTGGAGGGGAAGTTTTAACAGTTTCAAAAATCAGTGCCTAATAAGAGAATGTTTCTTCTCACCATTACAGTGGGTGTATTACTGAAGAATTTAAATTTCTTTGAGAAACTTCACAATTTCTCACTTGCAGAAATAAACACTCAGAGAAATGTGTTTCACTTTGGAATCTGCAATCTCTGTTCTAAGAGGTGTCTCAGTTGACATTCATCATGCTGATGATGTCACCACAGCCTGGACCTAACTCTCCAAGTTGCAAAAATACCACAGTTTCGACAGAGGCATCTGTTAGATGGTCAGTGGTTCCAGAGCTAATTTTTCAAAGGAAATCTTTTTAGAAATAGCAAATGCTGTAAACTCATAAAGCATGTTTTTTTAAAAAGCACACATAATAACCTGGAACCCACTTAAGAAGCACTCATCAACATAATGACCACAGCCATATCTGCTTGCACTTTAGGCATTTTACAACCTATGACATTAGTATTAACATGCCATGATATTGGAGAAGGAAATGACAACTCATTCAAGTACTGTGGCCTGGGAAATCCAATGGACAAGAGGAGCCTGGCAGGCTACAGTCCAAGGGGTCACCAAAGAGGCAGACATGACTTAGCAACTAAACAACAACTATGCCATGATAGAGTCATAAGCAAGAAGAAAAACATCTGTAAGTTGCTGAAGACCTGATAGCATAGGTAGAAGAACAGTTTCTGCCTTTATTTGCTTCCAATCTAGAAGCTGAAGAGATAAAACTATCAAAAATTAAAAACTATAAATTTTCGTAGCAGTTCAAAACAACATTGAAAGTAGAAAGCTGTTTTTCTTCTGCCTGGTAAGTCATTCAAAGGGAAATTATTAACTCAATGTCTTTGCTAATTATTAACTCAATGTCTTTGCTGTTGACATAATTCTATATAAAGATGCCCCAGAAAATGAGGATGCCCCTGTGTTCTATACTAAATACTGTCAAGAAGGCAGCTGAGACAGAGCAATGGATGTGCATTAGAAGGACATTTGAAGGCCCACCTCTGACACTGGTTTCATAACTGGTCAAATCATTTAATAACCCTTTGCTTATTTATACATCAAGGACTATTACATTTTCCTAGAGCACTATTGTGAAGAATAAATAAATAAAATGATCACTGGGAATCCCCTCATGGTCCACTGCAGGAAGCATGGGTTCGATCCTTGATGGGGGAACCAAGATCCCTTATGCTGTATAGTGCAGTCAATAAATAAACAAATAAATTAATCACTATGAGCCCCTTTTAAACTGTTAATCATTGTATAAATATATATACAAATATATATATATTTGTATATATATTTATACAGTATTAAATACTATGAAAATTTATAGTTTTTAATTTTTGATAGTTTTATCAAAAACTATCACTTTATAGGTGCAACAATTATTTTGTTAGAGAATATTTATGAGTTAGTCACAATATTTTATAATTGAAGAAAAAGTTACAAAAATTTAAACATGAAACTCCAGTACTTTGGCCACCTCATGCGAAGAGTTGACTCATTGGAAAAGACCCTGATGCTGGGAGGGATTGGGGGCAGGAGGAGAAGGGGACGACAGAGGATGAGATGGCTGGATGGCATCACTGACTCGATGGACATGAGTCTCAGTGAACTCTGGGAGTTGGTGATGGACAGGGAGGCCTGGCGTGCTGCAATTCATGGGGTTGCAAAGAGTCGGACATGACTGAGCGACTGATCTGATATGATCTGATCTTGTGTTAAGAATGTAAAAATAGAATATTAATATATTTGCAAAGAAAGCAGTAGAAGAATATAGACAAAAATGATGACAGTCATTGTATATTAGTAGTAAGATTTTAGTTGATCCTTATTTTCTTTATGATGTACATTGATTTCCTAAGATTTCTTTAATGAAAATGTGTCAAAATTTTAAAGAAGGGAAACATGCTTGTATTACTGCAGTTACATTTTTATTGTTTTCGGTCATTAGGAAAGTAACTATGAACAGTCTCTACTGTTTGAACTAAATAGCAAGATAAAATATTGTGACTAACTCATGTAAATATTCTATAACTTAATACTTGTAGCATCTATACAATTATGTAAGTAACTATACTTAGTCAATTTCTACATTTTTCAATTATTTATCTTACAAATAATATTGCAGTAAACAGCTGTTAAGTATGTGTCCATTCTAAGACTAATGTGTTAAGATGATGTTTTAGAAGGAGAATTGCTGGGTCAAAATTAAAAGACATGTTTAAGGTTCTTATTAATTATTGCCAATTTTTTCCTGAAATACTAAAACACATGCTTGCTTTAGCAATATCTTAAGATGTCTGCTTCTCTTTTATTACTACCAACCACTGTTAACCTTAAAAAGATTTTCCAATTTGATCGGGTAAACTTATTTACTAGTCTTTATGTATATATACACAAATATATATGTTTGTGTATATATATACAAATATATATAGAGAGAAATGCATATGCTGCTGTTGCTGTTAAGTCGCTTCAGTCATGTCCGATTCTGTGCGACCCCATAGACGGCAGCCCACCAGGCTCCGCCGTCCCTGGGATTCTCCAGGCAAGAACACAGGAGTGGGTTGCCATTTCCTTCTCCAATGCATGAAAGTGAAAAGTGAAAGTGAAGTCACTCAGTCGGGTCCGACTCTTAGCAACCCCACAGACTGCAGCCTACCAGGCTCCTCCATCCATGGGATTTTCCAGGCAAGAGTACTGGAGTGGGGTGCCATTGCCTTCTCCAGAAATGCATATAAATATAGTGTAATACAAGTAGTACATACTAGCCAGTGTTTTTCTTTGACATTAGACTGATATAATGTCTTTCTTCCACAAAGTCTGTAATTTTTTTTTAATAATCGCTGCCAAAATATTTTATTGACATACAATAGAAATCTCCTTTCCTACATGTACTTCAGGTTCATCTCCATATCAGGTGATATGTTATATACTATATTGATAAGGGCATATATTTTGTTTCTGTAAGAAAGATGCAAAGGACTATAAAATCAGTTACTTTAAAAGACTAGAAACTTAAATGCAGAATAGTCATGAATGACATTATACATATGTATAGATGGAAGAGCCTGGTAGGCTGCAGTCCATGGGGTCACGAAGAGTCAGACATGACTGAGTAACTTCACTTTCACTTTTCACTTTCATGCATTGGAGAAGGAAATGGCAACCCACTCCAGTGTTCTTGCCTCGAGAATCCCGGGGGAGACTGGTGGGCTGCTGTCTATGGGGTCGCGCAGAGTCGGACACGACTGAAGCGATTTAGCAGCAGCAGCAGCATAGATGTAGATGTTTTTGTGTGTGTGGATGTAATTATGGATATAAAAATTGGTACTCCTCCAATGTATTCATTCTCATAATTTCAGGACTTTCAGCAACAATTTGTTACTGCTTGCTACTTACTAATTAAGTCAAATTTTCTTAGTGCCTGGCCTACCCTGATGTGTAGAATAACCATCCCTTAATGCTGTTTCAGTTCTTTAATGGTACTGAAAGGGACTGTTTACTTAATATCTCTGTGTCCTAGAGAAATTGATAAAATTTGGCCTAGAATAATTTAATTTCAAACTTTAGCCAAATCACTACAATAAAATCCAGTTGTGAGCAGATCAAAAGAACCGCCTCACATGACTATTCAGAGGCCAATTTTAGAAGAGCCCACACTTACCCTCCATATTCCACTTGGAAAGTTATTAAAATCATAAATCTGAGTCCTAAATTATAGCATTTTAAGATTATCTTAAGATCTTCCTCCCTTTCCAGAGAAAAACCGCAAAGGTCAAAGAGCTAAAGAGACTAGTTCACAAGGCAATTGAGTAATAAACCAAGATTAGTAGACCAATTCCCAGGCTATTCATCTTTCCATGACTTTCCCTGATTTTCCACTATTCCCAAGAATGTCTTTCCTCTTCTTGTGTCATTAACCAAATTTCCTAGGAACATCTAACTGCTTGTAAAGGGGATATGTTTTCCTCAGAAAGGGTCATCTTTTGCAGTGCTCAAGATATGTCTTCTGGCTGAAGTTCCTTAAACAGGTCTTTCCTCAAATCATACTAAGTTTGTTTTAGTGTTAAATTTGGTAACAGGGAGTTGAATGGAATGTTTCCTGTTATCCTGGAATTGTGGCTAAGGCTCAAGGCTTAGGATAAAAAAGCACACATTCTAAAGCAAATATCCTCATTCTAAAGAAAGCCATCAACAAAGGGGCCAGAGATCTTCCAAGGTCTCTTTGAGAGGTAGCTGAACTGGTAGTACTGAAGTCAACCACCCTCTTCCTATTAGTACAGAAGAAAAGAGCAAGGCAGTTGCATGGTTTTGGGGGCGAGACAAAGGAACTACCACCTCAGTCAGGTGCCACATGCAAAATACCATGTTTAAGGTACTGCTTCCTTTTCCAAAGGCAAATTGGGAGCGAGTTCTGAGGATGCACTTGAAAAAATTAGTGAGACTGCAGAGAAGAACCTGTTACTTCTCCCCAGCTGGTTGTTCCAAAAGAAGCAAATTTTGTATGGCCATCATTCTACTGTCATTGGGAGCAAAGAAGAGAGGAGAAGTGTTGGGGGCCCTTGCCATATGTTCTTTATAGCTTGGGTTTTAATGTGAGCATAAGACTGGTCTTGACATGTATCTGTAAATTCCTGGAGACAGAAGGTGCTTTCAGTAGTCAATACCAATAGGCAAAGAAATCATGGTGTAACAACCTGGGAATAAAATAAGGGCAACCCACAGCTTCTATTTGAGAGGTACAGAAGAGGAAATAAGCATTCACTTGGTTCTGTGTGAATGATCATGGAAGTTAGAAAAAGGGGATGAAATTTTTGGATAACAGTATATTATCCAAAATATTGGATGAAAATATATTCCCATAGAATATATGAAACCTAAAAGAAGACACGTCTGTTCCATAGAAGGCTCGAAAGTAAAGCTAAGTCCCACTGGAGAGAACCATGCACTACATTCTAGGGTCACCCTGACACATTCTAACAGATGCAGATGGAGATAAAGCCAAGCAGACCAAGATCAAAGCAGAGTGAAGCCAAGAGCAAGAATAGAAACACAGTGATATAGGATAACCTCTGACTCTCTAGTCCTTACTTCTTAACCCAAATACCAGGAAGCTAGATCCAGAAGAAGGAGAAAAGAGAAACATTAAATCCTACGCTCTCCACTTTCCAAGTTTCTTACAACACAATCAGCCAGTAATGGGGCTACTAGAACTTTTGAGATTAGCGAGATTGACTTTTTTATAAACATAGGCAGAAAATTGGAAGGGAAAGAAAGTTTTAATATAATTGAAGGCAATAATTTAAAATATATTAGTGTCTTGTGAAGGTACAAATTGTTTATATTTTGTTTTTATACCATTCCTTTCGGTATTCAACAGGGTATCAGTTCAGTTCAGTTCAGTCGCTCAGTCGTGTCCGACTCTTTGCGACCCCATAAATCGCAGCACGCTAGGCCTCCCTGTCCATCACCAACTCCTGGAGTTCACCCAGACTCACATCCATCGAGTCAGTGATGCCATCCAGCCATCTCATCCTCTGTGGTCCCCTTCTCCTCCTGCCCCCAATCCCTCCCAGCATCAGAGTCTTTTCCAATGAGTCAACTCTTCGCATGAGGTGGCCAAAGTATAAGTACTTCATAAATATATGTTGAGTTTAACTAAATTTGTTATTTTAAATATTTAGATGAAATTTAGGGGTTTTTCACCTAAGAAAATAAAAATGAGAAATCTGTAAACAAAATCAAGAGTAACTGAGAAATGATGCTTGGCAGAAACCAACACAATACTGTAAAGCAATTATCCTTCAGTTAAAAATAAACGTTCAGTAGGAGGAAAAAACAATAAGAGAATTATTAGATAAAATGAATAGTTATGGTAAGTACATCTATTAGCTAAACAGTAAACATATACAACTATCAGGATTAGCACAGAGGTCTACCATGAACACAATTATCAACAAATGCTAGTCCTCTTCACTATAAGACTCGATACATTTAGCTGCTGTAAGCTGTAAATACTATGAAGTGACTAAGCAGCAGCAGCAGCATAGATTCAAGTATGATGTCTTCTTCACGACTAGGAAACTGACAATGGTACATGCAGTTCTTCCTTTTCGTTGGTTTAAGTTATCTACTCTCATTTGCACACCCTTATATCCTCCTGGATATCTCACAAGAAAAGGTGCCAAGGTCAACAAGTCATCAACGTTCCCCACCCTCATCCTCATCTCCTCCTTATTCTGCTCCAGTGTTCCCAGCCACAGTAAATAGCAGCACGATCTGTTAATCAAGCCAGAAATCTGAATTCATCTGAAACCTTTTGTTCTTCATCCCACCTTCCAGCCAGTCACCTTGTCCACTTGCTTTACCTCTTAAATGTTTTTCACACCTACTACCTTCGTCTTGACTTCCCACACAAAAGAAGACTCTATACATGGACATCACCAGATGGTCAACACTGAAATCAGATTGATTATATTCTTTGCAGCCAAAGATGGAGAAGCTCTATACAGTCAGCAAAAACAGGTCTGGGAGCTGACTGTAGCTCAGATCATGAACTCCTTAATGCCAAATTCAGACTTAATTGAAGAAAGTAGGGAAAACCACTAGATGATTCAGGTATGACCTAAATCATATCCCTTATGATTATACGGTGAAAGTGAGAAATAGATTTAAGGGACTAGATCTGATAGACAGAGTGCCTGATGAACTATGGACTGAGGTTTGTGACATTGTACAGGAGACAGGGATCAAGACCATCCCCATGGAAAAGAAATGCAAAGAAGCAATATGGCTGTCTGAGGAGGCCTTACAAATAGCTGTGAAAAGAAGAGAAGCAAAAGCAAAGGAGAAAAGGAAAGATATAAGCATCTGAATGCAGAGTTCCAAAGAATAGCAAGGAGAGATAAGAAAGCCTTCCTCAGCAATCAATGCAAAGAAATAGAGGAAAACAAAAGAATGGGAAAGACTAGAGATCTCTTCAAGAAAATTAGAGATACCAAGGGAACATTTCATGCAAAGATGGGCTCAATAAAGGACAGAAATGGTATGGACCTAACAGAAGCAGAAGATATTAAGAAGAGGTGGCAAGAATACACAGAAGAACAGTACAAAAAAGATCTCATGACCCAGATAACCACGATGGTGTGATCACTCACCTAGAGCCAGACGTCCTGGAATGTGAAGTCAAGTGGGCCTTAGAAAGCATCACTACAAACAAAGCTAGTGGAGGTGATGGCATTCCAGTTGAGCTATTTCAAATCCTGAAAGATGATGCTGTGAAAGTGCTGAACTCAATATGCCAGCAAATCAGTAAAACTCAGCAGTGGCCACAGGACTGGAAAAGGTCAGTTTTCATTCCAATCCCAAAGAAAGGCAATGCCAAAGAATGCTCAAACTACTGCATAATTGCACTCATCTCACACGCTAGTAAAGTAATGCTCAAAATTCTCCAAGCCAGGCTTCAGCAATACATGAACCGTGAACTTCCAGATGTTCAAGCTGGTTTTAGAAAAGGCAGAGGAACAAGAGATCAAATTGCCAACATCTGCTGGATCATGGAAAAAGCAAGAAAGTTCCAGAAAAACATCTATTTCTGCTTTATTGACTATGCCAAAGCCTTTGACTGTGTGGATCACAATAAACTGTGGAAAATTCTAAAAGAGATGGGAATACCAGACCACCTGACCTGCCTCTTGAGAATCCTATATGCAGGTCAGCAAGCAACAGTTAGAACTGGACATGGAACTACAGACTGGTTCCAAATAGGAAAAGGAGTACGTCAAGGCTGTATATTGTCACCCTACTTATTTAACTTATATGCAGAGTACATCATGAGAAATGCTGGACTGGAAGAAGCACGAGCTGGAATCAAGACTGCAGGGAGAAATATCAATAACCTCAGATATGCAGATGACACTACCTTTATGGCAGAAAGTGAAGAGGAACTAAAAAGCCTCTTGATGAAAGTGAAAGAGGAGAGTGAAAAAGTTGGCTTAAAGCTCAACATTCAGAAAACTAAGATCATGGCATCTGATCCCATCACTTCACGGGAAATAGATGGGAAAACAGTGGAAACAGTGTCAGACTTTTTTTTTTGGGTTGGGGGGGGGCGGCCTCCAACTTCACTGCAGATGGTGATTGCAGCCATGAAATTAAAATACACTTACTCCATGGAAGGAAAGTTATGACCAACCTGGACAGCATATTGAAATGCAGAGATATTACTTGCCAACAATGGTCAGTCTAGTCAAGGCTATGGTTTTTCCAGTGGTCATGTATGGATGTGAGAGTTGGACTGTGAAGAAAGCTGGGTGTTGAAGAATTGATGCTTTTGACGTGTGGTGTTGGAGAAGACTCTTGACCTTGGACCACAAGGAGATCCAGCCAGTCCATCTTAAAGGACATCAGCCCTGGTATTTCTTTGGAAGGAATGATGCTAAAGCTGAAACTCCAGTACTTTGGCCACCTCATGCGAAGAGTTGACTCATTGGAAAAGACTCTGATGCTGGGAGGGATTGGGGGCAGGAGGAGAAGGGGACGACAGAGGATGAGATGGCTGGATGGCATCACTGACTCGATGAACGTGAGTCTGGGTGAACTCCGGGAGTTGGTGATGGACAGGGAGGCCTGGCGTGCTGCGATTCATGGGGTCGCAAAGAGTCGGACACGACTGAGTGACTGAACTGAACTGAACTGAACTGAACTTCTCTGTAAGGTAAGTAGTTTTGTGACCCTTATTACACAAATGAGGGGCATGGGGCCCATGGGCTTAAGTAATGGATCTAAGGTCACAGAGGCATTTATGGCTAAAGTCAGAATTCCAAAGTTTGACTCTCAGGCTTCAGTTCTCAACTAACATGCTGCTGGCTGACTTGCAGAATTACTTTCTGTAAGTGACTAAACTACAAATTCATGAGATGAACTGCCCCGCCCCAAAGCAGAGACTCCCTTAGGAGCTAAATCAGTCATTGCTGCGTTTGTGTAATGTTAGGCCTTTTCACTACCAGAAAATGGTGATGAGTGAAGTGAAAGTCACCCAGTCATGTCCGACTCTTTGTGACCCCATGGACTGTAGCCCACCAGGCTCCTCTGTCCATGAAATTTTCCAGGCAAGAATACTGGAGTGGGTTGGCATTTCCTTCTCCAAGAACAGGGTGGACTTTACTCTAAACCATTTAATTATACTCAGTTTCATCAGCAGTCAGGCTGTTAGCTTCCATTATCTCTGACTGAAAAAGCATGCTTGATTGGTAAATTCCTACTTATAGAAGAAAGAGTAAAAAGGTAAATTGCTAGGATCAAACCTATGAGTTAAGTTGACCCCTGACTCAAGAGAAGTCCAATTATAAAGCTTAAGCAAACCCCAAAATGATACCCCTTCCTGGCTTCTGTGAGCAGTTAAACATAGAAGAGAAGAAGCCAACATACACTGAAAAATTCCTAGAGAAGATTGACAGGTATAATGAATGACAAGTCTACAAATGGAGAAGGTGAACAATATCAGACAGGCCTGGGAAATGAATTCAATCAGAAGCATCTCTGAAACAAGTAACAGATATACAATATTCCTCACAAAACATGTCTATGGACTTTCAGACTTCTCCATGACTGTATTTTAAGATTTGGAAAATGTTTTAGTAAGCATAAAAATCTAACATGGAGTTAAAACTGTAAACAAATTATTGTCATCATGTAAAATGTTTTCTTAGAAAATCAGACTTCATGGTAGCAAATCAATGCTTTCAGACACATCGCTAATATTTCCTAAAATAAAATCACCACCTGGAACTTAACATGAGTATCGGCCATAGTAGTGGTCATGGAAAATACTACAGGGTTCATCAATCTGGGAATTTACATTGATGTGATGGGAGGCCTTTGGGTAGATGGCCAGGCAAACTCATCCAGAACAGAAAAGCTTGCAGACCAAATGAAAACACTTGATTCACACAGCTTATTGAATCAATCTTCAAGCATAGCAACAAGCAAGGGGAAAGAGAGAGGGGAAGTTAACACACACAGGGTAGGGTACAGGAAATTCCTGAATCTTTCTCCATGTTCTCTTGTTTTGAATGGTTCATGACTGTTTTTTGTCTAAGCCCTTCTGTATTCATGTTAGGAAAGCAGAAACAAGGTATCAAAACTGGGCAGCTTACACAACAGAAATTTCATGTCTCAGTTCAGAGGCTAGAAGATCAAGGTTCCCTGTTTATGTTCCAGTTCTAGTGGTTTTGTGGCAATTTTTGGCATTCCTTTCCTTCTGCATCACCCTGATCTCTGCCTTTCACCTGGTGTTCTCCATATGTGCATGTCTGTGTCTCAACATTCCCTTTAATAAGGACTCCAGTCATATCAGATGACGGGCCTGCTCTACTCCAGTATGAACTCATCTGAATTAATACAACTGCAGCAATCCTATTTCCAAGAAAGGTCTCATTCTAGGCAACAGGGGTTAGGACTGCAACATATTAATGTGAGAGGATGTGATGATTAATTTTGTGTGTCAACTAGATTAACCCATAGGATGCATGGATATTTGGGAAAGCAATATTTCTAAGTGTGTTTGTGAGGGAGGGTGTTCCCAGAAGAGATCAGCATTTGCTTTGGTGAACTGAGTGCAGCAGATGACCCTCCCCAGTGTGAGTGGGCATCATAAAATCCCTTGAGTTCGGTTCAGTCGCTCAGTCGTACTCGACTATTTGCGACCCCATGAACCGCAGCATGCCCAGCCTCCCTGTCCATCACCAACTCCCGGAATCCACGCAAACTCATGTTCATTGAGTCGGTGTTGCCATGCAACCATCTCATCCTCTGTTGCCTCCTTCTCCTCCTGCCCTCAATCTTTATCAGCATTAGGGTCTTTTCAAATGAGTCAGCTCTTTGCATCAGATGGCCAAAGTATTGGAGTTTCAGCTTCAACATTAGTCCTTCCAATGAACATCCAGGGCTGATCTCCTTTAGGATGGACTGGTTGGATCTCCTTGCAGCCCAAGGGACTCTCAAGAGTCTTCTCCAACACCACAGTTCAAAAGCATCAATTCTTCAGCACTCAGCTTTCTTTATAGTCCAACTCTCACATCCATATGTGACTACTGGAAAAACCACAGCCTTGACTAGACGGACCTTTGTTGGCAACGTCTCTGCTTTTTAATATGCTGTCTTGGTTGGTCATAACTTTCCTTCCAAGGAGTAAGTGTATTTTAATTTCATGGCTGCAATCACCATCTGCAGTTATTTTGGAGCCCCACAAAAAAAAAAAAAGTCAGCCACTGTTTCCTCTTCTATTTACTATGAAGTGATGGGACCAGAGGCCATGATCTTAGTTTTGTGAATGTTGAGCTATAAGCCAACTTTTTCACTCTCCTCTTTCACTTTCATCAAAAGGCTCTTTAGTTCTTCACTTTCTGCCATAAGGGTGGTACCATCTGCAAGCATATCTGAGGTTATTGATATTTCTCCCAGCAATCTTGATTCCAGCTTGTGCTTCCTCCAGCCCAGCATTTCTCATGATGTACTCTGCATAGAAGTTAAATAAGCAGAGTGACAATATACAGCCTTGACGTACTCCTTTTCCTATTTGGAACCAGTCTGTAGTTCCATGTCCAGCTCTAACTGTTGCTTCCTGACCTGCATATAGGATTCTCAAGAGGCAGGTCAGGTGGTCTGGTATTCCCATCTCTTTCAGAATTTTCCACAGTTTATTGTGATCCACACAGTCAAAGGCTTTGGCATAGGCAATAAGGCAGAAATAGATGTTTTTCTGGAACTTTCTTGCTTTTTCCATGATCCAGCAGATGTTGGCAATTTGATCTCTGGTTCCTCTGCCTTTTCTAAAACCAGCTTGAACATCTGGAAGTTCATGGTTCACGTATTGCTGAAGCCTGGCTTGGAGAATTTTAAGCATTACTTTGCTAGCGTGTGAGATGAGTGCAATTGTATGGTAGTTTGAGCATTCTTTGGCATTGCCTTTCTTTGGGATTGGAATGAAAACTGACCTTTTCCAGTCCTGTGGCCACTGCTGAGTTTTCCAAATTTGCTGGCATATTGCGTGCAGCACTTTCACAGCATCATCTTTTAGGATTTGAAATAGCTCAACTGGAATTCTATCACCTCCACTAGTTTTGTTTGTAGTGATGCTTTCTAAGTCCCACTTGACTTCACATTCCAGGATGTCTGGCTCTAGGTGAGTGTGCATGATCACACCATCATGATTATCTGGGTCATGAAGATCTTTTTTGAGCCCCTCGATTGCCCCACTAGAAAAGTTGAACAGATCCTTCCTCTTCCCTCCTCTCTCTATCTCTCTCACCCTCTCCCTCTGTCTTACTGTTTGAGCTGAGGCAATCTGTTTTCCTGCCCTTGGGCTATACCTTCAGCATTCCTGATTCTCAGATCTCAGACTTAGACTGGCACTCAAACCACCAGCTTTCCTGTATCTCCAGCTGACAGACAGCAGACCATGGGACTTTCCAGCCTCCAACACTATGAGAGCTAATTCCTTATACTAACTTGATCAATCTCCCTGTCACTCTCTTTCTCTGATAGTCTTCTAATACTGTTCCTCTGCAAAACTCCAACAAATTAAGAGGCTAGTGGTGCAACTCAATCCATATCATCTTCCATCACTTCTTGTCTTATACCTGTGCTGTTCATCACTGTCAACACATCTCACAAGTTATGAATACTTGCTTCTATAGCATATGGCACCCATCTCCCTTTCTTACTTCTCTTATTTCAACAGATAAAATATTCTTAAACACTGCAGCAAATATGTATCATAAGACCAAATGTTTTCATCTGTAAAATACCACAAATATACAGGACACCACTGACCTAGAGTTTTTAGTGATTCTGCCAGGTGTATGAAAATTCTGTCATTGAATTGCCATCACCCAGACTGTCTCTTTATCCATTATTATCAAATGATCCGGTTCTTGTATCAAAGGTGACACTTTTCACCTCTACCCAGGGACAGGAGTCTACATGACAGCAGGTTTCATATCCATAAAATTACATAAGTCTTGTGAAGCTCATAAGGAGATACAGTGTCTGTTTTATAAATGAGATGAAGGAAAAGAGATGGAAGGAAGAGAGAGCTCTTTTCAAGAGATGTCTTTGATCAGTTCTTTGCAAATACTGAAGGCTAGCCTGTTTCCTCTGGGTCTCCAAGTTTAACAGTCTATTTTCCTTTCATTAAACATTGATTTTTATGCCAGAGGAACTGTGACACACCATAAAATCCGGGCAGTACCTAGGAAATGATTCTTCTCAGTAAAGATAAAACACTACAAAGAGTAATGAGATAGAAACTGTAAGTCACAGCCCTTTTGAATTATCCAATATTTGGAAATCCACAGCACAGGTGCAAAAGTAACACACTATTTTACATCACAGAGGTTAAAGTTATATATAAAGACAAACTACCAAGGTCATGGTTTGTCCGAGAAAAACCCTGCAAGAAATTTAAGATTCTCTTTCTGCTTTTCTACCTGCATTTCCTTCCTCTTCCCTGGAAATTGTCTTATATATCCTGGCCTGTAATTGCTGAACTTGTAAAGACATTAATTAATAGCTACCTTATTAACTGCTAAGAGTTTAAGTTAGTTCTCAGCAGGTTTGCATGTCAGAATCATCCATGGAGGCTGCATTCCAATCCCCCAAATTCTAATTCAGCAAATCTAGGACTGTGTTTAGCACGATTTTAAAGAAACTTCTGCAAGAGGTCTTGATCAGCCAGTCTGAGAACCTCTAGTTCAGTCACTTAGCAGCTAATACCATCATCTGTAGTCATTCTAAGGAAAAATTTCCCTCCCCCAAACCACACTGTTCTCCAGAGAACTGTTTACCAGAATACAGGTTTCCAAAAGTTTCTGTTCCAAGCTCTACTAAAATAGTTTTGAGCATACACTGCCAATATGTGACTTGTCTCATTTATAAACTATGTATCTGTGATAGTGTATTAAAATATTTAATTATCACAGAACATACACAAAGGCCAAGTTCAATAGGAAGAGATAAAATGAGTGCACTCGGCAGTAAGTGGATCATTCTGAGACATCAAGAGCTGGATACACTCTATGTGGGGTTCCCTTCACTAGTGCTTTTGAAGACTAACACAATTCAGCTTTTCTGCCCCTCTCTATGGCTTTTGGATCATGCCTTCCTACATTTCAACAGCACTCTACAGCATGCAGAGCATGTTCATGTCCACAATCATATTTTTCACTCAAGCATTCTAAAAGAATTTTTATTGGTGGTGTTGTCCAGTTGCTAAGTCATGTACGACTCTGTGATCCCATGGACTGCAGACCTACAAGAATAGATTTAGTTAATACTAATAATCTGTCCTAGAGGGGGACACTAACCCTCAGCCAGGACATTCTCAAGGTCTAGCAGTTTAAAAAGGCGGGACTAAGACCAAAAGCCCAGTCTTTTATCTCAGAAGAGTGCTTCATAATGCAGGGGTCAGCTAGGTTGTCCAGAATGATTGTGTTTGCCTTCTACTCTAAGGCAGAAGACAAGAAAAAGTTGCTTTTTAACTACGCTTATTTTAGAGATTAACAGAGCTGCCTGCTGGAATTATATGTATCGCCTGATTAATAATTTAATCAAATTTTATAGGCTAATTAAAAACAAACCAACCAAAAATCCCTCCACGTACAACCTATAATGCAGTGTGTTGCTGTTGTTGTTCAGTCACTAAGTCCTGTCTGACTCTTTGAGACCCCATGGACTGCAACATCTCAGGCTCCTCTGTCCTCCACTATCTCCTGGACTTTGCTCAGATTCATGGCCACGGAGTCAGTGATGCTATCTAATCATCTCATCCTCTGCCATCCACTTCTCCTGTCGCCTTCAATCTTTCCCAGCATCATGGTCCTTTTCACTGAGTTGGCTCTTCGCATCAGGTGGCCAAAGTATTGGAGTTTCAGCATCAGTCCTTCCAATGTATATTCGGGGTTGATTTCCTTTAGGATTGACTGGTTTGATCTCCTTGCAGCAGTGGTTCTCAACCTGGGATGACTCTGTCTCTGGGGAAATATTTGGGCATGTCTGAAGATATTTTTCATTGCCAACATGCAAAGGAAAGTTGCTACTGACATAAAAAATTTTATAGGCTCAAAATATCGATAGTACTAGATTGTGAAACCCTGCTGTAATAGATCTGAAAGTTTTAGTTACAAATTCCTGTAAGTGGCTGATGAAATCTATTCAGTCTCCAAAAGCAAATGTGTACGCAGTCCAAATATTTCCAATTGTATTTACTGGTTTTCATAGACCATAATGTAAGAACCCCAGATTTACACAGTAAAAATAACAATAGGTCCAAGACTTCATTGAATCGACTTTGTTTTTTTAACTCCTCAGAGACATGAATCACTATCAGACGTGTTCCGGGACTCATGTTATTAAACCAGAAAATCAGAAGCTCATAAGCAGCCTATGGATCTGATGTATGCTTTGGGGGATATTAAAGTCATTCATTGCCTAATCAAGTAATATGGGAACATTTTAATTGAGAAGGAGGTTCATATAATCTCATTCCACAAGACATTTTTAATTAAAAAGTAGAAGACCACTAATCTCAAAGTGGACTTGGTGAGTTATTTTATTGCTTCTAGTCCTTTTGAGAGAGATTAGAGGATTTGCTTCATAAAGTCTATCAGGTAGTGATTAAGGGAGCCCCTGGTGGATTATAATATTTTGTCTCATAAGGATGAGAATGAATATTCTATTAAAGACTTGTCACCTGACTTCCTGAATTTAGGAGTCAGAAGGGGAAATTATGAAGCAGGCTGTTTGTCTTCAGTTAACTTGACGGTCTTCCTCTACCATTTCTTCCCTTTTGGGTCCAAATTCTGTCTGTCCAGTTCCTTCATGCTTCCCCCATAGAAATCTGTCAGTTGTATACTAAGAACATTAATTCAATCAGCATGCACTTTTCCTATAAACATTGCTGAAGCTTAAAAAAAAAATCACAAAATGAAAGCTATTCTTGTTTTCCCACTATTAAGTATTATAAGCCTAAATACAGGGGTTAAGAAATATCTCGGAACTGGAGGTACCTAATCTAACAGCATGAAATATTGGTCCTGCCCAAGACATACAGTGATTTAAAAGCCAAAAACTAAAAAAAGTGTAGCTTTTAGGCTTCCCTGGTGGCTTGGTGATTAAAAAATCCACCTGCCAATGCAATAGACACGAATTGTCAGGAAAGATCCCACATGCTTCAGAGCAACTAAAGCTCCTGCACCACAACTATTGAGCCTGTGTTCCAGAGCATGGGAATCGCAACCACTGGGGCCATGCACCCTGGAGCCCACACCCCTCAATAAGAGAGGCAACGGCAATGAGAAGCCTGCTCCCCACAAACAGAGAAAAGCCCATGTACTGCAAGGAACACCTAGCAGAGCCAAAAATAAATCAATAAAATTATTTTTAATGTATCTGTCAATGTCTCGTAAACCTTATACCATATATGAAATACACATTATATATATATTAATATGGAGAAGGCAATGGCACCCCACTCCAGCACTCTTGCCTGGAAAATCCCATGGATGGAGAAGCCTGGTAGGCTGCAATCCATGGGGTTTCGAAGAGTTGGACACGACTGAGTGACTTCACTTTCACTTTTCACTTTCATGCATTGGAGAAGGAAATGGCAACCCACTCCAGTGTTCTTGCCTGGAGAATCCCAGGGACAGGGGAGCCTGGTGGGCTGCAGTCTATGCGGTCACACAGAGTCGAACCTGACTAAAGTGACTTAGCAGTAGCATATATTAATATATGTATGATATATATTTGGGCTTCCCTTGTGGCTCACCTGGTAAAGAATCTGTCTGCAATGTCGGAGACCTGGGTTTGATCCCTGGGTTGGAAAGATCCCCTGGAGAAGGGAAAGGCTATCTACTCCAGTATTCTGGTTTGGAGAATTCCATAGATGTATAGTCCACGGGGTCACAAAGAGTCAGACACGACTGAGTGACTTTCACTTTCATGATATATATAGTGATCCCATTTTATCTTAGCTAAAAGAAGTCAAACACATTTCTTTCTTAGCATATTAAATGACTTATGTAAAAAATTTACACTTTAAAAAATTGTCCTCCTTATCAGTAATTGAAATCTTATTTGATATCTCTCATGTTACTTGGGGTTAACAACATGGAATTTTTGCATATCTATTTAAATTCAACTATTTTTGAAGTTTTATTATCTGTAGGATCTTCGAATCCAAAAAATATCCCAAATCTAATTAGGTACAGAAATACTGGTCATTCAAAAATAAAGCATTAAAAGGGAGAATTTGATTCAAAATATAAGCAAAAGCATTAAATAAAAATATCCTTATTTAAGTCTCTCATGTGACAGAGAAATGGAGAAAGATAAACTCAGCATGTAAGCAGGCCAGGGAGAGAGCCAAGAAGCTCAGGGTCTCCTCTTCTAAAATAACAACACTCTCAAATGCTTGGGACACATAAAGTTTTTACGAAGTTTCAAAACCAATTTCTTTGCATTTGTGTTGTCAGTTCAGTTCAATCACTCAGTTGTGTTCCACTCTTTGGAACCCCAGACTGCAGCACACCAGGCTTCCCTGTCCATCACCAACTCCAGGAGCTCACTCAAATACATGTCCATCGAGTCAGTGATGCCATCCAACCATCTCATCCTCTGTTGTCCCCTTCTCCTCCCACCTTCAATCTTTCCCAGCATCAGTCTTTTCAAATGAGTCAGTTCTTCGCATCAGGTGGCCAACGTATTGGAGTTTCAGTTTCAACATCAGTCCTTCCAATGAATATTCAGAACTGATTTCCTTTAGGATGGACTGGTTGGATCTCCTTGCAGTCCAAGGGACTCTCAAGAGTCTTCTCCAACACCACAGTTCAAAAGCATCAATTCTTTGGCACTCAGCTTTCTTTATAGTCCAACTCTCACATCCATACATGACTACTGGAAAAACCATAGCTTTGACTAGATGGGCCTTTGTTGGCAAAATAATGTCTATACTTTTTAATATGCTGTCTAGGTTGGTCATAGCTTTTCTTACAGGGAGCAAACATCCTTTAATTTCATGGCTGCAGTCACCATCTGCAGTGATTTTGGAGCCCCCAAAAATAGTCTGTCACCATTTCCATTGTTTCCCTATTTGCCATCAAGAGATGGGACCAGATGCCATGAACTTAGCTTTTTGAATATTGAGTTTTAAGCCAGCTTTTCACTCTCTTCTTTCACTTTCATCAAGAGGCTCTTTAGTTTGTCTTCACTTTATGCCATAAGAGTGGTGTTGTCTGCATATCTGAGGTTATTGGTATTTCTCCTGGCAATCTTGATTCCAGCTTGTGCTTCTTCCAGCCCAGGGTTTCTCATGATGTACTCTCCCTATAAGTTAAATAAGCAGGGTGACAATATACAGCCTTGACGTACTCCTTTTCCTATTTGGAACCAGTCTGTTGTTCCCTGTCCAGTTCTAACTGTTGCTTCCTGACCTGCATACAGGTTTCTCAAGAGGCAGGTCAGGTTGTCTGGTATTCCCATCTCTTTCAGAATTTTCCACAGTTTATTGTGATCCACAGTCAAAGGCTTTGGTATAGTGAGTAAAGCAGAAGTATATGTTTTTCCAGAACTCTCTTGCTTTTTTCCATGATCCAACAGATGTTGGCAATTTGATCTCTGGTTCCTCTGCCTTTTCTAAAACCAGCTTGACCATCTGGAAGGTCTCGGTTTACATACTGTTGAAGCCTGGCTTGGAGAATTTTGAGCATTACTTTGCTAGCATGTGAGATGAGTGCAACAGTGTGGGAGTTTGAACATTCTTTGGCATTTTCTTTCTTTGGGATTGGAATGAAATTTGTGTTGGGCAACACTATAACGAACTTATCACAATTTCTTCCCTTTCAAGATACCTATTCCAATCACTGCTACACACACCAACACACACACACACACACACACACACACACACACACACAAGGTTTAAGGAAAGATATTTTATAATGTTATAGTCTACCAGCCTCACCAGTGTAACCCAACCTTCAGGTGGTGTCTCACGTCTATGTTTACCCCACTGGATATGAAGGTACACCCCCAAATGATGACCTAAAAAAATTCAAAAGTTAACAGTCAAAAGGAAAGACTATTTGTTTTTCCATCCCAGACTTTTCACTAATGTTATTATATACTCTTCTCTAAATACTCCTGCTGCTGTTGCTGCTAAGTCGCTTCAGTCGTGTCCAACTCTGTGCGACTCCATAGACGGCAGCCCACCAGGCTCCCCCATCCCTGGGATTCTCCAGGCAAGAACACTGGAGTGGGTTGCCATTTCCTTCTCCAATGCATGAAATTGAAAAGTGAACGTGAAGTTGCTCATTCGTGCTCAACTCTTAGCGACCTCATGGACTGCAGCCTACCAGGCTCCTCCATCCATGGGATTTTCCAAGAGTACTGGAGTGGGGTGCCATTGCCAAATACTCCTCATATTTATACAAATTACTCTTGATACCAGTTACCTCCCTCATACAACTCTCATGCTCTTTTTCCTGTGGTGGACAATTTCCCAAGGAATATATTAATATATGGAAAGTAGGGTAATATGTCCTCAGACAATCAAAAAATGTCCACAATATTCCATTGTGGATCTGACTGCAGATTTGGTCACTGGTTTTTAGGGCTTTCCTGATAGCTCAGTTGGTAAAGAATCTGCCTGCACTGTGGGAGACCTGGGTTTTATCCCTGGGTTGGGAAGATCCCCTGGAGAAGGGAAAGGCTACCCATTCCAGTATTCTGGCCTGGAGAATTCCATGGACTGTATAGCCCATGGGGTCGCAAAGAGTCAGACATGACTGAGTGACTTCTACTTCACTTCACTTCTTCACCCTCACATATCCATATCTGTCCAATATGAGCCAAACAGGTCCACCATATGGTGGGCCAGCTACTGCCATCCCTTACTTTGTATCATGCCAGTGGTTATCTCTTCTTTCTCCATCTTGATTATATCTTCCTCCTCTATGCCCTTTAGTTCTTGTTTCTACTCTGGACTGAATCAGGAGGATACAAAAGTGTTAAAGATTTTCGTAAATCTGGTCAGTTACTATGATTACCTAATATATAACAAAAGATACTAAATGTACAACCATGCTTGAAACTTGACAACCATGCCCATGGGTGTGGTTCCCAGTGCCACATGAACATGCAGGGTTTCTTGTTCAAAGAGTAAGAAAAACTGCCAAAGGCACTGAAATATAAACTGATTTCCTTTTTTTTTTTTTTTTTTTTTTTTTGCAGCTTCTCTCAAATATTCGTGGTGTTTTCCATTTGTTTGCTGAGAGAGTGAGGACCTTCCCAGCACACTGGGAACTTTGTACTGCAACTCAGTACATGTGTATTCCTGGCCCATCAGCTGTAGGGCTACGTTTTTAACCAAGCATTAAATGAGACATCCACACCCATTTTCTCATAAGTGTTCAATGCCAAGTCTACCAAATACAGGACTCAGGAAAGTATTGGAACTTCTTCACCAACACAGGGCTGATAAATGAGTAAAAGAGTAAATGAGATGAAAAAGAATGGCCTTCAAATTGCAAAACTTCCTACTTGAGCCTAGTTTTGCTGTGGTTTTTCTCAGCAGTCTAGTTGACCTACACACCACTAAGATCCGTTCTGTTTGAGATGCAGAACACCCTACAGAAAAGGGGAAAGAAAGGAATGGGGAGAGGGACCGCAGTTCACTGCAAAAGCACCACAGAGATCACACTGAAATGTTTTGTCACCATAGAACACCTATGGGTAATCCACCAACCCTTAAATTTAATGCTGTATCGACATAAACATTTTAACTAAAAGCTGAAAATATTTTTCCAGTATTCATGCTTTTGGGGAATGTTGAGTAAAATAACCCACAAGCTCACTTGGTATGCTTCTGCTTTAAGATCTCCCAGAATTGAGCATGCTTCACCCTCTGAGTTAGACTGCACATTGATTACTTAAAGGCTTTGTAATGGAAATTTCTAGACCAGAGGAGAGAAAGAGTATGCGTGTGTATATGAGAAAGAGAGAGACAGACAGACAGAGAGATAAAGGGTTTCACCAGACTATTGCTTATATAAACAAAGGTTCAAATTACATTTAGCTATTATGCTCTCTGCTGTAATTCAATCTTCCAAATACTCTAGTCCCCAGACCTAGAAGGGTGCCTTTCCAGACTTGAGGAAGACAATAACAGTGTGTTTTCCAGGTTTATCATTCACAACATCATGCAGGACTAACTCGGACTCCCCATACATCAAACAGACATGTTGTCCCTTTTATAATGACCTTCTCATGCCTTGGATTGATTTAAACTAATACAAGAGGCAAAGCTCCTAGACCTCACTCTCATGAAGACTTTCTTTTACCTTATTAGGGAAACAAAAAAGAAAGTTATTTCCCAAAATAGACCACAGAGACAGGCATATAAAAAGTGTTTCAGGCAGAGGATTTGCATATGGTCTTAATTTAATCCCCCTCAGTCAATGCATGGAGCTGTCCCCTAGGCAAGAGCACGTTGATGGAAGTTGGCACCTTTAAAGGACCATGGCCTTGGTCTTTTATTAGACTCTTGATCGTTTTTTTTAAAAACATATTTCATTAGAGATGTAAGAATATTTTGAGCCCATGTTGGAATTTTCTTAAGGAACATTCAAAATACCCTCTATGGAAAGAAAACAAGTAATTTGACACACTATAAACAGTTTATAAATAATTACATAGAACGGACTTTAGCAGTGAATATTCCCAGATTTTTTTAAACTCTAAAGTAGTTAATTAGCTTATCTGTGTCACAGAGTTCTAAATATCTAAAGATATTTTGTGCCACAGAGCTCTAAAGAGATGATTAATACTTGCTTGAACAGTAACCAGATAAAGGATTTCAAGTACACCTTTAATGGAAAATATTTTTCCCTTTTTCTCCCAGGTTACAAGAGATAATTCTTCATGTATTAACCAGCCAGTAGGCAAATGACAATTGGGAGAAATATGATTAGTGTAATTTTTCCCTAGATATTAAAAAAAAGTTTACTCTGACCTCTATGTATTAAACAAAAAGGAAACTATTCTCACTATTACACCTCCGAAATGACTTACTAGTTAACAAAAATATTAATTTTGCAGTAATAATGCTGCTTTTAGTGAAAGTATATATACAAATTCAAGTAGTACAGATTATACTTACATATTTAAATCTGATTTTATTAATAACTTTAATTTTTTTAACTGTGTTAGCAAGATTTCTGAATAAATTATTTCACAACAAAGGTTTTCAGGAGAATGCTGCTGCTGCTGCTAAGTCACTTCAGTCGTGTCCGACTCTGTGTGACCCCATAGACAGCAGCCCACCAGGCTCCCCCGTCCCTGGGATTCTCCAGGCAAGAACACTGGAGTGGGTTGCCATTTCCTTCTCCAATGCATGAAAGTGAAAAGTGAAAGTGAAGTCGCTCAGTCGTGTCCGACTCTTAGCAACCCCATGGACTGCAGCCCACCAGCCTCCCCCATCCCTGGGATTTTCCAGGCAAGAGTACTGGAGTGGGGTGCCATTGACTTGATACATATATGAGATGTTATCAGAGTCCAGGGATAATATTTTTAAAATGTCATCTATTAAACAACACAAATTTTGCATATAATAAAAATTACATTATAGCCTATAAATTAATTTCTAAGAACTCTTATCAGACATATATTTATTATGAATATTTTAAAAGTGTGACAGAAAATACAGCATGCCTGTGATGCTAACACTTTTATTTTGAGGTACAATTTCTCAGCTTACACGTTTTGGTAAACACAGAGTTAATGGCTTAATTTTCTTCACATCTAGTATTCTCTCTCCCACCGTCCCACTTCCCCTCCCTCCCTCCCTCCCTCTCTCTCTGTCTCTCCTTTCCAAAATAAAGGCAATATCTTCTACACAGGTAACTCTTCCTATTAACATCTAATATATTATACATATGGACTTTTCTGGTGGCTCAGTGGTAAAGAAACTGCCTGCAATGCAGAAGATTCACATTTGATCCCTGGGTGGAGAAGATCCCCTGGAGAAGGAAATGGCAACCCACTCCAGTATTCTTACCTGGAAAATTCCATGGACAGAGGAGCCTGGTGGGCTGTAGCATGCCTAGAGCCATGGGGTTGCAAAAGAGTCAGACATGACTTAGTCACTAAACAACTCAACAGTATTATATATACACTCCTTTTAAATAATATATGACACATGAGCATGTACCTATTTGTTTAACTCATAATAGCTGCTTCCTTCTCAGGCCCCATTCTCATTATTTACTTCCTACAAACATCCTTTCCAATGGCTGGTGAAATTATTGCATCTCTGCGTATAAGAATTCCCAACCAATAATTCAGCTTAACAATATAACAGGAAGAGAGATCATTTAGTTTAGAAATTAGTATTGTTTCTGCACAATTATTAAATCCCACTAAGTATTCCCTGAAGTCAACTTCAAATGTTATCAATCAAAATTCAGTCATAGATTTGGAAAAAGAGGATGGGTTATTAATGACTGAAAGCTGCTGTATTTATTGAGCCACTGTGACTTTTAAAGCTCTGTTTCAATAAACATGAAGGAATAACAAAGAGATAAGATATTCTTTTAATTCTTAAAGGCATTAAATTTGAACTCAGAGAGGCTGCATAAAGAGAGATGTTGTATAAATACAACAGATACTAGTGGAAAAGGAGAGAGAGAGGCAGGAATAAGAGATAATTAATTTTTAGGATTAGCAAGTGGATTGTAATATGAAATAAAAGGAAACAAAAAGTGGGAGAAAATTATGATTTTAGGACTAACATATTAAAGTAGGCAGCAAAGGAACCAACAAATGAGGTTGAATTGGAGGTGACTGAAGGAAAAAACTTGAAAAGAAGATGAGATCTTATAACTATGGTTGTCATTTTAGGCATATTGTAAGCATGCGAAGATGGTTAAAACCACCGAAGTCACTTCTTCCCAGAAACTCATATTAGAGGCACCAATTAGAGTTCAAAAGCTAAGAGGGAATCTCCAATCTCAACAGTGGAAGGAATGCAGAGCAGCCCAGAGAATTAAATAAAAGAGGGCAAGAATTAGACAGCACTGAAAAGGGTTTGGTCACTAAGCTAAACACACTTAGAATAGAACTGATAGAGAACTAAGAAGAGATAAGCAACAGGTTTAAAACTAAGCCTGCATCTCGCATTTCATTCAAACTCCTATTCTAGGAACTACAATCTGGCTCAACTGAGCTAAACATGTGAAAATAAATGACAAAACAAAAAAGTCACTGATCAAATATAGAACCCTACTGTCTATGAATTTCTTAGTCATGAATAGTCTACTGATGATTACTCTTTGGAGCTATATGAAGCATCTATTTCAAATGGAATAAAAGAGGAAAATATAGGTAATGTTTGGTAGATTTTAAATTTAATGATATTTGCAAATCTGAGTTAACATAGAAAAAAGGTCTTTGATTTTGGGAACTTTGTTTCATTTCTTATTATGATAAACTCTCAAATTATCATTTTTTTTTTGTTACTTCTTACATTTACCACAAGCAACAGGCTGAGGAAGATATAGATCATTCCAGCCTAAGGAAATACCCTGCTTTTTACTGATATATAGATTTTTAGTTTTCAAATATAATTAATCATTCACCAGATTGATGCTTTACTACTCCTCTATAAATTGCTCTGGGAGAACCTAACCTGCTATTTAAAGTGTACTGATTCCTTTAAATTAATTTCCTTTTTAGATCCCTCATTTGTTCATGCTTCTCTCAGTTCTTGGCATTCACACCTACAATTATATTCTGCCTGCTGCTTGGAATTATCTAGCCCCTATTAGAATCTGCATGATTTCCCACACTTCAGATTTACATGAACATACTTGAAATTATAATTATAGTCTTGTATTTTTGTTCAGTAATTTTAAAATATCTGAAAGCAATGAATCTTTTGCCAACAGAGATTCTGGAACATACTCTACATAAATGGCTCTTTATCTTTTGGGGGTTTTGGACCTCTTTTAAAATTGGATAAATGTCTGTTTTTCTCTAGTAAAATGCATGAATGCACACAAACACACATTTCCATATATATTTAAATTATTTCCTTAAACAAATTTATTTACTTCCTTATTTAATTCAGGCTATGTAAATCGAGAACTTCCAGATGTTCAAGTTGGATTTAGAAAAGGCAGAGGAACCAGAGATCAAATTGCCAACATCTGCTGGATCACAGAAAAAGCAAGAGAATTTCAGAAAAACATCTACTTCTGTTTCATTAATGGCGATAAAGCCTTTGACTGTGTAGATCACAACAAACTTGGAAAATTCTTCAAGAGATGGGAATACCAGACCACCTGACCTGCCTCTTGAGAAATCTGTATGCAGATCAAGCAGCAACAGTTAGAACTGGACATAGAATAATGGACTGATTCCAAATTGGGAAAGGAGTACGTAAGGCTGTATATTGTCACTCAGCTTATTTAACTTATATGCAGAGTACCTCATGCAAAATGCCAGGCTGGATGAAACACAAGCTGGAATCAAGATTGCCAGGAGAAATATCAATAACCTCAGATATGCAGATGACACCACACTTATGGCAGAAAGCGAAGAGGAACTAAAGAGACTCTTGATGAAAGTGAAAAAGATGACTTAAAACTCCACATTCAAAAAACTAAGATCATGGCATCTGGTCCCATCACTTCATGGCAAATAGATGGGAAAACAATGGCAACAGTGACAGAATTTATTTTCTTGGGCTCCAAAATCACTGCAGATGGTGACTGCAGCCATGAAATTAAAAGACACTTGCTCCTTGGAAGAAAGTTGTGACCAACCTAGACAGCGTATTAAAAAGCAGAGACATTACTTTGCCAACAAAGGTCCATCTTGTCAAAGCTATGGTTTTTCTAGTAGTCATGTATGGATGTGAGAGCTGGACTATAAAGAAAGCTGAGTACCAAAGAACTGATGCTTTTGACCTGTGGTGTTGGAGAAGACTCTTGAGAGTCCCTTGGACTGCAAAGAGATCCAGCTAGTCCATCCTGAAGGAAATCAGTCCTGAATATTCATTGGAAGGACTGATGCTGAAGCTGAAACTCCAATACTTTGGCCACCTGATGCGAAGAACTGACTCATTTGAAAAGACCCTGATGCTGGGATTGACTGAAGGTGGGAGGAGAAGGGGATGGCAGAGGATGAGATGATTGGATGGCATCACCGACTCAACGGACATGATTTTGAGCAAGCTCTGGGAGTTGGTGACGGACAGGGAAACCTGGAATGCTGCAGTCCATGGGGTTGCAAAGAGCTGGATATGGCTGAGCAACTGAACTGAACTGAATTTAAAGAAATACTTGGTTTTTAAACACGGATCTATAATACCAAGAATATAACCAATTAATACACAGAGAATGTAACCTGACACATTGCTTATCCTCTTTTTAAAATAAAAAATCCTCTGATCTTCAATATTCTTGTCCAAAAGGTAGACATTTACCTCTTGATACTATTTAAGAGGATAAGTATTTTATAATGAAAGAAAGTGAAAGTGAAATGTTAGTTGTTCGGTTGTGTCTGATTCTTTGGGACCCCATGGCCTCCTGTATTAATGAAAATGAAACACCTGCAGTGTACTTTAATCTGTGAGGCACTTAATAATATTAGTTTCTGTCTCCCCAAAGACACCAACTAAAGGTAGATTTTAGTTATGAATCCTATCTATTTATGATTGTTTTGATAAAATTTCTATGAACTCCAAGTGACTCTCAATTAATACTTTTGCAAACATTCTATCACAATAAATTATCCTTTCCCCTCATAAAGCTTTTTTTTTTAAATAAGACAAAGGAGTAGCTAATTTTAACATGAGAAATTGGCCAAGGTTTCCCAAAGCATTTTAACTGGATATTGAAAAATTTGAAAAATTAGAGTCATGTTGATAGATTAAACTTTTAGGAAAGAGCATTTTTGGCTGAGGAAATAGAAATTGCTAAGAAATGAAGACTCAGATGTGAAAGAGCAGTCTAAAAGCACAGTCTAAGAATTACTCATTTTAGTATGAGTAGTTTATAGGATGTGTCTGTTGTCTAGGAGAGAAGCAGGTATAAATGATGTGGGAAGAAACCATTTAATTAGGGATCAGATGATGAAGAGAAATGAAGCTGCCAGGGGTTTTTCTAAAGGCAGAAAAGAGACTCCATAGGTTTCTAACCAGCAGAAAGTGAAGAGGAACTAAAAAGCCTCTTGATGAAAGTGAAAGTGGAGAGTGAAAAGGTTGGCTTAAAACTCAACATTCAGAAAACAAAGATCATGGCATCCAGTCCCATCACTTCATGTGAAATAGATGGGGAAACAGTGGAAACAGTGTCAGACTTTATTTTTTGGGCTCCAAAATCACTGCAGATGGTGACTGCAGCCATGAAATGAAAAGACGCTTACTCCTTGGAAGGAAAGTTATGACCAACCTAGATAGCATATTCAAAAGCAGAGACATTACTTTGCCAACAAAAGTCCGTCTAGTCAAGGCTATGGTTTTTCCAGTGGTCATGTATGGATGTGAGAGCTGGACTGTGAAGAAGGCTTAGCACCAAAGAATTGATGCTTTTGAACTGTGGTGTTGGAGAAAGCTCTTGAGAGTCCCTTGGATTGCCAGGAGATCCAACCAGTCCATTCTGAAGAAGATCAGCCCTGGGATTTCTTTGGAAGGAATGATGCTAAAGCTGAAACTCCAGTACTTTGGCCACCTCATGCGAAGAGTTGACTCATTGGAAAAGACTCTGACGCTGGGAGGGATTGGGGGCAGGAGGAGAAGGGGACAACAGAGGATGAGAGGGCTGGATGGCATCACTGACTCGATGGACGTGAGTCTGAGTGAACTCTGGGAGTTGGTGATGGACAGGGAGGCCTGGCGTGCTGCGATTCATGGGGTCGCAAAGAGTCGGACACGACTGACGACTGAACTGAACTGAACTGAGCCTTTACCTGTTACTCTGCTCTCCTGTTTTGGCAGTTGCCACAAACTACAACCAGAACATCATCTCAGCTAAATTCTACCTCTTCAAAATAAAGAGGCTCACAAGTTTCTATACAAATTTAAGGAAATGTACTACAGCCAAGAGTGCCACAGCTGTTTAACTACATTATGAATCAGACATCAAATGAAACTAAATGGGGAAGACCTTAAGAGTTTTGGATTTGATTCAGGGCTCAGTTTATGATACTTACAAGATTAGGATTTAATGCAGGTATGTATACTACAGCATATTAACTATAGTTTTTATGGTTTCCTTCTTCCCAGGCTATTATTTCATGCCAATATTGTGATGAATGTAAAGAATACCATATGTGTGTGCAAAAAGTAACATAACCATTGTAATAGAATGAATTATTATTACCATAAACTATCAGTCTCAGGATGGGAAAGACTATTCACTGAACAGATTGTGTGAAAAAAATAGTACCAGATGGACCATTGTGTTGATCTGCGTGAATTCAATAGGATTTAACCCTGAAATGACCAATGTCCCTGTTTTGTTTTGTATTTTAACACCTCAAGGGTATCTTCCTTTACTACCTTTCTAGTCTAAAATATCAGAAAGAGCCCCAGAGGCACTGGCACCACCAATATACAGGACTGTGATTATCAAAATGCATTTAAAGAACTCAGTGATATTTCTATAGCTCTCTGGAGTCACATACAAATATAAACTGTCAAATCCAACACACTGATTTAATGGATAAAATATATGTGGAATTAAGAATCAAATTCTGTGTCTGACTTTCCTAGGAACGCAATGGGTGTCTGGAGAGGAATTTTTTAAATTATATAGTGATGCAATTTTCTTCACCACTCCAATAGGAATATAGATGATTAGGTTCACATGACTACAAACGTAAACTATGTGAAGTCCTGCGGTCGGAGGCTGTATGTAAATACATTTAGGATAAATTATTCCAAAGCAGTAAAAATATAATACTTTGTCATGCTAGCAAGAATGATCTGCTTAAGAAAATGTCCCTGTTGGTTAGAACTAGGTTTTAACTGTCTTTTGTCTGTCCCCCCACTCCCCATAATCGGTAGGGACATTCTTATCTAGGGGGTAATATAATGAAATCTAATTCTATCAGAACTTTACAAAGTTGAATCAATATGTCCTTTTTATTCTCCCTTAACAGAGACATTAAGAGCATTCCTATATTCTTTTTTAAACTGTTTAAATAAATATTAGAGTTTTTCCAGTAAAGTCTGTTTTGTACAGTGCTCTACTTAATAGCTCAGAATGCTTCTATCAGGAGAAAGACAAAATTGAGACCTCCTTGGAAAAAAATAATGTGTATCTTAGCTTACTTTCACAATAATTATAAACACATTTTACTTCAGATTCTTCTCCCCTGGAGAGGAGTCATAAGAAACCTCATAAAAATCAACTTTCCTAGTTTAAAAATAAAGGAAAAAGAAAAGAAAATGCTACATGTTCTACTCACCCTCTTTAAGTTTTCAGAAATCATAGACAAAATTTTAAAATATCCAAAATTTTGTTTCTGGCTGATCTAATCACAAAATCTTCTTTTAAGAAACAGCTATAAGCCTTCTTCATGACAATTCCATGAAAGCCATTTTGAGATTTATTAATATGAAATTTGGGGGCTTTCCTGATGGTTCAGTGGTAAAGAATCTGCCTGCCAATGCAGGAGACACAGGATGCCCAAGTTCAATCCCTGGGTTGGGAAGATCCCCTGGAGAAGGAAATGGCAACCTACTCCAATATTCCTGCCCAGAAAATCCCATGGACAGAGGAGCCTGGCCGTCTACAGTCCATGGAGTCACAAAGAGTTGGACACAACTTAGTGACTAAGCAACAACAACAAAATATGACATTCTAGCACTTTCAAAACATATTTACATTCAACTTCACATTTCAGCCTCAAAAAATTCACTGTATTAATACAGCAACCAACAAAGGAGATAATTTTTTCTGGTTTTTAACAGTGAGACTAGAGCAACTTGGCTTGCAAGCTGAGACATTAGGTTTATAGACTCAATGTGAAATAAAGTCAGTTATCACTGACTGAGAATCTTTAGATATTACGTACTCCCATAGAAAGTTAAATTTATTAATTCAAAATCCAAAATATATTTCAAGATGTGGGTATTTTCACATGATGAAACTGAACTTCTGAAAATGTAAGCACTTTGTAGACATTGAGTGCATACAGAGATATTAATAGCACGTCAACTTAAGTCTATTTGGCTCCAAAATGCAAATTTTTCTTCACTTACATGACCACCCAGTGTCTCTACATCTGGCATGATGGAGTGAACACTCAGTTACAGGTAAGTTAGGAATAAGAAGGTGAGGAGTTTTTTTCAACTGGGTTTACCTAATAAGATAGTCCAAGAAAGGGCTTCTCAACTGCTGGGTTTATAATGAGAAGGGTAGGCTTCCTTATTGAATAAACTACTTTGCCCCCTTTTATTCCCAAAGAAATGACAGAAGAAGAGTCGACTTTCTCTCCCGTCTTGAGGTCTGCTCTCCAGAGTTCTCCCTGCCAACCCAGTGCCATCCACCCTGCAAAGTAGTCTCCATTATTTTGTCCCATGAAATAACCGCTCCCTCAGTGGATCTCAGTGAAGGCTAAACAGACTTGATTGTTTTTTTTCCCTTTTTTAAACATACTTAATATCTTCTTCGATGGTCCTATGAGGACTGATAAGAATGAGATACACTGAAAGTGAAAAGGAATAAGTTCTTCTAATCCAAATATAAAAATCTGTCTTTGATCCTCTATTATAAATTCTTTCCTTTCGTTCACATTTTTCTTTTAAAAGCCTTTTCTCAGTGAGAAACTGCTTCCATGATTCTAATAGTCAAAATATGAGAATCATTAAAAATCATAAGTGAGAGTAAATATAGATATTTCTGATACTGAACTCTATTTTAAAATAACTACTTATCACATATTTATTTATATAAATATGTATTCTGTTGATTGCATATTTTAACATGTTGCTAAACTATGGGAAAACTGTCAATTTTTTAAAAAAAAACTTTTTTATTTTAATTCTCCAATAAAAAAAGATGCTCCCTTGAGGAAGGAGAAAGGGGAACTTATCTTCATTCTTCTGACAAATCTTTCATGATGTTTTCTCTTCACATTTCTATAGCTTCCTAATTTTAATAAAGTTATTTGACATGTTATTAAGAGACCTTCCAAGTACCTCATTAATTCCTAAGAAATATGTTATTTACTGAAATATCTGAATGAACAAAATGATATTTGTTTTCTTTTAAGGAGGCATTAGTTGGCTCTCCCCCAAAATTAGCTTACTAACCATAGCCAATAGTGTCTGTTTAAGCAAGTCCCAGAACAAGGTCACAGTATTAAGATTAAGCATTAAAGAGTTGAGCTGCTATTACATGTAGAAACTTGCATGCTCTAACAAGGCAAGAGCATGTGGAAGTTTTTGGTTCAAAAAAGTTCCTCACAAATAATGTTTTATATGCTTCAAAATTGCTATGAGACTAGATCTGAATGTTCTCACCACAAAAAAGAAATAAGTATGTGATGTGATAAAGATGTTAGTTAAAACTACTGGTGTTAACCATATGGCAATATATAAATGTATAAAATCAACACACTGTATACCTCAAATTTACACAATGTTTAATGTCAATTATACCCCAAAAAATAAAGAAAAACTAATTTAAGCAATTATATCATAAGAATCTCAAAAATTATCATAGAATTTTTCAACCTTAATAGTGCTCACTTTTTTTATAAGCTAATACTACATCAAATATACTCTCAGGATAACTTTCCATGTTCAAGGAAACAAGGTTAGGATTTTTTTTAAGTTTGGGAAACACTGAACTGAAGAGATGTATATTTGATATCATATAAAAAGAAAAACAATATGAATGAATTTATTCTTTAAGCTTCAGTATTCAGTTTTATTTTCTACATTTGGGGTACACTGCTTACTCCAATTACAATTACCCAACTAAGTTTTTAAACACTGATTAGAATCAGTTTTTCAAAACATAAAACATAGCTCGGTTATCAGTCTTTCCGCAAAGGATGTGCAGGGTATTCAGGGTTCATGGAGGGAGTGGGCAACGTCTAGACAATCCAGGTTATCTCATAAAAAGAAGTTAACAAGGAAAAATAAAGCTGCTAGAAGACCTGAAAAGAAAACCTCAGGAGAATTGAGGCTGCCTAGAAAGTTGCTGTTGCTAATACCATTAGGGACAAGGGTGGGAGTGGGTATAACTGGAGCCAACGGGCTGGGGCCATCAGCTGTCCTGTTGGATGGGTTCTGGGACCAGTGAGAGAGAGACTGTCCCGATGGAGCTGAAACCCTGGAAGTTCCTCCTCAAATAACTGTTGGGAATTCTTGAAAAATGAATTACATTAGTCCACCAGGAAGTTGTTTTTTTTTTTTTTTTTTCCTACCTTCAAGAAATCTTGTTCAAAATGGTCACTTGTCTAGCGTATGATTTTCCCTGTGTGCTCTACAAGTGGACACTGAGTGAAGTGAAGGTCACTCAGTCATGTTCGACTCTTTGAGACCCCATGGGCTATACATTTCATGGAAGTCTCCAGGCCAGAATACTGGAGTGGGTAGCCTTTCCCTTCTCCAGGGGATCTTCCCAACCCAGGGACTGAAGCCAGGTCTCCTGCATTGCAGGCGGATTCTTTACCAGCCAAGTTCTTAGGGAATCCCTACAAGTGGATACTAATGATAGCAAAATAGAATCATTTATCATCTGATAACTGGCTTCACTAAACTATTTGCTGGCCTTTCACATTCCTTCTCCTACACTGATTCTCAAAAGGCCAGCTAAATCCAGGCTGTGCTTTAGCAAAGATTTACAGAAAGCTCAGGGACACTAATGGAAAACGAAAAGAGGACAATTTCAAAGTGGATATTTACCAGCAGTCTGAGTCAGCTGAGCACACATTACTACAAAGAGCATTCTGCCCAGGCTACCCCTCAACTTAGGACCTACCAGCCATTATGTTCAAGAGCTGGTATACATTCTGTCATGTCACCTTGTACCCGAGTACAAGCCCCAGACCAGACAACACAATTCAGAGGCGCTACTCAAATCCACAATGAAGACAGATCATATAGATGTGCAAAGTAATGTCATTCTTTAGTGCTCTGAATGAAGTGATTTCAAAATGACATTGAAACTTTCTAACGAAAAACTCCATTAGATCATTTTTTTTCCCAATACCCACCAGAAAAGATCAGTCTTCTTCTTCTAAACAAGAGTAGTAACAGGAGTTGTAATAATTACATTGCTAACATCTTCAAATTAATTCCACATTTCTCACCCATAGGGTTCCAGCAGTATTAACCAGACTCAGAGTATCTCTTCATGAAGTCAGGTACATTGTTAAGCTTTTTATATACATTCTCTTTGGTCCTGCCCTAAAGTTGACAAGAATTACAGGAATTAACAATTAAAAAAAAAAAAGCATAGTTCCTTACTATACAATTTATTTCCATACAGATATGATGCCAGTATAACCGAAAAGAGAGACAATCCAAGATGTGGCTAAATTTTATTTGGATTTTCTGAGAGGTTTTCTTAGGAGGTGACCCTTGAGATGGACCTGATGGGAAAAAGGAGCCAACTAGTTGAAAATATGAGGGAAAATATAATTGTTAAGAAAGGCAAAGGCTTTTGGATCACAAGTAAACTTGTTATAAATGAAAAGCAGAAAAGGGAAGTAAAGGAAGAAAAAATGTAGTACAATAGATAGGGAATAAGAAACTATCTTAGGGAATAAGAAACTTCTGTAACCAGAAGAGGAATAATACAAGTCCTTGTGGAAATTTTAAGGGTCTGATTTTTTTCCCTAAAATGTAGGTGAAAGTCACTGGAGGATTTTAAGCAGGAGAGTGATATGGTTTGATTCTCATTTTTAAATTATTACTCTGACTGCTGAGAATAGATTGTGGGGAGGAGGGAGACTAAAGGAGGGAGGAGGGTTCAGGATGGGGAACACATGTGTACCTGTGGCGGATTCATTTTGATATTTGGCAAATCTAATACAGTTATGTTAAGTTTAAAAATAAAATAAAATTTAAAAAAAAAATCTATTACATAAAATAAAGTGACTGATGACAATTTCTTGGGCTAGGAGGGAACAGTGAAGCTCAAGAGAAACACAATTGTTTTGGAGGCAGAGCTGACAATCCTTAATGGATTGATTGCATGTGGAATGTGAGAAGAATCAAGAGTTTTTTGCTTTTTTATTTTTTTCTATTTTTGCTTGTTTGGGGGTTGGGTATCTGAGTAGAACAGAATCAAGTAGGAACGGGTTTGGGGGGTAATACCAAGATTGCAGTTTTAATCTATTTACTTTGAGACCTATTGAAATCTGAGTGAATATGTCAAGCAGGCATTTGATATTGAGCGAAGATTTACAACTAGAGATATACACCTGTGAGTCACTAAAGTATAGACGGTGTTTAAAGTCAGACATTTATAAATGACTTTTTAGAGAGTATGCATTTGAGAAAAGTATAGTGTTCAAGACTAAGCCCAAGGTCTCAGAATTACAGGTTATGTGTGGGAGGAATACTAAGTAAAGTTTAAATTGAGCTAAAGGAGTTAGTTGGTAGCAAGAAACTCAGGAGAATAGGATAGGATAAAAAAAAAAAATTCAGTAAGAATGAAATGGCCTACTAATTGTCTGTTGTTGAAAGACCAAATAATATGAGGAGTGATGAAAAGTGAACTCTTTCTTTGGCAAAATGGAGATTGTTGATAATCTTGACAAGAGTAGCTTCAACAAAGTGTATAAGAAGAAATCCCAGGAGTTCAGCAGACACCAGAATCATCATAAGACCCTACCTACCTGGAGCTCTTTCTAACAGAAACTTCTTCACATCATGTCTTTGCAAACAAGGAACCTTAAGGCAACTCATGTATAACTTACAAACCTACTCTTATCCTCCAAGACCACAGATGATTGGGAAAAGACTTTGAGGTGGTTTGGTCTACTTTATGTCAAGCCCGATGATAAGAGGCCAGATCAATCAAATTCTCTCCCTGTGGTCTGACTTTGAAGTGTAAAATATAAAGAATCAGTGCAAACTGAACTTACCAGATTGGCAGAGCAAGGCCTCAAGACTGGAGCTTCGATGGATCGTTGTTAACAGACATTAGCTATGAGTTACACAAAAACCATTCAGGATGGAGGATAAGATATCCACTTCTTAGCTCATAAGACCCACAGTGACTGGAAGAAGAGATGAGGACACTAACCACAGCTAAATGTCCACAAACCTCTTGATACTAACATCTCTAAGAGCCCTCAGAATCACGAGTAATTGCATTCCCAGTTGGTACTTTGGTTCCAGCTCTCTCCTAAGTCTTGTTCCATGGATCTCATAAGACATGAGGTCCTGTTTCGTGGATCTCATAAGACCTCGATTATCTTACTGCTGTAGCTCTTGCAGCCTTACAACAAACCTTTTACCCTTGAGGTTTCTGACTGTGGTTTTCTCCTAAGCAGTCAACAGATTCTCACTAATATAAAACACTGTACACAAGGAAACGTTTATCAGATACTCAGGATAAACAAGTTAAATAAATAAGCACTGATAGGGCATTCATAAAAACAACAGATTCAAAAAGTGACTTTAAAAAAGAAAGTGTTAATGTATCCTTGCAGTTGATGAGTATGTGTTGACTCATTGAGTTACTTGCACTGTTGTCATTCACTTTACACTAGAAAATAACGAAGTGTTGAAAACTAGAAGACAGGGCAGTTGATTCTGTATAGCGGGAGTGGCCAGAGCTATGTTTAATTTTTGCTCTTTTGCTAAGTGTTGCTGTTACTGATCACAGGGAGACACTGAAAAGTATAAGTATCATCAAATTACATGTATGTGTCTGGAGTGGGAAAAAGATAATACAAGGGAAATGCCATAATACAAAAGTTTTTTTGTTTTTTTTTAAATGATGTGCAATTAACTACCTCATTCTTCCTTTTTTCTTTTTCCAAAACACTGGAGGCATTTTTGCTGACAGAATTTTTTCTTTATCTAAGTGTACTTGATACACTTAAAAACACAGATAAACTTAAAAACACAGAAAGGAACACAGAAAAAGTATCCTTTCCTCTACCAAAATAAAAAAGAAAGAAAGAAACTCTATATACTATGATTAAAGATGAGAAAGGTTATTAGTTAAACTTCTCTTTTCTCTTGGCACTTTAAAAGTAATGAAGCTTGAGAAACTTACCTTCTAAACCCTGGTAACATGGTTGGTCAAAAAAAAAGAAAACAAATAAGAATACAAAATATATGTAAGTGTTGAGAGATTATCCAAATAAGCCTCCCAAGGCTGTATTATGATAAAGCTGATGATTAGGACCATAAAACAAGCCTTCTCAACCTTAAACACATCACACATCTCTTTAGGATGCTAAATATACTCTGGCAGAATGTGAGCAGGCTTTTTCCACTGCCCAGATCATGTGATCTTGAGCCCCTCCAGCTGAGCTCACCATTAAAGGCCCCAAACAGCTGCAAGGCAAAAATCAGAGATGCCTCTGCTTTGTTTTTAATCACAATCTACTCAATAAAAAATCAAAGGATTCCACAGAAAGTCTAAGTTTGCTAAGGGAAGATGAGAAATACCAGTATTTGATATTTCCTTCCTGTTCTATAAGTAAATCTCAGAGAAATTATTAAATTGCTTCTCATTTCAATCAACAGCATAACCGAGAAAGAATAGGATTGCCCCACATTCAGAAAGAGGTAGTGGGTAAATGGGGCTTCCCTGGTAGCTCAGCTGGTAAAGAATCCACCTGCAATGCAGGAGACCCTGGTTTGATTGCTGGATCAGGAAGATCCCCTGGAGAAGGGAACGGCTACCCATTCCAGTATTCTTGCTGGAGAATTCCCATGGACAGAGGAGCCTGGCGGGCTACAGTCCATGGGGTCGCAAAGAGACATGACTGAACAACTAAGTACAGCACAGCACAGTGAGCAAATACTCAATTTCACACAATAAGCATTTACACAAAATTCATTTTTTCCAATTTCTATGCCCTTTGTCATCTGCTACTCTCCTCCTCCTCTTCTTTCTGGATTAACCCATATATAGATATGAAACTGAAAGTCACTCAGTCGTGTCCGACTCTTTGTGACCCCATGGATGGTCCAAGGAATTCTCTAGGCCAGAATACTGGAGTGGGTTGCCATTTCCGTCTCCAGACAATCCTCCCAACCCAGGGATCAAACCCAGCTCTCTTGCACTGAAGGCGGATTTATATTTATGCATATAAATATATATGCATATATATGGATATATATGTATACACACAAAAGCACAGATTCATATGCATAATAAAGAAAATATAGTATGTATTTTTCTGTCAACAGGCAACTAGGCTGTTTCCATGTCTTGGCTATTGTAAACAAAGCTACAATAAATATGGGAATAGAAATTTCTCTTCGAGATTCCAATTTCATTCCCTTTGGTTACATACCTAGTAGTCAGATGACTGAGGGCTTCACAGGTGGTGTCAGTGGTAAAGAACCCACCTGCCAGTGTAGGAGGTGTCAGAAAAACCTTCATTTCCTGGGTTGGGAAGATGCCCTGGAGGTGGGCCTAGCAACCCATTCCAGTATACTTGCTTGGAAAATCCCATGGACAGAGGAGTCTGGTGGGCTACGATACATAGGGTCGCAAAGAGTCAGACACAACTTAAGTGATTTAGCATGTGTGCATGCACAAAATGGCTGGATCACATGGTAGTTCTATTTTTAATTTTTTGAGGGGCCTCAATATTGTTTTCCATTATAACTATATCAGTTTTTATTCCCACCAAGAAGGTACAGGGTTTCCTCTTCTCCACAACCTGGCCATCACCTTTTACCTTTTATCTTTTTGATAATAGCTATTCTAACAAAGTGTGAGATACTGTCATTAAAAATGCTGTGTCATATATTTGAAATTTTCTAAGCAGATATATCTTAAGAGTTTTGATCATGAAATAAAGAAAGACAAAAAAGAAAGAAAAAGATATATATGGGGATAAATATGTAAATTAGCTTGACAGTGGTGATCCCTTGACAATGTATACACATATCAAAACATGAAATTGTATATCTTAAATATATACAGTTTTTACTTATCAATTATACTTCAGTAAAACTGGAAAAAAAAAAAAAAGGAAGCCTAAAGGATATAAGCAATAGTAAGATTAAACCTAGAAAGAAAACTTTGCCTTAAGACACAGGCTGTGTTCATTCTCTTTCAGTGAGAAACCAAACTGAAGCAAACATAACATGAATTTTTGCTACACGCTTGCAGACTTTTGTCTGCAACAGTCCTTGTGGGATATAAACCCAGGACCTATACATAAAAGTCATATATACCCTATAATTGTTTAAAATGCATGAGTACAAGACCATTTCTTTGAAGTTCTTTTACTTTGGTTTTTCATTTTTAGAAACTCATTGATTTGCTTCCTGATATGCCACTAATAGTGAAAGTGTTAGTCATTCAGTTATGTCCGACTCTCTGCAACCCCTGGACTGTAGCTTGCCAGGCTCCTCTGTCCATGGGATTCTCCAGGCAAGAATACTGGAGTGGGTCGCCATGACCTCCTCCAAGGGGTCTTGCCAACCCTGGGATCAAACCCGAGTTTCGTGCATTGCAGGCAGATTCTTTACCGTTTGAGCCACCAGGGATATACCACTAGGTCGCTGAAAAATATAGACTTACATTTTATAAATAAATGCAAAGCCCAAAGACTTGAATGAATGTCATGTGTTTCCTCTTTACAGCATAAGAAAAATACACATTAATTATAAAACTATTATCTTCAAATGTCTTTTTTAAAACTATAACATAGTTATACATAGGTGTGTGTATATATATAAATACATATATATAAATATATATATAAATACATATATATGTATAAATATATATACATACATAGGTATGTATATATATAAATATATATACACAAAAATACATATTCTCACACTTGTGTATATAACTACATGTTACACATATGTATATCTATATGGTATATATCAGTTCAGTTCAGTTCAGTCGCTCAGTCGTGTCCGACTCTTTGCAACCCCACGAATCACAGCATGCCAGGCCTCCCTGTCCATCACCAACACCCGGAGTTCACTCAGACTCACGTGCGTCGAGTCGATGATGCCATCCAGCTATCTCATTCTCTGTCATCCCCTTCTCCTCCTGCCCCCTAATCCCTCCCAGCATCAGGGTCTTTTCCAATGAGTCAACTCTTCGCATGAGGTGGCCAAAGTATTAGAGTTTCAGCCTCAGCATTAGTTCTTCCAATGAACACCCAGGACTGGTCTCCTTTAGGATGGACTGGTTGGATCTCCTTGCAGTCCAAGGAGTATCAAGAGTCTTCTCCAACACCACAGTTCAAAAGCATCAATTCTTAGGCACTCAGCTTTATTCACAGTCCAACTCTCACATTCATACATGACCACTGGAAAAACCATAGCCTTGACTAGACGGACCTTTGTCGGCAAAGTAATGTCTCTGCTTTTGAATATGCTATCTAGGTTGGTCATAACTTTCCTTCCAAGGAGTAAGCATCTTTAATTTCATGGCTGCAGTCACCATCTGCAGTGATTTTAGAGCCCCCCAAAATAAAGTCTGACACTGTTTCCACTCTTTCCCCATCTATTTCCCATGAAGTGATGGGACCAGATACCATGATATTCGTTTTCTGAATGTTGAGCTTTAAGCCAACTTTTTCACTCTCCTCTTTCACTTTCATCAAGAGGCTTTTTAGTTCCTCTTCACTTTCTGCCATAAGGGTGGTGTCATCTGCATATCTGAGGTTATTGATATTTCTCCTGGCAATCTTGATTCCAGCTTGTGCTTCTCCCAGCCCAGCGTTTCTCATGATGTACTCTGCATATAAGTTAAATAAGCAGGGTGACAGTATACAGCCTTGACATACTTCTTTTCCTATTTGGAACCAGTCAGTTGTTCCATGTCCAGTTCTAACTGTTGCTTCCTGACCTGCATACAGGTTTCTCAAGAAGCAGGTCAGGTGGTCTGGTATTCCCATCTCTTTCAGAATTTTCCACAGTTTATTGTGATCCACACAGTCAAAGGCTTTGGCATAGTCAATAAAGCAGAAATAGATGTTTTTCTGGAACTCTCTTGCTTTTTCCATGATCCAGCGGATGTTGGCAATTTGATCTCTGGTTCCTCTGCCTTTTCTAAAACCAGCTTGAACATCTGGAAGTATATATTGCTTCAATAACAAATGAGAAACCTATATTCAAATAAATGTAATGTAAAAAATATAATATCTACCAATGATGGTAATTTGCATAACAGTGAGAATATATCATCTGATTTAATTTATATAAAAACATAAAATTATAAACCTGCCATCACATTCAATGTGTAGTAAATGATAACTCAGAGAGTTTCATTATTTTTAACTTTAGAGTTATTCACATCCACACTCTTTTCCTCCTTCTCCATCTCAGGATCCCCTTTTGCTATTCAAGTGCCCCAACCACAGCTCCCACTTACTTAACAGACCTTCCGAGATCTTCACAACTAATTTTAAATCTCTGGCTTCTGATTTTCCAACTAGACATTGTCTCTACTTCAATTATGAAATAGGCTGCACTCCAAAGATTGTCATTCATGCATCTGAAAATCACTATAGATATTACCATAGGATCAATAATCATGTAAAATACTGTGTAAAATTTTTAGTTCCCAGATGAGCCTGCAAATATCAATTTGCCCATGATGTTTCAAAGCATTATATATGCAAATGAAGGAGGGAGGAGGGTTCAGGATGGGGAACACATGTATACCTGTGGCGGATTCATTTTGATATTTGGCAAAACTAATAGAGTTATGTAAAGTTTAAAAATAAAATAAATTAAAAAAAAAAAAAGCATTATATATGCAAATGAAAAGAGTGTCACAGGTCCCATATATCACAGGTTAAAAACAATTCTGCTTCAGAAAACTACTCAAAGAGTAGCTTTCTCATCTTTATAATGAGATGAAAACATCTATTTTCCTATTTCCTAATTCTCTGATTTTTAATGTGTTTCCTGCTCCTCACATACATTCACTATTGAAGATAAAGTGGAGAATAAAACTATGTCTCTCCTCTCTGTATCTTGAATTTCTGTTAGAGAGAGAAAATTATACAAGTAAATTAGATAGCTACAGAAGATTGCAATCACAACGTCAAAATAAAAATTTCTTTTTCATGTAAATGTGAAATTTCACATTAACTTAAGCCAGGAGTATCCTTAAATTTTACATAGTATTGGAATAATATGAGATACTCTATTTTGTAAGTTGGAAGAGTTGGACTTTGATGAGGACCAATGTTATTAGGAATGCCTCTAAACCCCAAAATGTTGCTGAATATCCTCAATCTCCAGGATAGAGCTTTTCCGTGAAGAAGCATTCAGGAGGAAATGGGACTCATGGGCCTGAAATTTCTATGGGGCCAGGATGAACAAACTCCATTATAATGTAAATTTCTACCATGTGCAATGCCAATCAACTTCCTAAGTTTCCCAGTGTTGGGTTTCTTTGTTTTGTTTTTCATGTCTTCAAAAACTGGCCTAATGTTTCATTTTTATCAGTTGCTCAGTCATATCTACCTCTTTGCAACCCAATGGACTATAGCCCACGAGCCTCTTCTGTCCATGGAATTTCCCAGGCAAGAGTACTGGAGTAAGTTGCCATTTCTTCCTCCAAGGGATCTTCCCCATCCAAGGATCGAACCCACACCTCTTGCATCTCTGCATCAGCAGGCGGATTCTTCACCATTGCACCACCTGGAAAGCCCCAGTGCTTCCTTTCCCTTACCCTATACGTTACTTTTAACAGAAAGTTTTCTTCTTTAACCCCAATCTGTCTTCACAGCAACAAAAATGATCCCACATTTCCATTCAGGTTTTGAGTAAATTTTTATAGCTAATAAGCTGGAAGATAAGTGACATGCACCAAGATTGAGCATTTCTATGCTTCATTTTTTTCCACCACTAAGAAAAACCAATACAGATAATAAAAGTAAAAAATAATACATTTAACTTACACTTCAGGGTAAAGTATTGCTGAGATAGTAACAAATCTGAGAAAGCTACTGAAACAACAGTCAGCAGTTCACTTAGCAAAAAAGGCAGCTTAGAGCTGCTGCCAGCCTTTCCTGCACAGTGGGAAAAAATAGAAAATTGTACCTCATCAAAGAGGAAAACATGGAAAAAGAAAATTTCCTGGAAAAAGATATTTCCTCTTTGTGGACAGAAATGAAAAACACATACAGCCCTTTCCAGTACACGGTCCCCCTTCAGGGCCAACTGTACAGAGAACCCAGACACAGACATGATTAAGGGCGGTGAGGTGAACTTTTGTGCTTAGTCCTGTTGCTCTTTGGGGCCCCATGGACTATAGCCAGCCAGGCTCCTCCTCTGTCCATGGAATTTTCCAGGCAAGAATACTGTAGTGGTTTGCCATTACTTACTCCAGGGAATCTTCCCAAACCAGGGATTGAACCCACATCTCTTACATCTCCTGCATTGGCTGGTGGATTCTTTATCACGGAGCCACCTAGGAAGCCCAAGGTGAACTCAGCCAGGCCTTGGAAACCAGCCAGCCCTGGTCCACTACACTTTAGCAGACTGTCTGGAAAAGGCAAGGAGGAAGAAATATGGCCCTGACCTGAAACTAGACCTACTAACCAGTGACAAATAGAAAACAGAATTTCGTGCAAACACTTACATGTAGAGATGGGTACATCATGACAGTAGGGACTCCAGTAACAAGAAACAGATTCTCAGAGGACATGGTGCCAGGGGAAGTAAGACCTTCAAATGCCAGTCAGAACTCTACTCAAAAGCAAAGACTAGAAAGGGAGCTGGATAAGCAAGGTAAAAACCTGACCCAGAAGGAATGTGGAGTTTGAAAGTTTATCAAGACAGACATTCAGCCACAGAGGAACAAGCCAGAGAGCTTTGATCAGACAACTGTGCGGGAAGTAGGTCAGTGAGTCCCAGCGGATGGGTTTTAAGCTCCTCAATTGTCTCCTAAAATTAGGTATTATCTTAGGGATCAGAAGAGAGCTGAGTGGTGATTTAATTGCTCCTATCCCTTGGACATGACTGAGTGAATAACACACACATCCCTTGGACAGAGGAGCCTGGCAGAGTTGCAAACAGTCAGACACGACTGAAGTGACTTAGCACACATACATCATAAGGTAGATAAAACCAGATAAGGCTTAACATTCACAGCTATTTATAATATTTTTAACCATAGACTGACAATTTAGTTCTTCTATGGCTGAGTTGGGATAGAGGTACAGTGGAAAATGGTACCTGAGATCATGAATACAGATCATGAAGTGGGGAAAGAGACACCCTCAAGTAAGGAGCAGGCATAAGCAAAATGAATAGGGGAACCTATTTTGAAGTCACAGCCAAGAGGACCAACAGCTAATGGGAGTTAAGCAGAGTAAGTTGGAGATTACCCCATAGCATTATTTTTCATATATGTCAAACCTTTGTTCACAATCCCAGAAAATATCAACTCCATTGTGCTTTTTATAATACTGACATGTCCTTCTAGTTATAGTCTGGAAAAACAAACAAGGAAACCCTTCAAAGCAGCCAGAAGTAATCGACATTGACCGGCAGTCCTATTTTCCAAAGTATTGATATCAAAAGGAGAGAAGACAGTTAAACACAGGAGGGTACTATCTCCTGGATAAGGAGCTCAGAAAACAAGCTCAGCTTTGCCGAACACCAAAACAAGAGACTCACTACTTTCTAATCCCGCCTTTTTGTTCTGAAATTGAGTCATATAAAAGAGCTATAAAACAGTAATTTGAAAAAAATATGGTTCTACTTCTACAATATCAGTACATTTTCATATCATGGAGATAGCCTGTAGCAAAAAGAAGTAAGACATTGGCAAGGTTAAGAGTAAAAAGCTAATTCCATTTCATATAAGTAGGTGGGTAAATCTTTCTTTTAATCAAAGTCATGTTTTTATAGCTTCTATTACCTCTACGCCACAGCTGCAAGAGAAAGAAGACAGAGACCATAGATAACTTCACGATATCAGTTCCAAATGCTAGCATGGCGACGTTTAACTTTTTCTCATTAGGAAGAAATGGCGAAAAACAAATAAATAGTAACTGGCAAACAAAAACACTGACTTGAAATTCTGTTACAAATCCTAAGGCATCTAACATGGAAGTGTTAGTCACTCAGTCGTGTCCAACTCTTTGCAACTCTATGGATTGTAGCCCGCCAGGCTCCTCTGTCCATGGAATTCTTCAGGCAAGGATACTGGAGTGAGTAGCCATTCCCTTCTCCAGGGGATCTTCCCAATCCTGCCATCAAACCCAGGTCTCCCACATTGCAGGCAGATTCTTTACTGTATGAACCACCAAGGAAGCCCAAGAATACTAGGGTGGGTAGCCAATCCCTTCTCCATGGGATATTCCTGACTCAGGAATGGAACCCAGGTCTCCTGCATTGTAGGTGGACTCTTTACCATCTGTCAGATCAGACAGTAAAGAATCTAACGTATACCTGCCTACCTAACATATACCTACCTAATCTAACGTATACCTGCCTACCTAACGTATACCTACCTAATCTAACATATACCTGAGACATAAGCCACCATAAGGAAACAAAATGAAAAGATCTCTAAGACAAAATTTTTTCACATGCAATTTGTTAAATTCAAAAAGTATTTTTTCCTAAACCTAGATGTTCATGTTAACTGGTGATCTGACTTCAAGTATGTTTAGTGTTCTGAACAGACATATTTAAGAAGACCTGCTGTACAAAAATTCCAATGGCAACTTCAGAGAAATCTGAGGAGGATTATTTAATAAGTTATGCCTATCGATATATTTTGATTAATAATATCATTTTTATACAAAAGAAAAATCATTTTATATGATATTATTCTATTATGATACAGGTTTAGATTATCTAAAGTACTTTTATTAGTAATGAAGAATGATTTTTAGAACCCGGCAAACGTATATTGCTCTTATTTACTTCAAAATGATAAGTGTTCTCATGACTCAATTTAATTATGTAAGGACTTAAACTATTTTTCAAACTCCATTAAGTTTTCCTGGGGTTGGTTGTTTTCTCTAATTATCTTTACATCTAATGCAAACCAAAAAAATTTCACCTTATTAGCTTGCTGATGCCTTTACTTATATATTAATCGTTTATTTTAAAACTATCCTTGGATTTGGGAAAAAATTCTCACTAAAGCAAGCAAAAAAACCAGAGAGTCAATAATAGCTTAACTATTTAAACATATTTTCTCTTTTTTCATTGTATACTAATGTTTCACATATACAGGTAAGATACCATTTAAAGCAACTTCTCAGTGAAAAATATTCAACTACATAATATTATATATAAATATTATTTCACAGTTTGAGGGATTCGGCATTATTTTATTCACATTATTTTATGTCTTCTTTATTAGCGTTTACAAAATTTTACTTTCTATGGTAAAAATGGCACCTTCAGTTCAGTTCAGTTCAGTCGCTCAGTCGTGTCTACTCTTTGCGACCCCATGAACTGCAGCACGCCAGGCCTCCCTGTCCATCACCAACTCCCAGAGTTCACTCAAACTCACATCCATCGAGTCGGTGATGCCATCCAGCCATCTCATCCTCTGTCGTCCCCTTCTCCTCCTGCCCCCAATCCCTCCCAGCATCAGACTCTTTTCCAATGAGCCAACTCTTCACATGAGGTGGCCAAAGTACTGGAATTTCAGCTTTAGCATCATTCCTTCCAAAGAACACCAAGGGCTGATCTCCTTTAGAATGAACTGGTTAGATCTCCTTGCAGTCCAAGGGACTCTCAGGAGTCTTCTCCAACATCACAGTTCAAAAGCATCAATACTTCAGTGCTCAGCTTTCTTCACAGTCCAACTCTCACATTCATACATGACCACTGGAAAAACCATAGCCTTGACTAGAGGGACCTTTGTTGGCAAAGTAATGCCTCTGCTTTTGAATATGCTATCTAGGTTGGTCATAACTTTCCTTCCATGGAGTAAGCGTCTTTTAATTTCATGGCTGCAGTCACCATCTGCAGTGATTTTGGAGCGCAAAAAAATTAAGTCTGACACTGTTTCCACTGTTTCCCCATCTATTTCCCATGAAGTGATGGGACCAGATGCCATGATCTTCGTTTTCTGAATGTTGAGCTTTAAGCCAACTTTTTCACTCTCCTCTTTCACTTTCATCAAGAGGCTTTTTAGTTCCTCTTCACTTTCTGCCATAAGGGTGGTGTCATCTGCATATCTGAGGTTATTGATATTTCTCCCGGCAATCTTGATTCCAGCTTGTGTTTCTTCCAGTCCAGCGTTTCTCATGATGTACTCTGCATAGAAGTTAAATAAGCAGAGTGACAATATACAGCCTTGACATACTCCTTTTCCTATTTGAAACCAATCTGTTGTTCCATGTCCAGTTCTAACTGTTGCTTCCTGACCTGCATACAGATTTCTCAAGAAGCAGGTCAGGTGGTCTGGTATTCCCATCTCTTTCAGAATTTTCCACAGTTTATTGTGATCCACACAGTCAAAGGTGTTGGCATAGTCAATAAAGCAGAAATAGATGTTTTTCTGGAACTCTCTTGCTTTTTCCATGATCCAGCAGATGTTGGCAATGTGATCTCTGGTTCCTCTGCCTTTTCTAAAACCAGGTTGAACATCTGGAAGTTCATGGTTCATGTATTGCTGAAGCCTGGCTTAGAGAATTTTGAGCATTACTTTACTAGCGTGTGAGATGAGTGCAATTGTGCGGTAGTTTGAGCATTCTTTGGCATTAATGAACTTCATTACCTATTCAACAAAATAGAAAGTTAGAGTCATTATTTTTCTAGATTGTTTTTGCCCAGAATAAGAATCTGAAGTTAACATGTTGAATGTGCTGGAAGGGAGAACAGTCACTGAGAAGGTGTTGTAGCATTTCTGCCATAATGTTAATAGAGACTGATAAAGTTTCCAGTCTCTATTTTCTATTTAAAAAATTGATTATGCATTGGAATAATCATTACTTTTTAAAAGTTCCATTCCCATCTGGGTTATCGTTGACCTCTTGTCCATAAAGAGCAGTTTAGTCAAACAATTTCATCTTAGGATTGATTAAATTCATATTTTATATTTACTTTTCAGTATTCCTCTCTCTGCAGAAGTTTTGAGGAGATTATTTAAAAAAAAATCACACACACCTTATCCTTCAAACTAAGATAGGACACAATTGAGCGACTAAATACAGCACATTAGGCAAGAAACAATTACCAAAATACATAACAAATACTTTGGTAACACAAATGTGTTACTAAATAACACACACACAAAAATGCCTCTGAATTAACATTTTAACTAGAATGTGGGGGAAAAAGTTGAGATGTCAGTGAGCTTATTTTTATTTTTCTAATAAGTCTTCCTGTGGGAGAATAACTTCTTTTAATAAGATAAAGTCATGTTTATTTCCAGAATATTACTCTTCTTAATGACCTGTGTAATTTCAAGTTAAATATTATTTTTATGTGCTTATATACCCTGATTACAAAGAAGCTAAGAAAAAAATTGGTTTAATTCCATATACTTGTGCAATATTAATATATATTTTCTTCTCTTGCTGTAATACTTATTTTTAATTTCTGTATTTTTTTAATTAACTGAATTATCTAAACATATTTTACCTTATTTCAAGGCTGCTGCCTATAGTTTTGGAAAGAGAAAGATAAAAAAAATAAGTAAATACCCAATGAGTCAAAGTCCAAAACATCAGCAACAAAATATTGGCATTCAAGATATAATGCTATTATACTTACCAAGCATTTCAAAAATTTCCCCCAAATTCTTTTTAGGACTATTTTAATGTGCTATTTTGGTCTTCCATCACCATGGTTACCAAAATAAAACCACAAGAGTAAATTTCAATTTGATGTTAATTTCCTTCCAATTATGATAACTCTTTGCATGGCACAGAATTCCCATTGATTGCATAAGAAGCTTTACATGTGGGACAACAGTGTGGTATTAAAAGCAGAACAAATACTCATTCTACTTAACTTTTGTTTACACAGTTGCTTTACTAGATATTAGTTTTCTGAAAGCAACAGAAGATCCTAAATAGGGCAAAAAATAGCAAAAGAAAAGAGAATATTATCTGTAGAGATTGCACTGTCCTCTTTATTAGCCTTCAGAATATTGTAAGATTTTCAAATAATCTTGCCATCCATTCAGTTTTCTTTCATAAATCTTCAGACTTAGTTATCAACTGTATTTGAGAGCTACAGAATCAAGTCAGTTGAAAAAGAGGGCATATTATCTGTATGTATTTATGTTTATACATTTTACATATTTAAATAAATCATAAAAGTACATGTGTATATACATATATAAGTGAATAAGATACATTATATATATAAATCTAGATGAAACATATGAATCTATGTCAAGGTTTATATCATCACCCATCCAAAGATCCACGCATTAAAAAAGTTTTCCTCAGCCTAAGACCTATGTCAAAGTGGTAATTATTTTTAATATTTTATATATATTTATATACATATAATATTTTATGTAATATATGAATATCTTTTTTTAATACTTCATCAGGGGACTCTTAAGCAGAAACTATGAGACAGATGATGCCTGGATATGAAATTAGGAAAACTAAAATAGCTTTTTAGAAAGCTAAGGAACACTGTTCTGTGCTTTCTCTTAATATCAGGTACAACTCTCTCTCTGACAATGGTTGTCAACTCAGGATGATGTTGACTGGAGACTTACTAATGGTCATGACTTGGGGGTAGGGATAGGAGAAGTAGTTGCTACTGGCTCCTAATGGCTAGAAGCTGAGTATGCTATTAAGCATCCTGCAATGTACGGGGCAGACATCCACAACAAAGAGTTACCTGGTTCATAGTGTAAACAGTGGGAATGTTGAAAAGCCCTGCTGTTGCTGCTGCTGCTAATTCGCTTCAGTCATGGCTGACTCTATGTGACCCCATAGATGGCAGCCCACCAGGCTCCCCCGTCCCTGGAATTCTCCAGGCAAAAATACTGGAGTGGGTTGCCATTTCCTTTTCCAATGCATGAAGGTGAAAAGTGAAAGTGAAGTTGCTCAGTCGTGTCCAACTCTTAGCGACCCCATGGACTGCAGCCTACCAGGCTCCTCCGTCCATGGGATATGCCATGCAAGAGTACTGGAGTGGGGTGCCATTACCTTCTCCTTGAAAAGCCCTAGACTAAGTCAAAAATAACAAGATATTTTAATTCTAAGTGTCCCTTGTAATCAACAGTGGCTAATGGAAGTGTTTTCTCCTCTCTCCATTTTTTTAAGAAAGATTTTGAGGCTATTTTCAATTATGAGGGAAATAAATCAGTAGTTCAGTGATGTCTGCCATGCATGAAGGCTGAGGATCAGATGGGGGTATATTTTCTATCTGTATCCTAAACTCTATATATTTTAGAGTTCTAATTGTTTGCCTGTGATGGACAAAATGGCTAAGAAGCTAAGTATAGTTCAGTTCAGTCGCTCAGTCATGTCCAACTCTTTGCGACCCCATGGACCACAGCACGCCAGTCCTCCCTGGCCACCATCAACTCCTGGAGTTTACTCAAACTCATGTCCATTGAGTTGGTGATACCATCCAACCATCTCATCCTGTGTCGTCCCCTTCTCCTCCCACCTTCCATCTTTCTCAGCATCAGGGTCTTTTCAAATGAGTCAGTTCTTCATATCAGGTGGCCAAAGTATTGGAGTTTCAGCTTCAGCATCAGTCCTTTCAGTGAATATTCAGGACTGACTTCATGTAGGATGGACTGGTTGGATCTCTTTGCTGCCCAAGGGACTCTCAATAGTCTTCTCCAACACCACAGCTCAAAAGCATCAATTCTTTACAATACTGTATTGTAAAGTAAAAATAATAATAATAATAATAAAAGAAAAAAAAAGACTAGAAGAACAAAAGCATCAATTCTTTGGCACTAAGCTTTCTTTATGGTCCAACTCTCACATCCATACATGACTACTGGAAGAAACATAGCTTTGACTAGATGGACCTTTGTCCTTGCTATTTGGTAATTATGTTCTGGTTGGAATTGTCCAGATGGTGCCAGTGGTAAAGAATCTATCTCCCAGTGCAGGGGACATAGAGATGTGGGTTCAATCCCTGAGTCAGAAAGATCCCCTGGAGGAGGGCATGGCAACCCATTCCAATATTCTTGCCTAGAGAATCCCATGAGCAGAGGAGCCTAGCAGGCTACAGTCCATGGGGTCCCAAAGAATTGGACATGACTGAGATGCTACCGCACAATTGCACTCATGTCACACGCTAGTAAAGGAATGCTCAACATTCTCCAAGCCAGGCTTCAGCAATACGTGAACTGTGAACTTTCTGATGTTCAAGCTGGTTTTAGAAAAGGCAGAAGAACCAGAGATCAAATTGCCAACATCCACTGGATCATGGAAAAAGCAAGAGAGTTCCAGAAAAACATTGACTATACCAAAGCTTTTGACTGTGTGGATCACAATAAACTGTGGAAAATTCTGAAAGAGATGGGAATATCAGATCACCTGACCCGCCTCTTGAGAAATCTGTATGCAGGTCAGGAAGCAACAGTTAGAACTGGACATGGAACAACAGACTGGTTCCAAATAGGAAAAGGAGTACATCAAGGCTGTATATTGTCACCCTGCTTATTTAACTTACATGCAGAGTACATCATGAGAAACGCTGGGCTGGAAGAAACAAGCTGGAATCAAGATTGCCGGGAGAAATATCAATAACCTCAGATATGCAGATGACACCACCCTTATGGCAGAAAGTGAAGAGGAACTAAAAAGCCTCTTGATGAAAGTGAAAGAGGAGAGTGAAAAAGTTGGCTTAAAACTCAACATTCAGAAAACGAAGATCATGGCATCCGGTCCCATCACTTCATGGGAAATAGATGGGGAAACAGTGGAAACAGTGTCAGACTTTATTTTTCTGGGTTCCAAAATCACTGCAGATGGTGACTGCAGGCATGAAATTAAAAGACGCTTACTCCTTGGAAGGAAAGTTATGACCAACCTAGATAGCATATTCAAAAGCAGAGGCATTACTTTGCCAACAAAGGTCCGTCTAGTCAAAGCTATGCTTTTTCCAGTGGTCATGTATGGATGTGAGAGTTGGACTGTGAAAAAAACGGAGCCCGGAAGAATTGATGCTTTTGAACTGTGGTGTTGGAGAAAGCTCTTGAGAGTCCCTTGGACTGCAAGGAGATCCAACCAGTCCATTCTGAAGGAGATCAGCCCTGGGAATTCTTTGGAAGGAATGATGCTAAAGCTGAAACTCCAGTACTTTGGCCACCTCATGTGAAGAGTTGACTCATTGGAAAAGAGTCTGATGCTGGGAGGGATTGGGGGCAGGAGGAGAAGGGGACGACAGAGGATGAGATGGCTGGATGGCATCACTGACTCAATGGACGTGAGTCTGAGTGAACTCCGGGAGTTGGTGATGGACAGGGAGGCCTGGCGTGCTGCGATTCATAGGATCACAGAGAGTCGGATACGACTGAGCAACTGAACTGAACTGAACTGAGATGACCTAGCACACACGCACATTTTCTGGTTACCTTTGCTTTCCTATGTGTTTGGGCAAAGAAAAGCTAACTTGAGGTGTGGCAAAAAAGTGTGGAATCCTTATGAGTTTGGAGATGCTTTACCTCATAGTCTGTAGGAGTAACCTCATTCCATTCTGAGTTCCATTAGTCACCTTTCACATGCATTTATACACACCCGAAAGTCAACTGTTCTTTTTGAGTGTATAAGATGATATAACAGTTAAAGCTACATATTTGCAAAATTTAACAGAAGATCATTAGGCTTAATAACTTGTTTTATATTTAGATCACTACTGGTTGCTTGGACTGTTAGTTTTTTTCTCACTACTGGTTGTTTATGATAGAAAAACAAGATGGAAATCAACACAATAATAACACAGTAAAGTGTAGCAGGGTTTCTGGAAAGTATTTTCTAGGTTATATTTATTGATATACGGAAATTAAGTCATGGTTCCTTTACCAATCACAGAGAATATAATATTTAAAACTATCCAAAAATAACATCTTGATTATTATGTCCAAAATTCAATACATTCTGTTTCCGAAATCACCAAGCAACAAAAACATGTTTTGCAGAAAATGATACAGTATCTGCCAAGAGGGGGTGGTAATTATCATCAGCTTTTATGTTTTACCGTGATAGGATGTTATTACAGCCATCGTATCTAGTAGCTGTCTTGTAATCAAGTTTAAACATAGTCTTGGGGACGCTGAGCCCAGCTCTGTGATTTAGTGGCAAAAAAAAAAAAAAAAAAATTTCCTGAAAGGTTCTAAACATACTGAAGAAAGAAAACAAAGTCACTCACATAGAGGTACAGCTAACACTCAGTTCTCCCCATCAGGGTCACTCTCTGAACTTAATGCCTAGAGAAAGAAAACTAGTCTCTTTCTAACAGTACATCTATCATTGTTTCTATGATTAGCACATCATTTTCTTATTTCTAATGTTTCTCTACCTATCTATTTATTTAGGCTGCTCTGGGTCTTCGTTGAGGCCCGCAGTCTTTCTCCAGTTGTGGTAAGTGGGGCTACTCTCTAATTGCTTCTCATCATGGTGCTACTCTTGCTGTGGGGCACAAGCTCTAGGGCACGTGGGCTTGGCTGCGGCATGGCAGATCTTCCCAGACCAGGGATCAAACCCGTGTCCCCTGTACTGGCAGGTGGATTCTCATCCACTGAGCCATCAGGGAAGTCCTAAAGCCATGAACCACTAGACCACCATGGAAGCCCTAGCACATCATTTTCATCCTTAAAATTTCCAGTGGTTTTCTGTCCCTGAGTAAAACAGAAGTCCTTACGCTGGCCACAGACCCCTGCACAAGCAGCTGTGCACTAGCTCCCCTACTTCTTCACTGCACTGTCCTCTTTGGAATGCCTCTAAAACACTAAACGGGCTCCTATCTCAGAGACTTCCATTTACTACTTGCCTTGGAAGAGGCATTCTTCCTCTAGATTTCTGCATTATTCCATCTCTCAATTCCTCACTGTCTCCTCTATTCCCTTGGCTGTTTAAGAGTGTAACTCTCACTCCACGCCCCACCCAGCTTCATCAAACCCTGGTCATCCTTTCCTCTCCTTTCCTGCCTCATATTTCTCCAGAAGGGTGTATTCCCTTTCCTGTTATATTTTCCTAGATAGTCTGAATAAGTTATGCATTAATTCTTATCTGTCTCTTTTCATACCATTACTCATAAGGTATTTTAATACTATGAGTATCTGAAATGCTCCAATGATAATGTTCCAATCTGAAATAGATCTAAAACTATTATTTAATTAAAGCCTTTGTGGGATTTTTGTTGTTGCTGTTGTTTCCCTTATGCAACATACGATAACTTTGGTGAGTTTCCCTGAAATATGTAGGTTTTTTTTTTTTTATTAGCCAAAATAAAGGGTGAAAGTCAACCATTTGCAAAAATCATGTGATGGCAAACATTAGTGACTTTGCTGTTATTCTTATTTTGTTTCCTTCATTTTTAAAATCCTTTTTAATTACTAAATGAAGAATACAAGAGCATTTAATTGATATTTGTATTTCCAGCTTCTTCTACTGTGCCTAGCACATACCGGATAATCAACAAATGCTGGTTACATTAAAGAGTAGACTTAGTAACAGAAATACTTAGTAATTAGTAGCTAGATCTAGTAATATAAAACATTTAAATCCATCTTTTAAAGCAAGCACTCTCTGATTTGATTTGTGTGTTTCTCTAGTTTCAAATACATGTAAATAATGAAACAAGTACCTCCTATGAATGATCTTTGTTTCCAAAACTAAACTGATTGTTTGCTTTCTAGTTAATTTCTTACTTAACAGTGATGTCAGCAGGAAGTGCCTTTCATCTCAACTTTAATTTAAAAAACTCTCTTTGCCAGAAGTCTAGAGTCCTTACATCTCTTAGAATGTCATGTGTTCTCACTAGCTGATCACACGATTACATTACAGATCTTCTGTATTTAGTAACTGATTCTGAAAATAAAACTGTACACCAAAAAATAAAAATGAAGCCTTCCTCTAAGTTTCCAAAGATAAAAGAATCTATGAAAAATTTAACTTATTATGTCACATTTTGGTCTCAACTCTCCTGCAAGCTGTATCAGTTTTTGAGGACCATTGGAACAAGCTACCACAAATGAATGGCTTAAAACAGCAGAGATGTATTGTCTCATGGGTTCTCATGGAAGCTGAAACTCCAATGCTTGGGCCACCTGATGTGAAGAGCTGACTCATTTGGAAAAGGCCCTGATTCTGGGAAAGATTGAAGGCAAAAGAAGGGGGCGGGAGAGGATGTGGTGGTTAGAGAGCATTATCAACTCAATGGACTTGGGAGATAGTGAAAAGCAGGGAAGTCTGACATGTTGCAGTCCTTGGGTCTGCAAAGAGTCGGACACGACTTAGTGACTAAACAACAGCAACAATGTATTGCCTCACAGTTCTGGATAGTAGATGTCCAAAATGAAGCTGTCAGCAGAGCCACGTGACCCCTGAAACCTGTAAGAATTTTCCTATAAGAAAATTCTTCCTCACCTCTTTGTAGCTTCTGACAGTTTACTGGCAACCCTTAGCACTCTTTGGCCTGCAGTTACATTACTTCAACCTCTTCCTCAGATGTCACACAGCATCTCCCCTTCAGCATCTCTGTGGCCTCTTTTTATAAAAACATGAGCCCTATTGAATACAGCTCCCCCCTACTCTTGTGTAACCTCCTCTTAACTAATTAGATATGCAGTGGCCCAATTTCCCAAAAAAGGTCACATTCTGAAGTTCTAGAAGTTAGGACTTTAACATATCTTTTGGGGAAGCACAATTCAACCCACGTGAAAGAAGTTAAAGTGTTAGTCGCTTAGTTGTGTCCGACTCTGTGTGACCCCATGGACTGTAGCCTGTCAGGCTCCTCTGTCCATAGGATTTCCCAGGCAGGAATACTGGAGTGAGTTGCCATTCCCTTCTCCAGGGGATCTTCCTGATCCAGGGGTCAAACCCGTGTCTCCTGCTTTGCCAGTAGATTCTTTACTGTCTGAGTCACAAGGGAAGCCCATTTAACCCATAGCATTGGCATTTTTCTAAGAGGGATAAAACTGTAACACCCTGGTATTAGGGATACATCAAATGAGGTTGTACATCGGGATGTTATATAATGCAGTGGTTAAAAGCACAGAACCCAGTAGAGATGTTTGACTGATTCCTATAGGAGCAAGAGCTAACACGAGTGGAAAAAAGACAGTTCTAACAGCAAGAATGAAGCCGCAGAGTTGTAAGGGGCACCAGGGAAATGGTGTTTTGAAGTCAATAAGGCAGAAAAAGTGGTGTCAAAAAATAATGAAAATTCTTCCTCAAAGAAGAATACCAAGTAATAAATATAGAAGGAAGGAATGAGAAAAGTTTTAATATATTACCATTAAACACCACAGTGATAACCACTGCAGGGAAAACCCACTAATGAATGCTAAAATTGGTGAGCAAAACTTAAAGGAAAATAGGATATTTGCAAAGCCCCGAAGTACCTCCCTCAAATTATTAATTACTATGTAGCTGTAACATATCTCCAAATGCTAGTATTTCTCCCTCCAGGAGACATAGCTTAATTCTCTTACCCTTAAGCATTAACTGAACTCAGTGACTCATTTCTAATGAATCTAATGAAGGGAGGGAAAGCACAGGAAGTTTATGAAAGATAATCCCAGCAGATATTGCCTTATAACCAAGTGATCAAGATGAACATCATCTTCAATAAGTCCTATGGATATCCTGTGCCTCACAATGATGTGAGGAGAAGGGTACTTCACATTTCTGTGGTATCCCCTCCCAGATTTCATAACCCCAGTCCAATCTTGAGAAAGCATCTGATCAACAGGTTAAGAAAATAAAAGGACTTCTTATATGCAAGAGCAGGGGTGAAGTGAAGCCATTTTCATCTAAACCATGATTCTTTGAGAGGAGAGTGTGGTATTTCAGATTAATTTCTTCTTCTCTGAGTGTGGAACCATTCTAGAAAATAATATCATCCAAGAACTAAAACCAAGAGATGAGATACATCAATCTTACATCATTACTTCAAATTGCAGTCCCCATGTAGTGGATGTGGTGCCTACTCCAATTCTCAGGTGTGCAAGAGGGAAAACTTAACTTTATAAATGATCAGTTCCAATTTTAATCCTCTAACCCACAAATGGCGTAGTACCAATGCAATGTCAATCAATCAAGGGCTCCTCATTTTCCCAGATCAGGTCTAACATCCAGGGTCCTTACCAAGTTTGGGGGACTGATAATGGTTCATCAATTAACAACTGTTCAACACACCTAGGCACTGCAACAGATAACTTTTGTTCTTTATGTAATTTAATTATAAAATCCATATGAGAGGTGAATTCTAATTTACTGAGAAGGAAACAGAGGGCATTGTTATTGTGGTAAACTATGCGTAAAGTTTACCATTCAACAATTTTAAATGTATGATTCAGTGGTATTACATTTACAATATCCTTCAACTACTATGCATTTTTAAAACTGTTTCAAAATCACAGAAAGAAAGTCTGCACTCAAGCAATGACTTCCCTTTTCTCCATTTTCCTAGCGCCTGTCAACCTCTGTTCTACTTTCCCTATCTGTGAGTTTGCCTTTTCTAGGTGGCTAATATAAATGGAATCATCCAGTGCTTGTCCTTTGATGTCTGAGGACACTTAGCATGATTTTCAAGGCTGTGGTGTGTATCACAATTTCATTGTTTTTAAGGTTGACTATCATACCAATGTATGTGCATTTCACATTTTGTTTATTCATCCACCAGTAGATGGACACTTAAGTTGTTTCTACTTATTGGCTACTGTCAATAATGGTATGAACACTGTTGCAGTATATCTGTTTAAGGCCCTGTCTTAATTCTTCCATGTATATACATAGAAGTAGAACTGGTGGGTCACACGGTAACTCTATGTTTAACTTCTTGAGCCAAACTGTTTTTTGTGCTACCTGTACCACTTTACATTCCCACCAGCAATGCAGAAGGGGTAATCCTTACCACACTTGTTATTTGCCTTTTTCTATCCTTTTAATAGTAATGGGTGTGAATGGTACCTCGTTGTGGGTTTGATCTGCTTGTCTCTAATGACCAGTGGTGTTGAACATCTTTTCATTTTCTTAATGGTCATTTGTGTATCTTCTTTGGAGAAGTGTCTATTTAAATCCTTTGTCCGCTTTTGAATTGGGTTGTTTGTTTTCTAAGGAAACTGAGTTTTAAAGCATTTGTAATTTGCCCAAGATTGTTCAATATACAAGTGGCAGAAACAGCATTCAAAATCCATGCGGTGGGCTGCCAAGCCCTTGCTGTCTTTATAATTCCAAAAGGCTTGCCTTCAAGCCAAGGCAGTTTAGCCAAGATTCATTCTCCCTGACATGATGGACTCCCTCCAAGAGGGAAAACAAACATTCATAAATTATAACAGCTGCGGCCCCCACTGTGACCACCTCTCAAATAACAAACCGCGGTATCACTGCTATAAAAGTGATAAGCACCCCTCCAGGTACTGGCTCAATTTTCTGGTTTTTATTCAGAAATAAAGCTTTTCAAAGGTTATTACCTAATTTAGGTAACATTTTCATTTTACATAAAATTCCTACTAGCACAAATATCTTTTCAAATGCCTCTCCAAAGCACAAATGTGTACCCACCTTCTAAGTACAGTGTATAAAAAGTACCCTACTGACAGCAAGTGATGGAGAAAACTCTCCAGCGAAGGCAGTAATAATAAGCATGGGGTCAGTTTTTTCTTTGCTTCCATTCAGTTTCCTATATAGAGGAAGAACTATGTATGGAGTCAAGCATTTCATCTAAAAAAGCTGAAGTCCAGATTCTTTATTTCTTATCAAGGCAAACATGTCATACATATATATATATATATATATATATATATATATATATATAAATGATTGACAGATTGGTTTTAAACCATCTGTAGGGAACCAAGATCTTTTTTATATGGAAATAAATGTATTTTCTGGGGAGAGAAAGCCAACTTAATTTTGGCTGTAGAGACACTGGTTTTGAAGGAGACTTTGATGGCAGTGGCTAGGGAAAAAGAATTATGGCGCATCATATAAAGACTTGACCAAGCTTTAAAGAAGGAGGCCACAGAGGAGCCTCATTTAAAATTGCTGCCTGAGCCTGGGGACAACAGTGGCACTCCAGGCAACAGAGGGGGGCTGGACTCTCAAATGCTTCTAGGCAGGTGGCCCACAGACGTCACTTCATCCGTCTGCAAATTAATAGGGTTGCAGCGATGCTCCACTTACAGCACAGTCTGACTTCTTTTACCCAATTCCCATGAAAACGGTGACTATTATCAGAATGACAATGAAGAAGGTCACCAGAAGGGTAATTACAAACAGAGTCAAGAAAGGCAGAGCCGTACAACAAAAATAAGGCCATCAAATAAAATACCGCTGGATATTTCCAAGTGTGTTTCTTTACAGTTGGGGCTATTTTTAGCCTGCCTTCTAGTTTTTAAATGTAGCTATATATTTTAATAATTAAACTGAAGCTCATTCATTTGGGAATGCAGCGTAAATCAGCATGCATGCCTTCATTGTCTAGAGACTGAAAGAGTTCAAGTCAAGCATGAAGGCAGCCAGGAGACAATGTGTCCTTAAGAAGAGTGTCACTTGGCTAAGGAAAGACACATCTAAAAAACCTTCCAGCAATGTGTGCCTCAAAGCCCCCTTAGGATTGTTCAGTCCGTGCACCAGGAAACTGGTTTTTATCATGCAAAAATTTTCCCAGCCTCTCTGGAATGATGCTCGCCTTTCTTTTCATAGTATCCCCCCACCACCCCACCCCAGTGCTGTCCCTTTAGCAAGGCAGCTCTAAACCTGTGAATAAATGAAAGGACTCTGAGCCTATTCTCAGCAGACATCTGTATTTGCAGAATCACTTAGCTCCTGCCCGTTTCTGATTGATATATGTTTAAAATCCAGTTGTCAAAGATAGTAACATATGGTTATACATAGTGGATATTGATTTTCCACTGCTAATTCAAAGTTGTTGCATGCATGCTCTGTCGCTCAGTAATGTCTGACTCTCCACAGCCACCAGGCTCCTCTGTCCATAGGATTTCCCAGACAAGAATATGGGAGTGGGTTGCCATTTCCTTCTCCAGGGGATCTTCCCAACCCATGGATCAAACTCGGGTCTCCTGCATTGGCAGGCAGATTCTTTATGACTGAGTCACCTGGGAAGCCCTTAATTCAAAGTTATCAATGAAAAAAAAAGTGAGTTTTGACCCTAAAATCATCCTGGGCATATGTGAGGAGTCAGTATATAAAATCTCTGGTACATTCCTTGTGTGTTAGTCACTCATTTGTGTCCGACTCTTCGCAGCCCCGTAGACTATAGCCCACCAGGCTCCTTTGTCCCTGGAACTCTCCAAGCAAGAATTCTGGAGTGAGTAGCCATTCCCTTGTCCAGGGGATCTTCCTGACCCAGGGATTGAACCCAGCTCTCCTTTATGGCAGGCAGATTCTTTACCATCTTAGCCACCTTGCGGCCACAACTCCACATACTGGAATTGTTCTCAGACCTATTTATGAAGAAAGAAAGAAAGTGAAGTCGCTCAGTCATGTCCGACTCTTTGCAACCCTTTGGACTATAGCCCACCAGGCTCCTCTGTCCATGGGATATTCCAGGCAAGAATATTGGGGTGGGTTGCCATTTCCTTCTCCAGGAGATCTTCCCAACCCAAGGATTGAACCCAGGTCATCCGCATTATAGGCAGACGCTTTACCGTCTGAGCCATGACTCACTCACAAAAATCAATCTCATCAGCATAATTAAACATAGGCTTGATCAACCACCTTATCCACCAAGCTTGGCTCCAAATATCTGTTTTTTCAAATTGAATCCTTGTTTAAAGTATGAAGATTTTCATTTACTGCCTCATTGTAGACAGATTTGTAAATGCCACTGGGAAATTCCCAAGGAAGAGCTCAAAAATAATTGACAACAAAGGCAACATCTTTTGGTCAGTAAATACCAATGTCCCCAAAAGACATCAATTTGAAGTTAGCTCACTCATCAGGATGTATATTTTGCCATGATACTTTGACTGTACTACTGAGGCAGGAGTAGATGGAACTCAGGCTGAAGAGTTTCTCCCCTGTGGACCAAAACTCCATTAAAGCAGGAGGATGGAGGAGGCTGGACCCTGCCCAGATAAGAGATAAACACCCCATATTTCTTATTCTTGGAGTTAAGGGGAACTCCCCAATTACACATTTGCAGAAAAGTTCCTTGGAGGTCAAAAAGGGAGGGCGTGCTGTGATTCATGGGGTCACAAAGAGTCGGACACAACTGAGCAACTGAACTGAACTACACCAAAATAAGTGATGTCAACTACCCATAGGCTTTTTGGCTAGATTCAACCTTGGCTAAGAGGTGTGCACACACACAGGGAAGGACCCTGATACACCAAACACAGACTCAGACAAAACAAGATGACTGGCCAAAGGAAATCCAGAAGAAATGGCCCATAGAAGTGATTCAAACTACCATGAGGGTGCAACTCTGTCTCTGAGCCCACCCATGTGTCAAGCCACATATACTGTACTATTTTTCCTCCTAGTAAACATTTACTTACATCACTACTTTCTGGCTCTATGTGGAAATTCATTTCTATACAGCTGATGGGCCAGGGTCTTGTCACTGGCCACTGGTCCTCGGTGGTCTAGTGGCAAGGATTCAGCGTTCTCACTGCAGCTGCCTAACCTCAATCTTTGGCTGGGAATGGAAATCCTGCTTCAAGTTACTGCAGGTCAAGGCCACTCAAGATAAGCATCCTGACTTTACTAAGCATATTTTTGTTTTAGCAGAAAGGAGTTCATTTGCTGTTGAACATTAAGATGATATTATAGGTTAGTAATAACACACATGGTAGAAGTTTCGTAAAAGATAATACATATGCAGTTTACCAAATCTAATATGGAATATAGCAACAATCCTGTTGCCAAATGCAAGTTCATATGCTTTTAGTTTCAATCTCACAAATTTTGGAATATACATGCATTCATGTGTGCTTCAGTCATGTCCGACTTTTTGCAACTCCATGGACTGTAGCCCACCAGGTTCCTCTGTCCATGGAATTCTCCAGGTAAGAATACTGCAGCGGGTTGCCATTTCTTCCTCCAGGGGATCTTCCTGGCCCAGGGATCAATCACATGTCTCTTATGTCTCCTGCACTGGTGGGCAGGTTCTATACCACTAGCACCAATTGGGAATATACACCTACAGCTAATAATAATCTTCAATGTCATATCCCAGCTGATTTATTCTGGGTTCAGTTCAGTTCAATTGCTCAGTCGTGTCTGACTCTTTGAGATCCCATGAATTGCAGGACGCCAGGCCTCCCTGTCCATCACCAACTCCTGGAGTCTACCCAAACCCATGTCCATCAAGTCAGTGATGCCATCCAGCCAGCTCATCCTCTGTCCTCCCCTTCTCCTCCTGCCCCCAATCCTTCCCAGCATTAGGGTCTTTTCAAATGAGTCAACTCTTCGCATGAGGTGGCCAAAGTATTGGAGTTTCAGCTTTAGAATCAGTCCTTCCAATGAACACCCAGGACTGATCTCCTTTAGGATGGACTGGTTGGATCTCCTTGCAGTCCAAGGGACTCTCAAGAGTCTTCTCCGACACCACAGTTCAAAAGCATCAATTCTTCGGTGCTCAGCTTTCTTCACAGTCCAACTCTCACATCCATACATGACTATTGGAAAAACCATACCCTTGACTAGACGGACCTTTGTTGACAAAGTAATGTCTCTGCTTTAAAATATGCTATCTAGGTTAGTCATAACTTTCCTTCCAAGGAGTAAGCGTCTTTTAATTTCATGGCTGCAGTCACCATCTGCGGTGATTTTGCTACTGGTTCAAAATTACTTACATGCAGAAACGTATATCATTCATTTATAACACACCACATTGGTTATTTTTGATAATTACACTCAAGTTAAAGAAAAAAGCAACATAAGTTAGAGAAACAATATAATTTATAGAAAGTTGGCAAGCTGTTTAAACGCAAGCAGTCTGACCCATCAGAGATGGCTAAAGTGGCCGATGGCTGGATGGCTACAACATCCTTTGTTTACTGATATGGCAGATGACATTTTTTGTCCACACACCAGTATTCAGAAAATGTAATAGTCCGAATGAGCTCTGATTATGATTTTATAAAGCAGAAAGATGTAGTTTCCAAATACTTTTTGTGTCTTCCACCAGTGAAGCCTAACTAGATTCACTTACTATAAATTCTATGTTCTGGGGAAGGAATACACTTCAGGTAAGCAGAACATGCATGAGTTTGATATCTTGAGCTCAACTTGAGCTCAGCCCTGAGCTCAAGTTTAGATTCTACTACTAAATATATTTAGACAAATTGTTTGCCTCCACTTTCCCATCTTAATATGACTCTAATACCACCTCCCCGTAATGTTATTGTGCAGAGTAAACTAAGTTAGTATAAACAGCCAGGATCACATGCTTCCATTGAAACTAATAGTTCCCTATGCTCTAGTGGCTGGGAATGGAGGAGTTTTGTGGAGGGAGTCCCTGTGTTTCTCTTTTCAAGTAAAAAACTCAGGCTGGGAATTATAGTCCAAGAAAAATATACTTTGCTTCCCGTTATCCTGTTTGTACTGTGTCTTTCCTATGCCTTTGTAGTCCACACTGCCTCCCATGAGATTAATTTAATGCACTTTTAAACAGCTCTTCCATATCAATAACAAAAACATTAAACACAACCAGATGTAATAGCATCTCCCCAAGACGTCCTGGCAGCCCTGGTAAATAGCTCCCTTGCTCCATCTCCTATTTCCAAACCCAGGATAACTTCTGATAATATCCATCACATGTAGGGATCAAAAATCAAAGTCATTTGGTGGATCTAGACATTAAAAACAAAGGAAAATATTGTTCAATGACATCCTCAGGCTGGCCTCAGCAGATTCTGTGTTAGAACATGTCCCAGTTCATCACTGTTTCAAAATGCCTTAGGGAAGCCATGTTTAAAATGAAATATTTTGGAACCACCAGTGGTCTTGTTATATAACAGTCTGAACAGACAATGATATTAGAAGCCAAGAACTTAAACTTTCTCTGATTACATGATATACTTCAGTTTTGTAATGAACTCCCATTACGATTAAAAATTAATAAACAAAAACATTTATTCTTTACACAGTTAAGTTAGGCATTAAGTTAGGCATTAGTTGAACTATATTGTTGGTTCAGAACATAAAGGAAAAGAAACTGAGTTTATTCTCTCTCATTCTTTAAAAAAAAAAAAAAAACGAACTTCAAATATGAAACTGTTTCAGAAATGTCTTAAAAATTTCCAGGAAGCATAAGCAAATGAAAAGCTGAAAATATCCAAATCATAACTTACATTGGCTTCAAGAAATGGTATTATTTTACATCACTTTTATTTTCAAACTGGTTTTTCAATATACCTGAGGTTAAACTCAGAGCAATATTCAATTTTAAAAGCAAACCAAAGGATTTTTAGTATTAACACAGAGGTAGATTTTCTTCTCGAATGCTATAATCATACCTTGACTAAATTTAAAATATTGATAAATTTTATTCTATAAATTCTGACTTAGAATGATATCTTTTTTACAAATGCTTCTCAAAATGTATCCACAAATTTCAGTCCATTAATACTCCAGTTTACTATATCCCCAATGGGAATATTCATTCAGGACCAATTCATTAAGTCGGTAAAGAATCCAGTCATTAAGAAAACAAGAGACAATAGTTTTGTTTTTCTGGTACAAATGTGAGGTTATATAATGTTGGATGTTCATGAGGAGATAAATTCTTGATAATAATTTAGGAAGGATATAAGAGATAAACATTACAAGTAGCACAAAGAAATACATTTTAATAACTGTGGTTTCAGCAATAATTGAAATGAATGTTGATCTTATACTGCCCAAAACTAGTTTTAGAGACGGATGCAGTTAACCTTACAGTTTCATTTTGGAAGATAGTAAGTAAATCCAATATCATTTTCAAATACTATGATATGAAGCATTACAGGGCTCCTACCAAAATATACTTGAATGTCTCAGATGAAAGTAAGATAAAACAATGATTCTTTGGTAGTGTTTTAAAGAGGCTAACAAAAAAAGGATGAATTTTTTCCTGCCAACATTTTATTATCAGGGGATATGTAGTCCATACACCTATACAAAAGTTCAATGTTTATCCTGTATTATTCTTTTCCTTATGTCAGTATTGTATCAAGTTTACGTTACAGTTCAGTTCAGTTCAGTCACTCAGTCGTGTCCAACTCTTTGCGATCCCATGGACTGCAGCACACCAGGCTTCCCTGTCCATCACCAACTCCCAGAGCTTACTCAAACTCGTGTCCATCACAATGGAGTCAGTGATGCCATCCAACCATCTCATCATCTGTCGTCCCCTTCTCCTCCCACCTTCAATCTTGCCCAGCATCAGGATCTTTTCCAGTGAGTCAGTTCTTCACATCAGGTGGCCAAACTATTAGAGTTTCAGCTCCAGCATCAGTCCTTCCAGTGAATATTCAGGACTGATTTCCTTTAGAATGGATCTCCTTGCAGTCCAAGGGACTCTCAAGAGTCTTCTCCAACACCACAGTTCAAAAGCATAAATTCTCAGGCGCTCAGCTTTCTTTATAATCCAACGCTCATATGCATACATGACTACTGGAAAAACCATAGTTTTGACTAGACAGGACTTTGTTGGTAAAGTAATATCTCTGCTTTTTAATATGCTATCAGGTTGGTCACAGCTTTTCTTCCAAGGAGCAGGTGTCTTTTAATTTTATGGCTGCGGTCACCATCTGCAGTGATTTGGGAGCCCCACAAATTAAGTCTCTCACTGTTTCCATTGTTTCCCCATCTATTTGTCATGAAGTGATGGGACCAGATGCCATGATCTTAGTTTTCTGAATGTTGAGTTTTAAACCAACTTTTTCACTCTCCGTCTTTCAGTTTCATCAAAGGCTCTTTAGTTTCTCTTCTCTTTCTGCCATAAGGGTGGTGTCATCTGCATATCTGATGTTATTGATATTTTGCCCGGCAAATTTGATTCTAGTTTATGCTTCATCCAGCCTAGCATTTCGCATGATGTATTCTGCATATAAGTTAAATATGCAGGGTGATAATATACAGCCTTGACATACTCCTTTCCCGATTTGGAACCAGTCTGTTGTGCCATGTCCAGCTCTAACTGTCGCTTCTTGACCTGCATACAAGTTTCTCAGGAGGCAGGTCAGGTGGTCTGGTATTCCCATCTCTTTAAGAATTTTCCAGTTTGTTGTGTTCTACACAGTCAAAGGCTTTGGCATAGTCAATAAAGCAAAAGTAGATGTTTTTTCTGGAACTCTCTTGCTTTTTTGATGATCCAGCAGATGTTGGCAATTTGATCAAGCTAATTGCTAAGAGGAGACCATGTTATTTAACCTGATGCATAAAAAAAAAAAAAAAGTAGCATGCTGTATATTAAACAATGTCAACACAAAATAGATGCTTCCCTATTATTTTGGTTCCATTTAAAGGCAGAACCAACAGAAATTAAAATAAGGACTGTTTGAAAGCATTTCCAAACAAAGCTCTCGCTGAGTTAACAACATTAGGTAAATGGCTATGCATGTTGCATGAGGACTGTTTTGGAGTGGGTAAATGAAGATCTATATACTTGGTGTACATTCTGCTAATTCGATGCATACCTTCCCCAACAAATGGGAAATGTGAAAAAATATATTTGGATACATGTTCATGTCTGTATATATTTAAATTGTACCTATGCCTATAAAACTATGTGTACCTAATTTTATGTATATATATATATATATATGAACAGAGAAGTATATAAAACTATATAGCACTTACAAAATGCACATTTTTTTCTGGAAATTTTTATTTACTCAGTGATTTACATTTCTATTTAAATCTTTCAACAACTTTTTAAGGTGCAGCTTAATATTATCTGTTTTCATCATACAAAGAAATTTAGATTCAGAGAAGTTATTTTACTTTGACATTGTAACACATATAAGTGGTAGAGTCATTTTATATATATATATATATATATATAGGAATGAGTATCATCTTAAATCTATCATGTGTTCCCTTGTGTGGTTAGTAAGAATAGTATATGACTTTACTCACACTGAACTACACAAAGATGAATGTACAGTTTGGCTATGGTTTCCAAGTCCATTACAAAAATACTTGACTCTCAATACCATGGCCAACTCATATTTTTCTCACATACAGCCATATTTAAATGCTAAACTGATTAGCATTTAGAGGCTATATACTAATGATAATATTGTTAGGCATCATTTGATATCCAAGGCCTAATACTGCTTATCCACTGGTGTGAGATTTTGTGGTTGAACAAGAATATGACCTGCCCTTCCATCTATATTGGCCATTGTAACAATTTTCAGTTGTAGTGAAAGTTCATATAACCTTAAACATCATGATAAAATACTAATAATCAAGGACTAACAGACATGATCTTCTTCAGAGACATGAATAATTATTTATACTTTATGTACATTTTAAACTATTTTTATAGACTATGATCCCAGCCAGATAGGTTTTCTTTCCTTAGTCTGCTGTGTAAAGAATCACTTTTGGAGGTTTATTGAATATTGTTTGTCATCTTGTGATCATTTGTCATCGAGAATTTCAACCAAATTCATAAACAAGGAAGTGCGCATAGAAGAGGAAATACAATGATTTCTTTGGTTCTTTTCCCAAAACCATCTGGGCAAAGAGACTTTCACACCCCAAAGCTCCACATCTGCAATTGCAAAATAATTAATTCGTTGCCAAGCCATTGTGCGTATTCCAGGACACCAGCCAAGATCTAATACTGGCATCATTAAGTGAAAAATATTGTAATGTTAAATACTGTATTTCCCTGCTTCATGTTGCCAATCAATGATGTCAGTAGTATCCTGTTCTTTAGGAAACTTAATTAAATTCTTTCATTCAGATAATCAACATTTGTGCTTCCAACCACTCTTTAAATAGAGTCATTCTTTGTCTGGCAGCTGTGAGAACTTTTTACCCCATCCCCTAACAGAAACAAATGGAGAGGAAAAAAAAACTTCATTTAACACTTAGATAATGAAATCCTGTTTAAGATACCATTCACTGGTATGTTGCAGTTATAACAGTAAAGCTGAATCTTGGGGTTTATTCAAGCTAAGTGGATATATGTGTCAATGAAGTCTGGTAAAAATGAATTAAATGCCTTAATTCACCATATCAAAATGTCATTTCTCTATTTCATGCCTTATCAGAAAACGCACATACTGTGAATGTCACAGCTTCACTAAAATTTGAAGATGCATCAAACCAAAATCATATGTTTCTGATGACGGTTAACGTAAAAGGAAGAATTTTAACTACAAAGAGACCTTTACATTAATCAGAAATAAACATTCATTAATTGTACAGAGAAAACTTTGAAAGAGAGTATGTATGCATTCAAGGCAGGATCTTTTTATTTTATTTTAAAATAAATAAATTTTATTTTAAAATTTTTGTTCATCATATGCTTACTGTTTCTTACTAAATTTATCAATAAATAGTTGCTTCTCTCTTTCTTTCATATATACACACTTCTGCTTATGCATTATACAGACTTATTTAGGCCATGAAAAAACAAACATATATTACCTGGGTTATTACATGCATATTTTTCATCTATCATTTTCTGTATCTCTAATACAAATTATATATTTGGAGACTGAGGATTAAATTGTTACTTAGACTTTCAAAAAAAGACATTTGCAAATATTTAAAATGTTTATGAGAATCCTGGTCTTCAAACTCAGAACACCTTTGAGAAGTAGTTTATATTTTAAAGCCACAAATTTTTGGCTGTATTTTCTTCCCTCATATATAAGCCTTAAAATACAAGAGCTGAGTGCTAGAAAAATAATTCATTCTCACCATCTTCTTAGCCTGCCACCAAAGTCCAGTAGCAAAGCTTATAACCATTTATCCTATACGTATTTCACACTTATAATAGTATAACCATATAATAAAAATATTGCTGAATTGACAAATTTAATTAGATAATATCTAAAAATGATGTTAGAACATGCCCTCAAATAGTTTTTATTTGAATTATTTTAGTTTATATTAACACAACCTAAGCTAACTGAAACTCTCCATTTTTTTGTTTCATATGCACAAAAGACTTTTCACTTTAACTTGGTTTGAGAAAGTCTCTTCGAGAAAGAACTAAACCTCTTTTGACTCCGGCTGTGTTTGATGTCCCCCTGCTAACCTCCCCAAAACAAATAATGGCCCAACACCTGCTTAGTTACCTTTAACAACAAACTTTTAGCACTAAGCATATTTGGCATTAACTAGGAAAAAGGGAATCTATACCTCAGATTATAAGAAGACAGTAGAATAGTCTTCATAATACATAAGCAATATGTATATATTGATCAAGTTTGCTTGACACCCAAACAGGACACATGAAGCAATGAAATAATAAATGTATCAGTTATTAAAAGTAAAATTCCAAATACTATGATTTAAGTAATTAGCAATCAGCACACATACCTCTTTGGATAAATTCAAGGTAATGCAAAAGCCTTATTCTGAGAGAACAAACCTACTATGAATGAATATAGCAATATTTTTCTCAAGCAATGGAATCAAAGTGCTCTTATTTCTTAATGGGTTTTCTATTTTTACACTAAAAGTATGTTGTATTATGTTCTCCATCACGTGCAGGAGAAAAACATAGTTTTCCAGCGCACCTGCTGAAAATGAAAGATTTCTCTTCGGTTTGGAGTTTACCTCCCTCTCTGGCCATGTGCTCGTTTCTCAGCTCACTGCTGAACTCACGTTCCGTTTGCATGTGAGCAATGTTTGAGCTCCTATATTAGAATTCCTTTTCTAGGATAATTATCCCAGTCACTAAAAGTATCTATTTTTACCATACCTCAGAAATCTTATGGATGTTTCCAACTTACTGAGAATATATGCAGCCCACACATAATGAATTTCAAAATGCTTGAACAGATTGTTTGCCTCGTATAGGGCATAATGCCCTTTGCTGAGCATGAACAGGCATATGTGAGTCTTTAGCCACAGCCAGCCACCAGCGTCCCTTTTTCACAATGAGTTTTAAAAAAGAATGCCCCTCATTTGAAGAGGAACATGATATACTTTGCTGTGATACCTTTACAATTTATCACATTGTAAACACTGCATGTGAGTCAAAAATTCAATAGGCCTTTTCTTAGAATCATAATTTATGTATGATAATGTATATATAATTATTTATACATATGATAAATAAATAATTGCTTCCTTTGGTTTTCACCAACAAGTGATCTCTTCTGATGACTTAATAGTGATTACAGAAAGATGAACTGTAGGTGTTAAGATTAGCCATACCAGCCACACTTGTTTGGAATTCATTTTCATCTTCTTTTAGTAATTATAGATGGTTAAATACATAAAAGAGAACAAAATCTTCTGGGAAACTTCTCCCTGGTTACTAGACCAACGCATAATGAGCCATTAAAAGAAGATCCTTCTGGAAAATTCAAAATCACTCCAAGCATGTTTATGTTTTCAGCTTGGCTTAGAAGTACAATTATTTTAGTTAAAACAAGAAAGTGTTATTTTTCATCCTTCACACTGGCAAATCAGTTTTAAAACAATAATACAAAGTTAGCCAGAGCAAAGGAAACAGAAATGCTCATATACAGCTGGTGAGAGAGTAAACTGGTGCCATCACTGTGGGTCTCAGGCTTGTGGCTTTAAATATGATGGATCTGCCAATGACAGAATGAGTTCTTGTCATCAAGCGAACTTATGTCTATATCCACAGCCTCTGTCATGTGACTTTGTCTTTCTCCCATAAGAAATAGAATGAAACTCCCCACTTCCTGACTTTGGGGTTGGCCTTGTGATTTAGTTTAGCCAATGAGATGATATTAGACATGGGCTTGAGCAGTGGGGGCTATCCTTGTATGCCTCTGTTATCAATATAAGAACCGCTGCCCCTTAAGCCTGAGCCCCAGAATGAATACACATAGCAAAGATCAAAACCCAACCCGAAGTGAAGAACAAAGTCCAGCATGACCCTTAGCTTAAGTAGAAACCCAGACAAACTCACATCTGATGAACCAATACTGAGTCAACTTGCAGACATGTGAGAAATAAAAATTTTATTGCTCTTTCTCTACTCAGATTCTCTGGTTATTTCTTACATGGCAGTAACTGACCAATAGATGCTAATGATTTCCAAAATGCTTTTCTCTTTGCCTAACTGTTCTCTTAAGTCCCACTGCCACTGGCTACTCAACATTTCTCATATTTCAAACTTGGCATGTCCAACACTGAGATCCTGACATTCTTCCTCAAACCTACTCCTGTCTTCCTTGTCTAATTATTGGCACATCATATTTCCTGTTGCTCAATACAAAAACCCTTTGAGTCATCTTTGATGATTTTCTTTCCCTCACTCCTACTTTTAATCTTTTAATAAATCCTGAAGACTCTATATTCAGGACGTGAATACTTGCTTTCGTTTTCATTACTTTAATGTTAGTAGCAACCTTTGTATTACTTAAAAAACTAAAAGCAATAAATAGCTTTTAAATCCTTTAAAAGGGGGAAAATAAACCCATTCCTTCTTTAAGGATGGCTTACTTTCTGAGGGCAAGAGAAATGAACCCCTGCTGAAGTTGCTGCCTGGTATGCTCCTTACACTGTAAGCAGGCAAGGTTTTCCTTTCAATTCACAGGGTCTCTATTTCTCCAGGGTCTTTACAGCTACCAGTGACATGAACTACACAAAGTGGGGGTGGGGTGGAATCATGGAGATGAGAAGGTAGCAGCTGCTCTACAAATTACTGAGGACGCCCTGCTGCTGCTGCTGCTGCTAAGTCGCTTCAGTCCTGTCTGACTCTGTGCGACCCCATGGACTGCAGCCTACCAGGCTCCTCTGTCCATGGGATTTGCTAGGCAAGAGTACTGGAGTGGGTTGCCATTGCTTTCTTCGCAGGATGCCCTAGAGCATGTTATTTCACCTTAGGTAGAAAAAAGAAAAGAGAGGCGGGTGGGGGGAGAGACAGGTTATGTAGATTTAGTAAATTAAGTGCTTTCCCATTGGTGGGGGACAGAGAACATGAAGAAGACACTGATTTTATTTGGGATAATAAACACTGTCTTGCGCAAGTAGATGTATAGGTGTGTTTCTTTGTCTGCCAACTGATTTAAGGCGTGTGGGTGTCTGAGCATTTGGCTTAGAGCTGAAAATGCCACACTGAGGTTTATCTTTGCTCTGTAGGAATCTCTCAAATTGGCAGAAGCAAACAAACACCATATTAAATGGAGTTCCTGCTCCTCTGTAAAACTTAAAACAAATAGGCTGGAACTCTACAGCTGTGGGTGACTCAGACTCACAAAACTTCAAAAACAGCCTCTCTGTTCTCCTTTTCACTCTATCAGTAGCAAATTGATTAGACTGCTTTCCCATTATCCCAAGCATTCCATACGTTAATAGTCTTTGTGTGCTGGAAAAGGCTGGGGCCCTCACACAGAGAGAGGTCATCCTGGACTGATGATTCTAGATATTGAAAACAATCATTAACATCTCAGAGGAAAAAAAAATTCATGTAAATTAAACCAGGTAATTTATGCAATTATTACTAATTGATCCATTGTCATCAGTCTAGTCCTTTAATACCTGACATACATATATATATATATATTTGTACATATATATGCTGCATAAATGTCATATATATATACACACACAAACACATACATTATCTATTTCTGCAAAAAGTGTTCATACATTATATATACATATTTTTCATACCTACAAACACCTAATCTATAATGATGAAAAAGAAGCTAGAATATTAAAATTTATGACAGCAAAGGACAAAAGTGTCCCCCAAACAGGTAATTAGAAAGAAACCCAATTATCAAAGTAGGTGCTAAAATATTTGAATCATATGAAGTTACAAAGTTTAGTGAGAAACAGTCTGAGAATAAAATGGCAAAGATCAATGATTCAACTTGCAATGCTTTGTTAACCAGGACTTTCAAATTAAACAATGATTAAGGTATAATTATATCACTCCTTTAATTTTATTTTAAACCAAGTTGCTTCAGTCCTATGTGTCTCTTTGTGACCCCATGGACTGTAGCCCGCCAGGCTCCTCTGTCCATGGAATTCTCCAGACAAGAATACTGGAGTGGGTTGCCATGCCCTCCTCCAGGGGATCTTCCCAACCCAGGGATTGAACCCATGTCTCTTTTATCTCCTGCATTGGCAGGTGGGTTCTTTACCACTAGTGCCACCTGGGAAGGCCTAGCATTATGGAGAGGTCAGAATTTAGCAGAATTAAGACTATTTTTCAAATTCTAGAGATTAATGTCAGTATGGTGACCTCTGTCAGATTCTTAAACATTAGTATGTAAGACTTGCTGTGCCTACAGATATGTATATTGTAAATTATGAAACTTTTATTTTCTTTAGGGTGCAAAGATTTCATCATTATAACAATCCATGTGCCATTGGGAATACTCTTTGTTCTGTGGCTGTGATTTTTGAATTGTCATCTACATTCTTGAGGATTAATGATGTTCTGGTTTCTTGAAGCTGAGCTACGAAATCTCAACAAAAACTGACATTCTCAGTACTGCCTATTTTGAGCAGCATGGTGAGTCTACATAGAAACCAGATTTATTAAATGTTCCATGAATTACACCTTAAAGAAAAGAAGAAAAGAGATATCTTTCTATGTGGCTAAGCTAGCCATTTATCACAATTAAAAAAAAAAATTCAGATACAGAATAAAAAGGATATCCAACCTATGCATTGATGAAGCCATAGATGAAACACCAGATGTGCCTGAGATCTAAACTCTGTGCTTGAAGAGGCTGCCTTTGTAGCTGACATGAAATGCAGATTATATCAGAGTTCTACAACCATCTTTCCCCTCCTATTCATAAGTTTTCTATTACCTGCTGGACTGTTGTATTACTGGTTGTAACATACAGGGCTTTGTACAGAAAGACCATCCACAAAATAAGCAGCTCTTTATCCATCTGCTTGCAAAACCAGCTTTCAGAAACTAAATGCACTGCTTCCCAGGATGGAACAATTTTATCCGGTTACTAATGGGAAAAATGAAATATTGGTAGGAAAAAACTTCCTATTCTTTTGAGCCTTCACATTCCTTGAATATCAACAGGTTTTTGGTTTTTTCCAATGCTGTCGAGGCATATTTTCCTTTAATCATTTTAAATTCTAAAAATTGTGGGCAACAAACTTGGAAGAAACTGGGAAATCAAAAATATGCAATCTGTCTCTTTATTAATAGATTTTAGCGAAAAATGTAAAGTGACCCATTAGACTCCTAAGCACTCTGACTCTTCTGTAATCTATGAAGTTAATCATAATTAAAATTACAATATTAGATATTTGGTTGGTGTAAGAGAAATAAACTCAATCTTTATAATGATAACACTATTAAAGCATAAGGGACATTTTCTGTTGTGAAGCAAAATATGTTTCTTATATTTTTTATTCTTTGGGATCATAACTTGAGACTGCTTGATTGACATTTTGTCAGTAATTCTTACAGTAACATAAGTCATCGTGTCTGCTAGGTTCATTCTCTTCCAAGGTGTTGTTTGAATCCAGTAAGTTAGTGGTTCTGATGGCTAGTGTTACCCAATTGAAAAGATAGCTTTTTCAGATAACCTATGTTAAAAAGAAATATATACAATAAAATGGTGAAATAAAAGAGTAGTTTGAAGAGAATGGTTAGTTTACTCACCAGCATTGCCACTTTCTAAATTTGAAACTGTACTGTGCAGGAAAACATAAAAATTAGAATGAGAAAGAGTGTCTTTTGCTGCCAGACTCTGAAAACATAATTAAATAAACAATGAATCTTCCTATATGTAGCAATATGAAGTTCACTTAAACCAGAATAATGCCTCAAACTGTATTCATTTTGCTAAAACTGGGTCATACTTTAATATAGATTTTTAAAGAGCAGCTCTCAATTACAAGGACAGATTTTTAAAATAAATGTCATCACACCCAAATGAAGGCATTTTTCAATTTTATAGTAATGGAGAATATTGAGTTACCACTTCCAATCTTAGAAAAGGGGTTCTCAAAATGCAGTCCAGAGACTTCTGTGAGTGAGTGTTAGATACTCAGTCGTGTCCGACTTTGCGATCCCATGGACTGTAGCCCACCAGGCTTCTCTGTCCATGGAATTCTCCAGGCAAAAATACTGGAGTGGGTTGCCAGTTCCCTTCTCCAGGGAATATTCCCAACCCAAGAATCAAACCCAGGTCTCCTGCACTGAAGGCAGATTCTTTAGCATTTGAGCCACTAGGGAAGCCCCTGGGAGTCCCTGAAAGCCTTTCAGGGGGTCTATTAGCTCAAAATTATTTCATAATAATACTAAGATATTATTTTGTTATCCATTCATTTTCTCATGGATGTAGAGTGAAATATTCCAGAGGTTCAGGATTTGCTATTACAATAGAAATAGATACGAGATTCCAGCTGTCTTTTCTAAATCAGACATTATTGAGATTTGTGAAAATGCCCAAACAAGGAAACTCTTCCCATTAGTTATTTTTGTTTTAGGAAACATTTCTAACAAAAATATGCTGTTTATGTTAATATTCAATTGGTTTATTATTGCTATTTTAAGTTTCAAAAATTTAGTGCCTCAATTTTAATTTCTAATACAGTAAATATTGATAGGTTTAGACCACATTTTAAAAAATTATGGGGATCCTCAGTCATTTTTATGTATGTTTAAGAAACTCTGCCTTAAAACATTCTTGACCTTTAAGACATTTTTCTTCCAGAAATCTTATAAATTAAGAAGAATACTAAATGCAGGTATCAGTCCCGAAATTTCCTTTATATCTGCTTTTCTTACCTAAAACAATGTGGTCCCTCAACAGGAGTTCAGGAAATACAAATTGATAAGACAACATTTTAATTGTGGAAAAGAGTAAAACCAATACAGGTTTCTAGGAGTTTGGCAACTGCAAAAACCTCCCTGGAGGTAATTTTATCAAAATTGTATCATTTCCTCCAATCATATTTTTCCTCGCAGTGTGGTAAACTGTTTATAAAAATAATATTCTATGCACTGCTCAAGATAATGAGTCTGCCATGCCTAAAAGTAGTGATAGATGATGTCTGGGTGAGAACTTGCATTTTTATTTATTCAGTGAGTTCTCTGCCCTTTCCCCAGCAATGCCATAATGTAGCTAGTATAAAGCTGCCTTGGTTATGTTTAATATCATCCTACTCAATATATGAAGACCAAGGCTCTTCCCAAAATAGAAGCCAGAAATTAAAAGTCAGTTTAAACCGCTTCTAAAAAATGCTGTCATACTTGTTCTAATCTAACATATTCTCATTTGAATTAAAACCAAGGACTTATAAACTGAGATTGTTCAGTATATCTAACATTTTCTCAGGCAGATTCTCACAAGATGATAAATATTCAACACTGAATTTTGCTCCCAGACTTGGGTGTAGGTTTGCTTCTTTTCATTACTAATATTTAGATAGGTGTTAGCCTTTTACTACCAACTTAGTTTCAGATATCATCTTGATATTCTAAATCTAACCTATATATATATTCTGAAGAGTAACTCCAAACAAAGCAGTATTTCCCTTTTTTTGGACTGGTCAGTAATTGTGCCATTCTGTTCGCTACTGCTCTAGAAGGAAAGAAATTTCTAACTAGTTGGGAATAACCAACTTTAGTTTGCCAGACTACAGTCGCCTTAGATAAATTCAGTCATTAAGTGATCCAGGTGTAGGATAACATTCTCTCTTAACAACATGACTTCAACTGGAATCTTCTGGATGATCTTTTAACAACTACAGGATGGTATGATGAGTAGAAACTACATAGTTCAGTTCAGTTTAGTTCAGTGGCTCAGTAGTGTCCGACACTTTGCAACCCCATGGACTGCAGCACACCGGGATTCCCTGTCCATCAGCAAATCCCGGAGTTTACTTAAACTCATGTCCATCAATTCAGTGATGGCATCCAACCATCTCATACTCTCTTGTCCCCTTCTCCTCCTGCCTTCAATCTTTCCCAGCATCAGGGTCTTTTCCAGTGGGTTCTTTGAATCAGAAGGCCAAAGTATTGGAGATTCAACTTTATCATCAGTCCTACCAATGAATATTCAGGACTGATTTCCCTTAAGATTTGACTGGTTGGATCTCCTTGCAGTCCATGGGACTCTCAAGAGTCTTCTCCAACACCACAGTCCAAAAGCATCAATTGTTCAGCGATGAATTTTCTTTATAGTCCAACTCTCACGTCCATACATGACCACTGGAAAAACCATAGCTTTGAGTAGGACTTTTGTTGGCAAAGTAATGTCTCTGCTTACTAGTATGCTGTCTAGGTTGGTCATAGCCTTTCTTCCAAGGAGCGTCTTTTAATTTCATGGCTGCAGTCACCATCTGCAGTGATTTGGGAGCCCAAAAAAATAAAGTCTGTCACTGTTTCCATTGTTTCCCCATCTATTTGCCACAAAGTGATGGGACCAGATGCCATGATCTTAGTTTTCTGAATGTCAAGTTTTAAGTCAGCTTTTTCACTCTCCTCTTTCACTTTCATGAAGACGCTCTTTAGTTCTTTACTTTCTGCCGTAAGGGTGGTGTCATCTGCATATCTGAGGTTATTGATATTTCTCCTGGCAATTTTGATTCCAGCTTGTACTTCATTCAGCCCAGCATTTCACATGCTGTACTCTGCATATAAGTTAAATAAGCAGGGTGACAATATACAGCCTTGACATACCCCTTTCCCAACTTGGAACCAGTCTGTTGTTCCATGTCGAGTTGTAACTGTTGCTTCTTGACCTGCATATAGATTTTTCAGGAGGCAGGTCAGGTGGTCTGGTGTTCCCATTTCTTTCAGAATTTTCCACAGTTTGTTGTGACCCACACTTCAACAGCTTTGGCATAGTCAATAAAGCAGAAGTAGATGTTTTTCTGGAACTCTCTTTCTTTCTTGATGATCCAACAGACGTTGGCAATTTGATATCTGGTTCCTCTGCCTTTTCTAAATCCAGCTTGAACATTTGGAAGTTTACAGTTCACATATTGTTGAAGCCTAGTTTGGCGACTTTTGAGCATTACTTTGCTAGCATGTGAGATGAGTGAAATTGTTCAATAGTTTGAACACTCTTTGGCATTGCCTTTCTTTGGAATTGGAACGAAAACTCACCGTTTCCAGTGCTGTGGCCACTGCTGAGTTTTCCAGATTTGCTGGCATATTGAGTGCAGCCCTTTCACAGCATCATCTTTTAGTATTTGAAATAGCTCAACTGGAATACCATCACCTCCACTAGCTTTGTTCATAGTGATGCTTCCTAAGGCCCACTTGACTTCACATTCCAGGATGTCTGGCTCTAGGTGAGTGATCACACCATCGTGGTTATCTGGGTCATGAAGATCTTTTTTGTATAGTTCTTCTGTGTATTATTCCCACCTCTTCTTAATATCTTCTGCTTCTGTTAGGTCCATGACATTTCTGTCCTTTATTTTGCCCATCATTGCATGAAAATTTCGCTTCGTATCTCTAATTTTCTTGAAGAGGTCTTTCCCATTCTATTTTTTTCCTCTATTTCTTTGCATTGATTGCTGAGGAAGGCTCTCTTATCTCTCCTTGATATTCTTTGGAATTCTGCATTCAAATGGGTATATCTTTCCTTTTCTCCTTTGCGTTTTGCTTCTCTTCTTTTCTCAGCTATTTGAAAGGCCTCCTCAGACAACCATTTTGCCTTTTTGCATTTCTCTTTCTTAGGGATGGTATTGATCACTGCCTCCTGTACAATGTTACAATCCTCCATCCATAATTCTTCTCGCACTATTTGAAACCTCCACTGTATAATCATAAGGGATTTGATTTAGGTCATACCTGAATGGTCTAGTGGTTTTCCCCACTTTCTTCAATTTAAGTCTGAATTTGGCAATAAGGAGTTCATGATCTAAGCCACAGTCAGCTCCCAGTCTTGTTTTTGCTGACTGTACAGAGCTTCTCCATCTTTGGCTGCAAAGAATATAATCAATCTTATTTCAGTATTGACCATCTGGTGATGTCCATGTGTAGGGCCTTCTCTTGTGTTGTTGCAAGAGGATGTTTGCTATGACCAGTGCATTCTCTTGGCAAAACTCTATTAACCTTTGTCTTGTTTCATTTTGTACTCCAAGGCCAAATTTGCCTGTTACTCCAGGTATTTCTTGACTTCCTACTTTTGCATTCCAGTCCCCTATAATGAAAAGGACATCTTTTGGGGGTGTTAGTTCTAGAAGGTCTTATAGGTCTTCTTAGAACCACTCAACTTCAGCTTCTTCAGCATTACTGGTTGGGGCATAGACTTGGTTTACTGTGATATTGAATGTTTTGCCTTGGAAATGAACAGAGATCATTCTGTCATTTTTGAGATTGCATCCAAGTACTGCATTTCAGATTCGTTTGTTGACTATGAGGGCTACTCCAATTCCTCTAAGGGATTCTTGCCCACAGTAGTAGATATAATGGTCACCTGAGTTAAATTCATCCTTTCCAGTCCATTTTAGTTCACTGATTCCTAAAATGTCAATGTTCACTCTTGCCATCTCCTGTTTGACCACTTTCAATTTACCTTGATTCATGGACCTAACATTCCAGGTCCCTATGCAATATTGCTCTTTACAACCATGGAGTATACTTCCATCACCAGTCCCATCCACAACTGAGTATTGTCTTTGCTTTGGCTTTGTCTCTTCATTCTTTCTGGAGTTATTTCTCCACTGTTCTCCAGTGGACCTACAGACTTGGGGAGATCATCTTTCAGTGTCCTATCTTTTTGCCTTTTCATACTGTTAATGGGGTTCTCAAGGCAAGAGTACTGAAGTGGCTTGCCATTTCCTTCTCCAGTGGACCACGTTTTGTCAGAACTCCCCGCCATGACCCGTGCTTCTTGGGTGGCCCTATATGTTATAGGCTCATAGTTTCATTGAGTTGGACAAGACTGTGGTCCATGTGATCGTTTGATTAGTTTTCTGTGATTATGGTTTTCATTCTGTCTGCCCTCTGAGCCATAAGGATAAGAGGCTTATGGAAGCTTCCTGATCAGATAGACTGACAGGGGGAAACTGGGTCTTGTTCTGATGGGTGGGGCTATGCTCAGTACCTCTTTAATCCAAATTTCTCTTGATGGGGCTTGGTTGTATACCCTCTCTGTTGTTTGACCTGAGGCCAAACTATGGTGGAGATAATAAACATAATGGTGACCTCCTTCAAAAGGTCCCATGCATGCACTGCCACACTCAGTGCCCCTGACCCTGCAGCAGGCCACTGTCAATCCATGCCTCTGCCAGAGATTCCTGGACTCTCACAGGCAAGTCTGGGTCAGTCTCTTGTGGGGTCATTGCTCCTTTCTCTTGGGTCCTGGTGCACACAAGGTTTTGTTTATGGCTTCCAAGTTCTGTTTCCCCAGTCTTATGTAAGTTCTGGTGGCTCTATGGTGGGGTTAATGGTGACCTCCTCCAAGAGGGCTTATGCCATACCCAGTTCTGCTGCACCCAGAGCCCCTACCTCTGCAGCAGACCACTGCTGACTCATACCTCTCCAGGAGACACTCAAACACTCAAAGGCAGGTCTGATTCAGTCTCTGTGGGGTCTCCTGGTGTGCACAAGGTTTTGTTTGAGCCCTCTGAGCATTCTGGCAGGTATGGGGTTTGATTCTAAACGTGATTTCATCCCTCCTACCATCTTGCTGGGGCTTCTCCTTTGCCCTTGGACATGGGGTATATTTTTTTGATGGGAGCCAACATTCTCCTGTTGATGGCTGTCCAGCAGCCAGTTGTAATTTTAGAGTTCTCACAGGAGATGAGAGCACAATCTTCTACTCTGCCAACACTCAAGCTAGATAGAGCTAGAAAAACCTCTATTTCCTTCAAGCTTTGATATGAGATTTACTAGCTTATATGTCATTATCAAGTTAATTTTAACCATGAGTCCCAGTTTTCTTTATGTAATATGGAGATAACAAAGTCTATCTGGATGGACAGTTAAGAGGCTATATGGAAAATCCCAGCACATTGATGGGCACATGGTAGACAATTAATAAATTACAATTATTACATGGCTAATAAGGTGTTTTTTTCTGTAATTTACTTTAAAGTGTCTGTTAATCTATAGAGTTTAAAGAAAACTGGAAGTGATGAAACAAATTTGCCTAAGCAGTCTGAAAACCTGATGGAAGGAATGGGATCAAGAACTCCATCTGCTTTTTGAAGGTAAAAGGTTCTGAATTTGTTCATATAGACTAGGATGACAGGACCATGCATGTTAAATATATAAATAAATGCAAGTCTGCCCTGTGGCTGCAGGAAATAAAAATCTCTTTTACAGCTGCCATAGAGGCCCTTTGGCTTTAGAACATGACTTCTACATTCACAATTAACTACACTATACCTATTATTTTCCTTTCAAAGTCTCCTGCATCATTAAAATGGTTAACCTACTTTATTAGCCTTAAAAGTATCACTGTCCCATAATAATCTAGTACCACAGGTACTTCATGTCTAAAGTCTTTCCTTCTAACTACTCTTCTTCCCAATTAATCACAAGTTAAAGTTTGATGTAATGATGATGTCATTGCATGCCAGAAGTTGATGTCCCACCACTCTCACCAGGAAAGGGGTCCTTATGTGTTTTACACAGATGCGCAGGCCTCCTCCTAGCTTATCCTAAGAGTTTTCTTCCTAGAACCTCTCTGGTTTCCTAGAAAACAGATCCTGAGGCAAGGATTAACTACCAGTAATTTATCTGGAGGCGGAATTCTAAGAAAACAAAGCAGAGAATAAGGAAATGAAACAATGTGCTGTGTGAATGCACAGAGTTCTACTTCAGGAGAATTCTATCAACTGCACATGCTTATCTATGTGAGAAATCTATGAAAAAGGGTGAATGGAGATATCGTGCCTTGAAAAATTCCACTGAAGAGAGAAGACTAATTTATCCACCCAGTTTCTTTTTATCTCCTGTCTTCAAATGGTCAAAATTTCCCCCAGTTGGATTTAATTCCCTCATAGTTTTGGACCACATCATCCAGCCCCTTTGGCATTCAGGTGGAAGACAAGTCCATGCTCTTCAACAACAGATTGTTACCCAAGTCCAGAAGTGATAAGATAAACTAAATACTCAAGATGACATTGGTCTCAGAGGACAAGAACACTGGTTAGTAAGTTGTTGGTCATCTGTGGTCATTGCTGGGGTGGAGTATTACAGCTCAGATTCCAGGGGATAGTTGAGCCAAGAAACTCTGAAAAATTACAAAACATATATATAGGTTGCTAAAATTTGCTCAAGATGCATTTAAAAAGCACAAAATAAGACATAAGAGGGAAATCTCTCACACCTAGTATTTGAGACTGTTTATAATCTCAGGGTGAATGACAATCATGAAATGCTCCAGCAGGCAACAAGGAAAGGTGAGAAACAGAGGGCTGTGTAGGTAAACCTCCTGACCACTTTGCAGATGACTGGGAAAGAGAAGTTGGCTCATATTCAAGACTAAAGACCATATTATAGAGGAGTGAAGAAAACAGGCTTCTTAGTTTAAATGAAGCCATTCAAGATCTGGATGTTCAATCACGGACACTCCCTACTAGCATCTTCCGGTTACTAAAAGGTGGGGAAAAGAAGGAAGAACTTGCTCAGAGCAAAAGGAGAGGAGAAAACAGTAGAAAGGGTGATAAACAACACTAGCAAAAGGCATACCACAGCTGCTGCTGCTGCTGCTAAGTCGCTTCAGTCGTGTCCGACTCTGTGCGACCCCAGAGACGGCAGCCCACCAGGCTCTCCCGTCCCTGGGATTCTCCAGGCAAGAACACTGGAGTGGGTTGCCATTTCCTTCTCCACAGCAGTCCTTCTCAAACTTTTATGTGCATACACATAATCCAAGAATCTTATTAAAATACAGATTCTGATTCGGTGGTCCTGGATTGGGATCTGAGATTTCACCTATAAAAATTTCAGAGTTAATGCTGATACTAATGATCTGAAGATCACATTTGTAATATTACAAGATACTATGTAGTACTAATAGTTTTTAAAAATGATGCCTAATACTACCAGAAAAATCCTGAGAGAGCTGCAATTGTTTCCAGAAAATATGATTAAGAGTTTTTCTTTTTCTTTTTTAATAATCTGGTGAACAGCTGGTTTTTGAGATCACATCACAAAATGTACAAAACCAATCTATTACCAGTGCGTGCATGAGAAGCATAGGCAAATGTTTGGAAAATTTGCAAATGAAAATAAAAACTGTACTATTACAAAAAGTGAAAGGAATCTAGGGAAAGTTGGGTGACAGTAAAGGAGCTTGAGGAATGATCTGCTCTTGGCACCAACAGAGCAGTCTTATGCCAAATGGGATTGCAGCCTCTATGTCCAATGATGTATGAAGTGGAGGGAAGAACTGGTGATGCAGATGGAAGGAACTGTGGTCTCAGTATTTGTGGGTATTGGTTGCAAGTGGCTTCTAAATCATTTAAATGGAGAAATCTAATCCTGACCTCCACGAAAATCAAAGAGATTAGAACAATGTAGATTGAGTACAGGTATATCTCATTTTATTGTGTTTTACTTTATTGCACTTTGCAGATACTGTTTTTTTAGCTATTAATAATTGAAGTTTTGTGGCAACCCTGAGTGGAGCAAGACTATGTGTGCCATGTTTCCAATAGCACTTGCTCACTCCATGTCTCTGTGTCATATTTTAGAAATTCTCACAATATTTCAGATTTTTTTCATTATTATTAATTGTAGAGATCTGTGATGTTTGATGTAACAGTTGTAATTGTCTGGATGTGCCACAAACCACACTCATATAAAATGGCAAACTTCACCAATAAATACCATACTATATGGTATTTATGACTTCTTCATCAACCAAGTATTCCTCCACCCATATCCCTCTCCTCTGGTCCCCCTATTCCCTGAACTATGCTGAAATTAGGTCAGTTAATAACCCTACAATTACCTCGAAGTATTCAAGTGAAAGGAAGAGTCATGTGTCTCTCACTTTAAGTCAAAAGCTTGAAATGATTAAATTTAGTGGGGAAGGCATGTTAAAAGCCAAAATAGACCAAAAGCTGGCCTCTGGCACCAGTCAGCCAAGTTGTGAATGCAAAGAAAGTTCTTGAAGGAAATTAAAAGTGCTGGTCCAGTGAGCACATGAATGATAAGCAAGTGAAACAGCCTTATTTCTGATATGGAGAAAAATTTAATAGTCTGGATTAGATAATCAAGCCAGTTACAAAATTCTCTTAAGCCAAAGCCAAATCCAGAGCAGGATCCTACTTCTCCTTCGATTCTAAGAAGCCCGAGAGAAGTAAGGAAACTAGAAAAAAATGTGACACCAGCAGAGGTTTGTTCCTGAGTTTTAAGGAAGCCATCTCCATAACACTGAAATACAAAATGACGCAGCAAATGCTGTTGTAGAAACTGCAGCAAGTTATCTAGAAGAGCTAGTTAAGATAGCTCAATGAAAGTAGCTACACTGAGTAAGAGATTTCCAATATAGATGGGACAATCTTATATTGGAAGAAGATGCCATTTAGGACTATCATGCTAGAGAGGAGAAGTCAATGCTTGGCTTTATAACTTCAAAGAACAGGCTGACTCTCTTGTTAGAGGCTAATGCAGTTGAATTTCATGCTTCTGAAAACCCCAGGGCCCTTAAAAATTATGCTATATCTACTCTGCCTATGATCTATGAATGGAAGGCTTGGATGAAAACAAAATCCGGATGACAGCACATTTATTTATAACACAATTTACTGAATATTTTAAGCCCACTGTTGAGATCCACTACCCAGAAAAAAAAAATAATTCTTTCAAAGTATTACTGTTCATTGACAGTGCAGCTTGTCACCCAAGAGCTCTCATGCAGATGTGCATAAGATTCATGTTGTTTTCACACCTGCTAACACAACATCCATTTTGCAACCCAGAGAGCAAAGAAAAATTTTGACTTTCAAGACCCACTCTTTAAGAAATACATTTCAGAAGACTATAGCTGCCGTAAATAGTGATTCCTCTGGTGGATTTGGGCAAAGTCAATTGAAAACCTTCTGGAAGTCCCCATGCTAGATGCCATTAAGAACATGAATGAGTCAAGAGAAGAGGTCAAAGTAGCAACATCAATAGGAATTTACAAAATATTGATTCCAGCCCTAATGGATTGAACTTGAGATGTTCAAGACTTCAGTGCAGGAAGTAATTGTAGCTTTGTGCTACAAAGAGCAAAAAAACTAGAACTAGAAGATGTGACTGGATTGGTAAAATCTCATGATAAACTAAAACAGATGAGGAATGGCTTCTTATGGATGAGCAAAGAAAGTGTTTTCTTGATATGGAATGTATTCCTGGTGAAGATACTACGATTGTTGAAATGACAACCAAGAATTTAGAATGTTACACAAACTTAATAAAGTGGTGAGAGGGTTTGAGGAAATTGACTCATTCTGCAGCAAACTTCCTTGTTGTCTTATTTTAAGAATTTGTCTCAGCCACAACAGCCTTTAGCAACCACCACCTTGACCCATCAGCAGCCATCAATATCAAAGCAAGACCTTCCACCAGCAAAAAGATTACCACTCTGAAGGCTCAGATGATCATTAGCTTTCTTTTAGCAATAAAGCATTTTCAATTAAGGTATATACATTGTTTTTTTAAACACAATGCTATTGCACACTTAACAGACTACAGTATACTGTAAATTAACTTCTATATGCATTGACAAATGAAAAATTCATGTGACTCACTTTACTGTGATATTCACTGATTGCCATGGCCTGAAACCAAACCCTCAATGTCTCTGAGGTACACTTGTACAATAATCATTATGTCTCTCAATTGTTTGCTTGTGTCACTAGAATTCCCTGACAGACAAAAGATTTTAAAAGAAGAGGAAAAAACTGTTCAAAATTTTGAACCCAGATCCAAGAAACTCTGTGTGTGGAGCGGTAGGGTAGAGGCTGGAGCTTTATTTGTCAAGATTGACTTTGAGGACTTCCCTGGTGGTCCAGTGGCTAAGATTCTGCACTCCCAATGCAGGAAGCCTGGTTCAATCCCTCATCAGGGAACTAGATCCCACATGCAGCAACTAAGACCCAGCACAGCCAAACAAATAAAAAGATAAATAAATAAATACTTTTATTTAAAAAAGATTAACTTTGACCCCCTTTAAACGTTTGCCTAGTGTTTTGCATAGCAGACTTGAGCAGAAGCTTACATGAAAATAGGAGTAGAAAAGATACAATTCCTTTATTATCCATTTGCTCTTCAGAGAGAAATACAACTGGGTCCTGTAACTTAAATTCAGAAAAGTCTGTTCCTAGGGATTTCTCAATACTTAAAAGGTGAAAGGGAAAAAACCAAAAAGAAAAAACTGAGAAGCTATCAATTGAGAAAAAGGATTTTCTCCTCTACATAGACACGGTGTGGTCTACGTGGATCTTCATGGCTGACAATATCCAGACACTTGGAACTGATCTGTGTGTGAAAGTTGCTCAGTTGTGTCTGACTCTTTGTGAGTCCATGGACTATATAGTCCATGGAATTCTCTAGGCCAGAATACAGGGGTGGGTAGCCATTCTAGAAAGAGTGAAAACATTAACGCATGCTTTGTTAAGATCCTGCTAATACTTTCTTAATGAAATAATCATGCTGAGTGCCTAACTTCATTTCTTTCTCCCACTGTGCAGAAATAGGACAAAAGTTCCTCAGAATTTCTAGAACAATTATACAAGGAACCCTGTGAATGGAATTGATGCAACTCAAATACTGAATAACAGCTTTTCTGGATTTAACAACTTATGAAATAAAAATATCAAAATCTGTATTTCAGAACCAGATGCTATCTTTCGATCTTCAAACTGCACTTAATAATGTATCTTTCCTTGATGTTCTACGGGTACCTCAAACTCAACACATTTAAAATTATACTCATTATACCACCAAAACTTGTGTTGTTTTTTTTTTTTCTTTTTTCTTTCTTACATTTTTTTCCAGTGTCAACATCATATACTGAAAAAAATCATAAGTCAAGGACTTGCCTTAGCTTCCTCCTTTTCATCTCCTATATCCAAATCTTAAGTGACTCTAAAAACAAAAAAACTCTCTACTGCATATAAAATTTCCATTATTTAAGATCTCATTTATCTTCCAATGAGACTACTGCAGCAACCTTCTAACTAATTTCTCTATCTCTAGCCTCACTGTCCCCCTCTCCCAGATATCTCAATACTGTTACCAATCTATAGCATAAGTCCGGTCATGTCTTCCACCTGGAGCTAAGATTTGTACTGATTCCTTATTTTGCATTGTTGAGGAGGAAGAAATTTTCTTCTACCTTTCTAGGTTCTTCCAGCTGGTCTAGAATTAAACTGACATGAAAGAGACTAATAGGAGAAAATCAAACAAATGTATTTAATAACATGTATACATTGGAGAGACCCAGCAAAACTGAGTAACTCACCAAAATGACAGAAACTCTCACTTTGAAAACTGTCTCAATTACAGGAGAAAAACTATTTAAAAATCCAACATATGGAGGCTGAACAACACGCTGCTGAATAACCAACAAATCACAGAAGAAATCAAAAAAGAAATCAAAATTTGCATAGAAATGAATGAAAATGAAAACACAACAACCCAAAACCTGTGGGACACGGTAAAAGCAGTCCTAAGGGGAAAGTTCATAGCAATACAGGCACACCTCAAGAAACAAGAAAAAAGTCAAATAAATAACCTAACTCTACACCTAAAGCAACTAGAAAAGGAAGAAATGAAGAACCCCAGGGTTAGTAGAAGGAAAGAAATCTTAAAAATTAGAGCAGAAATAAATGCAAAAGAAACAAAAGAGACCATAGCAAAAATCAACAAAACCAAAAGCTGGTTCTTTGAAAGGATAAATAAAATTGACAAACCATTAGCCAGACTCATCAAGAAACAAAGGGAGAAAAATCAAATCAATAAAATTAGAAATGAAAATGGAGAGATCACAACAGACAACACAGAGATACAAAGGATCATAAGAGACTACTATCAACAATTATATGCCAATAAAATGGACAACGAGGAAGAAATGGACAAATTCTTAGAAAAGTACAACTTTCCAAAACTCGATCAGGAAGAAATAGAAAATCTTAACAGACCCATCACAAGCACGGAAATTGAAACTGTAATCAAAAATCTTCCAGCAAACAAAAGCCCAGGTCCAGACGGCTTCACAGCTGAATTCTACCAAAAATTTAGAGAAGAGCTAACACCTATCCTGCTCAAACTCTTCCAGAAAATTGCAGAGGATGGTAAACTTCCAAACTCATTCTATGAGGCCACCATCACCCTAATACCAAAACCTGACAAAGATCCCACAAAAAAAGAAAACTACAGGCCAATATCACTGATGAACATAGATGCAAAAATCCTTAACAAAATTCTAGCAATCAGAATCCAACAACACATTAAAAAGATCATACACCATGACCAAGTGGGCTTTATCCCAGGGATGCAAGGATTCTTCAATATCCGCAAATCAATCAATGTAATACACCACATTAACAAATTGAAAAATAAAAACCATATGATTATCTCAATAGATGCAGAGAAAGCCTTTGACAAAATTCAACATCCATTTATGATAAAAACTCTCCAGAAAGCAGGAATAGAAGGAACATACCTCAACATAATCAAAGCTATATATGACAAACCCACAGCAAACATTATCCTCAATGGTGAAAAATTGAAAGCATTTCCTCTAAAGTCAGGAACAAGACAAGGGTGCCCACTTTCACCATTACTATTCAACATAGTTTTGGAAGTTTTGGCCACAGCAATCAGAGCAGAAAAAGAAATAAAAGGAATCCAAATTGGAAAAGAAGAAGAAAAGCTCTCACTGTTTGCAGATGACATGATCCTCTACATAGAAAACCCTAAAGACTCCACCAGAAAATTACTAGAACTAATCAATGACTATAGTAAAGTTGCAGGATATAAAATCAACACACAGAAATCCCTTGCATTCCTATACACTAATAATGAGAAAACAGAAAGAGAAATTAAGGAAACAATTCCATTCACCATTGCAACGGAAAGAATAAAATACTTAGGAATATATCTACCTAAAGAATCTAAAGACCTATATATAGAAAACTATAAAACACTGGTGAAAGAAATCAAAGAGGACACTAACAGATGGAGAAATATACCATGTTCATGGATTGGAAGAATCAATGTAGTGAAAATGAGTATACTACCCAAAGCAATCTATAGATTCAATGCAATCCCTATCAAGCTACCAACAACATTCTTCACAGAGCTAGAACAAATAATTTCACAATTTGTATGGAAAAACAAAAAACCTCGAATAGCCAAAACGATCTTGAGAAAGAAGAATGGAACTGGAGGAATCAACCTACCTGACTTCAGGCTCTACTACAAAGCCACAGTTATCAAGACAGTATGGTACTGGCACAAAGACAGAAATATAGATCAATGGAACAAAATAGAAAGCCCAGAGATAAATCCACGCACATATGGACACCTTATCTTCGACAAAGGAGGCAAGAATATACAATGGATTAAAGACAATCTCTTTAACAAGTGGTGCTGGGAACTCTGGTCAACCACTTGTAAAAGAATGAAACTAGAACACTTTCTAACACCATACACAAAAATAAACTCAAAATGGATTAAAGATCTAAACGTAAGACCAGAAACTATAAAACTCCTAGAGGAGAACATAGGCAAAACACTCTCTGACATACATCACAGCAGGATCCTCTATGACCCACCTCCCAGAATATTGGAAATAAAAGCAAAAATAAACAAATGGGACCTAATTAACCTTAAAAGCTTCTGCACATCAAAGGAAACTATTAGCAAGGTGAAAAGACAGCCTTCAGAATGGGAGAAGATAATAGCAAATGAAGCAACTGACAAACAACTAATCTCGAGAATATACAAGCAACTCCTACAGCTCAACTCCAGAAAAATAAATGACCCAATCAAAAAATGGGCCAAAGAACTAAATAGACATTTCTCCAAAGAAGACATACAGATGGCTAACAAACACATGAAAAGATGCTCAACATCACTCATTATCAGCGAAATGCAAATCAAAACCACTATGAGGTACCATTTCACGCCAGTCAGAATGGCTGCAATCCAAAAGTCTACAAGTAATAAATGCTGGAGAGGGTGTGGAGAAAAGGGAACCCTCTTACACTGTTGGTGGGAATGCAAACTAGTACAGCCACTATGGAGAACAGTATGGAGATTCCTTAAAAAACTGGAAATAGACATGCCTTATGATCCAGCAATCCCACTGCTGGGCATACACACTGAGAAAACCAGGAGGGAAAGAGACACGAGTACCCCAATGTTCATTGCAGCACTGTTTATAATAGCCAGGACATGGAAGCAACCTAGATGCCCATCAGCAGATGAATGGATAAGCAAGCTGTGGTACAAATACACAATGGAGTATTATTCAGCCATTAAAAAGAATACATTTGAATCAGTTCTAATGAGGTGGATGAAACTGGAGCCTATTATACAGAGTGAAGTAAGCCAGAAAGAAAAACACCAATACAGTATACTAACGCATATATATGGAATTTAGAAAGATGGTAACAATAACCCTGTGTACGAGACAGCAAAAGAGACACTGATGTATAGAACAGTCTTATGGACTCTGTGGGAGAGGGAGAGGGTGGGAAGATTTGGGAGAATGGCATTGAAACATGTAAAATATCATGTATGAAATGAGTTGCCAGTCCAGGTTCGATGCACGATACTGGATGCTTGGGGCTGGTGCACTGGGACGACCCAGAGGGATGGAATGGGGAGGGAGGAGGGAGGAGGGTTCAGGATGGGGAACACATGTAAACCTGTGGCGGATTCATTTTGATATTTGGCAAATCTAATACAGTTATGTAAAGTTTAAAAATAAAATAAAATTAAAAAAAACAAAAAAGGAAAAAAAAAAAAAAAGAAAACTGTCTTCAGCTAAAGACAACGGCAGATGTTAGGGGTAGTGGTTTGGGATGCCAAAGAGGAGGAAGGCAATTCACAAGGGTGGGAATTTTGGTAAACAAATATTTGTTGGGTCAGCAGAGACAAGAGGACAGAGAGGAATTTTAACAGACTTGCTAGTTTCCTCCCTGTCTACACACCTAGTTCATACTGTAGTTTCCTATGGTGAGGGAGACACTGTTCCAGGTCTACATCTACATTTTTAAAGCAGTTAAGGGGAAAGAGCAAAGTTTCTTCTGAATCTCTTAGCCCTTGATTTTTTTCAGCTTGAATTATTAATAATCCACATGCCAAAGAGATATTTTGAGGGTGATAAATTTTTCTCCCCTGTAGCAAATCCCTTTAAGATTCCAAATGCTTTGAGATGAAATGTTCAGCTTTATGTGATTTTTTTACCTAACTAGACATCTCCCACTGCTCCAACAACTTTTGGTTCTGCCCTAACAAGCCGACTATAGATCAGCAAACACATCCTGCTCTGTTCCTTTCCATGTGCTGTAGTCTCTTCCTGGAATGACCTTTCTACCCAGCTTCCCACAATACCTGGAAATTTATGTTCATTTTCAAAACTCAGCATAACCATTATTGCCTAAGAGAAACCCCATACCCTACTCCCTACCCCTGAAAACACAAGTTAACCACTTCTCTTCTGAGCTACTTGTACATTTTATACATAGTTTTTTCATTATACTTGGTATATTCTATGGCAGTTTGTCCACATATCTATGCTTATTACTTGAACATGACACTAAAGGTAAGTATATTGACTATTCTTATCCACTTGTGTAAGCACTGTAAACTGACACACTTAATAAATCTGTAATATGTAAGTGCACACATATGTGAATACTTGCATGTAAAAATGAATGAGTTGACTAATGCTTATGAAGTCCTTTACAGTTTCAAGCTATCCAACTTTTTCTGGGTTTCTCTCTGTATCTAGCAATCATATTAATCCTCTGATGACAGGCTTTTATTCTTAATACAGTAACCAATCCTTACATGTAATAACAATAGCAACACAATTTAGAAACCTCAAAAAGATTTGCCAAATTGAATGTATTTTGTGAGTTTTTTTTTTTTCTCAACTACAAATGAAATATAAATGCAACTAAGTCAATTATGGCTTCCCTGGTGACTCACTGGTAAAGAATCTACCTGCTAAAGCAGGAGATGTAGAGTCAATCCCTGAGTCAGGAAGGGCACAAAACGCAGTCCCAACTGAGTCTGTGCCTTTGTGGAGTACCTGAGAACCTGAAACTGAGCGGCTTAGACCTGGGATGTGCACGCAACCCAGGGCCTGCTTTAAACAGTTCCCCTGCAGAGCAACCTGAAGCCTCAGCAGTGTAGACCAGGAAAGCACATGCCATGAGCAGGGGCAAACCCAGCGTGGCCCAGACACTGCGAGCACTCCCCACACAAGCCAGTGATATTAGTTTGCAGTGTTCCTCCCTCCCCGCAGCACAACTGAACAAGCGAGCCTAAATTAATGACCACTTTCATCTTCTTATGTCAGGGCAGAAATTAAACACTGAAGAGACTTGCAAACAGAGGAAGCCAAAATAAACAAAGAAGAGGGAACCGCTTTGGAAGTGACAAGTGCAACAAATTAAAACCCTGTAGCTAGCATTGACTACATTGGAAGGGGCCTATAGACCTTGAGAAGAAGTATAAGCTGGAACAAGGAAATATCTGAAACTGAACTGACCCCACACTGCCCTCAACAGCTCCAGAGAAATTCCTAGATATATTTTACTATTATCATTTTTAATTTTTTTAAGTTTTTTATTACTCCTTTAATTTTCATTTCTAAAATCTGCTATTACCTTCCCCAAAAAAGATTCTATTTTTAAAGCAAATTTCAAATATATATTTTTTATAATTTTTGCAATTTTTTTTAAATATTGTATTTTTGAGAGTCTAACCTCTACTCTAGATTTTTAATCTTTGCTTTTTGGTATTGGTTATCAATTTTGTACCATTAAGAATCCAATCTTCAGTACCCATTTTTACCTAGGAGTGTGATTACTGGTTTGATTGCTCTCTCCCCTTTTGACTCTCCTTTTTCTCCCCCAGGTCTCTTCCCTCTATCTCCTCCCTCCCGCTTCTCTTCTCTACTTAACTCTGTGAATCTCTTTGGGTGTTCCGGGCTGTGGAGAACACTTAGGGAACTGATTACTGTATAGATTGGTCACTCTCCTTTTGACTCCCCCCTCCTCTTCTCCTGGTCATCTCTATGTCCTTCCTCCCTCTTCTCTTCTCCATGTAACTTTGTGAACCTCTCTGGGTGTCCCTCACTGTGGAGAATCTATTCACCATTAACCTAGATGTTTTATCATCAGTGCTGCATGGTTGGAGAAGTCTTGAGGCTACTGTAAGAATAAGACTGAAAGCCAGAGGTAGGAGGCTTAAATACAAAACTTGAGAACACCAGAAAACTCCTGACTCGAGCAAACATTAATTGACAAGAGCTCATTCAAAGGCCTCCATACCTACACTGAAACCAAGCTCCACCCAAGAGCCAACAAATTTCAGAGCAAGACATACCAAGCTAATTCTCCAACAATTCAGGAACATAACCCTAAGCATTAAAATACAGATGGCCAAAAGTCACACCAAACCCATAGACACCTCAAAACTCACTACTGGACATGTCATTCCACTTCAGAAAGAAGAGATCCAGCTCCACCCACCAGAACACCAACACAAGCTTCCCTAACCAGGAAACCTTGACAAGCTACTTGCCCAACTCCACCCACAGGGAAGAACCTCCACAATAAAGAGGAACCACAAACGTTCAGCATACAGAAAGGCCACCCCAAACACAGCAACCTAAACAAGATGAAAAGGCAGAGAAATAATCATCAGGTAAAGGAACATGATAAAGCCCACCAAACCAAACCAAGGAGGAGGAGATAGGGAGTCTACCTGAAAAAGAATTCAGAATAATGATAGTAAAAATGATCGAAAATCTTGAAAACAAAATGGAGTTATAGGTAAATAGTCTGGAGATAAGGACTGAAAAGATGCAAGAAAAGTTTAACAAAGACCTAGAAAAAATTAAAAAGAGTCAATCAATACTGAATAATTCAATAACTGAGATCAAAAGCACTCTGGAGGGAACCAACAGTAGAACAATAGAAGCAGAAGATAGGATAAGTGAGGTAGAAGATAGAATGGTGGAAATAAATGAAGCAGAGAAGAAAAAATAATTAAAAGAAATGAGGACACCCTCAGAGACCTCTGGAACAATGTTAAATGCCCCAACATTCAAATCATAGGAGTCCCAGAAGAAGACGACCAAAAGAAAGGCCATGAGAAAATATTTGAGGAGATAATAGTTGAAAACTTCCCTAAAATGGGGAAGGAAATAGTCACCCAAGTCCAAGAAACCCAGAGAGTCCCCAAAAGGATTAACCCAAGGTGAAACACCCCAAGACATATCTTAATTAAATTAATGAAGATCAAATACAAAGAACAAATATTAAAAGCAGCAAGGGAAAAACAACAAATAACATACAAGGGGATTCCCATAAGGATAACAGCTGATCTTTCAATAGAGACTCTTCAGGCCAGAAGGGAATGGCAGGACATACTTAAAGTGATGAGAGAGAAAAACCTACAACCCAGATTACTGTAACCAGCAAGGATCTCATTCAAATATGAAGGAGAAATCAAAAGCTTTACAGACAAGCAAAAGCTGAGAATTCAGCACCACAAAACCAGGTCTTCAACAAATGCTACAGGATCTTCTAGACAGGAAACACAGAAAAGGTTTATAAACGTGAACCCAAAACAACAAAGTAAAAGGCAACAGGATCATATTTATCAATAATTACCTTAAATGTAAATGGGTTGAATGTCCCAACCAAAAGACAAAAGACTGGCTTAATGGATACAAAAACAAGAAGACCCCAATATATGTTGTCTACAAGAAAGCCACCTCAAAACAAGGGACACATACAGACTGAAAGTGAAGGGCTGGAAAAAGATATTTCACACGAATGGAGATCAAAAGAAAGCAGGAGTACCAATACTCATACTGGATAAAATAGACTGAAATAAAGGCCATGAAAAGAGACAAAGAAGGACACTACATAATGTTCAAAGGATCAATCCAAGAAGAATTAACAATTATAAATATATATGCACCCAACATAGGAACACTGCAGTATGTAAGGCAAATGCTAATGAGTATGAAAGGGGAAATTAACAGTAACACAATAATAGTGGGAGACTTTAATACCCCACTCACACCTATGGATAGATCAACTAAACAGAAAATTAGCAAGGAAACACAAACTTTAAATGATACAATAGATCAGTTATACCTAATATCTATAGGACATTTTACCCCAAAACAATTAATTTCACCTTTTTCTCAAGTGCACACAGAACCTTCTCCAGGATAGATGACATCCTGGGCCATAAATCTAGCCTTGGTAAATTCAAAAAAAATGAAATCATCTCAAGCATCTTTTCTGATGACAATGTGGTAAGATTAGATGTCAACTACAGGAAAAAAAACTATTAAAAATTAAAACATATGGAGGCTAAACAACATACTTCTGAATAACCAACATATCACAGAAGAAATCAAAATATGCATAGAAATGAATGAAAATGAAAACATAGCAACCCCAAACCTATGGGATTCAGTAAAAGCAGTGCTAAGAGGAAGGTTCATAGGAATACAAGCCTATCTCAAGAAATAGGAGAAAAATCAAATAAATCACCTAACTCTACACCTAAAGCAACTAGAAAAAGAAGAAATGAAGAACCACAGGGTTAGTAGAAGGAAAGAAATCATAATAATTAGGGCAGAAATAAATGAAAAAGAAACAAAGGAGACCATAGTAAAAATCAACAAAGCTAAAAGCTGGTTCTTTGAAAAGATAAATAAAATAGACGAACCATTGGCCAGACTCATCAAGAAAAAAATGGAGAAGAATCAAATCAAAAAAATTAGAAATGAAAATGGAGAAATCACAACAGACAACACAGAAATACAAAGGAACATAAAAGACTACTATCAGCAACTATATGCCAATAAAATGGACAACTTGGAAGAAATGGACAAATTCTTAGAAAAGTAAAACTTTCCAAAACTGAACCAGGAAGAAATAGAAAATCTTAACAGACCCATCACAAGCACAGAAATTGAAACCGTAATCAGAAATATTCCAACAAACAAAAGCCGAGGACTAGATGGCTTCACAGATGAATTCTACCAAAAATTTAGAGAAGAGCTAACACTTATCCTACTCAAACCCTTCAGAAAATTGCAGAGGAAGGTAAACTTCCAAACTCATTTTGTGAGGCCATCATCATTTTAATACCAAAACCTGACAAAGATGCCACAAAAAAAGAAAACTACAGGCCAGTATCACTGATGAACATAGATGCAAAAATCCTTAACAAAATTCTAGCAATTAGAATCCAACAACACATTAAAAAGATCATACACCATGACCAAGTAGGCTTTACCACAGGGATGCAAGGATTCTTCAATATTCACAAATCAATGTGATACACCACATTTACAAATTGAAAGATAACCATATGATTATCTCTAGATGCAGAGAAAGCCTTTGACAAAATTCAACATCCATTTATGATAAAAACCCTCCAGAAAGCAGGAATAGAAGGAACATACCTCAACATAATAAAAGCTATATATGACAAACCCACAGCAAACAGTATCCTCAATGGTGAAAAATTGAAAGCATTTCCCCTAAAGTCAGGAACAAGACAAAGGTGCCCACTTTCACCACTACTATTCAACATAGTTTTGGAAGTTTTGGCCACAGCAATCAGAGCAGAAAAAGAAATAAAAGGAATCCAGATTGGAAAAGAAGTAAAACTCTCACTTTTTGCAGATGACATGATCCTCTGCATAGAAAATCCTAAAGACTCCACCAGAAAATTACAAGAACTAATCAATGAATATAGTAAAGTTGCAGGATATAAAATTAACACACAGAAACCCCTTGCATTCCTATACAGTAACAAAGAGAAAACAGAAAGAGAAATTAAGGAAACAATTCCATTCACCATTGCAACAAAAAGAAGACAATACTTAGGACTAAAGCTACCTAAGAAACAAAAGATCTATATACAGAAAACTATAAAACACTGATGAAAGAAATCAAAGATGAGACAAACAGATGAAAAAATATATCATGTCCATGGATTGGAAGAATCAATATAGTGAAAATGAGTATACGACCCAAAGCAATCTATAGATTCAATGCAATCCCTATCAAGCTACCAATGGTATTTTTCAGAGAACTAGAACAAATAATTTCACAATTTGTATGGGAATACAAAAAGCCTCAAATAGCAAAAGCAATCTTGAGAAAGAAGAATGGAACTGGAGGAATCAACCTGCCTGACCTCAGATTATACTACAAAGCTACAGTCATCAAGACAGTATGGTACTGGCACAAAAACAGAAATAGAGATCAATGGAACAAAATAGAAAGCCCAGAGATAAATCCACACAGCTATGTACACCTTATCTTTGACAATGGAGGCAAGAATATACAATGGAGAAAAGACAATCTCTAACAAGTGGTGCTGGGATAACAGGTCAACCACTTGTAAAAGAATGAAACTAGAACACTTTCTAACAACTATACACAAAAATAAACTCAAAATGGATTAAAGATTTAAATGTAAGACTAGAAACTATACACCTCTTAGAGGAAAACATAGGCAAAACTCTCTCTGACGTAAATCATAGCAGGATCCTCTATGACCCACCTCCCAGAGTAACGGAAATAAAAGCAAAAATAAACAAATGGGGCCTAATTAAACTTAAAAGCTTCTGCACAACAAAGGAAACTATAAGCAAGGTGAAAAGACAGCCTTCAGAATGGGAGAAAATAATAGCAAATGAAGCATCTGACAAAGAATTAATCTCAAAAATATACAAACAACTCCTGCAGCTCAATTCCAGAAAAATAAGTGACCCAATCAAAAAATGGGCCAAAGAACTAAACAGACTTTTCTCCAAAGAAGACACACAGATGGCTAACAAACACATGAAAAGATGCTCAAAATCACTCATTATCAGAGAAATGCAAACCAAAACCACGATAAGGTACCATCTCATGCCAGTCAGAATGGCTGCTATCAAGATCTCTACAAACAATAAATGCTGGAGAGGGTGCAGAGAAAAGGGAACCCTCTTACACTGTTGATGGGAATGCAAACTAGTACAGCCACTATGGAGAACAGTGTGGAGATTCCTTTAAAAACTGGAAATAGAATTGCCATATGACCCAGCAATCCAACTGCTTGGCATACACACTGAGGAAACCAGAATTGAAAGAGACAAGTGTACCCCAATGTTCATCACAGCACTGTTACAATAGCCAGGACATGCTGCTGCTGCTAAGTCGCTTCAGTCGTGTCTGACTCTGTGTGACCCCATAGACGGCAGCCTACCAGGCTCCCCCATCCCTGGGATTCTCCAGGCAAGATCACTGGAGTGGGTTGCCATTTCCTTCTCCAATGCATGAAAGTGGAAAGTGAAAGTAGGAAGTCACTGGGTCGTGTCTGACTCTCAGCGACCCCTTGGACTGCAGCCCACCAGGCTCCTCCATCCATGGGATTTTCCAGGCAAGAGTACTGGAGTGGGTTGCCATTGGACATGGAAGCAACCAAATGTCCATCAGCAGATGAATGGTAAGAAAGATATGGTACATATACACAATGGAATATTACTCAGCTATTAAAATGAATGCATTTGAGTCAGTTCTATTGAGGTGGATGAAACTAGAGCCCTTTATACAGAGTGAAGTAAGTCAGAAAGAAAAAACACCAGTACAGTAATATTAACGCAAATATATGGAATTTAGAAAGTTGGTAACGATGACCCTATATGTGAGACAGCAAAAGAGACACAGATGTAAAGAACAGACTTTTGGACTCTATGGGAGAAGGTGAGGGTGGGATGATTTGAGAGAATAGCATTGAAACATGTATATTATCATATGTGAAATAGTTCGCCAGTCCAAGTTTGATACATGAGGCAGGGTGCTCAGGGCTGGTGCACTGGGATGACCCTGAAGGATGGGATTGGGAGAGAGGTGGGATGGAGTGTCAGGATGGGGAACACATGTACACCCATGGCTGATTCATGTGAATGTATGGCAAAATCCATCACAATATTATAAAGTAATCAGCCTCCAATTAATATATATAAATTAAAAGAAAAAAAAGTGCAATGCCTTTTCACAGATGTTTCTGTCTTCTATCCTCTATCTCTGTGAGTTTCTCACTATTTATTCCTTTCATAATGATCAACTGGGTAAGCCAGCCAGGTGGAGAAATAAACCCTATCTTTTCTGGCATGTTTTCTCCTGACAGTTGGTAGATGGTAACTTAGTTCTAAATTGAAAAAACAGAAGTTGCAAATCACCCACTCATGTGCAGTACTTCCCAGATGCTACCCAAATAGAATTATCTTGGAATGGACAAGAAATATAATTAATCTAAATTATCTATTATCTAGGAGTATAAGAATTCTTGAGCACGCACACACACACACATATATATGTCATTCTCAAACTCTTCCAAACTTTTTCTACCTTCATCTATAGGGGAAGTTATTAAAAAACCACAAACTAACTTGTCTGTAATTCTATCTCCTTTCTCTACTCTTATGCACAGCAGGAAAACAAAGCTAGAAAAATAAAAGAGACTAATATAATGTACAGTCTTAAAAAAGATCCTTACCTCTGAAATGATGGATACATATCATTAAATATTTGTCCAAACCTGTAGAATGTATAACAGCAAGAGTAAGCCCTAATGGTAACTATGGACTTTGGATGATTACAATGCATTAATTTATGTTCATCACTTATAACAAATGTACCATGAAGGTGGGATGGTGATGATAGGGAAGGCTATGCATGTGTGGAGGCAAGAAGTCTATGGAATATCCCTGTACATTCCTTTCAATTGTTCTGTTAACCTAAAATTACTCTTAAAAATAGTCAACAACAAAAAAATTCCCCTCTCAAAAGCTAATGCAACCATGATAGAGAGATGAGGTATTAAGGGTGAGAGAAAAGGTATAAGGGACAATGGAGATGAAGAATGAAAACCAAATGTCAGAGAAAAGCTCATTTAGAAATTCATGTAAAGTTCTTTTAGTTAAGAAATTCAACTCATTTTAAATAAAATAAATAAATCTCATAGGAAGAACTTTTACAAATGGAAGATGATAAAAGTTTAAAAAATACACACTCTTGATACTTTTATGCTTCAGTATCAGTGATTCATAACCAACCTTAAATTTTTGCAAAGATAGAGAAAGAGAAGGAGGGACAGAGAGAGGTATCCACAAAGTCTTAAATCTGAGGAGAATTTACAGATTTAGTGATAATTTATAAGTTATGAGCAATTAAGTTTACACATATTTTGAAAGGAAGAAAAAGAGGAAAAGAATTTTCCAGGGTAAATTATTTTTTAAAACTGTTTTGTATTAAAATATTTTAATAGATGAACAAGTCTATGTAAATTATATCTCCAAATGACTATGATTATTTAGCCTATTTCAATCTTTTATTCAACACATATTTTTAAGCAGGAAGAGTATGACTGATATTATTCCAGGTGTTGGAGATGCAGTGGGGAACAAGGCAGATAAAGTTCCTTTCCTCACAAGGTTTGCATTCTAATACAGAGCAGGGAATAAGAGTCAACAAGTAAATAATAGTAAACAGCAAATTTCAAATACTAAATAGGGACACATGTTATGGAAACATTTTGAATAAATAATACTTGATACTTTTATTGGTGGTAGAGAATAAGATTGGTATTTCCAGGATAAAAAGTTATAGATATATGGAGACATTGTACTAGTTTCTAGCCAGAAACATACTGAGTGCTGAATCCATTATGGTTTATGATATATTTTCTGTTTCTTGTAAGCAGTTAATTCCTAGTTCCTGGTATGCATTTATTTTTGCTCCAAGCAAATATATACTCAAACACATATAAAGAATACTATAGATTCCCTTGTAGGGACAGCACAGTTTTACAGCATAATTCATTATATAGAAACTACATATGTACATGCACACACACAGATATCTCTGGGGAAAGGTTGATTTGTATGGCTCATGGTCTTCACAGAAATTTCTCCTAAGAGGTAAGCTTTTAAAGTTACTCACTGGTCATAGGAAATTAAGATTGTTGGTACAGTAAATACGGTTTTCCTAATCTGAATTATGAATAGGAAAGGCTCCCACTGCTAGGGAAACAGTGACTGAAACTGCCCACCCTGGCCAGGCAGCAGAGTAACCATTTGCATCAGTTATTTTATGACAGGAAGTCCTGGTAAGGAGCAAAGAACTAACAAGCCACCACCAACTGGAAGAATTCTGGAAAAGGTCGAAAGGAGACACCGCATGTCCTCGCACCTCCCAGACTCCTCCTTGCTGGCATCCATCTTGGCTGAGCGATGCGTGAACCATCAGGAAGGACCCTGAGTCAGAATAATAGGCCAGAGATAATCCTGAAACCAATCCCATTACCATAAAACCTGAGACTGCAACCCACATGACAGAGCAGCTCTCCTGGGTTCCCTTACCCTCCTACTCTCCACCCCCTCAGGTGCCCCTTCCCAATAAAGTCTCTTGCTTGGTCAACAGTATGTCTCCTAAGACAATCCATTTCTGGGTGTTAGACAAGGACCCGTTCTTGGGCCCCGGAAGGTCCCCTTTCTTGCAACACCACTTGTCATTTTCAAAATATAATGTCCATGTGATTGTTAATGAAAACTCAAATTGTAAAAAATTTACCTAGAGGTTTTTTTTTTTTTTTTTTTTTTTTTTTTAACTTAAGCAGCGTTGCATCTTATGTGAAGCTTTGTGTGCTATGTAATGTTGGGAGGAGAGACGAGGAGGACATGTTAGTAGCATAAAGAAGGCCCCCTAAAGATATGATTATTTATTTCTTCAGGGTGAGCTTTGGAAATGCTTGTGCATTTTCAGAAGGATTAAGGAAACAATTTAGTTATTATGAAGGATTTAATTTCAATCTCTTTTCTTTCAAGCATCATAAAAATAAAGATGAAAGAAACATATTCAGAACTCACAAATTTCCACAACTGTCCCTAGTCTCTTTAAAAAAAAAAAAAAAAAAAGACTAGTTTTTAAAAATCCATGATTTACAGAAATGGGAAACATCCCAACAACAGCTGGTTCAGAAATGGTTTATCATTAAATTACTTTGTACAGCTTAAGGTTTGCACAGTAAAACATAAGCTTTGATATTTAACAGTCAAAAAAGAAAAAAGGAGTGTTGTATGTTTTGTTTCAGTTTTGAGAAGTAAACCTCACCACATAGCAAAGGAAGGAAACATGGAAAAGATCAGTAGAACAACATGGAAGAAAATGACTGTTAAAGGGAACCAGTACTCCAGATGACCGAGTAATTGAAATGTAAGCCTAGAGGGATGGCATGATTTTAACCACAGAGCTGTGCCCCATAGAATTTGCTGGAACATGAAAATCTCAGCAAACATATTAGAAACATGAGACGTGGTGAAATACTTTCTGTTTATCCTTTTCCATAGGGAACCTGTGCAAGTAAGTGGGGCATGGAATAGTTAAAAAGAGAAAATTTTGAGTACTAATCCCAGGATGGCCACAAGATTGTTCCGCAACCTTGGCCTGCTGATCAAACATCTGTAAAGCTGTGTTGCTTCTTCCTCTCAACAGAATCAATCCTTGAGCCCACAAGCAAGAGGAATACTAGTGGGCATTTCATAAACAGTGGTGCTGATAATGGTTGTCATGGGAGATAACTAATGATTATAAGATGGACAATTTAAATGCAAATTGATACATAAATGCTGAGCACCATAATAGAGTCTACTCTGAAAAGAGAGTAAACAGCATATTTTAAGGAAGTAATACACTAAGGGAATAAAGGTATTACAGCTAGCATGTAGCCAACCAAAGAAACCAGAAAGATTGGGATGTTCCTAATTATCTATTTCCTGACCACCATGAATATAGAGCTAGACTATTTTTTTAAATACAAAAGAGTTAATTGAGTAGACTCTACATTGAAAATATCTGTTAGTAAAAATAAAATTCAATTTACCTATGCTGTTTATTATAGTATCGATAATAGAAATAATTACTTTCATCTACTGAATAACTTGAGACACGAGTTTCAAGGTACAAAAAGGACAAGATGCATATAAGAAAATAGGAAAGAGAAGCACACTTAAAACAGATGTATGACTTCACAGGTCATTGCTTTTTAAAAAACAGATCTATAATTCTCCTGTTTACTGTATAAAATTAAACGATGCTTCCCTGGTGTCTCAGTGGTAAAGAATCCAACTGCCATGCAGGAGATGCGGATTCAATCCCAGGTTGAGAAGACTCCCTGGAGGAGGAAATGGCAATCCACTCAAGTATTCTTGCCAGGAAAATCCCAAGGACAGAGGAGCCTGGCAGGCTGCAGTCCATGAGGTCACAGAGTCGGACACAACTGAGTGACCAAAAACAAATATACATCACTATGTACTCATAGTGATGCCAACTGGGCCCCTGTGGGATTCCTGGGCACAGAGGTTTCATTGTCCACCATTTATTATAGGCATGACTCAGCCTTCATGACCTTCTCTCAGTTCCAAATGGCAGAACAGTTTCTAATCAAAGAAATGGTGGTGGTTTCATCGCTAAGTTGTGTTCCACTCTTGTGGGAAACAGCAGCAAAACCACCTGAGACAAGATTAAAAGACCAGGGAGTCTCATTCAGTTTGGGAGACTGGATCACCTAAGACCCTGAAAGTAAAAGTGTCAGTCACTCAGTCCTGTCTGACTCTCTGTGATTCCATGGACTGTACCTCGCCAGGTTCCCCTGTTGATAGGATTCTCCAGGTAAGAATACTGGAGTGGGTTGCCATTTCCTTCCCCAGGGGATCTTCCCAACATGGTGATTGAACCGGGTCTCCTGCATTGCAGCCAGATTCTTTACCATCTGAGCCATCAGAGAAGCCCCACGTAAGACCCTGTATATGGTCTAATTTTGTCAGGAACCACACCATTTTGAACTTTGCAGAAGGAAGAATACAAGACTGTTATTGCCTTGATCCCTATCACATACTCCTGCCTGACTATATAACTTTTCCCTACTCACCAGGGAAGGGGGAACATTTCTTGAGGCACTAGCCTACTGTGTTCCCCTTTTGCCTGGCAAAGTAATAAAGCTGTTCTTTCCTTCTTGTCCATAATTTTGTCTCTGTATTTCTGTTTGGCACCAGTGCACAGAGAGCCAAGATTTTGGCAACAGTAGGGCTGTACCATCATCACCACAATCTGATTTTAGATCTCTTCCCCTCTAAGAAAACCCCGTCTCCTTAATAATCACTCTGCATTTGTCACGCCTAGCACTAAGCAATAACCAATCTAAATTCTGTCTTTATGAAGTTGTGGTTCTAGACATATATCGTATCTATGAAATTAAATAATACACATTTTCATTTCAATCCCAAAGAAAGGCAATGCCAAAGAATGCTCAAACTACAGCACAACTGCTCTCATCTCACATGCTAGTAAAGTAATGCTCAAAATTCTCCAAGCCAGGCTTCAACAGTATGTGAACTGTGAACTTACAAATGTTCAAGATGGATTTAGAAAAGGCAGAGGAACCAGAGATCAAATTGCCAACATCCATTGGCTCATTGAAAAGCAAAAGAGTTCCACAAAAATATCTACTTCTCCTCTATTGACTACACCAAAGCTTTTGACTGTGTAGATCACAACAAACTGTGGAAAATTCTTCAAGAGATGGGAATACCAGACCACCTGACCTGCCTCCTGAGAAATCTATATGCAGGTCAAGAAGCAACAGTTAGAACTGGACATGGAACAACATACTGGTTCCAAATTGAGAAAGGAGTACGTTAAGGCGATTTATTGCCACCCCGCTTATTTAACTTATACGCAGAGTACATCATGTGAAATGCAGGGCTGGATGAAGCACAAGCTGAAATCAAGATTGCCAGGAGAAATATAAATAACCTCAGATATGCAGATGATATCACCCTTATGGCAGAAAGCAAAGAACTAAAGAGCCTCTTGAAGAAAGTGAAAGAGGAGAGTGAAAATGTTGGCTTAAAACTTCAACATCCAGAAAACTAAGATCATGGCATCTGGTCCCATCACTTCATGGCTAATAGATGGGGGAACAATGGAAACAGTGAGAGAATTTATTTTCTTGGGCTCCAAAATCACTGCAGATGGTGGCTGCAGCCATGAAATTAAAAGATGCTTGCTCCTTGGAGGAAACATTATGACCAATCTAGACAGCATATTAAAAAGCAGAGACATTACTTTGCCAACAAAGGTCCATCTAGTCAAAGCTATGGTTTTTCCACTAGTCATGTATGGATGTGAGAGTTGGACTATAAAGAAAGCTGAGTGACGAAGAATTGATGCTTTTGAACTGTGGTGTTGGAGAAGACTCTTGAGAGTCCCTTGGACTGCAAGGAGATCCAACCTGTCTACCCTGAAGGAAATCAGTCCTGAATATTCATTGAAAGGACTGATAGCTTAAGCTGAAACTCCAATATTTTGGCCACCTGATGCAAAGAACTGACTCATTTGAAAAGCCCTTGATGCTGGGATTGACTGAAGGTGGGAGGAGAAGGGGACGACAGAGGATGAGATGGTTGGATGGCATCACTGACTCAATGGACATGAGTTTGAGTAGGCTCTGGAAGTTGCTGATGGGCAGGGAAGTCCATGGAAGTGCTGCAGTCCATGGAATTGCAAAGAATCACACACAACTTAGCCATTGAACACAAATTCTTTAGGCAGCTCGGGGGAAGGTCAGATTTCTTTCAGCGTGTTTTAGGCCTTGATTGTTTTCAGCTCAAAATAATCTGCATGCCAGAGACACTTTGGGTGGCAAATTTTGTTCCCCTATACCATGCTGCTGCTGCTGCAAAGTCACTTCTGTCGTCCAACTCTGTGTGACCCCATAAACAGCAGCCCACCAGGATCCCCCGTCCCTGAAATTCTCCAGGCAAGAACACAGGAGTGGGTTGCCATTTCCTTCTCCAATGCATGAAAGTGAAAAGTGAAAGTGAAATCGTTCAGTCGTGTCTGACTCTTAGCGACCCCATGGACTGCAGCCTTCCAGGCTCCTCCGTCCATGGGATTTTCCAGGCAGGAGTACTGGAGTGGGGTCCCATTGCCTTCTCCAATACCATGATAGTAAGAGTTTATTTCTAGTCTCTCATATATCCTTAAGCCAGTTACTATAATGTCTTGTTTACTGCAGTTCTGCAATATCTTAAGTTAGGCAATCTGAGTCCTCAAAATTCATTTTTCTACAATTTTTTGACCATTTTAGGCATCTTGCACTTTCATATTAATTTTGGAAAACATGTGTCAATTTCTAAAAGAAAATTCATCTGGAAATTTAATAAAGATTGTATAATTCAATTTGAGAGTATCAACCTCTTAACAATATTAAGCACTCCAAATAGCAAACTTGGTAACTATAAATTTCTCTCTAAACATGGTTGTATTTGATTTCATGAATTTTAGAATGTTGTGTTTTTTTTTTCCAAACTCTTCTAACTCTAATTTCTTCTTTTGTTTATTAGGAATGTATTTTTAAATTTCCAAATATTTGAATTTTTCAATTTTTCTTGCTATTAATTTCTAATTACATTTCATTGCTGTTAGAAAACAAATTTGTATATTTCAATCCCTTTAGATTTATTGATATTGTTTAATAGCCTACCATATGGTCTGCCTTGAAGGATGTTCCACGTGCAATTAAGAATGTGCTTTTGTTGGGTGAATAGTTTGTAGATGTCTTTTACATTTAGTTAGTTTAGAATTATTTTCAAGTGTCCTTTTTACTAGTTGATCTTCTGCCTAGTGGTTCTTTCCATTATGCAAGTTGTTCTATTCATTATTATTTATCTTCCTTTTTTAGTTCTGAATTGTCTGTTTATCTCTTCCATCCTATTATGTTTTGCTTCGTGGTTTAAGATTTCTGTTAGATACAAATATGTTTATAATTATTGTGCGTTCCTTTCTAATTGATCCCATTTATCGATATAAAATTTCCTTTGTCTCTAGTATAAATTTTTCTCTTAAAGTCTATTTTAAGATTATTATAGTTATTCCAGCTCTCCTTTTGATAGTTTTTCTATCCTTTTACTTACACTCTATTTGCATTTTTTAAATCTATAATGTATTTTCTATAAATACCAAGAGTTCAATTAGGTTTCTTTTACCCATATAGCAATCTCTGTCTTCTGATTAGATTTTTAATCCATTCATATTTATTACTGATATTGCTGGATGAATATTTGCCCTTTCACTTTTTGTTTTCTATGCATCTCATTTCTTGTCTGTTCTTCTGTTCCTCCTTTGTCAGCTTACTTTAATGATTTTTTAAATTATAGCTTTGTCAGACTCTACTTCAGATTTATAATAACTTAGTTCCAAAGAAATATGGAAACTTTATTCATCTATAAGCCAGTTTCCTCTTTGCCATCCTGTTTGTGCTTTTAGTGGCATACATACCTGTATAAGCTACAACTCCACCAATACACTGTTAAATTACTACTTGTTATATGTATTTTTAGAGAAGCTGAGAGAAGAACGGACAGCCAGTATATAACCTTTCTTTCTTTCCTTTTTTTCTTTTTTTTTTTTTTTTACCATTTCTGGTTCCTTTTCAAAAACTTCCTTTTTTATTTTTCGTTAAGTCCAGTATTCCAGCACCCTAATCACTCAGTTGTTTTTTTTTTTTTTTTTTTAATCTGGCAGTATTATTTCACCTTATTATTGAAAGATACTTTTGCTAAATTTAAGATTTTAGACAGCTCTTTTTAAAATACTTTTAGCATTTTGCATGTCTTCCCATTGCCTTCTGATCTCTATTCGTTTCTGAGAAGTTAATTGTTTCTGTTACCGAAGTTCCGTGTACAGGTTGAGATGTTTTTTCACTTTCTGTTTTCAAGATTTACCTTCATCTTTGAACATTTTTACTATAATGTATTTCATAATGAGTCACTTTTCATTTGTCCTGTTTGAAGTTTTTCAACTTCTTGGATGTGTAGACTTGTACTTTTCTTCATATCTGCAAAGTTTCCAGACATCATTTATTTGATTCATCTCCTGCCTTTTCCCCTCTTCCTATTTCCTCTAGTATATCCATCACATAATCTTGTGTGTTTAATTGTGTCCCAAATTTTTCTGAGATTTCATTCTTAATTTTTTAATTGCTCCTTTCTCTTTTCTTCAGATTGCCTAATCTCTACTCATCTGTCTTCAGTTTGCTGATTCTTTCTTCTGACAGATGAAGTCTACTATTGAGCCCCTCTACTGAACTTTTGTTTGGGCTATCTTACTTTTCATCTTCAAATTTTCCTTTTTTTTTTTTTTTAGTACTTTCATCCCCTTATTTTTATTCATGAGGCATTATCATCATATCTGCAATTTTTTAAGCATCATTTCTTTTAGTTTTTAAACATATTTATAATATTAAAGCTGTTTTGATTTCTGTCTGCCAACTCTGCCAGCTTCCCATGTGGGCCTCCTTCAAAGTAGTTTTTATTGCTTGCTAGATTATTATGCATACAGATTATACTTTACTCTTTCCTTGCTTATCTCAATTTTATTGAAAACTATACATTTCAGGTATATTTAAGCAAATCTAGATACTGATAACACTCTGAGTGTTTCTCTTGTTTACCAAGTCATTTGTTTACAGTTGACCCTTGAACAACAAGTACTACATGGTCCATGATTGGTTGAATCTGAAGATGAGAGGCCACAGATATAGAGGGCCAATTAAAATATCTACAGACTTTCCACTATACAAAAGAGGCATTCCTAATCCTCACGCTATTCAAGGGTCAAATGTTTTTGTTCAATGAACTAATTCTGAAAATTCTAATTCCTTCCCCATGTGCAGGTCTAATTTTGCCACTCAGATTTCATCCCATTGTTTTCATCTCTTGGTCTGACTCCCTAGGAGCTATGCTTGGTTGGCACGAGCCACTTACTGGTTAAAACCTATGTGGCTTGGAGGATGCTATCACACTTGAGTTTGTTTTGTTGCCCTGTGTTCAATCAGGGACAAGTAGCTAAGAGAATCCCATTCTGATCTCTCCCAAGACAAAGTAGCCTTGGATCTGCACTGTTTCCTAGTCTATTGGTAATTTCTGTGATTTTATTTTTCCACCTACCTTCCTAGGAGCAGCCCCAGGTAAGAGGAGCTTATTGTTCAATATATATTTGATCAGAGTTTATGTTTAAGGCCCTTATTGTCATAAGGGTTTTGCCCTGTATTGATGAATCTTGTGTAGCTTAGGGAAATACCTGCTCTGATTGCTACTGAATGGGTATAGCCCAGTGCATGTAACAACCTTCCTGACTTCCAGAACTGACTAAGGTCCTAGTAGGGCTCTTCTTAGTTATCTTTTTCTCTCATTCCATTAAACTTCTGGTTGCTTTTTCTTAGTTGCCCTCAACAAGAGGTCCACATTTTAAAATCACCCTCAGGTACAGACTTCTCCATGCTGTGTTCTAAATAAAGCCAGTTTCCTTAGGCAGAACTGCAGAGCTCATTGTCTTTATGGGCTGTGTTTCTTCCTGGGCTGAACCTTTGCACCATTTCAGCAGAGCTTTGTGTAAGGACCTGCTTTCCCAAGACTGACAACTTGGTGTATGCGTGGCCAAAAGTGGGAAGGCAGGGTGGCTTCCCTTTGTTTTCTTGGGTTGCTCCTCCTGACATGGACCCCTGCCTTATAAAACTGGGGTCCTAACCTACAGCATTTGGGGTTGAATTCCTGCCTTGTGACCAAGGATTGGATAGGGAAAGGGAGACCTATTTCTCTCAGCCACATCTGCAGTGGGTAGGCATTCTGCAACACTGGGCTAAGACAAGGGTAAGAAAGGAAACAGTAGCCCCAGACTGGAAGCTCAGGCAAGAGGGAACCCATCTCTTCTGACTGCAGTACACAGGAAAGAGCACCTGGAATAGAGCTTCTGTAACACGGAGCTAGGGGTAGGGTTAAGGGAGCAGGTTATGACTCAACTGCCACTAAATCTCCTACTGAGATTTAGTATATTTTTTTCTTTTCTTTTTTTTTTTTTTTTTTTTGAATGGACATTTATTCATTCACTCTCTGCCCTTAGGACAATATCCAGAGACTTAAAATTACTTTTACTTACACTTTTTATCAGTGAAAATGGTGTTTTGCTGGGAAGAGGGTTTATCAAGTACCTTACTCTGCCATCTATAAGTCCCACCTGCCTCACATTCTATCAGTTCAGTTCAGTTCATTCGCTCAGTCGTGCCCGACTCTTTGCTAGCCCATGAATCGCAGCACGCCAGGCCTCCCTGTCCATCACCAACTCCCGGAGTTCACTCAAACTCATGTCCATCAGGTCAGTGATGCCATCCAGCCATCTCATCCTCTATCATCCCCTTCTCCTCCTGCCCCCAATCCCTCCCAGCATCAGAGTCTTTTCTAATGCGTCAACTCTTTGTATGAGGTGGCCAAAGTATTGGAGTTTCAGCTTCAGCACTAGTCTTCCAATGAACACCCAGGACTGATCTCCTTTAGGATGGACTGGTTGGATCTCCTTGCAGTCCAAGGGACTCTCAAGAGTCTTCTCCAACACCACAGTTCAAAAGCATCAATTCTTCGGCACTCAGCTTTCTTCACAGTCCAACTCTCACATCCATACATGACCACTGGAAAAACCATAGCCTTGACTAGATGGACCTTTGTTGGCAAAGTAATGTCTCTGCTTTTGAATATGCTATCTAGGTTGGTCATAACTTTCCTTCCAAGGAGTATTCCAAAGTGATTCCAAGGATCACGGCTGCAATCACCATCTGCCCTGATTTTAGAGCCCCCCAAAATAAAGTCTGACACTGTTTGCATTGTTTCCCCATCTATTTGCCATGAAGTGATGGGACCAGATGCCATGATCTTAGTTTTCTGAATGTTGAGCTTTAAGCCAACTTTTTCACTCTCCTCTTTCACTTTATCAAGAGGTCTTTTAGTTACTGAATGTTATATCAAATATTACCCTAAATATATAAAAATAATTACACTTAAGCAATATGGTTATCAAGAACTACATCTAACCAACAAAGGCAGGTTGGTATTTCTCATTACTTATTCTACCAAATATTTACTCCTAGATTCCTGTGAAAATTGATATTCACTGGCAACACTTACATTTCCCACTTTATCTAATTACATCATGTCTCATCAGTTGTGATTGATAAGGCTTTACTTCCAATAGTGACTTTTTCATATATTCCTCTATGATTTTAATTACTTTGAAATGAATTTTGTGCTTTAAAAATGCTATTAATATGCTAGTAATGACTGTATATGGTAGTAAAGTATGTTTTTTCCATTTTCTAAGTTTATATAGAAATATTCTGTAATGTATGAATATTTACTGGCACATATAAACACAAGTAACCAGTAATACTAACAGCAAAATATCAAATATTTATGAACTACATACTAAAAAATAAAATATGCTTTGCAAACATCCCTTAGAAATGAGAAGAACTGTAATGAAGTTTATCTGGTTTGCTTAAATGAGACTTTAATTCAAGTCTTGGCACACTTTTTAAATCAGCACTGTTCAGTGGAAATTTAATGCAAGCTATATGAATAAATTCTAATTGTCTGGTAGCCACATCAAAGAAGGCTTTTAAAAAAGTAAAATTAGTCATTGTCTTTTGCATTCTTTTGAATCATCAATAATTTTTATACAAAAATTCATCATTTACAAGATCAGATCCTGTTACACATCATTTAAAAGTTTGTTATGCACTGGATTTTTCATTTCAGCTGATGTGTTTTGTTTATTCTTTCTTAAATTTTGACTTCGCACTGCTAATGTGATTGATTTTTTTGTTAAGAGTAAATATCAAATTTACCATCAATTTGTTGAAATCATCCATTTTATTTTTTTTAATTTTACATAACAATGAAATAGCTTTTTGGTTCTGCTCTGTCCTAGTGACTTGCAATTGCTGTTCACCATGCAATTTATGACCTCTTTTTTTTTTTTTGCTTTACTAGTTTTAACATCTCTACTCAATGCTACATCCATAGTAAGCCTTCATTTCAAATCTGAAAATGAGTCCATACTTATTTTTAGGTAAAATAACAATTACAATTAAAATAATAATTAATATTTCCTTTGAATTACCAATTATTAATTACCTAGGTATAAGGAAATGGCAACCCACTCCAGTGTTCTTGCCTGGAGAATCCCAGGGACGGGGGAGCCTGGTGGGCTGCCATCTATGGGGTTGCACAGAGTCAGAAACAACTGAAGCAACTTAGCAGCAGCAGCAATGCATAAAATCTCAAGTAAACATGTCACAATTTTACATGGGTGTATAGAAAAAAGTCACATCAAATTGAGTCAATCCATGGACAGTAACTACACGCACACACCCGATCTGCACATGATAAATAGCAACTGACACAATGCAACAGTTAAAGCGAAATGTCGTTCTACCAAGACAATGAAGTTGTGCTTCATAGAAAAGTATTCTACACTACTTCGGTTCTGAAATTTAAACTTCAGTAACTTTAAAATTATAAATTTAAAATTTAGTTCCTCATCACAGTGGTTAATAGTTGCTATAGTTATATCTAAATGTTCACCAGATCTTACTCGTTAAAAACAGTTAAATATTAGACTGAGATATTCCAAGTATTCCTTAGGTTATCACTCTGCACTAGTTCTCAGGGATTTTGTCTATCCACAGAGAGCTTGCTATTAGATCTAACAACAGCTAAAGTCCTGGGGCAAGCAGACAGATGTGGGAGCTTGCAGGAGAATTTGGGAAGCGGGGCATATTAAGCTACTGATGTGGGACCACGTAATGTGGTCAGGGCCAGTAGTCAGGAAGGTGAACAAGCGACATTGAGGAAAAGCTGGAACATGCCACCACATCTATGTTTCTGACCACACCTCACACCAGCCATCACAGAACAATAGCCACTACTGGACTTCATCTTCCAACCACCTTTCTCTCTGGTCGATTCTAAACCAAGGCTACAGAAGGAAAGGGGTTTGGAGAAAATTAATTCCAGCTTAACCAAGTGTACCCAGTATAAACTACCATAGATTCTGAGTTCAAGAGTCTTCCCTAAAATATAGAAAACACTATGATATTTATTCTGCTTCATTGTTGAAAAAGACAAAATTGCAGTGTCAACCATGGTGTCAACAGAAGTATAGCTAAGGGTTTAATTCATGGTCTCTTACTTGAAAAAGATTAAAACTTAATGTTTCTTCCCAGTTAAAAAATAAGTTTAGTCATAATTTGCCCATCTTCAAGAATATTCTGCCTAAAGGACAGAAATATCAGGGAAGAAATCTAAAATCGTCCCTAGGTCGGGTTACTACTGTTGAAAGAAGAACAAGTTTGCCTGTCATGGACAATAACTCCTAATCATTGCAACACAAATATTACCTTCTCAGGACAAATACAAGTCATTTATCTAAGTAGTACAAAATGCTAACGTAGGTCTAAAAAAACTATGTAAACATGATCTCTAAAATGAGATTATCTGTAACAAGCAGTACATACTTCTCCAGAGAGACACCTGATCTATAATTGACACACTTGTCAGAACAAGATAAGTATATTATTAAAGACCAGACTTATTAGCAATTATCAAAGAGATCAAACCAGTCAATCCTAAAGGAAATCAATCCTGAATATTCACCGGAAGGACTAATGCTGAAGCTGAAGTTCCAATACTTTGGCCACCTGATGCGAAGACTCACTGGAAAAAGAATTGGTGGGAACGATTAAGGGCAAAAGGAAGAGGTGACAGAGGATGAGATGGTTAGACAGGATCACCGACTGAATGGACATGAATTTGAGCAAACTTTGGAAGATAGTGAAGGACGAGGAAGCCTCACATGCTGCAGTTCATGGGTTGCAAAGAGTTGGACACAACTTAGTGACTGAAGAACATTAGCATGTGTTTTTTTTTTTTTTTTTTTTTTTGCAAGAATGCTATTTAAAGCTACCTTTACCCTCAGAAAGAATGATACTCCAGGCTATTTTAGTTTTCTACCTTCAAAGATTTCTATTTAACCCCAAGGTTAAAGATTTGAAAGCCGCTGTGAATCTTTTAAACATAAATGGTCAGGAATTACAAAAGCTAATGCATGCTTTCAGAGGAGTAAAATCTTTGTTTCTATTTTCTTCTTTGGTTGGGGGAACAGTAAATACATAAAAGATTGTTGGGACTACGCATGCCAGGTGGGTAAAAAATCATCTTTGGGTGAAAATTCTTCTGCCCAAAATATACTCCTATTCATGAACTAACATAGTATGTCTAAATGGGAAAGAAGGGCTTTTGCTACTTTGTGGTTGTTTTTGGTTTTTTGTTGTTTTTTTTTTTTTTTTTTTTTTTTTTTTGCTTTAATATTATTAATTCAGTGGTTTTGTCAGAGGAAAATAATGACTCCCACCAGAAAGACTTCTCCAAAGGGCCAGTGTCAAGGAAGTGGGAAGGGAAATGTGGAGAGATTGAGAGGTGCATGATCATCTCACACCACCTAGATTTCTTTACCTCTATCTACTGTTCATCTCTCCATGCCCTCTGCCATAATGGTCATCACAATGGACGTCCTGGTATTCCAAGAGCAACTCTAGGAACACCATAAAGAAGATTCCACTTGGGAGCAGAAGCTACTAGGACTTATCACTGGTGAAACACTGAGAATTGTCATTCTTTGACATAGAAAGTCTCAGTGGAAAGATAAATCATATTCTCAACCTTCTTGGGAAGCAAGTAGGAATGAGAAACCAATCAGCAGCAAGCATGAGCCATTAATTATGGAGAAGGAAAGATGACTCCAAGAATGAAGCCAAGAGTGCAGAGGAAAAGCCTCAGAAATCCATTTCCAAGGAAGCAGAATTGAACGCTAGCTGAAAGTGTTAAGACATGCCTAACTAGATTTCAATTAGATTTCAGAATTTCTTGGCACAAGTGGCTGCCATGTGCCTCTCACCTTCCCCACACCATTTTGAAAACGAATGCCTATTGTGGTTATTCTATCCCACCACTGGATGTTGGGTGTTTTGAAGGATAATTAATTTGTCTCTTTAGTTCACAGGACTTCAGATTGAAAGGAACCACACTTGCCTCATCCTGATTTAAATATCAAGATTCTGACCTCAAGCCTGAGTCTAAACTAATAATGGGGTGAAACTTTGGGGATTTGGGGGAAGGAGGAAGTTTATTTCCTAGTTGATGTTAATTCGACAAGGAAACCATTAGACTGAGGTGACTTTAATGCCATTGGCAGCCTACATAAGCAAACCAAAACCTCAGCCTAATAATCCCACTAGGTTAAGTCATGGAAACCAAGGACAACCAATCACCAACAGACAACTAGTCTTTTCCAAATAAGAGAAACACTTAAACTACAGTCCCTCAAATAATGTCCTTGGTTTGTTTTTTCACCTTTTATATAGAAGCCTTTCCCCTAGCTTCTGCCACTGAGCACTTCAACTACTTTCTGTTTGGCACTGCCCAATTCAAATAGATTTTTGCTCAGATAAACCCTTAAGGTTTTTAATATGTTTCAGTTTATCTTTCAATATTGGTGAGATTACAGTTATTATGGGTTTACTACGGCTATATTGGATGAAGAGAGGGCAACTAGAAGATTGTTGCACCTCTAAGTATTTTTAAAATATATATTATTCTCTATATTAGGAAATGTCAGTTGAATTAGATAGAAGTAGATAGAGTCAAAAGATACATAGGAGAAAAAAAAACTTTAAGTTTTGAAGACTGCTTGGAGGTAAGTGTTGAAAGAAAACTAGTATTTTAGGATGACTCTATTTTAAAGTCTATACCTTGCAAAAACTAAGTGGATAGTGATGCCATTCACTGAGATAAGGAGGGAAGAAGAAAATCGTGGTGAAACATGCAAGTTCAATTTTAGATATTGAGTTTAAGGTGCTTATGAAACATCCAAGCAAAGATATTCAGGACACAATTACATACTGTTGGAATACAAGGCACAGACCCAAGATAGAGTTACTTACGCTAAGCCCTCATCACCAAACCAAGACTGACTTACAGTTTTGGCTTTCCTAGAAATGGAATCTCAAATAAACCAATCAATTAGGAGTCTCCCCATCAGAAATAGTGAGGTAGTCTACATGATAATCCCCTGCTGCTGCTGCTAAGTCACTTCAGTCGTGTCCGACTCTGTGCGACCCCATAGACGGCAGCCCACCAGGCTCCCCCGTCCCTGGGATTCCCCAGGCAAGAACATTGGAGTGGGTTGCCATTTCCTTCTCCAATGAAAGAAAATGAAAAGTGAAATTGAAGTCGCTTAGTCATGTCCGACTCTTCGCAACCCCATGGACTGCAGCCTACCAGGCTCCTCCATCCAATGGGATTTTCCAGGCAAGAGTACTGGAGTGGGGATAATCCCTACCATCCCCTAAAGGAAAGTAACTGCACAAGAATCAATTCATTTTTGTCTAGAATCAGCTTTATTGTTCCCTGTCCACTTTGCCTATAAAAGTCTTTCATTTTGTACAGTTTCTCAGAATACCTTTGCTAGGTAGGATGCTGCCAGATTCTAATCAATTTTCACTCAGACTTTTAAAAGTTTTAATATACTTCACCTTATCTTTTAATACATTGGATAAAGCTCAGGAGAGATGTGGCCTACACATCAGTTCAGTTCAGTCACTCAGTCATGTCCGACTCTTTGGGACCCCATGAACTGCAGCACACCAGGCTTCCCTGTCCATCACCAACTCCCAGAGCTTACTCAAACTCATGTCCATCAAGTCGGTGATGCCATCCAACCATCTCATCCTCTGTATCCCCTTCTCATCCTGCCTTCAATCTTTCTCAGCATCGGGGTCTTTTCCAATGAGTCAGTTCTTCACATCAGGTGGCCAAAGTATTGGAGTTTCAGCTTCAGTCCTTCCAATGACTATTTAGGACTGATTTCCTTTAGGATGGACTGGTTGGATCTCTGATTTAGTCCAAGGGACTGTCAAGAGTCTTCTCCAACACCACAGTTCAAAAGCATCAATTCTTCAGTGGTTAGCTTTCTTTATAGTTCAACTTTCACTTCCATACACGACTACTGCAAAAACAATAGCTTTGACTAGATGGACCTTCGTTAGCAAAGTAATGTCTCTGCTTTTTAATATGTTGTCTAGGTTGGTAACAGCTTTTCTTCCAAGGAGTAAGCATCTTTAATTTCATGGCTGCAGTCACCATCTGCAGTGACTTTGGAGCCCAAGAAAATAAATTCTCTGTTTCCACTACTTCCCCATCTATTAGCCATGAAGTGATGGGACCAGATGCCATGATCTTAGTTTTCTTAACGTTGAGTTTTAAGCCAACTTTTTCACTCTCTTCTTTCACTTTCATCAAGAGGTTCTATAGTTCTTCTTCACTTTCTGCCATAAGGGTGGTGTCATCTGCATATCTGAGGTTATTGATATTTCTCTCGGCAATCTTGATTCCAGCTTGTGCTTCCTCCAGCCCAGCATTTCTCATGATGAACTCTGCATATAAGTTAAATAAGCAGTGTGACAATATACAGCCTTGATGTACTCTTTCCCGATTTGGAAGCAGTCTGTTGTTCCATGTCCAGTTCTAACTGTTGCTTCTTGACCTGCATACTGATTTCTCAAGAGGCAGGTCAGGTGGTCTGGTATTCCCATCTCTTTCAGAATTTTTCACAGTTTGTTGTGATCCACACAGACAAAGGCTTTGGTATAGTCAATAAAGCATTAGTAGATATTTTTCTGGAACTCTTTTGCTTTTTCAATGATCCAGTGGATGTTGGCAATTTAAGCTCTGGTTCCTCTGCCTTTTCTAGATCCAGCTTGAATATCTGGAAGTTCACGGTTCACATACTGCTGAAGCCCGATTTGGAGAATTTGAGCATTACTTTGGTAGCGTGTGAGATGAGTGCCATTGTGTGGTAGTTTGAACATCCTTTGGCACTGCCTTTTTTTGGGATTGGAATGAAAATTACCTTTACCATTCCTGTGGCCACTGCTGAGTTTTCTAAATTTGCTGGCATATTGAGTACATATTGGGCTACAGATACAGTTTTTAATTTTAATTGAAGTCCTATGTATAATTCCTATAATCATGTTTATTATTCATAAAGCCTAGAGGGAGCATACAGCATAAGCGAATCAAGCCTAAAGTGAACACTATTTAATACTAGAACTTCAGAGTAAGGAAGAAAAAGAAAAGAAAACAGAAACAAGGAGTCAAAGAAGAGGAAAGTCATAGTACTCTGACATCATGGAAGACAAAAATGTTTTATGAAAGTGAAAGGCCCAGGTAAAAGGGAAGACACAGAATCAAAGCGATGGTAGAGGGAACAACATTAAATAGGAGAATAAGTTATCCATGGAAATAAGAGAACAGAATGGGAGAGGTACAGAAAATTTACCTACTAGTTTCTACTTTCCCTTTGACACAAAAGTCACTGTTGCGTTTTGACCATGAAAAGAATGGGCAAGGGCAGAGATGAAGAAAGAAGAGATAATATGACAGAATTAGAAATAGACAACCAATTAGAAAACAGAAAAGGCTAGTCTGAGAGCATTTGAGAATCAAGTTTGGAGGCCATAAATATACAGTTTCACCCTTCCACTGTGGAGCGTAAGAAGTGCTGATTACAGTTAGTAATAGGCAGGTCACTGTAAATTTGCAAGGGCTATTTCTGTAGATCAGTGAGAGCAGACCCCATGCTTACAAGAATGTGCTCCAGAAACTACATTTCAGGCTTCATAATCCAGTTCTAAACTGTCCACTTTTGTGACCTCAAGCAAGAATTTTTAACCTAATGTTCCTTTAGTTTCTTCATACATATGATGATGATAAAACAACATCCACTATGGAGCTGTCAGGATTAAAGTAATAAGTACATGTAAAGAAATTCAAATAGGGTTGGGCATCCATCAAGGATTCAAAAATGTTGACTATTTATAGTAGTATTGTTATTCCATTTAATATTAGTTTCAGTTTGGAATCGGTATTATTAATATAGTCTGTGTGAAAAGAGAGTGTTTAATAAGCTATGAAATCCAACCTCAGAAAGATGGGAGATTACCAGGACAAGCAGCTGATGCTTTGAGGCAAAGGAGAGGTTTGGTGCACAGGGGGATCAATCCTGAATCTCAAAATTACATTAGGTTTGAATAACTGGCTAAATAACTAAGCTTGATGAAAGACAGAAGTTACAGACAGACAATAAATAAATAAATAATTTATTTATAAATTATTTATAAAATAAATAAATAAATAATTACAAGTTAATTATTTAAAAAATAAAGAATTTCCAAGTGTTGGTTATGTCCAAGGCATGGTCTTGGGAGTGAGTAGCTGAAGGGAAGAATATTAGAAGTAAAGATGTAAGTATTGGATGTGATATCTACATGAATCTGTGCTCACCAAGAAGTATATTGGGACCTGTATATATAAACAACTGAAGGAGAGAATGCAAACTCTGAGTCTTGAAAAACAAATTGGTTTTTTTTTTAACTTAAAATATCAATGCCAAAATTTATTATGAATTTAATAATTAACACAATAGCACACTTGGGTTAATGTGCTTTGCCACAAGAGGTGTTTCATAAATATTTGATGGCTTCTAAATTTTTAATTAATCTACTCCTCTACTCAGCCTACTGTGAGTGCTTTTAAATCTTTGAGAGTTGAATCTCTAGCCTTACCTAATAATTTACTGCAATATTTTGCTTTCATAGTAAGGAATTTCTTCTGTGTACTTTTATTTATTCAACACATATTTATTGCATGCTTATCATGTGCCAACATTATTCCAGATGCTAGGTATATACATCAGAGAACAAAGCAGACAGATTTTCTCTTGGTTCTTAGGTTTCAGCAGGAGAGATAGAACCATAAATACAGTAAGTGTATGACCCTTTAGAAAGTGATAAATGCCATGAAAAAAGAACATGAAACAAAGTAAGACTCCAGATGATGGTGGATGGGTGCGTCTAATCTTAGAATGGGATGGTGCAGGTGAGCTTCACTGAGAAGACACCATTTAAGGAGATACTTCCAGCAGCATTCCAAAAATGTCCCAACAGATTAGATTGTTCTGCACTTTATTAATGTATTTCTTATTCCTTTCTTTCTTCATGTTCCTTTCAATAACTGTTATACAATTTATAGATGAAAATAAAGAATGTTGATGAAATGTCTATCAGTTAGAAATAGCTTAGATAGACAAATTCACTTGTGGGATAACTCAAATCTCATTTTTTTCCCCATTTGCTCTTCTACTGAAATCCTGAAGAAAATGATTCTTGACCTTATAAACAGCATTCTCAATCTTTTGCTGTAAAGGTTAATTAAAATAATATTGCCTTAAAGATGAATTTTATAAAATCAAAATCTAGATTCCTTGCTTGTTTTGCTGATGAGAGAATTGCTAATTTCATAACAACTTCATTTGTTTTAAAATATCCAACCTGGAATATGCCATAGAAACCAAACACTTTTGCTCCTTGTTTGTTTAGGGTTTACTATTTGATTTGGTTCTCAGTTACATATGTTTACCAGATACTATTTAGAAATTGAAAACCACCATGATGCACACTGAAAGGATTGTAGAGTTTCTAACAAGAAGGAAAGAAAGAATATAATAAAAACACTTAAAATTTTGATAAACATACATTCTTATTAGCTTAAGTAATGTTGCTGTGAAATATTAATTGCATACTTCCTGGTTATAAATCTAATTTTAGCTAATTTAGAAAGATCAGTAGAAACAAATCTAGATATCTTTGAAGTCTACCCAATAGTATTATTTATTTCTGTATTCTTTTTATTTATAGGTCTTCTTCCTTTTGGTTCAGTCCCCTTGTGAGTTCAAATTATACATGCATGAACAGCCTTTTTTCTCTAAAAGTAAGATCATGGCATCCACAATGCTCTGCAGCTTGCTCTCATCCCATTCATTTCAGACAAACTTCCTTTAACTATCGTAGAAATTATTTGGTTAATAACATGCAAAGGTTGAAAAAAGTTCATACTGTGAGTTTCATATACCTTAAAAGATATCTCATCACTTTGCAAACCCAATATCTATCCAAAGAACACACTGCAATAATGTATTCTGTCCAACTCTTTGCAACCCTTTGGACTGTAGCCCACAAGGCTTCTCTGTCCATGGGATTTTCCAGGCAAGAATACTGGTGTGGGTTGCTATTTCCTTCTCCAGGGAATCTTCCTGACCCAGGAATCAAATTCATGTCTCCTGTGTCTCCTGCATTGACAGGCGGATTCTTTACCCACTGAGCCATCAGGGAAGCTCATTAATTAATACATTATACATCAAAAACTCCAAAAGATCCAACTGAGTACGTGCTGTGCAGTACTTAGTCACTCAATAATGTCTGGCTCTTTTCGACCCTGTGGACTGTAGCCTGCCAGGCTCCTCTGTCCATGGGACTTCCCAAGTAAGAATACTGGAATGGGTTGCCATTTCCTCCTCCAGGGCATCTTTCCAACCCAGGGATGGAACTGGGGTCTTCCGCATTGCAAGAGGATTCTTACCATCTGAGCTACCAGGGAAGCCCACATATGAGCAGATCACTTTTTAAAGTGTAACATGTCACCTTTTTGTATTTTAATCAAGATATTTCACTTATTCATTTATGAATGGGTGTTCACTTTAGCATTGCTTGTAATATGGAAACAACTTAATGCCTAGCCACCAAGTCCACTTAAATAATGATTCAGTCACACAATAGAACGATATAAAGTTTTTAAACTAAAGCAGATACGTGTGTGCTAGACCTCAAAGCTTTGTTATGTATCGTTAAGTAAAATCTATTCACCAATGTTCGTTATTACTAGGTTTATTATGGCTTCATTTTTCTTTTTAATTTTGGGAACAGGTAGAAATATAACTGTTCTTCCCCCAAAGAACCAGTATTTGGTCCAATGCCACATAATGATAATTATTTGAAGTCTCATTTTATTATTGTGAAATTCTCATTGACATTGATCCTATTTCTTACTATATTGTTTCATTTATCCCAGAAAAATCTTACAAAGCTTTCAGTACTGTAACTTTTCCAAATGAATTTCAAAATCAGTTTGTCAAATTTTAATAAGAATGCCATGTTTTTTATTTTGAACATCTTTAAATTTATAAATTTAGAGAGATTTGACACATTTATAGGGAGCCTTTCAATCCAAAAGCAAGCAATACATTTCTATTTAGCCAAGCCTTCTTTCATAGTTGTTTTCTTTTAATTTATATTCATTATGGTTTGTCTTAAATTTATTTATTTATACTTTCAAATTATTATTTGCAATGAGGTATCTTCTCATATTCTTTAATGTATTGTTTTGTTTATATGAATGCTATTGATTTTTATATCAGCTTTGGAATGACAAGTTGTAGTTAAACATCTCTTTTCCATATCATTTCTCATTTAAAAATCAATTCTTTGGATTTTTCAGGTAAATATTACACCAACTGCAAATAATAAATTTGCAACTTCCTTTCCAATACTTTGAGTTTCTCTAAACTTACTGATTAGAATTTATAGTGTGATATTATATAGAGATGAGAGTGAATGGCATTTTTTTACCTAGACTTTAATAAAAGTGAATCCATCATTTTGTCACTGAGGATGGCACTAGTTTTGGGTTTGAAATAAGTTTTTATCGTGTATGTATAGGTTTTTTAAAAAGGAATGAATATAAATTTTATCAATTGTTGTTTTAGGATCTTCAGAGATGAATATAGTTTTCTTCTTAACTTGAATGGTAAATTATAGATTTATTAATAATGAGTTGTCATTACTTTCTTTCTATGAATTTTACTTGGACATAATACCTTTTTGCTTTAATGTAACTATTTTGTTATTTAGGATTCTGCAATGACTTTTTAAAGGAGTCTGTTTTCTAATTTTCCTTTATTGTGTTTGTCATATGCTATGCTCCCTATAAAAAAGAACACACATTTTTCTTCATTGTCTGTGCTTTGAAACACCCTAAAAACATCTGAGATAATTCAAAAAATGTTTGATAAAGCTGAACAAGTCATCTGGGTCTGGAAACAAAGTAACTGACAATTTTATGTCTATGTTAATCGTTCTGCTAAGCTTATATATCTCTTCTTGTGTAAGCTTCTGTAACTTACAGAGTTCTATGGATTTATTTATTATAGGTTTTTAAAAACTTAATTTTCCTAGAGTTAAGCTAACCCACCTCTTTGATTTGGCAAAAATATTTTGTAACAATGGACATTTATGCTTTGCACAGACACAATAGACACAATAGACAGAGAAGGCAATGGCACCCCACTCCAGTACTCTTACCTGGAAAATCCCATGGATGGAGGAGCCTGGTAGGCTGCAGTCCATGGGGTCGCTAAGAGTCGGACACGACTGAGCAACTTCACTTTTACTTTTCACTTTCATGCATTGGAGAAGGAAATGGCAACCCACTCCAGTGTTCTTGCCTGGAGAATCCCAGGGACGGGGAAGCCTGGTGGGCTGCTATCTATGGGGTCGCAGAGAGTCGGACACGACTGAAGTGACTTAGCAGCAGCAGCAGTGTTAATAGAAATTCCTATTTATAGGAGCTATTCAAAATAAGACATGGTTCATACACATATATATATATATATAAATAACACGTAACAGCAGGGAAGTGAGGAAGGACTATACAGAGAAATTTTCCGTTCACACTTTTTTACTTTGTACAATTGTGCTTTTTTTCCTTTTCTTGATTACACTGCTTGTTACCCAAAGAATGAGACACTATATTACATATTAATTAAGCCATTTTCATTTTTATTATTTCAGTTCAGTTCAGTTCAGTCATTCAGTTGTGTCTGACTTTTTGCGACCCCATGAACCACAGCATGCCAGACCTCCTGGTCCATCACCAACTCCCAGAGTTCACTCAAACTTATGTCCATTGAGTAGGTGATGCCATCCAACCATCTCATCCTCTGTTACCTCCTTCTCCTGCCCTCAATCTTTCCCAGCATCAGGGTGTTTTCCAATGAATCAGCTCTTCGCTTCAGGTGGCCAAAGTATTGGAGTTTCAGCCTCAACATCAGTCCTTCCAATGAACACCCAGGATTGATCTCCTTTAGGATGGACTGGTTGGATCTTCTTGCAGTCTAAGAGACTCTCAAGAGTCTTCTCCAACATCACAGTTCAAAAGCATCAATTCTTTGGCGCTCAGCTTTCTTTATAGTCCAACTCTCATATCCATACATGACCACTGGAAAAACCATAGCCTTATATCCTTTTATTTTTATCTTTTCTATTTCTTCCTTCTGTTCATTTTTTTAACCTCAATGTTTAATTAATTTTGCTTCATTCTTTCTTCTTTAAGAATTATTTAAGACTAGAAGTTTTCTCCATGTGTTACACTATTACACTGATTCTTAACATGCACATTTTTTATTATTACTATGTACCTGTTTTTCTGCAGATTCGGATTAAATTCCACTTTGATCCAAAACTGTTGACTTCTCTTGTATGTGGATACTCTTCCTGTCTGATTCTTCAAACTCTTACACATCTACTGGTGCTATGCAAGCACATCTACAAGGCTTACCATTATTATTATTACTACTTCTACTATTATTAATTATTTCAACCTAACACATAGCAAAGAAGTGTGGAATGTCATTATCTGAAAATCTCAGTTCAAAGTAAGGCACTGTTTGATACTACCCACATGTGTAAAATACTCTCAGAGTACCTACATTACATTGTGACCTCTGGTGGCTTATGTCGTCCACCTCTGCCTTCTCTTGACTGGGTTCAAAGCAAGAGAAGTATGATAAGTATTTTGAAAAAAAGTTGTGTATGTCTTTTACATACATGGATAATGCTCTTTTTTCCCTCCTGTTTACATTCAGTTCAGTTCACTTGCTCAGTCATGTCCAGTTCTTTGCGTCTCCATGGACTGCAGCATGCCAGTCCATCATCATCTCCCAGAGCTTGTTCAAACTCACGTCCATAAAGTTGGTGATGCCATCCAACCATCTCATCCTCTGCTGTCCCCTTTTCATCCTCCCTTCAATCTTTCCCAGCATCAGGGTCTTTTCCAATGAGTCAGTTCTTCACATCAGGTGGCCAAAGTATTAAAGCTTCAGCTTCAGCATCAGTCCTTCCAATGAATATTCAGGGCTAATTTCCTTTAGGATGGACTGGTTTGACCTTACTTAGCAGTTTTCCATTGTCCTGATAAGAGAACAATGAGGTATGGATGCTATTACTCTATCATCTTCAAGCTATTAATTCTGATAGTTTAATATTACTGGGTAGAAATAAACTTAAAAAGACTATCTTATATGTTTATAGAAGAAGAATTCATTCAAAATGTCTGAATAAAATACTTTTCACTCTTTTCTAGCCAACTTTAAGGAGAAAATGTATCACCATACCATTCAAAAGCATTTTAAACATGACATTTAGAGTGGAAATCTTAAAAGAGAGCAATAATGTTAGAAGCATAAAACAAACATAACATCAGAGGGATGGTACTGGGAGGGAGGTGGCAGGGGGGTTCAGGATGGGGAACATGTGTACACCCGTGGCGGATTCATGTTGATGTATGGCAAAACCAATACAATATTCTAAAGTAATTAGCCTCCAATTAAAATAAATAAATTTAAATTTAAAAAACAACATAACAAATAGATATCAATAGCCCTGGAAAAGTTATCTCTACAAACAAAATTTAGTAGATGATAAAGGAAATTCCACTCCCCATTTTAGAGTACCTGATACCAGAATTTCCCTCCTACTGCAAACAACTTAAAAACTGGATCATCTCCTGTAATTTCCAGACTTTTTCCTCATCTTAAATTCAGCAAAGATCTAGCATTTTCCACATGTTTAAATTCAGCAAAGATCTAGCATTTTCCACGTGCTTCTAGCATGCTGGAAGCATGCTAGTATGCTTCTTCATTTCCAGATAGTCTTCTATTCTACAAGCTAGGCATCCTAATCACTCCAATTTATCCTTGCATGGACTGTTTTCCAGACTCTTACATGAACTCATATTTCTGTGAAAAGTACAAAATCCTTCTCAAACTATGACTGTTCAAATTGTGGATCATATCTTAGCGTTTCTGTGACCACTGCGCAATGTGATGTAGGAAGTAACCAAAGACATTAGTACCTTGTTATATAACAAGAACTAATCACTATTATCTCCATTTAAAAACAGGAGGAAAAAAGTCCAAGTTGACAAAACCAGTAAATGGCAAAACCAAATCTCTTTATTAATCATGATTTGCATATTCCATATCTCCTATTCAGTGGCTTTTTCTCCTATAATTTTGGATCATGACAAGCTTAGAGATAATTAAATCCCAGAAAATTTTGCATAGAAACTTTTGCAAAACTTGGATTCTCCTCGTCTTGACATATGATTGATTTCCCTTGTATAAATATAACCAGTACTCAAGCTAGGTCATCATATTGTCTATGCAAGTTTTCCACATCAAGATACAGTCAAACACGTATCAATGACATTGTCAATGGGAATTCTGCTTTTGTCCTTTTTGAAATTTTACAGAGTTCTGAATGTAAACTTAAGGATACATTTAGAACTCAAGTCTTAGCAGAGCTGGACAGAGTAGCAAATGAAATATATTTGTTTTTTTCTAATTAATTATAATGATTGTTATATTATAGTAAATGTATTGTGTCCTTTCAATAAATAGCTAGCTTTTCAATTTACATACTGTTTCTAATGACTGAAGTATTGGATCTGTTACATCAACTTTTAATTAAAATTCAGCAGAGGAGGAGGAGCAGTGGATGGTGGGAGATCAAAGCAAACATATTAACCTATTGAAGGGTATCCCATTCATTGGATAATTACTCTGTGTTAGACACTACAGGTAACAAGATTAATAAATTATGGTCCTTAGAGTTAAAGAGTTCATAGCACAACAAGTGGGAAAACTGAATGAATATATGAATAGTAATTTGTTTATATAGAGTATTATTCAATATTCAAAATTCAATTATAGCACAGTGTGTGTGTGTTAGCCGCTCAGTTGTGTCCTACTCTTGGCGACCCCATGGATCACAGCCCACCAGGCTCCTTCATCCATGGAATTCTCCAGGCAAGAACACTGAAGTGGGTTGCCATTTCCTTCTCCAATAGCACAGAAAGGGGTAGCTCTATTAGCCTGGGGGCTCATGGTCATATCAACTATTAGATAGCAGTGGGAGTACAAGTTTCCCTTAAGGCTATTTTGTAATAAAAGTGAAATTTGGCTACAACCACATAGAACAGTAGAAACGATCAAGGGAAAATTGAACTTGAATCCTGAGTCTAGCACTTTCTAGGCTTGGGATTTGGTTCATAGGCTTCCATTTCCTTGTCAGCATAACAGATAATAATGCCTAAAATGGGGGATTGTGGCAAATGAAGACTTAAATCTAACATGGTATTTAACACATGAAAAGAGTCATGTCCAACTCTGCAATCCCAAGGACTTTAGCCCACCAGGTTCCTCTGTCCATGGAATTATACAAGCAAGAATCCAGGAGTGGGTTGCCATTTCCTTCTCCAGGGGATCTTCCTATCCCAGGGCTCGAACCCTGGTTTCCTGAATCGCAAGTGGATTCTTTACCATTTGAGCTACCAGGGGAGTCCAAGGCATGTACCTAAAACAATGGGAGATACTGATAATAATGAACAGATTCATAGGCAAAAAAGAAATGAGGAAATTTAACACACTCAAGCAAAGATTCTAAAATTAAGGACTTTGTAAAAAAAAAAATCTTAAGAGACAACTTCCTTTTCAGGGATGACAAATCTTTACAGTTATAATTTTAATGTCCCAGTTTGTAATGGAGAGAACACTTGTTACTAACAATCATTCAGACTCATTAGAGAACTCCAGAAAAGTGAAAAGAGTTAGGACATAGCTAGGCTGAGCTGAGGTGTCTCTCAGATGGACAACAGACCCTTAGGGAGGTCACAGGAGATGATTTGTTTCAACTGAAGCCCATCTGTGAGCACAAATTGCTTCACTCCAAGAAAGCACTTTGCTCTGGGCCACCACACAATGGAAATTAGATTATTAAGAATGTAGGTTACACAAATAAGGATAGGCAGCATTCTAAATCAGCTTAATATTCAGCTCAATTAAAGAAAAGCCAAGCATGTGTATCACCATAGGTTTGTTCTAGAAATACTGCTGCAATTTTCTGTGTTGCTGGTCCAATGTGCACATTACAATGTGTTAATAAACTTGCAGCTTGACATGTGGATAGTTGCTCCTATAAATGTGATTTAAAATGTTTATTAAAGAGGGTTGTAGAGAAGCCTTAATCAGGCTGTTTTTGCTTAGCTGAAGTACAAATGAAAGTAATGGCAATTCAAGCTTAAAAAGATCAAAAACTAAATGTCCAGCAGTTGTCGGCATCAGGAGAATGTTGAAATTATTGCAAAATTAAGTTGTTTATGTTGATTTCAAACTACTCAAATAAGCAAAACAAAAGAAAAATTCTCCCTAACCCTTATTAAGTCCCACAGTCATTAATTTATACATGCAATTCTTTCGCTATTTGCTTAGATTTTGTGTACCACTTCTCTTTCCAAAAAGAGCAGACTATGTGAAAGAGATCAGAAATGTGAAAGAGAAATTGAATTCACAGCACACGGCATAAAAATTAGCTGCATAATTAGTTCAGTTTTCAGAAACAGAATAAATATCAAGAGATTCATTGGGTTAAAGTGAATTTAAATTTAATCTGAAAGAAGAGAAGAAATTTAAAATTGTCCATGATTGACAGGCCAAAATATAAATCACTGTTAGTTTTCCCTAAAAAAGTGCTTTCAAAATTAAAAAACATGAGTAAAATTTCACTGCTGCTGCCTAACAATTAGTTTTTTCTTTAAAAAAAATACCTAGGAAATTTCTCAAAATAGTCAAGGGATAATGTAATACTCACACTACCATTTTTTATTTTAATTATGAATTTCAGAAATTACAGCTGTTCAAAAACTGACAAGCAAACAAAAGTACTTAACTTTGGTCTTCCACCACACAATTAACCACAGTCAAGGACAATTTGGGATTCATACTTCCGATCTTTACATGTTATTATTTATCACTGTCAACACAATTACACATGCATTTTATTTTTTAAAAATGAACCATATAAAGGAACATGTTTTTAAAAATGGGGAATGTAAGTTTCAGTACCGAGACTGTAGGAATAGTGATTCCGGAATTCCTGAAAACCAATTTAGCATGGTCACACAGATCTACAGAGTTTCTTAAAAATGCAGGCTTCTAGACCCCAATTTTAGACATTCTGATTTAACAAGTCTGGCTTAGGACATGGAAATCTATTTCAAAATTTCTCTAGTTACTACTGATGCATAACTGAACTTCAGAGCTGATAACATGCTTAGAAAGGCATTAATCAAGCTATTTACTAAATCATATCATGATGATATTTTAAGGAAATGTTAGAATACATGCTTGCACTCTACTTTTTCATTATCAGAGCAAGATTCAGATTATAAACATAATGAGATCAAGGATGATGTCCATCTAGTTTCCTATTGTTCCCCTAGGACCTAACACTGGTATGTAGTAGGCAATATGTCTTCGGTTTTTTTCTAACTTTTTGTTTTGCATTGGAACATGGGTAGCACAGTGGTAGTCTGCCTGCCAATGCAGACACAAGAGATGCAGGTTGGATCCGTGGGTCATGAAGATCCCCTGGAGAAGTAAATGACAACCCTACTCCAGCATTCCTGCCTGGAAAATTCCATGGACAGAGGAGCCTCATGGGCTACAGTCCCTGCAGTTTCAGTGCTGGATATGACCAAGTACACATAGCAGATGAACAATGTTGCAACAGTTTCAGGTGAACAGTAAAGGGACTCAGCTACACATATACACGTATCCATTCTCCCCCAAGCTCCCCTCCCATCAAGGCCATAATAGGCAATATGCTTCTGATGAATGAACAAATCACTGAACTGTTAAGCCATATTTAATTTCCCAATAACTTTCTCATGCTCCCAGAAAGGACAGATCAAGAAATGGCATCTTAAAAAATAAAAAAAGGAAGGAGGAAATGGCATTCTTTCATTAACCCACAAAACAAGTTATTTATCATTTATTTATACTAACAATGAAGCAGTGAATGAAAGTGTCCATATTCCTTATCATCATACTCCCAAATGGTGCTTATTTCTCATGAAAAATAAAGCCCTCTTTTTTTTCATCTCCAAAATGAACGGCATTCCTTGAATACCCAAGTGTCTGCAAAGGTGATTGTGATGCAGGAGGGAGTCACTGCAGTAAAATCCCATGCAACATTTCATGTTCTCTGTGACTTTTATAGCCAAGATCTGGGATCTGGTTCATTTTCTCTGTGATCTGTGTGGGACTAAATGCTCATTTTCTCAAAACTGAAAATGTGATTCTCTCAGAAGCAAAACTTTTAAATCCATGACCTCTTCACCAAAATACATTCTCTACCAGCTTTTTTACTTTATTAAACAAAAAGTTTAAGAGGAAAAAAAAAAACCCTAACACACATATGCATCAGTATTTTCCTAACCATGCATATGAAAGGCATCACATGAAGACTGAAAAGGATACCCAGGGAAGGTTGTTTAGATAAACAGAGTAACTATGGAACTGTAAATGACAGAGAAACAGTCAAGTCAGATGAGAATCTGATTTCAGTCTATTTCCTATCTCTGAATTAATTTCATGGAAAACTGTTAAAAACAGATCTGGCATCTTATTTCCTTAAGAGGAAGATGAACCATTTCCTCATTGCTTTCTTAGAAGATATCCAGAGAAAAACATCTGCCACTAAAATTTTAGTTTTCTCCAGATCTTTAAGTCATTTTCATACCAAGTCTTAGGCTTTTAAATGGTCCTATTCATTTTAGAAATTTTCTTGAGTCCCACACCCCTACCCAGAGCAGCAGGATCTTAAGTGGATTTGAATTTTTAAATATTTGAAGGAGTCCTAAACAATAGACATGAGTGGATGATGACATTGTGAATAAGCAAAGCCAAATCAGTATACCTATTATGTGAGTTTTCTGGTAAAAGTCTGAACTTTGTCATATTTCTCTAGTTAAATATGGAAACAGTGAAGAAAATGTGTGTCAGCTAATTTACAGTCTTGGTTATAAAGTGTATTTTATGTTAATGGGGAAGAGGGTGACCTAGAGAAGTGTTTAATAAAAAAGAATATGACTATCGTTTTAGAAAAAGAAACTTTCATATTAAGGGAACTTAGTACACCAGGTTTGGAGAAGGCAATGGCACCCCACTCCAGTACTCTTGCCTGGAAAATCCCATGGACGGAGGAGCCTGGTAGGCTGCAGTCCATGGGGTTGCTAAGAGTTGGACATGACCGAGCGACTTCACTTTCACTTTTCACTTTCATGCATTGGAGAAGGAAATGGCAACCCACTCCAGTGTTCTTGCCTGGAGAATCCCAGGGACAGGGGAGCCTGGTGGGCTGCCGTCTATGGGGTCACACAGAGTTGGACATGACTGAAGTGACTTAGCAGCAGCAGTACACCAGGTTAAATGCTCAAGGGATTGTAGAGTTTGCAATAGGCAATAATAGTGTAAATTTGGGACTTCCCTGGTGGCTCAGACAGTAAAAAGTCTGCCTACAATGTGGGAGACCCGGGTTTGATCCCTGGGTTGGTAACATCCTCTGGAGAGGGAAATGGCAGCCCACTCCAGTGTTCTTGCCTGGAGAACCCCGTGGACGGAGGAGCCTGATGGGCTACAGTCTGTGGAGTCACAAAGAGTCGGACACGACTGAGGGACTTCACTCAAATTAAATCCTTAATTTTCTCTAGGGTGATCACAGCTCAGAAACATTCACTAACAATTTCAGGAATATACAGTGTTTGACTTACTTCAATTTGAATAATTAAATAATCATGCATTATGTGACAATTTTGCATAACCTGAGCAAAGGAGCTGACCTAACAGATGCAAATTTTATTTTACTTAGTTTATTAATTATGTTATTTGAATGAGAACATTCAGATTTCTGAAGTGTTTATCAAAGAGCAAAGAAAATAATGACTCATTTCAGGTATTCTGGACTCAATTTTTATCTTCAGAGGGGGTATTAAGTAGGTGTGTTTTTTCCTTTGTTTTGTTTTACAGTGATCTGTGAACACCAAATCAGTACCCAGCCTCTTCTAAATCCCACATCAGTGCACTGTGAAAAGCATCAGACTTATTAAAACGTGATAGATAGATATGTTGGCTTGTAAATGCCACACCCATTTCATTTCCCCATGCTTAAATAGATTTTAAGCAGGAAACCTACAACCTGCATTCTAAAGTAGCTATCTTCACAATTACTGGCAATATTCGAGCTAAATTCAGGTCAGAACTTTAGACATTTTATAACTAGTGTAAATGTGAAAAGACAGATGTCTCAAAAAAAGTTTCAGACCCACCAGAGAAAGTTAAAGTCCTGCTTGGAATTGTCTAGAGTTGGTCATTTTAATGACACAGCAGCTAAACATGATTTTGAATAATATAGAGCATATCTCGTTATGCTCTATATAATGAGTAGTTAGACCTCAAGAGACAGAGAAGTCTAACTGCCACAGGAACCAAGGGAAAGTGGAAGAAAGCCATGATACGCTTCTCTCCAAATGCATTTCCCGTAGCCTTCAATAGAAAGAACACACAGAGAACGAGTTAAAGTCCACAGAGATCAGTGGTGTCTGCACTTGAGGACTGAGTGAATGGAGGAGATGATGGAGGCTCTTCCACCTGACCCAGGAAGTTTCCTGAGGTTAGCACTCTGTGGCAGCAGGGAGAATGTGAGCAAGGCCGAAGAGGACATTAGAGATATGTTCAAATGAAGGGAAGGAATTTTCTTTGAAACCTAAAACAATGGTTTTGGGGAATGCAAAAGTAAAACAGTAAATTATTTTGTCTGAACAAAAATGTCCTTGGCTAGAGGCAATAACCCACCTTTACTTCAGATGATTCACAGCTCTGTAATCAGCAAAGCAACAGTAAGGATCTGTTTGAAATACAAGTCACATCATGTAGCTTGTCTGTTCCCAACCATTCACTAGCTTCCCTTTTGAAGAATACATCCCAACTTACTTTGGCCCACCAGGCCTTTCCCTCATACTGACTGGTTGGCAAAATATATATATATATATATCCAAAAGAAGATTAACTTTAGGCTGTCCTGAGGCATAAATATATTCAAGAGACAGAATCTCTTTCCTTGAGATACTGTAAGACTCAGGAAAAAGGAACATAACCAAGCAGTTTCTATAAATCTCTGTAGTGATTCTTGCTTGCCTTAACAATTTGGCTGCTGTGCAATTAAAGGTATCCTTAACCAGTTCATTTTTTCATTCATTTAATGGACGTGAGTCTGAGTGAACTCCGGGAGTTGGTGATGGACAGGGAGGCCTGGCGTGCTGCAATTCATGGGGTCGCAAATAGTCGGACACGACTGAGCGACTGAACTGAACTGAATGAAAATTTACAGAGTTTCTACTTCATACCTGGCACTGTTCTAAGTGCCTAAGATACAGGCATGAACAAAAAAGTTCCTCTTCTCAAAGAACTCACAGTCTAGTGGGTGGAAACAATCCACTAATAAACAATCAATAAACATATCATTTTATAAACTGTATAAGCATGTGGACATTGGTAATAAGTACCAGAGGGGAAAATAAAATGGGGGAAGGGGATCAAGGTAGATATGGAGTTGTTGGATTAGGGAGTCAAAAGAGGCCCTGTGAATTACCTAATTTTTCCATAGAAACCTGACAGAAATGAGTGAGCAAGCCATGGCGCCATCTTGAGAGTGTTAACTCAGACAGTGGGAGAGAAAAGGCCAAAAAAAAAAGAAGTGATTGAAGAGTGTATGTGGTGTTTTCAAGATGCCGGTGTGCAGGGCAAGGTGAAGGAAATGGAGACAGCTGGGTGCAGAATTATTAATGTTTTCATCCAGTCTCCCCAACTCCCAGGTCAGGTTCTTTGAGTACAGGACTGTTAGATACACACTTTAAATCTTCCATGGACCATGCTGGGCAGTCTTGCACAGAGCAGACAATTAAAAACCTAACTGTGACAGGCATTGCTATTTATACGCAAAGAAGGTTGCAACAAGTATCTTGCTATTCCTTAAATGAAAATAGTTTGCCCTTTGAAATATGAATTTTAGGCCAATTGCATGGCCCTATGTATTATAAATTCATACAACTTAGGCCAAAGCAGAACTTTTCTAAACGTTATGCTCTATCTTTGACATATTTCACCGCAAATTACTGTATCATTCTAAATCTTAACTGTACTTTTTAAAAAAATCTTCTTAGTCCTATTTTTTTTTTTTAATCAATCCAGGATTATACCCTTTGTCTGTCTATTTTTTCTTTATTTATTCTTCAGACACACAGTTTGCAACTTTAGGCTGTCCTGTGGCACAAATATTAGTATGCAGTCAGCAATCTGTTATACAGGCATGAATTGAATGTGAAGTATACACAAATGCATATCTAGGCATTGGGATGCAAAGACAGACATGAGGTTTGAGCACAGATGTTGGAATTAGGAAAACCTGTCTGATTTATAATCCCTTCACTAGCTGTGAGATTACAATTATGAAAGAATGATAGGAATAATACACTTACAGACCTCCTGCAAGGCTTAAGAAAATTCATATAGAATTCTTACCATAAACCTGCAACAGAGTAAAGATTCAATAAATATTTATTTTAAAATAATCTTTAAATATTACATATTTAATATGCTATGATTTTACTAATACATACAAAGAATAACCGAGCAACTGAAAATTTACTCTTTCTACATTCCTACCTTGTCTCCTGACCTTTGTTCCCAGGTATATTTTTACATGAGCCTTGATGCCATGCCTACAATCAATTGATCCAAAACAGACCTTTCCTCTGCTTTGATACAGACTCTGTCTTATGATACATAGCTGTTGTTTAGTTGCTCAGTCATGTCTGACTTTTGACAAATGCATGGACTGTAGCCCATCAGGCTCCTCTGTCCATGGAATTCTCCAGGCAAGAACACTGGAGTGGTTTGCCAATTCCTTCTCCAGGGGATCTTCCTGATTCAGGGATCGAATCAACATCTCCTGCACTGGTCAGCAAATTCTTTACTGCTGAGCCACCGGGGCTTCCCATGATACACAGTACTATCATCATTATATACACATGTATGTAAAACGCTCACAATGGACACAATGTACGAATTAGCTTTCTAAATGATCTTTCTGCCTCTGGCCTTCCTCCTCTCCAGTGTATCATTGGATACAATGTACCTCCTCTCCAGTACATCATTCAATATTTGCTATCTTCATTATTTATTGCCTGAACAAAGAAAGCAAAGTAAGTGATATGCTAGAAACAGCAAAGTGGCATAAAAAATAAAATCTGTGAAAATATGGATGGACCTGAAAGACATCATGCTAAGTGAAACAAGCCAGAAACAGACAGAAAAATACTGGGTACTCTCACTTATATAAAAAGGTTGAACTAATAAACCAGAGAATAGAACAATAGTCCTAATCTATTGGGTCGGGGGTGTGGAGAAAGTTGGGCAAACTTTAAATTATAAATAAGTAAGTTCTGGGAAATTAATGTACAGCATGATGACTATAGTTAATAACACAGTATTGCATGCATGAAATTTGTTACGATCTTAGGTGTTTTCCCACAGAAGAGAGAGTGAGATGGAGGTGATGGATGTGTTAATAAAGTTGACTGTAGCAATCATTTTATATTACAATATACATGTTATATCATCATATATGCCATATGCAAATATGTGTATATGCCATATAACATGGTGGCTTGGCAGTAAAGAATCCAGCTGCGAGTGCAGGAGATGCAGGTTGCATCCCTGGGTTGGGAAGATCCCCTGGAGAAGGAATGGCAACCCACTCCAGAATTCTTGCCTAGGAAATCCCATAGACACAGGAGTCTGGCGGGCTACAGTCCAAGGGGTCACAAAGAGTTGGATACAACTCAGTGACTACACAACAGTATATACACACACACACATATACCCAAACAAATTTTTTTTTCTGTCAAAGAAAAAGAAAAAAGTGTCAAACTAGGAAGCTCACTGGGTTCTTAATTATTAAACGACATGCTTTTCTTTAGCCTGGTTTCCCTGAGTGGAACTCTTGGAACAAGCTCCTCTTCAACCAGCACGCATAGTTTGATAGCTGAGAAGATGCTAAGCAGATCTCCCTGCCCCAGGCTGTGTTGGGAAGGTTTTACTTTAGACTTTCTTTATCTTTTTCAGGCACTTTTCATTCCCCTTATTACTTGCACCAAAAACCACAGTTAGATTTTTTTGCTCTGGCTTGGTCACTTACTTAGAAATGTTATAAATAATATGCTTTACAAGTCTCATTTGGAAAGGTATAAGGCCCATGCTTAGTACTCAATTTTTCCAAAATCTCATGTAAGAATCGTAATTGAATGTAACAGCAAAATATTTTGAAGTCAAAAGCTCCTAAAATGCCCTTTCTTATCTATAACATTAAAATATGCCATTGTTGGCTTAAATGTTCTGGTGCTTGTTTGTTTGTTTTACTTAACAGTGAATTCATATAAAACAAATTTTAACATGTGACATCACTGTGACAATAATGAATATTAATTTTTCACACATTATGTTTGACTTAGGTTTTCTGTTTAGAGTCTAATATAAAAAGAAATAACTGGAGAAGGTCTTGAGAACTATGCTGTTTGAATTACTTTTAATCATTCAAATACAGTTTATAGTTATCTAATTATAGTTTAATTAGTTATCCTATTGTGGTTTTGTGGGTTTTAATCAAATAAACAATATGGAGATGACACATTTATTATTTCTTCATTCTATATGTGATGAAAACAAGTTTTCATTTTAAGAATGAATAGCTAAAACTATGTATTATTTATTTTAACTGTTAACTGATATTATCTATGTGTCAAAACTTTATTAATTAATTTCACCTTTTCCTTAAGTGAAAAGATAAAGTGCTTACTCCTGGAATCAGTTCTACTTTATTGTGCCAACCCACAGCCTATTTTAGGCCACTCTCTGCATTGAGCTTGGGATGGGAAGTAAACCAGAAGCTACATTACCCTCTCCCATGATATCCTACTGCACTGTGTTATCCTTCATTCACAAAATACATACGCTGTCCAGATGCGTGAAGAGCACGTGATCAGCATTTCAAAGTGACATATAAATTAAAGTGAATCTTATTATTTTGTTTCTGGAAAAATAAAATTTATATGACATTTCAAAGTGACATATAAATTAAAGTGAATCTTATTATTTTGTTTCTGGAAAAACAAAATAATAAGTACATTGAGGAGGTCTGGGCCTCTGTATATGTGAGAAGACATCCTTGGGGTAGTTAGCCACTCTTAATCAGGAACACCTTTCTGCAGCAAGAGGGATTTTTTAAGTCATGGGAGTAATGGAAAAGAAGGATTGCACATTTGGAGACTTGAGAGGGCCTGCATGTGTCCTGTGGAGAAAGCGATGGTACCCCACTCCCGTACTCTTGCCTGGAAAATCCCATGGATGGAGGAGCCTGGCAGGCTGCAGTCCATGGGGCCGCTAAGAGTCGGAACGTCTGAGCAACTTCACTTTCACTTTTCACTTTCCTGCACTGGAGAAGGAAATGGCAACCCACTCCAGTGTTCTTGCCTGGAGAATCCCAGGGACGGGGAGCCTGGTAGGCTGCCGTCTATGGGGTCGCACAGAGTCGGACACGACTGAAGCGACTTAGCAGCAGCAGCAGCAGCAGCATGTGTCCTGTTGGTATAGCTCGGAGAGAGTGGTCTAAGGTGTCACATGATGGGAGTACTGAGTCCCTGTTACTTCTAGAAAAAGTTCCCATAAATCACTCCAGAGAAAAGCGTGTATAACCTTTACGGAAGCCTGGAGCATGTTTTCCTCGTGAACTTTCTGGCATCTGGCAGAATGAATGGCTGATCCCCACCCAGCCGTGCTTACACTGTTTTTGCTACTGGGAAATACCCTAGATATTAAGGGCTCAGCAGAGAATGGTCTCTGCATTATTTAGTCATTCCAAACAGGCCACTGACATCTGAAATTAGAAATAAAAGAGCTGAAGCACTTCAAAGAAGACAAATTCCACTGATACTCTTATTTCGCCCTGAAAAGACAAATAGCATTTCAGCATGGCAGCTGGTCCAGATTCCAAAACAGGCCACATGTTTTGTGACAGCTGCTGACACAAGCAATTTCCTCCGATTAAATCTTTCAGCATATTTCATACAGAAGGAGGCAAGTCTTCTCCAGCAGACTGAATTTTAAGTAAAAAGACGACCCTGTTATGTTTTCTCAATGTGTGTGTAAAGCAATAAAAGCAACAAACCTTATTAATGTATTTAAACAATTGAGATGGTGAATGAAGCATGTGATAAAAAGAATTGTTGAGAAGTTATCTAAAATGTTTCCTTCGGTGGTCCTAACAATAGAACCGTGTGCACTTTTAAGAACTATATAAAACTCCACCTCTGAGAATCCAGGCCGGGCACCTATGAAACTGTCGTTCGTCATTCAGTCACTAAGTCATGTCCGATTCTTTGCAACCCCATGGACTGCAACACGCCCAGCTTCCCTGTCCTTCACCATCTGCTGGAGTTTGTTCAAACTCACATCCATTGAGTCGATGATGCCATCTAACCATCTCATCCTCTGGCACCCCCTTCTCCTCCTGCCCTCAATCTTTCCCAGCATCAGGGTCTTTCCCATTATGGCACTATGAAGCTTATTAATTCACTTCCCCATATCCATCCCTTCCCACTCTTAACTCATACTGGTCAAAAACAAACAAACAAAAACCATAATATTCAATTTGATTCAATTTTTAAAAATGTTTAAAATCTTTTTAAAGGCACTGAACAGATTTCTATAATACATGCAAACACTGGATGTGATTTTTAGGAGATTCCTTCTGCTCTAGAAGACTAAGAACAAACACATAATTAAGGGAGGAAAAGAATGGTACTCTCTGGAGAAGAAAAGCACAGATGTCCAAAGGGAATGGAGGCATGTTTGCCAAAAATATGAAGTTCTGAATCACATCTTCCAGGAAGAAGACAACAGAAGTTCTTTGTAGCACAGGTATCCTGCTCTGGAGATGGTCCAGACAAGCCCAGGTGGTGACCTTCTTGGAATCAGCCTTTTCCTTTTCTCTGCCAGGGATGATCTAAACTTTTATTGGATGGCAACAGACTGAGAAAGAACCATTGTCCTCCCTACCTTCGTTCTATCTCCAAAGTCTTGCTGAATTCTTTTTTTAGAAGGAAAGTAGTCAGTTTTGCTTAGTGACACGACAGTGGTATGACTTCAGTCTATACTGGAGAGGTCATCTTAAGCTCTTTATTCTGTTCGGTTCCCACAGGCATCCAGACTTTCCATGTTTTATATCCATTTCAATGTAGAATATTATTCCAACAGGGTTGGACTACAGTAAGCTTTGACTTAACATTTCATCCAAGAGAAGCATGTCTCTGATTAACATTTAATGACATTTAGCACTTACTGAAATCTACAATGATACACCTAGCCTTTTGCCGTTTTTTTTTTTTCTTTTTAAATAGAAAGGAACAACACATCAAAGGTAAAGATTTGACTAGATCCTATGTTGCCTAAATCTTACATTAAATCTCTTTCACACTTTGCTCCTTTATTTTGAATAATAACCTCTTTAAAAGAAATCATACAATCATTCCCGGCAATAAGTATCCTAATAAGAATTAATTATAAATCTCTCCTAGTTTGAGTTGATTGAGGGCTATCTTGGAAAAAGGGGAACAGTGAAATGTGATCATTTAGCAATAAACTGAGTTCTCTGCATGTGTGTTAGTCTCTCAGTCGTGTCTGATTCTTTGAGACGCCAAGGTCTGTAACCTGCCAGAATCCTTTGTCCATGGGATTATTCAGGCAAGAAATACTAGCCATTTCCTTCTGCAGAAACTGAGCTGAGAAATATACAATTGTAGTTACTAAAATATACAATGTATATGGCACACATACAGCTTGAAGGGAATCTGGTTAACATGTCTAGACTCAGGTGGAAGTAATGGAGTACACAAACCTAGGTTCATTCTATATTAGAATTCCAAGCTCGAAAGTTTTCTTAAAGACCATCCAGCTCAACTACCAGTCTACAGTCTGAATCCCTTTTCTAGTCTCTTCATGATATTACCCATTATGTATTTGAACACATCCATTAGAACACTTTTTAGTTGCAAGTAATAGAAACCCAACTAAGTAGCTTAAATAATAAAAATACTGTATTGCTTTATAAACATAAATTTGAGAAGATCCAGGAAGTCTTAATCTACCGGCAAAACAAGATCACCATGCTCCCACCATCTATCCATGTCTCTATTTGGTACTTCGTGGAGTCAAGTCCTCCTAAAGGCAATTCCTCTCATTATTATCAAAGAGTTCAACAGCCTCCAAAGCAACCAGTTACCTTTTTCTCATCCAGAAGGAAGTTTGTCCTGTCAATCAAAGCAAAGCCCCAGGCTTGCTATGATAGGCTACCTTATGTCACATGCTCATTCAGTAGCCAATTACCATGGCCCAAGGGTTGAATCAGCTATTTGCCTTAGACTTGAGCATATGCTCCACTCTTATCTCCAAGAATGAAGTTCCCTTTTTAAGGACTATGTGGATCCTAACTGATAAATCATGGAGCTGTGAGGGAGAGAGAATACTGGGTCACAACCTTGAATGTGTCCAATGATAGGGATTTCATGACTTTCCTTCTGTCTTTGGGTATAGCTGAGAGTCAGAAGGTATAAATAACATCTATTCAAATATGATGAGTAAAGTTCAAAATTATTTTTCCCACTTCAGTTTTCAAGAGCAAAGCATTACAATTGTCATTCCAATATTGAATTTTCATCACCCCAGAAAAGGAGTTCTCTTAAGTAAGAATGTGGAAAGGCTACATACTACAGTTTTATCAAAGAGGCATCACTATAAAGATGAGGACAATGATGGGTAAATTGTGGGTTGAGTTATTTTATATAGTTTACCTCTATTTGAGCTGATGATAAAGCTGCAGCTGACACTTGTTAATTTGGATGCTAACAGTCAAATTTTAGTAATAGGGTAACAGATATGTCTTTTAAAATGTACTTGCTCCCATAATATCCCAAGAATGCCACATTTGTGCATGTGTATAATTATTCCCACATACCAACTAGGGGTAACTCAGACCATCTAACTTGTTATTTACACATTCTTACATTACTTTTGACTCTCATGTTACCAACAAAATTGTGCTTTTATTTGTTGCCTTGCCAACCAAAGATTTATTTTCATGACCTGTTAAGCTAGGCCATATCCCAAGTAATCTGAAAACCAAGAAAACTGAATCCTGTCCTTCCTCTTTAGCCTTCAGATATTCTCAGACAAAATTATCTGCCTGATTTATACTTTTACGAACTTAAACTGAGGCTTCATTCACATGACTCACTTTCTCATTCAGGTCATCTTTCTCAGATACACTGCATGACTAAGTGCCAGGAAAAATATAACTATTTGGGAAAAGGAAAAAAAGAAGCTAAAAAGCTGTTCTTTAAAAATAACTGTTAAACCCTCTAGATGAGATATTCTTTAAAGTAAATTTTAATTGACAAAGCCATAGAAGCTTTAAGTTTCTTCGAGCAGAAAGCATCTCTTTAATGTATGTTAGATGAATAAATCTGACAACCTATTGACATATTTTCAGTTTATTTTAACAGATTTCCTGCACTAAACTTGCTTGGTGAAAATAATCATTTGGTGATTTTCAATTATTTTTATAAGTACAAATGCCAAGTGGTTGAAATGCAAGAATATCTGGTCCATTATTTTCAATTATTTCCTGCTACCATGCATCTCTTAAAACAAGCACTGGGTAGCAAAGCCAGAGAGGATGACGAATCTTTTGCTGCTTTGGGGCTTGGTGTGGTCAACATAAGGACATCTTTAAATGGTTTCTTTAGAAATAACATCTAAGTTCTGCCAGACATTATCCCTACAACTTGGCAGCATTGCTTGTGCAAATGGCATCTGACTTCCTCTACCATTTATTTAAGATTCCTCCATATTCTACAACATGGAAAACAAATGGACTGTATCTGGTGGCAGGGAGATTGACTGCCATATCAAGAAGCAACATATGGAATAAAATCTCTCTCAATCCAAAGAAATACTTGATTTTAACAAGTCTATAGATAACAATGAGTAGTCCAAGGCTTATTAAACTAAATGCTTTCAAAACCACCTCTGATTCTAAAACTATATAATGTGATGTATGACCAATGGGCATCCCTGGTGGCTCAGCAGTAAAGAATCTGCCTGCAATGCAGGAGCCACAGGAGATGCAGGTTCGATCTTGGGTCGGGAAGATTCCATGGAGAAGAGTATCGCAATCCACTCCAAAATATTCTTGCCTGGAGAATCCCATGGACAGAGGAGCCTGGCAGGCTACAATCTATAGGGTCTCAAAGAATTGGACACGACTGAAGCTACTTAGAACGCATGCACACATGGCTTGACATATAAAATAATTTGAAGCCATCTTCAGTGAATGCATTAATTCATTGCTCAGCCATGAAACTGTGAAATTAAAATTATAGTGCAAAAATTTTCTTCTTCAATATCTTATACCATTAAATAGACCATTTCATAAATTATAGTATACTAATAACTGTTTGATTACAAAGGTGAACACCTGGTTTTATTTTTTAAATGAAATAAAAATTGACTTTTGTTGTCATTTCCATCTCTTCCTTTAATACATGTGTATTAATATCCTCAGTTGATAATATAGAGTTAGGAGTTGCACTAAAAACCTGCCTGTGTGTGTATCATTCCGTCTTCCACTCTCCTTTGTAAATCACAGAATGTATCATTAGCAAAGTGTAAAGCTTTATTGTGTGAACAAATAATACCTTCAGACAGTGCCAACTCAATAGTCATCCCGTGCATTTAATTCACAGCAGTGATAGGAGGTGGAAGATTCTGAATTAGAAAATGAACTAAAGCAAGTTCATGCAGGTTCACTAAAGAGAATGTTTCTCACAGATGGTATTCCTCACAAAGCCTTATCTTGGGTGGAGAAATAAGAAGTCTGGAGTTTGGGGGCCTGAGAAGTAACAGTGCAAGTAATATCATCAGCCATTTAACTGCTGGGTTCCAAATGTCACTAGCAAACTCGTTCTCATGGCTTTGCACCTTTCTTTGCAAACTTATAACTTGTTTGGGCCAACAAACTGGGCTTGTACTTGCAGTCCCATCATTAATCCTGTTATATAAAAACAAGTTTGTCTGGCCTCTGAACAATTTAGAGACAAGACAGACTCTCTCTTTAGTCAGTACACAATTATGAAGCTGTGCTGCTCAGAACACTTGAACCTCAACATCTCCTGTTGAGTTTCTTTTTTTTTTTCCCCCCAGAGTATTTTATGTTCACTCAACTTGTTACTGCCACATTCCTGATGAGACATGTAGATGAATACATACAGAATAGGAGTTGATTGAGATAGATAACTCTGGGAGGAGATAAAACTGACTTAATGTGCACTAAATGAAGCCCTTGGGAGATTTTCACAGGCTAATCCTAAATGATATAAGCAAGCCACAGAAAGTGATCTAAGGCATTGTTCTTTTTTCCTTAGATGCAAAGAGGTACATTATATTAAGTCGGTAGGCTGCCCCACATAAACCCTTACCAATGCTTATTCACAGTCACCAACCATGCCAACACACTGTGTCCCCTTTTTTACACAGGTCAATTCATAATATACTTATATACAAGTTTCTTACATGATTTTTTTTCATGTCTGTGTGAGTACTTTTATGTTTTCTCCTCTTCATAATTGTTACTATATGATGACAAAATATGTATCCACTTAAATGGATTTAACTGGCTTTTCCAGCTGTTTCTGATACTCTGCTATAGATAACATCTCCTGGAATGCAAATTTTTCTAATGTTTCAATTCTTTCCCTTAAAATGAGTGTTTAGAATTGTTATTTAGAAAAAGACTACTTAATTTTATGGCTTTTAAAAGTTACTGCAATGGCACCCCACTCCAGTACTCTTGCCTGGAAAATTCCATGGACGGAGGAGCCTGGTAGGCTGCAGTCCATGGGGTCGCTAGGAGTCAGACACGACTGAGTGACTTCACTTTCACTTTTCACTTTCATGCATTGGAGAAGGAAATGGAAACCCACTCCAGTGTTCTTGCCTGGAGAATCCCAGGGACGGGGGAGCCTGGTGGGCTGCCGTCTGTGGGGTTGCACAGAGTCAGACACGACTGAAGCAACTTAGCAGCAGCAGCAGCAGCAGCAGCCATGGTTCTTCCTAAAGGAGATCAAGTTCCCTGATAGAGTAATACAGAAGTGTTGTTCTCACTATACTTCACCAGCAGAAGACACTTTGCCTAGAATTGCTCTTCCTAAGAGCTAATGTGCATTTAGTACTCATACATATCAGACACTATAGAACATTTTGGTGTATTATCTCACTTAATCTCAGATAAACTGTATGAGTAAGTCCTATTTTTATCCCTATTTGATAGCTGAAGCAACTGAATCCAGAGGCAGAGTAATTTACCCAATTTCACAAAGCCTTTAAATGGAATGAAGGTACTTGTCAGGTGTGACTGGCCAAAATCCATGCTCTTAACCCATCAACTGTGCTGTGTTTATTTTTTCATAGAAATTTTTCAAAAAAATTTTTTTTATTTCCTGATCATGCTCCACTATTAACCTATACTTTTTCTATTTGGCATACAACAAATATATCAACCTGCTTTTTCCTTCATGTTCCAAATCACTGGTCTACTATTTTAAAATTTAAATTCTAAAATCTAGAATACAGACATTATGGGGGATAGTCAAAGAGGAAGTGGAGCTCACCTCTCACCACAAACATATCAAAAATAAACACACACACACACACACACATCCCCAAAAAACCTTAAAAATGCATCTACCTGTGAATAATCCTCACTGAAAACTAACAGGCAACTGGCAGAAGGACGACACCACCACCACCACCAGCAGCAAGCCCTCCATACAATCAAAGCTCTAAGAAAGATGTACATGTAATCAGGCAGAGAGAAAAGGAAAGCAATCATCTGGAAACACTGCTCCTGGGAGGGGACTAAGAGCAAAAGGGAGAATACATGAATGAACGACCATCCTGGCCAGTGAGTGGTGCTTTTAATGGAAAGAGCAAGAGAAAACCTCTGAAAAAGAATGAAACAGATATAAATTACAAATCAAATAATTAAAAGCATTGGTAGTAAAAAATGTTAACTGAAATGGGAAAAACAATAGATGAGTACTGTGAAAATTTTGACACGGAACTAGATAAAATAAAAAAGACCCAACCAAAAATGAAGAATTCAATCACTGACATGAATACAGGAGAAGGAATAAATAGAAGACTAAGTAATATAGAAGAATACAAGTGATCTGGAAGACAGAAAATGGAAATCGCCCTATCAAAACAACAGAAAGAAAACAGATTTTAAATATTTAATACAGCCTAAGAGATCTCTGGCATAAATATTAAGTACACCAACATTCTCATTATAGAGGTCCCAAAAGGAGAAGAGAAAGAAAAGGGATCAAAATATATTTAATTAAATTATGGCTGACAACTTCTCAAACCTAAAAAAGGAAGCAGATATCCAGGTACAGGAAGCACAGAGGGTTCCAAACAAGATGAATTCAAACAAACCCACACCAAGATGTATTGTAATTAAAATGGTAAAGTTTAAAGCTAGAGAAAATACTAAACGCAACAAGAGAAAAAGAGTCATATACAAGGGAATCCCCATAAGGCTACCAGTTAATTTTCTGCAGAAACTTTGTAGGTCAGTGGGGAATGGCATGATATATTCAAGAGCTGAAAGGGAAAAACCTGTAATTTAGGACATTTTACTCAGCATGGTTATCATTTAGACTCAAAAGAGAAATGCTGAACTTCTCAAGCAAAACTAAAGAACTAAAGGAGTGTTTTAACTGAAAATACCCTAAATATAAAGGATTTTCTAGAAGTGGAAAAAAACTAATAATCTATAGGCAAGGAAAAATCCCACTAGGAAAGGCATTATACAGTGAAGACTGAGGATCAACACTTCAATAAGTCAGTATAAAGATAAAAGAAAAAAATTAAAAGCAACTATATCCAACAACACAAGAGAAGACTCTACACATAGACATCACCAGATGGTCAACACCGAAATCAGATTGATTATATTCTTTGCAGCCAAAGATGGAGAAGCTCTATACAGTCAGCAAAAACAAGACCAGGAGCTGACTGTGGCTCAGATCATGAACTCCTTATTACCGAATTCAGACTTAAAGAAAGTAGGGAAAACCAATAGACCATTCAGGTAAAAATGATTATTCAGGTAAATAATGATTTGATTACCTAAATCAAATCCCTTATGATTATACAGTGGAAGTGAGAAACAGATTTAAGGGCCTAGATCTGATATATAGACTGCCTGATGAACTATGGAATGAGGTTCGTGACATTGTACAGGAGACAGGGATCAAGACCATCCCTGTGGAAAAGAAACACAAAAAAGCAAAATGGCTGTCTGGGGAGGCCTTAAAAATAGCTGTGAAAAGAAGAGAATCGAAAAGCAAAGGAGAAAAGGAAAGATATAAACATCTGAATGGAGAGTTCCAAAGAATAGCAAGAAGAGATAAGAAAGCCTTCTTCAGTGATCAATGCAAAGAAATAGAGGAAAACAACAGAATGGGAAAGACTAGAGATCTCTTCAAGAAAATTGGAGATACCAAGGGAATATTTCATGAAAAGATGGGCTCGATAAAGGACAGAAATGGTATGAACCTAACAGAAGCAGAAGATATTAAGAAGAGGTGGCAAGAATACACAGAAGAACTGTACAAAAAAGATCTTCACGATCCAGATAATCACAAGGGTGTGATCACTCACCTAGAGCCAGACATCCTGGAATGTGAAGTCAAGTGGGCCTTAGAAAGCATCACTACGAACAAAGCTAGTGGAGGTGATGGAATTCCAGTTGAGCTATTTCAAATCCTGAAAGATGATGCTGTGAAAGTGCTGCACTCAATATTCCAGCAAATTTGGAAAATTCAGCAGTGGCCACAGGACTGGAAAAGGTCAGTTTTCATTCCAATCCCAAAGAAAGGCAATGCCAAAGAATGCTCAAACTACCGCACAATTGCACTCATCTCACATGCTAGTAAAGTAATGCTCAAAATTCTCCAAGCCAGGCTTCAGCAATACATGAACCATGGACTTCCTGATGTTCAAGCTGGTTTTAGAAAGGGCAGAAGAACCAGAGATCAAATTGCCAACATCTGCTGGATCATGGAAAAAGCAAGAGAGTTCCAGAAAAACATCTTTTTTTGCTTTATTGACTATGCCAAAGCCTTTGACTGTGTGGATCACAATAAACTGTGGAAAATTCTGAAACAGATGGGAATACCAGACCACCTAACCTGCCTCTTGAGAAATTTGTATGCAGGTCAGGAAGCAACAGTTAGAACTGGACATGGAACAACAGACTGGTTCCAAATAGGAAAAGGAGTACGTCAAGGCTGTATATTGTCACCCTGCTCATTTAACTTATATGCAGAGTACATCATGAGAAACGCTGGACTGGAAGAAACACAAGCTGGAATCAAGATTGCCAGGAGAAATATCAACAACCTCAGATATGCAGATGACACCACCCTTATGGCAGAAAGTGAAGAGGAACTCAAAAGCCTCTTGATGAAAGTGAAAGTGGAGAGTGAAAAAGTTGGCTTAAAGCTCAACATTCAGAAAACTAAGATCACGGCACCTGGTCCCACCACTTCATGGGAAATAGATGGGGAAACAGTGGAAACGGTGTCAGACTTTATTTTTCTGGGCTCCAAAATCATTGCAGATGGTGACTGCAGCCATGAAATTAAAAGACGCTTACTCCTTGGAAGGAAAGTTATAACCAACCTAGATAGCATATTCAAAAGCAGAGACATTACTTTGCCAACAAAGGTTCATCTAGTCAAGGCTATGGTTTTTCCAGTGGTCATGTATGGATGTGAGAGTTGGACTGTGAAGAAGGCTGAGTGCTGAAGAATTGATGCTTTTGAACTGTGGTGTTGGAGAAGACTCTTGAGAGTCCCTTGGACTGCAAGGAGATCCAACCAGTCCATTCTGAAGGAGATCAGCCCTGGGATTTCTTTGGAAGGAATGATGCTAAAGCTGAAACTCCAGTACTTTGGCCACCTTATGCAAAGAGCTGACTCATTGGAAAAGACTCTGATGCTGGGAGGGATTGGGGGCAGGAGGAGAAGGGGACGACAGAGGATGAGATGGCTGGATGGCATCACTGACTCGATGGACATGAGTCTGGGTGAACTCCGGGAGTTGGTGATGGACAGTGAGGCCTGGCGTGCTGCGATTCATGGGGTCACAAAGAGTCAGACACGACTGAGCGACTGAACTGAACTGAACTGATAACTATAATTATATTATTCATATATTATATTATACTATATTATATATAACACATGATAATATTATTTGCAGTCAAATTTGGAGAAGCTTTATACAGTCAGCAAAAATAAGACTTGGAGCTGACTGTGGCTCAGATCATCAGCTCCTTACCACAAAATTTAGGCTTAAGTTGAAGAAAGTAGGGAAAACCACTAGGCCATTCAGGTATGATCTAAATCAAATCCCTTATGATTGTACAGTGGAGGGGATGAATAGATTCAAGGGATTAGATCTTATAGATAGAGTGGTTGAAGAACTACAGACAGAGGCTTGTAAAACTGTAGAGGAGGAAGTGACCAAAATAATCCTCAAGAAAAGGAAATGCAAGAAGGCAAAGTGGTTGTCTGAGGAGGCTTTATAAATAGCTGAGGAAAGAAGAGAAGTGAAAATCTGGGGAGAAAAGGAAAGATAAACCCAACTGAATGTAGAGTTTCAAAGAATAGCAAGCAAACACATGAAGGCCTTCTTAAATGAACAATGCATAAGAAATGGAGGACAAACAATACAATGGGAAAAAACAGAGATCTTTTCAAGAAAACTGGAGATATAAAGGGAACATCTCATGCAAGGATGGACACAATAAAGAACAGAAATGGTAAGGACCTAACAGAAGCTGAAGATATTAAGAACAGGTGAAAGAATACACAGGAGAATTGTACAAAAAATGTCTTAATGACCCAGATAACCATGATGGTGTGATCAGTCACTTAGAGCCAGATCTCTTGGAGTGTGAGGTCAAGTGGACTGTAGAAAGTACTACTATGAACAAAGCTAGTGGAGGTGATAGAAATCCAGCTGAGCTATTGCAAATTCTAAAAGATGATGCTATTAAAGTGCTGCATTCAATAAGTCAGCAAATTTGGAAAACTCACCAGTGGCCATAGGGCTGGAAAAGTTAGATTTCATTCCAACCCCAAAGAAGGGCAGTGCCAAAGAATATTCAAATTATAGGACAACTGTGCTCATTTCCCATGCTAGTAAAGTTATGCTCAAAATCCTTCAAGCAAGGCTTCAGCAGTACATGATCAAGAATTTCCAGGTGTTCAAGCAGGGTTTAGAAAAAGCAGAGGAACCAGAGATCAAATTGCCAACATTTGTTGGATCAGAGAAAGCAAGAGAATTTCAGAAAAACATCTACTTCTGCTTCCTTGACTATGAGAAAGGCTTTGACTGTGTGGATTGCAACGAACTCTGGAAAATTCTTAAAGAGATGGGAATAACCAGAGCACCCTACTTGCCTCCTGAGAAACCTCTGCGCAGGTCAAGAAGCAACAGTTAGGACCTTACACGGAACAACTTACTGATTCAAATTTGGGAAAGGAGTATGACAAGGCTGTATACTGTCACCCTGTTTATTAACTTACATGCAGAGTGTGCATCACAAAATGCCAGGTTGGTGTGTCACAGCTGGAAGCAAGATTGCCGGGATAAATATCAATAACTTCAAGATACGTATGCAGGTGATACTATGCTAAAACAAAGAGGAGCTAAAGAGTATGTTAACGAGGGTGAAAGAGGAGAGTGAAAAAGCTGGCTTAAAAAACAACATTCAAAAAACGAAGATCATAGCATCAGGTCCCATCACTTCATGGCAAATAGGAGGGGGAAAATTAGAAGCAGTGACAGATTTTCTTTTCTTGGGGTCCAAAACACTGCAGACGATGACTGCAGCCATGAAGTTAGATGACGTTTGCTTCTGGAAGGAAAGTTATGACAAACGTAGACAGCATATTAAAAAACAAAGATATCACTTTGCTGACAAAGGTCAGTATAGTCAAAGCTGTATTTTTCCAGCAGTCATGTATGGATGTGAGTGTTGGACAATAAAGAAGGCTGAGCGCTGAAGAACTCATGCTTTCCAATTGTGGTGCTAAAGAATTCTCTTGAGTGTCCCTAGAACAGCAAGGAGATCAAACCAGTCAATCCTAAAGGAAATCAGCCCTGAATATTCACTGGAAGGACTGATGCTGAAGCTCCAATACTTTGGCCACCTAATTCGAAGAACTGACTCATTGAAAAATACCTTGATGCTGCAAAGATTGAAGGCAAAAGGAGAAAAGGGCAACAGAGAATAAGATGATTAGATAGCATCACTGACTCAGTGGAGATGAACTTAAGCAAACTCTGGGAGGAAGTGGATGAAAGGAAAGCCTATCACGTTGCAGTCCATGGGGTGGCTAAGAGTTGGACACAACTTAGTGACTGAACAACCACAACAAAACTACAATAAATAGCTAAGGGTTAAACATGAAAATATAAAATATGACATTGGAAACAAAATGTAGAGGAGGAGAGTAAAAAATATAGATCTTTTGGAATGTGTTTTAAAATAAATGACTACCAGTTTAAAACAAGTAAATATACTTTTAGGTCAATATATACAAGCCCCATAGTAACCACAAATCAAAAACCGACAACAGATGCACAAAAAAGAAAGGAACAAACATACAACCACTGAAAAACAAATCTAAACAAAAGGAAAGAAACAAAAAGAAATTCACAGAGAATTTTAAAAACAACCAGAAAACAATAAAATCATAAGTACCTACTTATCAATGTACTTCATGTATTAATTATCAGTAGACTAAATACTCTGACTGAAAGATACAGAGTGGCTGATTGTATGAAAAAACAAGAGTTTTCAATTTGCTGCCTCCAAGAGATTTGTATCAGAGCTAAAGAAACACAGACTGAAAGTGAGAGGACGGAAAAAAGATATTTCATGCCAACAGCAATAAAAAGATAGTGGAGCAATACTCAGACAAAATAAACTTTAAAGCAAAGACTATAATAGAACAAAAAGAAATACATTATATAATGATAAAGGTATCGATAAAGAAGAGGACATTATAATCATAACAAATATATACTCAATATCAGTTCAGTCAGTTCAGTCGTTCAATCATGTCCGACTCTTTGCAACCCCATGAATTGCAGCACTCCAGGCCTCCCTGTCCATCACCAACTCCCAGAGTTCACCCAAGCTCATGTCCATTGAGTCGATGATGCCATCCAGCCATCTCATCCTCTGTCGTCCCCTTCTCCTCCTGCCCCCAATCCCTCCCAGCATCAGACTCTTTTTCCATTGAGTCAACTCTTCGCATGAGGTGGCCAAAGTGCTGGAGTTTCAGCTTTAGCATCATTCCTTCCAAAGAAATCCCAGGGCTGATCTCCTTCAGAATGGACTGGTTGGATCTCCTTGCAGTCCAAGGGACTCTCAAGAGTCTTTTCCAACACCACAGTTTAAAAGCATCAATTCTGCGGTGCTCAAATTTCTTTATAATCCAACTCTCACATCTATAGATGACCCTGGAAAAACCATAGCCTTGACTAGACAGACCTTTGTTGGCAAAGTAGTGTCTCTGCTTTTTAATATGGTGTCTAGGTTGGTCATAACTTTCCTTCCAAGGAGTAAGCGTCTTTTAATTTCATGGCTGCAAAATTTGGTTTTTAGGATTTTGCAATTATGTAACACTGCAATACTCATCATCTCCCCATTAAAATTTTTTACTTACATAGAGCTTTTCTTGGAACTTGGGTTTGTTCAAATACCCATATTTCTTTTTTTATTTTTTGCAGGTTTTTAAAAAATTAATTAATTTATTTTAATTGGAGGCTAATTACTTTACGATATTGTGGTGGTTTCTGCCATACATTGACATGAATCAGCCACGGGTGTGCATGTGTTCCCCCATCCTGAACCCCCTTCCCACCTCCCTCCCCATCCCATCCCTCAGGGTAGTCCCAGTGCACTGGCTTTGAATGCCCTGTTTCATGCATTGAACTTGGACTGGTGATCTATTTCACATATGGTAATATACATGTTTCAATGCTATTCTCTCAAATCATCCTGCCCTCGCCTTCTCCCACAGAGTCCAAAAGTCTGTTCTGTATATCTGTGTCTCTTTTGTTGTCTCACATATAGGGTCGTCATTACCATCTTTCTAAATTCTCCATATATGCATTAATATATTGTATTTGTGTTTTTCTTTCTGACTACTTCACTCTATGTAATGGGCTCCAGTTTCATTCACCTCATTAGAAATCGCTCAAATGCATTCTTTTTAATAACTAAGTAATATTCCATTGTGTATATGTACCACAACTTTTTTATCCATTCACCTGCCGATGGACATCTAGGTTGCTTCTCTGTACCAGCTATTGTAAACAGTGCTGCAATGAACATTAGGGTACACGTATCTCTTTCAATTCTGGTTCTTCGGTGTGCATGCCCAGCAGTTGGATTGCTGGGTCGTATAGCAGTTCTAGTTCCAATTTTTAAAGGAATCTCCACACTGTTCTCCATAGTGGCTGTACTAGTTTGCATTCCCACCAACAGTGTAAGAGGGTTCCCTTTTCTCCACACCCTTTGCAGCATTTATTGTTTGTAGACTTTTTGATAGCTGCCATTCTGACTGGCCTGAGATGGTACCTCATTGTGGTTTTATTTGCATTTCTCTGATAATGAGTGATTTGGAGCATCTTTTCATGTGTTTGTTAGCCATCTGTATGTCTTCTTTGGAGACATGTCTGTTTAGTTCTTTGGCCCATTTTTTGATTGGTAAATACCCATGTTTCTATTGAGTTTACGTAGAATATCAATAGGCTTTTTGGAAACAGCTAGAAAAGTTTAATACAACTTATTATAAGCTATATGGCCATTATTTATTTTTTAATTTATTTTTAATTGGAGGATAATTGGAGTAGTAAGTGTTGGTTACTATGTACAACAATGTGAATTAGCTATATCTATATCTCCTCCCTCTTGAACCTCCCTTCCACCCCGACCCGTACTCAATCCCACCACTCTCGGTCATCACAGAACACCAAACTGAGCTCCCTGTGCTATACACTGGGGTCCCACTAGCTATCTTCTTACATATGGTACTGTAAATATGTCAGTACGACTCTCTCAAGTTTGTCTTACCCTCTCCTTCCCCAGCTGTGTCATAAGTCAATTCTGTACGTCTGTCACTCTATTCTTGCCCTGCAAATAGGTTCATTAGTACCATTTTTCTAGCTTCCATATATATGCATTAATATACAATATTTTTTTCTTGCTTTGATTTATTTCACTCTGTGTAACAGGCTCTAGTTTCATCCTTCTCACTGTGACTGAGTCAAATTCGTTCCTTTTTATGTATGGCTATTAGTTTAAATTCTGTCCAAAATGTTAGTATGAGAAGCATTGTATCTGACTTACAAATCTAAAGAAACTTTGACCACTGCAAGAAGGTAAATTGTGATAAAATTGAAAATTCCATGAAATAGTTAATAGAAAATTTGAGATAATTCTGTTTGAGTAATTTTTTTTATTTTTTTTTCTGAATTTATTGCTGGGCTTCAAAACTAAGTTTAGAATGCTAATTAAATCAAGGTCTGATTACTATTCCTTTCTTTTTGAAGACTATATAAATTGCTTCTAAGATCTAGATTCAGTGCCCCCAGATTAAGTCATTAGGAATAAAATATAACTATTTAAAGATAATTTTTCTCTTTGGAATTTCATGATACTTTAATGATACCTTTTATGTCAACCATGCTTATAGTAAGACTGAAGGAAAGTGATATTTTTTTCCCATGGTTGAATAATAAATCTGACATATTTGGGAGTGGGATTCCCAGGTGTCTCAGTGGGAAAGAATCCACCTGCAATCAGGAGACACAGGTTAGATCCCTGGGTCAGGAAGAACACCAGGAGAAGGAAATGGCAACCCACTCCAGTATTCTTGTGTGGGACATCCCATGGACAGAGGATCCTGGTGGGCTACAGTTCATGGAGTCACAAAGAGTCAAACATGACTTCGTGACTAAACAACAGCAATATTTGGGAATAATGTCTACACTCTGTTTTTAAAAAAGAGAATTAAACTTTATTTTTTAAATTAAATATAGTTGATTTGCAATATTAGTTTTAGATGTACAACCTAGTGATTCACTACTTTTACAAACTATACTCCGTTATTACAAAATAATGGCTATAATTTCCTGTGCTATATAATATATACTTGTTGGCAATCTATTTTATACATTGTAGTTTGTGTCTGTTAATTCTATACTCCTGTCTTGACTTTCCACAGTATTCTCTCCCCACTGGTAACTACTAGTTTGTGTTTTATATCTGTGAGTCTATTTTGGTTGCTATATACATTTGTTTTATTTTTTTAGATTCCACACATAATGAAATGTAAGTATTCGTCTTTCTATCTAATTTCAGTATGCATAATATTCTCTAGGTCCATCCATATTGCTACAAATGGCAGAGTTTCCATTTTTATGACCAAGTAATATTCTTCTGTGCATGAACTTGTGTATGTGTGTATACCACAGCTTCTTTAACCATCTGTCTGTTGAGGGACACTTTAATGTTGCTACAAATATTGGAGTGCACATATCTTTTTCAAATTAGTGTTTTAATGTTTTTTCCTGAATATATACCCAGAAATGAAATTGCTAATAGTTCTATTTTTCAATTTTTATGAGGAGCCTCATACTCTTTTCCATAGTGCCTGAACCAATTTACATTCCCTTCAACAGTGTACAAGGGTCCCCTTTTCTCTACATTTTGCCAACTTTTATTTGTGGACTTTTGATGATAGTCATTCTGACAGGTGTGAGGTGATATCTCATTCTGGCTTTGTTTTTTACTTCTCTAATAATTAGCAACTCTCTAATAATGAGCATCTTTCTATATGCCTGTTATCCATTTGTATATATTTTTTAAAAATGTATATTATGATCTTCTGCCTATTTTGTGATTGTAGGAGCAGTGTATATATTTTTGATAGTAACCCTTTTTAGGTCATGTCAATTGCAAAGATTTTCTACTCTTCTATAGGTTGTCTTTTTATTGATTGTCTCCTTTGTTATGCAAAAACTTTATAAACTTAGTTAGATTCCATTTGTTTTTGCTTTAATTTCTTTTGTCCAAGGAGACAGATTCATAAACATAATGCTATGATACATCTCAGAGAATGCTCTGCATATATTCTCTTCCAGAAATTTTATGATTTCTGGTCTTTTTTGTTTGTTTGTTTGTTTGTTTTTGATTTCTGGTCTTATATTTAGGTCTTTGATTCATTTTCAGTTTGTGTATGACGTGAGACAATGTGCTAATCTCATTATTTTACAGTTTTCCCAGCATCACTTGTTAAAAAGACTGTCTTTTCTCCATTGTCTATCCTTGCCTCCTTTGTCATAGTTTAACTGAAAGTAAGTGTATGGATTTACTTCTTGGATTTGCTTTGTTCCATTGACCTATGTGTCAGTTTTTGTGCCAATACCATGATGTTTTCATTACTGTAGCTTTATAATATAGTCTGAAGTCTCCTATTTCCAGCTTTATTCTTTGTTTTCAAGACCACTTTGGTAATTTGGTGTCTTTGTGGTTCCATATGAATTTTAGAACTATTTGTTCCAGTTCTATGAAAAATGTCATGGATATTTAGATAGATATTGCATTAAATTGGATTAGATGGCTTTAGGTAGTATAGCCATTTTAATGATATTAATTCTTCCAATCTAAGAGCGTAGGATATTTTTGCATTTCTTTGTATCACCTTCAGTTTCTTTTATTAGTGTATTATAGTTTTCAGAGTATAGGCCTTGACCTGCTTTGTTAAGTTTATTCCTAGGAAATTTTTTCCTTTTTGATGCAATTTCAAATGCTGCTACTAAGTCACTTCAGTCGTGTCCGACTCTGTGCAATCCCATAGACGGCAGCCCACCAGGCTCTGCCGTCCCTGAGATTCTCCAGGCAAGAACACTGGAGTGGGTTGCCATTTCCTTCTCCAATGCAGGAAAGTGAAAAGTGAAAGTGAAGTCGCTCAGTCGTGTCCGACTCTTAGCGACCCATGGACTGCAGCCCCCCAGGCGCCTCCATCCATGGGATTTTCCAGGCAAGAGTACTGGAGTGGGGTGCCATTGCCTTCTCCAAATTTCAAATGGGATTTTAAAAAAAAACTTTCTCTTCATTATTGTTCATTTTTTCATGTATATAAACACAACAGATTTCTGTATGTTAATCTTCTATTTTGCAACATCACTGTAATTCATGTATTAGTTCTAATAGATTTTTGGTGATTTTAGGGTTTTCAATATAAAATATCATATCATCTCCAAATACTTATAGTTTTACTTCTTCCTTCCCAATTGGGATGCCCTTTAGTTCTTTTTCTTGTCTGAGTGCTGTGTCTAGGATTTCAAATACTTTTTTAAATATAAGTGGTGAGTGGGCATCCTTGTCTTGTTCTTGAATTTACAGGAAAGCCTTTTAGCCTTTGTGTGATATTAGCTGTGAGTTTTTCATAAATGGCTTTTCTTATGTTGAGGTATATTCCCTCTATACCCACTTTGAGAGTTTTTTTTATCATGAATGATTATTAAATTTTGTCAAGTGCTTTTTCTGCATCTATGGAGCTGATCATGTAGTTTTTCTTTTTTATTAACGCAGTGTATCACATTGATTTGTGATATCGAATCATCCTTGTGGCCTTAGAGTAAATCCAACTTATCATGGTGTATGGTCCTTTTTATATATTACTAAGTCAGTTCACTATTATTTTGTTGAGGATTTTTGTATCTATATCAATCAAAGATATTGGCTTGTAATTTTTTTTTTTTTCAGTAGTGTCCTTGTCTGGGTTTGGTATCACGGTAACGATGGCTTTACCCTGAATCTGGGAGTGTTTTGTCCTCTTCAACTTTTGGGAATACTTTAAAAAGTATAGGTATTAGTTCTTCTTCATGCATTTTGTTGAATTCTTCTGTGAAGCTGTCCAGTACCAAATTTTTGTTTACTGGGTGATTTAAATTACAAATTCAATTTAATTACTGGTGATAATGTATTCAAACTTGTCTGTTTCTTCTTAGTCTTGAAAAGTTGCATGTTTCTAGAAAATTTGTCAATTTCTTTGGATTATTCAATTTGTTGTCATGTAACTGTTCACAGTACTCTTATGATTTTTTTGTATCTCGGTGGTATCATTTTGTATGTTTCTTTTTTGTTTGTTTTTTATTGTGTTTATTTGGGTCCTTTCTCTTTTCTTCTTGGCAAGCCTGGCTAAAGGTTTATCTATTTTTCTTTTTTAACTTTTCAAAAACCAGCTCTTTTAATTGATCTTCTCTATTCTTTTTGGTCTCTATTTTATTTATTTCTTCTCTGGTCTTCATTTCCTTCCTTCTGTTGACTTTTGACTTTGCTGTTCTTTTTCTAATTCCTTTAGGTAGTAGGTTAGGTTGTTAATTTGAGGTTTTTCTTGTTTCTTGAGAAAGGCCTGCATCACTATAAACTTCCCTCTTGGAACTGCTTTTGCTTGCTGTATCCTATTGATTTTGGAGTGCTTTCATTTTCATCAGTCTTGAGGTATTTGGTGAATTCTCTTTGATTTCTTCATTGACCTATTGGTTTTTTAATAGCTTGTTATTTATTGTTTATATGTTTGTTCTTTTCCTATTTTTCTTTCTGCAATTTTATGTAAATTATTTCTAGTTTCGTACCATTGTGGCTTGAAAAAATGCTTGAAATAATTTCTGTCCTCTTAAATTTGTTGAGACTTGTTTTGTGGCTTAGTATGTGATCTATCTTTGATAATATTTGCATGCACTTAAAAAGAATGTGTATTCTTCTGCTTTTGGATAAAATGTCCTGTAGATATCTATTGAGTCCAGTGGTCTGATTTGTCATTTAAGACCACCATTGCCTTAATGATTTTCTGTCTGGATGATCTGAGCCTTGTATTAGTGGGATATTAGAGTCCCTTACTATTATTGTATGACTGTCAGTTTCTCCTTTTATGTTTGCTAGTATTTGATTTTGATATTTGTTATTGTTGCTTAGTCACAAAGTAGTGTCCAACACTTTGGACTAAGCCTGTCAGGCTACTTTGTCCATGGAATTTTCCAGGTAAGAGTACTGGAATGCAGTGCCATTTATATATTTAGGTGGTCCTATATAATACCAGACCACCTGACCTGCCTCTTGAGAAACCTGTATGCAGGTCAAGAAGCAACAGTTAGAAAGGACATAGAACAACAGACTGGTTCCAAGTAGGAAAAGGAGTATGTCAAGGCTCTGTATATTATCACCCTGCTTATTTAACTTATATCCAGAGTACATAATGAGAAATGCTGCACTGAATGAAGCACAAGCTGGAATCAAGATTGCCAGGAGAAATATCAATAACCTCAGCTATGCAGATGACACCACCCTTATGGCAGAAAGTGAAGAACTAAAGAGCCTCTTGATGAAAGTGAAAGAGGAGAGTGAAAAAGTTGGCTTAAAGCTCAACACTAGAAAACTAAGATCATGGCATCCAGTCCTGTCACTTCATGGCAAATAGTGAAAATGAATGAACTACAGTTTTTCATCTCACATAAAAGAATCTTTATAATGTTTTTAAAAAGCAAGTGCCAAAGAACACATATTACTACTCTATGTAAATTTCAAAAATTGCATATCTGGAAAACACTGACATGAAATTATCAAGAAAATAAGAGGATGATTAATTTCTGGAGCATGATGGTAAGGTGGAAAGATAGAAGACAGGCACATTGGAGACTTCAAAATTCCCTTAAACAGGTTTCTGGGTTAGTACTACCCTACATTCTTCATGTATATCTTTTATTTTATACACATGCAATATTTAATTTCAAAAAATATAAGTTCTAATAAGATCCCGTATGTGTGCAAAACAAGGCTGTTTAAATGGATTATTTCTAAAATAACTAAATATACAATTTAGTTATTAGGGAGTATAATTAAATAAACATTTGGAAAGAAAATTTAGAAACTTATCTTAAATAACAAACCAAATATATTATACTTCAGCTAGAGTGAAAATTTGAAAACCACTTTAGAGGGGGAATTTACAGAAATTTATAGAATGTTTATAGTATCTAGAAACAAATGATTAATTTGTCAGGAGAAGAAATTGCTTAAAGACATCACTGACAGATTAAAATGTTAAATTTCTATACTGTTATAAAAATAAAGATATTAAGAAAATATTTTAACAAATAAGATAAGCTTAATGGCAAGTTCAGGGTTCCTTAATTTAAAATAGTTTTTAAACATTCTATTAAACGAGTGGAGAATCTTACAGGAACATATATAATTATTTAGGAGAGACTTACAAGTTTGTTTCTTTTTTAATTTACTACTTCTGGGTTTTAACTTTCCAAGTCTATTTGTCTTCCAATAGAATTAAAACTAAACTAAAGAACAAATAGACTTATAATTTCTTTATTATCTCATTTACACAGCTTCAGATTTCATCCACCCATTAAGAAGGAAAGTCAGTAAATACTACTGGTTCTTGCCACTAATCCAAAGAAAAAGCAGACCTATCATTTTGCATAATATTATGCTTACTTCTATTCCATTTATCTTGGCAAGAGAAAATATCCTTGTAAAGGGAATTAACCACAAAGATCACTTAAAGTCTATGACACATGCTGAAAGCTCTTTCCATAGTTGTCATTAAATTGGATTAACAACAACAACAAAAAGAAATCACATTGTTGTTTTTCTTCATTATATCATAGATTGTTGTTGTTTAGTCACGGAGTCCAGACAGACTCTTTTGCAACAACATGGACTGTAGTGGGCCAGGCATCTCTGTTAATGGGACTTTCCAGGCAAGAATACTAGAGTGGGTTGCTTGTTTCCTTCTCTAGGGGACCTTTCCGACTCGGTGTTTGAACTCATGTCTCCTGCTTGGCAGGCGGATTCTTTATGACTGAGCCACTTTATCCTAGTGTAAAAACATCACTCTGTCCTTGAGAGGCAAAGTTAAATTATGATGATTATGCAGAATGCATGTACAATTTATATCTCAGAATTCTGAGCTCCCCAGGAAAAAAATTAGCCTTAGGTAAAAAGGAAAAAAAAAAGTTACAAAACACTTTTTTATGAAACTTTAGAATTGAAATGCAAATTGAAGTTAATTACAAATAAACATATTGCTTCTCTAAGATTACTAATAGGGGTATTGACAATATATAAAAATGTATCTTTGCAATTTATATTAATTCATGTTTCATCAATCTATGTATAGAACACACTGGAATATTAAATATTTTATTGATTAATTTGATTTAATGCCATACCAACATTTCTTTGAATGTAGTATACCAAGCTATTAAACTATTCCTGATAACAGTCACCTACATTTATCCTACTTGAGTAGTTAGGAGAGAAGAATTAATATGCAACTTATCTAAATCATCCAGGGAAGTATTATTAGCATCAATTTTGATATTCAATGAGATTTCACATTTACCTATAAATGAAGGAGATTCTAAGGGGAAAAGCTTTCCCCTTCATTTTTATATTGTATCTCTCTAGTTGCCAAACACAGGTTATTGTTTTATTCTCCATGCTTTATAAATGAACTACTGCTGTACAAGAATTTATTATGGTTGGGGTGGGTGGAAGGTAGAAGAAACAGGCTGAAGGACTGGGGTGGGATAATGAAGTTCACGATGACAAAGGATATAGTTAAGGGTTGGGAAGTGAGCTGTACAATATTCATGTGGAAATAAAGTTTGAATTTTGACATTTCAGATCATTTATTTTTGATCATAATATACTGATTATATTTATATGTAATATATGTTAATGACATTTACTGATAACAAATTAAAATCAATTTATTAATTATTTTCACCCATTGACCAAAGACAGGCAAGAAGTTAGCATGAGGAATAGAGCATGAGATATGCTAGAAATTCAATACACATTAGCAAGTATATGTTAATGGGCAAGGAAAAACTGACAGAAAATCCATGTACAGATTAGTTTTTGAAACACCTACAGGAAAGGAAGTCATCAGCATGAAGAAAATCTTTCCTTAGAAGGCAAAGCATATGACTACCCAACTTCAATAAGAGGAAAAAGTATTATATAAAAGTGGAGACACACATGAAAGGGATTTTAGGATATTGAAAAGAGTTTACAACAATGAAAAGGAGTTTATCAGGACAAACTACAGTAGGAAGAGATGAGCATACCAAGACTAATATTCCAGCACAGGGATACAGAAGTGAGGATTTCGGTACAAATACTGATGTTACAGGTTGAGTTTCAAAAAAAGAAACATCCTACAGATCATAAAATGGGAACCAGTCTAAATAGCGTGGGAAAGGTAAAATACAGATTGTAAGGCTGCTGCTGCTGCTGCTGCTAAGTCGCTTCAGTCGTGTCCGACTCTGTGGGACCCCATAGACGGCAGCCCACCAGGCTCCTCCGTCCCTGGGATTCTCCAGGGAAGAACACTGGAGTGGGTTGGCATTTCCTTCTCCAATCTGTGAAAGTGAAGTTGCTCAGTCATATCCTACTCTTTGCGACCCCATGGACTGCAGCCTACCAGGGTCCTCCACCCATGGGATTTTCCAGGCAAAAGTACTGGAGTTGGGTACCATTGCCTTCTCCAGATAGTAAGGCTAGAACTCCTTAAAAACATCGCCAGCCCATGTTAAGGTTAATACTAGAAACAATACTGAGTACTTAGACATTCAGGATTAAGTATACTCAGGTACTGTGAAGAAGATGCAGAAAAGCCCACCAGGTACAGCTTAATAGAAACTAAAGGTAGGTCTTAAAAATCAATTAGATCTACATCATCTCTCCTAACATGAAAAGTTCATCCACTTGTCTGCTATGCACCTTGTTATGTGAATAATCAAGAGTTTCTCCTGTGATAAATCATAGTGGAAAAGAATCCAAAAAAGAATATGTATATATGAATAACTGAATCACTTTGCTGTGTGGGCAGAAATTAACACAACACTGTAAATCAACTATAGTTCAACTGAAAAAAAAAAAAAAAAGTAGAGTTTAACATACCAGTGGGTGAGGCAGAAGAAAACCAACAGAGATTGGAATGTGATCAACAATTTCTTAAAAGAGTAAGTGCGTGTAGGAGGGGTAGAGAGAATGTTTCTCTGAGGAGGTAGCTTTAATACTGCTGGCAAACAGTCATCAGATATGGAAACAAGTTAGATAAGGCAAATTTAGCTACAGCAAAAATACCTGAAAGTATAGCAAAATTATGGAGGTAAAATGGAGTGTTGAATAAGAAGCTTCTTTTTTTAATATTATTTATGGGCTCCAAAATCACTACAGATGGTGACTGTATCCATGAAATTAAAAGACGCTTACTCCTTGGAAGGAAAGTTATGACCAACCTAGATAGCATATTCAAAAGCAGAGACATTACTTTGCCAACAAAGGTTCATCTAGTCAAGGCTATGGTTTTTCCTGTGGTCATGTATGGATGTGAGAGTTGGACTGTGAAGAAGGCTGAGTGCCGCAGAATTGATGCTTTTGAACTGTGGTGTTGGAGAAGACTCTTGAGAATCCCTTGGACTGCAAGGAGATCCAACCAGTCCATTCTGAAGGAGATCAGCCCTGGGATTTCTTTGGAAGGAATGATGCTAAAGCTGAAACTCCAGTACTTTGGCCACCTCATGCAAAGAGTTGACTCATTGGAAAACACTCTGATGCTGGGAGGGATTGGGGGCAGGAGGAGAAGGGGACGACAGAGGATGAGATGGCTGGATGGCATCACTGACTCGATGGACGTCAGTCTGAGTGAACTCCGGGAGTTGGTGATGGACAGGGAGGCCTGGCGTGCTGCGATTCATGGGGTCGCAAAGAGTCGGACACGACTGAGAGACTGATTTGATTTCATCTAATGGGTTTGAATTCTAATCCTCCTTCCACCAACATCATGCACAGCAACAAACATCTAATTTTATGATCTTAGAGGTATCGTTCTGTTCATTTTTGTCCAGGTTTTCTTATTGGTTAAATGGACAAAACATCTGCCGTACACATCTAAAAGATTTTCTTAAGGCTCAAGGTCAAAAATATGTAAAACACCATAAACATGCAACCTATTTTTATAAGGCTGCCTGTTTTTGAGATATAGATCTACACAGAATTCCAGAATAGTTCAACATGCCTTTCATTTCAACCTTCCCACACAAAGAGTGGGAGAAGGGGGAATCTAAGGCCACCTCTTTCTGGGATTGTCCAAAACAAGGGCATACATGTCTTAGAACTATCCAAATGACAGCTATTTCCAAGTTTAAAGATGGAGAATACCTCTGCACTCATATGCTTTATGATTCATATCCCAAGTTCAAGTTTCTTTTCAAGGTTTAGGTTCACTATTGCTTGGACCAGAGTAACATGGCAAAGCCAACAGATCCAGATGAAGAAATCAAAACAAGCTGTTGTTTACATAACTAACATCAAGTCTTCCTTGAAACTTATATAGGGCTTAATTACTTGCCAAGCATTTTTTCCTACATTAACTCACTTAGCCCTTCACCCAGTGTTTATAGTATGGAGGGCAAGTGTCTTTATTCCCACTTAAAGGGTGACTAATACAGAATCTTCTCAAGTGACTTACACAGGTCATACTGTGGTGAAGACTATATATACTATATATATACTACGTATATACTATACATATACTATACATATACTATACATATACTATATATATAGAGGCTGCTCAGGGTCTCCATTGCTGCATGGGCTTTTCTCTAGTTGTGGTGAGCAGGCGCTACCCTAGCTGCGGCGCATGGGCTTCTCACCGTGGTGGCATCTCGATGCAGAGCACAGGCTTTAGGCATACACACTCAGCAGTTTTGCACATGGGCTCCGTAGGTGCCACTGCTGGCCTCTAGAGCACAAGCTCAATAACTGTGGTGCATAGACTCAGTTGCTCGGTAGCATGTGGCATCTTCCCAGATCAGGGATCGAAACTATGTCTCCTTCACTGGCAGGCAGATTCTTTACCCATGAGACACCAGGGAAGCCCTACAACTATTTTTTGCAATTAAAAGTTCAGGGGTTGTTATTTCCTACTATGGCCAACATTCTGTCTAAATATTACTTTAATTATGAAAGAAGCAATGTACAGATTTAAAATTCCATTTTTCTTTCAAAGTTCACTTAAGTTTCTGCTTTCGTTTATTGGACAAGTAATTCATTTCAAAAGAGTTAAAGTGGATTAAAAAATGCTTTATTTTTTCAAAAGCACTTCGTATTTGTAAATAAACAGTGATCACTGTGTCATTCTTAGAGCTAACTTTTAAGAGAAGAACATTTGTCTTATGTTTAACCAACTCCTATGTAGTCCATGCTGCTGCTGCTGCTAAGTCACTTCAGTCGTGTCCGGCTCTGTGTGACCCCATAGATGGCAGCCCACCAAGCTCTGCCGTCCCTGGGATTCTCCAGGCAAGAACACTGGAGTGGGCTGCCATTTCCTTCTCCAATGCATGAAAGGGAAAAGTGAAAGTGAAGTCGCTCAGTCATGTCCGACTCTTAGCGACCCCATGGACTGCAGCCTACCAGGCTCCTCCATCCATGGGATTTTCCAGGCAAGAGTACTGGAGTGGGGTGCCATTGCCTTCTCCATATGTCCACAGGAGTAGATAAAGAGATGGATTGGGATCTCGGCCAATAATTTGTACTGTATTATAAAAGCCCAAGAGACGAAAGGACCAAATATTGTATTTAAATGTCATAGATTCCAAGTGGATAAGGATTTGCATCCCAATTGACACTTTTATAACCATATTTTCTGAAATACTTAAGTACCTTGGGAAGCAGAAATACTCTGCAGCTTGGAAAACTTTTATCTGCATCTTTATGTCTCATAGAATACCCCTGCAGGGGGAAATAAAAAAAAAGGACAACCAAGTATCTCTTGAGATGTCAAAATTTTGGTTTTTATGTAAGTAGATTACTCTTATTTTAGGTTGCTCTTAAAAGAATCCACAAGCAAATAACTCCCAGAGTTAGACAAAGATATTTTAAGCCCAGTTCAGGTAGGAGGAACTGTACAAACTTGTTGAGGTCCTGGCTGAGTTTGCACGTGTCCTTCATTAAGTTTATGGATCAGCCTGAAGGGGAGTCAGTTCTGCTTGTGCAATTTAGTATGTTTCTACCTTTCTGTTTGACAAAAGGTTGTTTGTTGTTTAACTCTACCTGTTCATGCAAGTCAAGGACAGATATAATTTCAAACTCATAAAGAAAAAATGAAATTGCGGTATCCAAATGTAGAACTTGGTGTGTCATCTTATGTTTCCATCTAGCTTTGAGATGCCCTCTTATTCATCAAGGACTGTAAAGTTGAATAAAAATAAACATATGTGTATTTCTAGAAAGCATCAATGTATTCAGAATTAAACATAGAATTACCATATTATCCAGCAACTCCACTTTTACCTGTATACTCAAATAAGTGAAAGCAGAGATTCTAACTGGTGTTTGTATACCAGTTTCATAGCAGTATTATTCATAATACTGGAAGATGGAAAACAACACAAATGTCCATTGACTGAATGAATAAAGAAAATGTGGCATAGAAATAGTGAAATATCATCCAGCCTTAAAAAGGAAGGTTATTCTGAAACATGCTACAACACAGATGAACCTTGAAGTCATTCTGTTAAGTGAAATAACCCAGTGGAAAAGCACAAATATTGTGCACAGATATTGGTACATTCCCCAGTCATATTTATGCTGTGTTTTTTTTTCAACTTTTCAAAATACTACGAATTAATATTGTCTATTAAACAAACCTTAGCAATACAGGTAGAAAAAGAAATCACCTAACTCCTACCACTCATACCCAGGCATGCTGACGTTTTGAACTTTTCTTTCCAGGCTTCTTCTAAACAGGTCTTTCTTTGTTTATCATAATATAAGCACCTTTTTCATCATGTAATTTTCATGTCTTAAGCACTCTCTTCCTATTTTCCATACATATGAGTTCATTTCCTCATTCATTTATTGCAATCAGAAATATGGATTAGGTGTGAAATACAGGCTGGTACTCTACCAGATGCTGGAAAACACAGTTTTTACGCACACAGGGAACAAGCCTGTGAGTGGTAGAGATGTGTGCACTGGAAGTTACCATCCAGCTTGATAAGCATCAGAGGAAGAAAATTACAAGACATTATGGGGACCCACAGGCAGAGTTAGAGACTTCCTGGTAAGATAACAGCAAGTGTAAAGCACCAAGAGAGCACATGATTTTAGAAAACTGGAAATAAATTCAGCATGACTAGGTCATAGAGGTTAACTGGGGAGACTTCAACAACAGAAGGATCTTCCATAGCTCAGATGGTAAAGAATCTGCCTGCAATGCAAGAAATCCAGGTTCGATTCCTGGGTCGGGAAGATCCTCTGGAGAATAGCAATCCATTCCAGTATTCTTGCCTGAAGAATCCCAAGGACAGAAGAGCCTGGCATGCCACAATCCACGGGGTGGCAAAGAATTAGACATGACTGAGATACTAATACCAATACTACACTACTACAACAACAGAAATGACTGGCAAAATAACCTTACTAGCTCATTCTTATCACTAGTTAGCAAATATTTATTGAGCATATACCTTATGCACCCGGGATACGTTAATGAAGAAAGTACCACCATGGTTCCTGCCCTTACAGATCCCCAGAGGTCATAAATGTGTTGATTCTTACCACAAGAGAGTGAACACCATTGCTAAACACGTAGCCAATCCAAATCTAGTGTAAGGGATGAACAAGTGTCTCAATACACATCCCTGATGACTCAGACAGTAAAGAATCTGCCTGCAAAGCAGGAGACCTGGGATCAATCCCTGGGTTGGGAAGATCCCCTGAAGATCCCCTGGAGGTCTTCCAGGGGATCTTCCCAACCCAGAATACCCACCCCAATATTCTTGCCTGGAGAATTCCATGGACAGAGGAGCCTGGTGGGCTATAGTCCATGGGGTCACAAAGAGTCAGACATGACTGAAAAACCAATGTATTATTGGGACTTCCCTGGTGGCTCAGATGGTAAAGGATCTGCCTGCAAAGCAGGAGACCCAGCTTCAATCCCTGGGCTGGGTTGGGAAGATGCCCTGGAGTAGGAAATGGCAACCCACCCCTGTATTCTTGCCTGGGAAATCCCATGGACAGAGGAAATTGTCAGGCTACAGTCCATGGGGTCGCAGAGTCGGATACAATTGAGTGACTAACACACACACGATTACCTCAAAGAAAGACTGGCAAACAATTTGAACCTTAAAATGGGGAGCCAGATCTGGCCAGGTAACTGAGAATTAAGGAAAGAGAAGCCAGAAGAAAGAACTATCTGGAGGCTTCTACATCATGTCAAAAAGCTCAGGTTTCATCGTAAGAGTTTGAGCATTTTAAGGAAACACATTACATCCTCCAGTTTCCATTTGGACAAAAATTGTGATGCAGAGATTGGATTAGAGGTGCAAGAACAGAGACAGAGGAATGGACCATGAGGCAATTGCACTGGTCCCAATGAAAAATGCCAGTAGCCTGCGCTACGGCTGTGCAGTGGGTTGGTCATATCAAAAACTATCCAGAAGACAGAATCAACAGAAACTGTAACTAACAATATATGGAGAGAGAGAAAGAGGAGAAGTTTAGGGTAAAGTTCACCCTCCTTAAAGGTAATGACTTGGGCCAAAGCCTGGACCACTCCAAAAGAGAAAAATAAGTGATACAGTGGTGTGGAGAAGAAGAAGGGTAGCTCAGCTTGGTGTGTGTTATTTCTGAGATTTTTTGAAACATTTGAGTGAAGTTGTCCAGTGTTACACTATAATTATTAAAAATAAGCACAATATGGGTAATGCCAATACTGAATTCCCTTGCATCTCCAAGAAAGAAAAAGAAAAGTTGTCTTGCTTTCTCCTTTAACAGAGAAGGCGAATATGGCTAAGCAAGATTACGATCTTTGCATACCTTTGATTACTAAGATTGGGGACGCCAAGCTGTTTGTCTAGAGGTATAGTGGAACCCTAAATAGGGCCCAAGTGGACTTGAAACAAAAGAGGTGCTACTCTGCCATCCGTGCCTGGACTGGAGAGCAGTCAAGGATGTTTTGCACAGCACTGGTCACCTTTCCTCACAGTTCCTACTCCAGTCCACTGGAACCTCAGGAAAGGAACAAGCTGTGAGTTACCTTTTCCTTGCTCTTCCTGGATCCCCACGTCTATACCTGTCTGTGTCGTCCACGGGCCTCCAAGGATTGCATTGACCTTTAGTTTTGTGACTGCTCATTCGGCAGCAGTGACTTATGTGTATATATGAGCCTGAAGCTTAAGAGCGATCTTTTTTCAATGCATTTATTTAATTGGAGGATAATTACCATATTGCGATGGTTTTTGCCATACATCAATATGAATCAGCTATAGTATACATATGTTCCCTCCATCCTGAAACCCCTCCCACCTCCCTCCCCACCCTGTTCCTCTAGGTTGTCACAGAGCATCAAGAGAGTTCTTATAGTGTAACATCCACCTATTTTTGACATATGACTCATAATTTTTATTTCTAAAAGTGTGAATAGGAAAAATATTTCAAAATCTTGTCAGTTTACTTATTGCAAAGTATCTGCTATCCTCAAAACATAATTATTTAACAATCTGACCTGGAAAAATTTTTAAATGTACTTTTTAATAACAACTATTTTCACTTAGATTATAACTAAAGGTAAGCGATTCCTTAAATTCACCTGAAGTTTTAACAACAATAAATAACACACACTACTTTATTCACTTGCTTGATTCTACTTACATGATTTGGACAACATTGTGGCTAGTTCAAAAATTAAATGTAACAAATGAATATGAAGAATACCAATAATCATTTCCATTTTTTAACAGCACTTCATGAATCAAATCTAATCAACTGAGAAAGTAATGAAATGCTTCCTTTACAATTATAGAAGGTATTTCAAAGGCTATAAATTCTCTGAAATGTAGTGAAGGCTTAAAGTTAGTCTATTGTTTTTAAATGTTTTATTCATCACACCAAAATATGAAGCTTTTACAAATAATTATATATGGAATCTCACATTTCCTGAAGTTAAGAAGCATTAATTTTCAGAATAATTTTTAATGTGACTTTTTATTCAGAAGGTAAGATATGGCTGAGAAAAAAACAAGTGTATTTTAGATATGCTAAGAATATTGTATATCTTTTTCCTCTTCTTTTTATTTATGTAATACATGAACATATTATGCTAAAGAATCATATAATTCACAGTTATACAGAACAAAACATGAAAGTCACTTCACACTATTATAAACTCCTGACTCTTTCCTGCAAGACCAACTATCAACAATTTAGGGTGTCCTATTCAGTCTCACTAGCTTCCCTGGTAGCTCAGTTGGTAAAGAATCTGCCTGCAATGCAGGCAAGCCCAGTTCAATTCCTGGGTCAGGAAGATCCCCTGCAGAAGGGACAGGCTACCCAATCCAGTATTCTTGGGCTTTGCTGGTAGCTCAGATGGTAAAGAATCTGCCTGCAATACAGGAGACCTATTGCAATATGGGAGACCCAGGTTCCATCCCTGGGCTGGGAAGATCCCCTGGAGGAGGGCATGGCCATCCACTCCAGTATTCTTGCCTGGAAAGTTCCCATGGACAAAGAAGCCTGGCTGGTTACAGTCCATGGGTTGCAAAGAGTCAGACATGACTGAACAACTAAGCATTCATTCAGTCTCACTCCTCTTTTCCCTACCCTGATTTTCTTTAGCATTAAAGATTCATTTAACATAGCCACGAATCTTCAAAGAAAAGCATTTTTACACACTGATTGCAAATATTTGCACCATCATTTTCATTTCAATCTCTTACAAAATTAGCATCTAGAATATGCAAATATAAACTGAAAAAGGAAACATTTGTGTACTCACCCCTTGCTTAAGCAATAGTTACCAAAATATTTCAAAGCTTGTGGATATATTTCCCATTTGCTAATTCTTTCAACCTCCTCATCCCAAAGGTAGTAGCTCTTTTGAAATGATTTCTCACATATAGAACAGACTTCCCAGGAGGTGCTAGTGGTAAAGAAACACCTGCCAATGCAGGAGACTTAAGAGACATGGGTTCAATCCCTGGATCAGGAAGATCCCCTGGAGATCATGGTTATCTGGGTCATTAGATCCTTTTTATATAGCTCTTCTGTGTATTCTTGCCACCTCTTCTTAATATCTTCTGCTTCTGTTGCTGCTGCTGCTATGTCACGTCAGTCGTGTCCGACTCTGTGCGACCCCATGGACTGCAGCCTACCGGGCACCTCTGCCCATGGGATTTTCCAGGCACGAGTACTAGAGTGGGTCGCCGGTGCCTTCTGCTTCTGTTAGGTCCACACCATTTCAGTACTTTACTGTACCCATCTTTTCATGAAATGTTCCCTTGGCATCTCTAAATTTCTCAACAAAAGTGACCAAAATGCAGCACTTGGGTGCAATCTCAAAAATGACAGGATGATCTCTTTTGGTTTCCAAAGCAAACCATTCAATATCACAGTAATCCAAGTCTATGCCCCAACCACTAATGAAGAAGCTGAAGTTGAATGGGTCTATGAAGACCTACAAGACCTTCTAGAACTAACATCAAAAAAAGATGTCCTTTTCATCATAGGAGACTGGAATGAAAAAGTAGGAAGTTAAGAGACACTTAGAGTAACAGGCAAGTTTGGCCTTGGAGTACAAAATGAAGCAGGGAAAAGGCTAACAGAGTTTTACCAAGAGAATGCACTGGTCATAGCAAATACCCTCTTCCAACAACACAAGAGAAGACTCTACACATGGACATCACCAGATGGCCAACACCAAAATCAGATTGATTATACTCTTTGCAACCGAAGATGGAGAAGTTCTATACAGTCAGCAAAAACAAGACTGGGAGCTGCCTGGTTCAGATCATGAACTCCTTATTGCCAAATTCAGACTTAAAGAAAGTGGGGAAAGCCACTAGGCCACTCAGGTATGACCTAAATCAAATCCTTTATGATTATACAGTGGAAGTGACAAATAGATTCAAAGGATTAGATCGGACAGAGTGCCTGAAGAACTATGGACAGAGGTTCATAACATTGTACAGGAGGCAGTGATCAAAATCATAGCCAAGAAAAAGAAATGCAAAAAGGCAAAATGGCTGTATGAGGAGGCCTTACAAATAGCTGTGAAAAGAACAGAAGCTAAAGGCAAAGGAGAAAAGGAAAGATATATCCATCTGAATGCAGAGTTCCAAAGAACAGCAAGGAGAGATAAGAAAGCCTTCCTCAGGGATCAGTGCAAAGAAATCAAGGAAAACAATAGAATGGGAAAGACTAGAGATCTCTTCAAGAAAATTAGAGATACCATGGGAATTCCAAAGGTTCCTAATTTATTTTTAACCTGAAATTTGAGAGTTCGTTTTGCTCCATACAGTCAAAAATTGTTATTCTCAGAATTTATTTCTCATCAATTTGGTATGTAAGAAATGATTTTAATATATATTTTCTCATTATCTTTGTTAAATAGTATCTTTCAAAGTTAAATTTTAATGTAAAAACCTACAACGGTCCAATATTTACTAATCTCTTTTGCATAAAAGAAGAAATGAGTACATCAAATACAATTCTATGTTGCTTAACAGAGAATATTTAGATACTTGTATACCTGAGGGCGAAAGACCAAGAACTATACTTTTTATATGACCGATATCTGTCTTGGATATTGTTGCTTCCATTTCACAGATTACTTCTTTTGTGGCCAAAATTCTACAAGAATATTTTAGAAATGTAAAATAACATTATTTATCTGTACATCTCTTTTCTGTAGATTAAAATCTGAATAGAATTATCGAAAGCAAGAGAAATCTACATGACATGACAACTGGGAATCAGTTTTCATAGAATTACTTTAAAAAATACATCTAATAAGTAGGAGTTTTATCCATTTGTTTTATTTCACGAACCATTTGGATTATTCTTACAAGTCATATTCTGTTTCTGCCTGGATATGGCTTTGATGGAAAGAAGAAATGTGATGATCTATTTATTACTGAAGCTCCCTTTTTCTCGTTTTTCACAGGCAATTATTCATTTTGAAAAATAACCACACTTTCCAGTTTGTGTACATACACCATGCCACTGTTAATGTACGTGCTTTAGGCAAATGAAGCAACTGTTGACAGGCCTGATCACAGGATGCCTCTCAAGACCAGCAAACGGCAGCCTTATCTTTCACTTTGAGTTTACAGTTCCTTGTTAAGAAATCCCCCAAGAGAACCATATTTTGAATGGTAGCCCACCAGGGCATGTCCATGGGATTTCCCAGGCAAGAATACTGGAGTGGGTAGCCATTCCCTCTAGGGCACCTTCCTGACCCAAGGATTGAATTCAGATCTCCTGCGTTGCAAGCACATTCTTATTATCTGAGCCACCAGGAAAGCCATTCACATGCTAATGGTTAGCTACTCTATAGGAATATTGTCTACATTTTTATATTTATATAAATATATATATAGTACACTATATGAAAGTGAAAGTCGCTCAGTTGTGTCTGACTCTTTACGACCCCATGGACTATAGAGTCTATGGAATTCTCCAGGCCACAATTTTGGAGTGGATAACCATTCCCTTCTCCAGGGGATCTTCCCAACCCAGGGATTGAACCAGGTCGCCTGCATTGCAGGTAGACTCTTTACCAGGTGAGCCACCAGGGAAGCCCAAGAATACTGGAGTGGGTAGCCTATCCCTTCTGCAACAGATCTTCCTGACCCAGGAATCGAACCAGGTTCTCCTGCATTGCAGGCGGATTCTTCACCAGCTGAGCTACCAGGGAAGCCCCAGTATTCTATATACTTATAGTATATTTATACTAGAGATGGTGTAGTCAAATATATGCACTCTTATTTTTGTTTTCTATATGCTACATATTTTTCAGTATTCTTACATTCTATATAAACTATAGCCTATGGCACTGAGTAGTCCTCATAAATATTTTACCAGCAAGATGAAGTTCCTACGTAACTTTGTTACAAAGTTCATATCTACAGTCAATACGAAAATAAGTATTCCCAAAGTGTATTAAACAAAAAACAAACAAACAAAAAAAAAAACCTCTTTGGATGCTTAAAATTAAAAGCTTTACAATGTTGAAAAGTGATGCAAACAACTTTTCCTATGTGAAAATTGGAGTAATACACAAAATAACAAGGGCTTTGCTCAGAAATCACATAAAAATGGATTTGGAGAACAAAGTGAAAGAGAGTAGTTGCTGCCACTTAACCTCTCAACTAACCATTAAACCAAGGGCTAGAGCCTTGAAAATGCCTCTGCCTCACTTCAGAAAGGCAATGCCAAAGAATGCTCAAACTACCACACAATTGCACTCATCTCCCATGCTAGTAAAGTGATGCTCAACATTCTCCAAGCCAGGCTTCAGCAATACATGAACTGTGAACTTCCAGATGTTCAGGCTGGTTTTAGAAAAGGCAGAGAAACCAGAGATCAAAGAGCCAACATCCGCTGGATTATCAAAAAAGCAAGAGAGTTCCAGAAAAACATCTATTTCTGCTTTATTGACTATGCCAAAGCCTTTGAATATATGGATCACAATAAACTGGAAAATTCTGAAAGAGATGGGAATATCAGACCACCTGACCTGCCTCTTGAGAAACCTATATGCAGATCAGGAAGTAACAGTTAGAACTAGACATGGAACAACAGACTGGTTCCAAATAGGAAAAGGAGTACATCAAGGCTGTATATTTTCACCTTGCTTATTCAACTTATATGCACAGTACATCATGAGAAATGCAGGGCTGGAAGTAGCACAAGCTTGAATCAAGATTGCCAGGAGAAATATCAATAACCTCAGATATGCAGATGACGCCACCCTTATGGCAGAAAGCAAAGAGGAACTAAAAAGCCTCTTGATGAAAGTGAAAAAGGAGAGTGAAAAAGTTGGCTTAAAGCTCAATATTCAGAAAACTAAGATCATGGCATCTGGTCCCATCACTTCATGGGAAATAGATGGGGTAACAGTGGAAACAGTGTCAGGCTTTATTTTGGGGGGCTCCAAGATCACTGCAGATGGTGATTGCAGCCATGAAATTAAAAGACGCTTACTCCTTGGAAGAACAGTTACAACCAACCTAGATAGCATATTGAAAAGCAGAGACATTACTTTGCCAACAAAGGTCCATCTAGTCAAGGCTATGGTTTTTCCAGTGGTCATGTATGGACGTGAGAGTTGGACTGTGAAGAAAGCTGAGCGCCAAAGAATTGATGTTTTTAACTGTGGTGTTGGACAAAACTCTTGAGAGTCCCTTGGACTTCAAGGAGGTCCAGCCAGTCCATCCTAAAGGAGATCTGTCCTGGGTGTTCATTGGAAGGACTGATGCTAAAACTGAAACTCCAATACTTTGGCCACCTTATGCGAAGAGTTGACTCATTGGAAAAGACCCTGATGCTGGGAGGGATTGGGGGCAGGAAGAGAAAGGGACAACAGAGGATGAGATGAGTTTGAGTAAACTCTGGGAGTTGGTGATGGACAGGGAGGCCTGGCGTGATGCGATTCATGGGGTCGCAAAGGGTCCGACACTACTGAGCAACTGAACTGAACTTCTTATTGAAATCCAATGGTTTTATTTATATTATGCTTCCAAGTAATGCATGTGAACACACACACACACACACCACTTTTTCCCACCAATTTCTTCAGGACTGTTTGTTCAAATAATTTGAAACAAAACCTCTACAAATGGGCTCTCTGGAGAAATACTTTGATGAGCCAAGTTAGTTCTACCATTGCTGCTAGATTGACCCCCAAACTAACATATAAGTGTGTGTGTGTGTGTATATATATAAACATACATACACATATATAGCTTATAATATTTTACATTTTTATTTTGTGATAAATGTACATTGGTTTAAAATTACACACAGCAAGATCTTCAGGTTCCTTTATACCATGTTCTGATCATGTAATTCCTGACATACTCAGGAGATATGTTTATATTTTTCAACAGTAGACCATTCATGTCCGGAAATAGCCTCCTGGTTATATTGCATAACTGTTTTCAAATTTAGGCTTTAAAGATGGAGATAAACTTGGCCCCATAGTCTACATATGTAATAGATAATACCTGTCAGTTTTAGAAAATGAGCCTCAAGAATGAATTATATTTGCATGTCAGAAAACTGGCTAGAGTTCATTTTGCAAGAAAAGCATGAAGACAATTAATATTTCATATTTTCAACAATGTAAATTGTTTAAGAAAACACTCATTTGTTGTCACATATTTTAAAATTGTATTGCTATAGAGAGCAGCATAACATGTAAATTTCATAAACCTTCATATTTTGTGCTCTTATTGGTTAAGCACCAGAGAGTTTTTTTCAAAATTAAATCCTAAAACAACTAGGAAAACAGGTTTAACCATCTAGTATATTTTGACTCATTTGCTTAATGCAATAATATACACCATTATGAAAATGAACCAAATACAGTGAGAGGGGTCTTATATATCTAGTTTTACATATATATATATATGTATGTACATTGTATATATATGTATATACAATGTATATACATTGCATATATATTGTATATGTGTGTGTGTGTGTGTGTGTGTGTGTAATATATATATGTAAGCTGCTTATTATTTCTTAATGACAGTACTACCCTGGACAAAGAAACTGTATTGGAGTTAATATAATGCTGATGTAGTTAAATCCACATTTATTTTGTTTCTTTTTTCAGATACAATGCAGAATCTAGAAGCAAGTTTTTGCTCAGAGTACCTTACACATATACCTCCTGAGATCTCTTTCTGCAAAGATCTTTTTTGCTTCACCAGTACCACCCTCTATTCTCTTTTTAATTCAGTCCAGGATTATTGAAGCCTTTCCTCTTCTTCTTATTTAAGATTGGCCTTCTCCATACTTGTGGTTTAGCAGGAATAAAAGGAAGAATTATTTTTCAATTAACTGTTTCTTATTCTTTAAAAAATTAGAGTTAAAAATTCCCTTATACACAAGGAAAAAATACAGAACATTTCATCAAAATGACCCAACCAGAGCTCACTTTTCTTCTCTGCGTCCAATCCCTGTCTCATAACACCTTGCTTGTGTGTGTGTTTGCTCAATCATTCAGTCATGTTCAACTCTTTGACACCCCATGAACTGTAGCCCACCAGGCTCCTCTCTCCATGGGATTTCCCAGGCAAGAAAACTGGAGGTTTTCTTCAATTAGCTTTCCATTTCCTTCTCCAGGGAATCTTCCCAATCCAGGGACTGAACCAGCATCTCCTGCAGCTCCTGCATTTGCAGATGGTTTCTTTACCACAATGCCTTGCTGTTTGTCTTTAAATATGGCATGTCTTCCCAACCTCTGCTTCATTCTAAAGCCCATGAAATCAATATACCTAGAAATTCACTTTCCTTCTTTGATCTCAGATCATACATAATTGTAAGCAAATCATCAACTGACTTTCTAATCAGTAAAATTGGAGTATTGATACTTGCTTTAGTCCCTCATTGTATAAAAGAGATGACGTACAAAATGAATCACCACAGGGCTCCCCTCATGATCCCGTGGTTAAGAATTCACCTGCCAATTCAGGAGACACAGATTCAAACCCTGATCTGGGAAGATCCCCCCTGCCATGAAGCAACTAAGCCGGGGAGTCGCAGCTACTGAGCTTGCACGCTGCGACCACTGAAGCCCACACGCCGAAAGCTTGTGTTCCGCAACAAGGGCATGCCATGCACTGCAGCTAGAGAGGAGACCCTGCTCACCGCAGCTGGAGAAAGCCATGGAATGCAACAAAGACCCAGCACAGCCATAAATAAGTAAATAAATCTTTTTTACAAGTCATCACCACAATTATAACCATTTCATGAACAGTATAAGAAAAAGCCGTATGTTACATTCCCGGCCCCCTCTATGATATTAAGCCTATGTAAATTTGAGAGTTCCACCTTGGCTTGGAATACATGAACTAGGATACACTATCCATAAACATGCTTCTATTTGGGAAATTGAGTACATGGGATGTACATAATTTATTGAAGATCTCCTGGAAGGCTCTACACATTATATGCATCACATCAACCTCTGCTAAGTTCATTTGTCACCAGGGAGCAGCTGTGTCACATCAAGTTCGGGTGTGAGTTATTCACGTCTTTGATGCTGGACTACAGCAGAGTCTTGTGAGATAAACCCGCTGTCCTCACATCTCAATGAATTTCTGTCAAAGAAACTACAAAGCACTTTTATACCATTCAGTCTATGTTCTACTGCCTTTTTTTTCCTTCCCTTCCTAACAAAGAAAGAAAAAAAAATGAGTAAAAGACATCAGCTAGGAATGCAGATCCAGCAAGAATATGTTATCAGAATGATGTCAAACTATTGAGTTCGATGTAATGATCAAGGATTATAAACTTGATGATCATAATCATGTGAAAGAAAAATGATTTTTTTCAACACTAACATCCTTACCATGTCCATCACTACAAAGTTACAAATGAATTCATTTATTTTTTTTCCTAAGGATCATGTTTCCCAAGAAAATAAATGGTATTTCTAGGCTACATTTCTAAATAGGTATTGTATGGTATCTACTTAGGCAGAGTTAGACATTAACACAAGTCACATAAAACAACCACAAGAGTTCAACTCAAAAATGACGGACAGCTGTACCAAACTTTATAGCCAAAGGACCTGGTCAAAGACTCAGACATGAAAAAAATTCACAGCAATTGGGCTTGACGGTCTTTGTCCTCTCAGACCTCAAAGTTTCCCATGTAAGGGTTAATCCTCTGTAGACTTCACACAGTGGTGGTTTCACTGAAAAGGACATTTGATAGATACTTATCTTCAAGCCGGAGAAGGCAATGGCACCCCACTCCAGTACTCTTGCCTGGAAAATCCCATGGATGGAGGAGCCTGGTGGGCTGCAGTCCATGGGGTCACTAAGAGTTGGACACGACTGAGTGACTTCACTTTCACTTTTCACTTTCATACATTGGAGAAGGAAATGGCAACCCACTCCAGTGTTCTTGCCTGGAGAATCTGAGGGAGGCTGGTGGGCTGCCATCTATGGGGTCACACAGAGTCAGACACGACTGAAGCGACTTAGCAGCAGCAGCAGCATCTTCAAGCCAGAGATAGCCAACCATCTCACTGGTTTCAACCATCTCACTATTTCAGTCCAAAGCCAAACCTGAGAGTCTAGAGGCCCTTCAACAATCTAACCTTCAACTGAAAGGAACAGAAGTTTAAAATAGCTTTTGACCTACAAGTAAGTTTGCTATTGATACTTTGTGGGATATACTTACACAGTGTTGTCAGAAGCATCTCGTAGACTATGAGATAGTGCATTTGAATGACTATTTCACTTCAGCTGACCTTCCCAGGTTTAGCACTGTTTCCTTGCTGATCATCAGTTACTCAGCTTACTGAAAGTGAAATTATCCAAAAAGGAAGTTTGAGAAACAAAGACACGCCCTAACAATATTCACAGGCCAAAATTCCAGCTAGTACAAAAACCTCACATTCATCTGTTTAATTATCAATACACATGAAAAAAAGGAGAAGGGGTCTCTTCTAGATTTCTCAGCTGTGACAAAATTCCTAGACTTCACCATCGGTTCATAGCTGTAATATTTCTTAAGTGAAGTCTTCTCTCTCACTCTATATCCTCTCTCTTCCTAGTGTTCTCTAGGTTTATGCATGCAGTATTTCTGTCTTCCCCTCTCAAAATTATCATTTCCCTGCAAATGAACCCAGAGCCAGAGCTGGGGTCTTTGTAGTCCAGAAGTATAACATTGTCTGCCATAGAGTATGTAACCATCTATGCGGAAAGGCATGACTTAATTTTGTTTGCCTTTCCCCCAGTATGAGGCTTGGAATTTCACGTCTATTATCACTATCCATAAGTAGTTTGAACTTAATGTAAGTTTTCATCTCTGTATGACATGTTTCAAATGCCATTTCAGGGCTCCTGAAAAATATTAATATATTTCCTATGACAGTGTGACTTGTTTTTCAGCAAATGAGTTTAGCTGCTAAGATCCCTGGAGGGTGTAGTGAAAGGAGTACTGGGTGAAGGAAAGGCAAAATGTGGAGTGTTGTGTTGCAGGGAAACACAAGACAGTATTGTAGAGAAGAGGAGTGAGCCCTGTGGGCAAAAGACGTGGACAGTCTCCACACTCACTGCTAAGCTTTCAAATTCAGACACATGCCCTTAGCTGAAGAGTCATTAAGATGTGAAGCCTCTTTTTTTAAAAGAACATAACCTTATTGAAGGCTAGTGGGATTCATTCTATTTGGATGTAAGTGGTTTTATCAAAACTAGATGGTGGGAGAAGTAATTTTGAAGTTTGAGTCATTCGAAGGGAGGCATGCCCGTGTGAGTGATCCTTGGCAGAGAGAGAACAAAGAAACTGGAGAAGAGAATATATTGACTTGGCAATTTTGCCCGCTGTTGGCAGCACTTTCCCTTGGATCAGAAGTCTATAGCAAAAAGAGCACAATCTAGTTTAGAAAGGAGACAGAAGACAATTCTATCACTTAAACAATAAAAACAACAACAAAGCCACAAAAGAAACACACTGCGCATCGGTAGCTTCCCCAAACCAGACACTAGCTTTTGTCTACTGTACCAGATGTTACTGTTTGATTTCTTTCTAAGTTCAGGTTGACCCCTCTCCACTTCCCTTTGAAAAATGCTTTTCTAATTATGTTGGTGGTGGTGGATGTTCCAGTCTTGGGATGCTGAGAGTCTACAGAAAGGCATGACCACTGAGCTAATGCTGGCCAAGCTTGGTAGTGGACCTTATCACATATAAAAAGAAAACGATTCAGAAATTGGCTGAAGGCCCAAGCAATTGGAACACTCGGCAGTATTTTCCAATCTGGACACAGAACAAAGGAAGCTTTCTTCTCTCTAACAGCAAAACTGTAAAAACGCGAGCCCTAGGGATGCGATGATTGTAACCTTCACCTCTTGGAGCCACATACACAAAGAAAGAAGCAGGGAGCAAGAGAGGATGAGAGGGGGTCTGGTGGGGTTTGGGCATATACTTCATAACCCTAGCGCTTTCCTAAGACCCAGCTCAATACTCCCTTTTCTACCCTTGGTTATGTGTGTCAGTAATTTCATCTTTTTACTCACTTTGAATCTAAGTCCTTTCTTCATTTACAAACGTACAAGGACCATCTCATTTACTCCTCACAACATTAAGCCCCAATTTTACCAATGAAAAAAAATGACTACTGAAGAAGGGAAAATAGTTCAATAACTTTCCTCAAGGTCATGCAGCTAGTAAGCTGTGGCCCACGTTCAACTTCCAGGCCCCTAGCTCTTAACTCCTAGGTTTGTCAACCAGATCCTTAACTATCCTAGGCTTTGTTCTTTAACGTCAATTTTATTGGTCTTTTCTTCTTTTTTAATCTCAAGAGTATCAACTACCAAAGAAAATAACTTTGACTACTGCAAAATGCCATAAGCAAAAGTACTTGTTTCCCCTGGTCCAAGTGCCTGATACTGTTGGGGGCTATCTGGCTTAAAACTGAATCTATTCTACTTTAAATTCGGCTTGTGAAATTATTTACTGATTCTACCATGTATATCTTGCTTGTCTGTTCAATATGAGGCTTTATTTACTCATGCATGACAATAAAAACATCACAGATGATAAATGATGGCAACATTCATTTAGATTTGAAATCAGAGACAGTGCAGACTTAAGTCAGGGCACACACAACTTTACATCTCTGTACTCAACATAAAAAGATGCAAGCAACAGGAGAGCATTAGAATTAATACCCTAGAACAGTGGTCCCCAGCCTTTTAGGTACCAGGGACTGGTTTCGTGGAAGAATATTTTTCTATGGTGGAAGGAGGGATGGCTTCAGGATGATTCAAGCACATTACACATTTATTGTGTACTTTATTTCTATTATTATTACATCAGCTTCACCTCAGGTCATCAGGGATTAGATCTCAGAGGTTGGAGACCCCTGCCCTAGAAAATAAATGACAGCTTTCCTAATTTCCAGGGGGAGAAAAAGGAATACTGCCTTGTTCCAAGAAGAATATAAAAATTCCTTACATACTATTGTTACTGACATGTAAAAGACAAGACAAATATCTGACAAATGTGTAAACTATGAAAGAAAAATACTGTTTCATATTTGTTCATGATACTACTCATGCAGAAAGGGTTAATTTGTCACTAGAGCATTAACAATCAATTTAGAACACTGAAATTACTTTTTCATTACACCTAGAGAAATAGAATGCAGTTATTAATATCTTATGTGCATGTCTTTGATGGAAACAGAAATTACATATGAATTGCCTGAGTCATGTACTTATTTAAATCATGGTCGGTAAACAGTTAATCATATTCTCTTGCAAAGAAACAGAAATGTAACTTTGTATCCATAATGACTAAACAGACAAATGGGAGCTAAATTTTATCAAAAATTTTAGGGTATTTCTGTTCAAACAATAAATACTGATTATGAGCAATATCTGGATATAAGAGAAATCAGCTTGACCCAAATAAATGAAATAAGCAAGGCTAAGCATCATCCCCAGTTGTAACAGAAAATAATAGTCCTTTTGTGTCTACACATCTCCTGTCTGTAAACCTCAAGATTGTGTAATGAAACCCTCTTGTACTTTCTCAGCCAGGCACAAGTTAAAACTGTCCTCAGATAGCATGACATGATTTCCAAAGCGGGAATCCAGTGCCCTGGGCTCTTCTGGAAAGCTGATAACTTTTCAACGCAGACAGTAGGGAAGCTCGCCCAGACTGCTTTCTCTGTGGATTTCATGCAAAGATACTGCCAGGTTGGATAGTGCTACCCAGGGTAGCAAAGTAGGACAGTATTCTTTCAAGAGTCTACAATTAGATGGAAACCCTTCTACATGCATATTTTATTGGCTCCTTTATTTATCTACACATTTTTAAATAAAGAATGGGTAATATGAGCATTGGGTTATCAACTGCTACCCTGGAAAAATTAGATTTTCTTCCATCTTTAATTAATTCAAATCTGAGAACATGTGAGGTAAGGCAAATCTCATTTATTTCTATGTCACCCCTAGCTGAGAAGTCTATGACGTAACTCATGGTAGGAAAGCCCCAGAAGCCACCAATTAGTTGCAGAAAGATGGTGTCCATCTGGGCAAGCATACTCTCTATAACACACAGCCAGCTTTCCTATCCAAAAATTATAGATCTGCTCTTGGTCAAAAATAGAGTATCTGAGTTTTAGAAACTTATTAGCTTTTGATGAAGCTACTGATTTGTGTTTCCTGACAAAATCCCAATTGTGAAAATACACATTCAAGAGATATTAAAAGACAGCTATTCAATTGTTTTTCAAGATCAGTTCAGTTCAGTTCAGTCGCTCAGTTGGGTCCCACTCTTTGTGACCCCATGGACTGCAGCACTCCAGGCCTCCCTGTCCATCACCAACTCCTGGAGTTTACCCAGACTCATGTCCATTGAGTCGGTGATGCCATTCAACCATCTCATCCTCTGTCGTCCCCTTCTCCTCCAGCCTTCAATCTTTCCCAGCATCAGGGTCTTTTCAAATGAGTCAGCTCTTCACATCGGGTGGACAAAGTTTTGGAGTTTCAGCTTCAACATCAGTCCTTCCAATGAAAACCCAGGACTCATCTCCTTTAGGATGGACTGGTTGGATCTCCTTGCAGTCCAAGGGACTCTCAAGAGTCTTCTCCAACACCGCAGTTCAAAAGCATCAATTCTTTGACACTCAGCTTTCTTCATAGTCCAATTCGCACATCAAAACATGACTACTGGAAAAACCATAGCTTTGACTAAAAGGACTTTGTTGACTAAGTAATGTCTCTTCTTTTTAATATGCTGTCTAGGTTGGTAATAACTTTTCTTCCAAGGAGCAAGCATCTTTTGATTCCATGGCTGCTGTCACCATCTGCAGTGATTTTGGAGCCCCAAAAAATAAAGTCTGCAGTGGTTCTCAAATTCTGTATTTTTGGTGAAAATACAGATATACACACTCACTGGGAGTCATATTAAAAATCTATATTTCTGGTTCAACAGACATCACAAAAGATGGTGAAGATTACATTTTGAGAAGCACTGCTAGGATCCTTAAGCTTCATTCATTTACTAAATCATATCAGAGAATCTACATCTGAACCAATTACTGTAATTTACCACAGAAGTGGCGTCACAGAATTGTAATTCATTTTTCTTTTCTGATTTTTCTTAGAGGTTATTTTGTGAAGTGACTGCATAAAGAACCATTTTACCTTCTGTGAAGCTCAGATTGACAACATTATTCATGTTTTATTCAATGTTCTTTTTATAATGAGCAGTATATTTCTCACAGCGCTTAGTGTAAAGAAAATGAATTTTTCTCCAAACAATCTGCTACTGAGGGTTGTACTTTATCATAACAATATTTACTTGGCTTCCTGAAAACGTTAGGAGAAACCCTGTTCTGAACCATCCTAATTGTCATCGACCCTTTACCCTGTCTTTAATACTGTTTGCCAAACTTCCCTGGTGGTCTGGTGGTTAAGATTTTGCACTTTCAATGCAAGGAGTGTGGATTCAACCCAGTCAGGGAACTATCCCACATGCTGTGCAAAGCAACCCAAAACAATAAATCTAAAAAAACAGTTTGTTTCTCTTTAATCATAATCCTTTTTGGATGTAATCATGTGAGTAATAATAACTAAAATGGCAAAGGCAGATGTCATATTGTGATGAATGTCCATTCACCAGGGCTAGAGGTTTCAAGCAAGTTTGTTGACCTACTTTATTATCTAAATACTCAAAACCACAAATTGAAGTGGTACAAACACAAAGTCAAGACAGCTTACCAAGGTACAACAATATGTTTAATATGTTTATACACTCAGTTCCATTAGCTCTGATAATGGCCTTTGTTATGTTTTTCTGCTAGGACCCCAGTAATATGATTACTAACCCTAGTAACGAGTAGATGAGTTATGTTTAACAATGCTTCTCATGTCCTCCTGTGTGGATGGGATTTTATATCCCAATTTGTATTTTATTCAATCCAAGGGGCATGACAAATTTGCACCATTCACCCAGATTCTGTCAGTCCTGTAATGTGTCTTCCCATGCCAAAACCCTTCAAACACTATGGCCACATTACACTTCCTGGGGACTAATTCCAGTAATACTCACATTATTTAGCCTGGCTTTGAAGGCCTTCTGTACTCTTAATACAACTTGCATTTCAATTTTTCACTATTCCTCCTATAAGCATTCTCATCTAGCCAAATTCATTTTGTCCTCTATTCCCCCTTGCTTTTCCAGTCCAAGGTAGAAGGCCATTTAGTTGGTCTTGCAACACTTCAGTTATACTTAGTCTTAAAGCCATCAAAAATCCTTGCAGTAGAAGTCATTTCTTTTCCCTCTATAACTCTCAGAGCACCTTTTATATTTTTCCTTACCACGGGTATGTTTCATTAGCATCATTAGGGTATAGATCTCATTCCCCCTGCCAGACAGAAACCAGGATGTTATAACCATAAGATAATCCAATATATTTTGTATTACACAGTGGGCAGACACTCCACCATTTGTAGCATGAATTGAACAAACTGCCTCATTTTCAGGAAGCTGCTCACTGTGTGTATTTGTCTCAGCAACACTGCATACACCAAAGATGCAAAGCAACCTGAGGAGCACTGTGCAAACAGGGGCATTATACAAACAGGGCACGCATGTGATTGTGCTCCCTGGGGGAAGGCTCGTGGATTCGGGGTCAGCAGCAGGTATACTAGTCTCCCTCACTCCATCACTCTCTCAGGGAGCCCACAGCCACCTCACAGGGCCAGACAGCTGACTCTGAAATTCAGACAGGCACCTCCCAGGTGTGTCCTGCTGAGGACCTTAAGAGCACTGTATGCTATGGCAGAATTTTGTCTCCAGCCGTAGCTTGCCAGCTCAGCCTAGGGGAGAGATAAGTACTAGGCTTCATCACAAGCCTTAATATTGCAGATCTAAGACATAGGAAGCTGGCAGCAGGATTCATCACGTCAGGAATCTGCTGAGGACAGCACTAGCCCTGCCCTGGCATGATGGGGGACCTGTGGTCTAAGCATAGTGGCTGACCAACACTATTAGCAAGAAGCTGTGCCTGGTTTCCATGGTGTTGGCAGGAGGCAGTTCTTTTAACAAAGAAGCTTATAGGAGGACTGGTTTTACACAAATTCACTCTTATCTTTCATATACAGTCATAGTTCTGAGAGAATTTGAATTTTATTTGTTATATAAATTGTATATATTAGGGCTTCCCTGGTGGCTCACTGGTGAAGAATCCACCTGCCAATGCAGGAGATACAGGTTCAATCCCTGGTCTGGGAAGACCCCACATGCCACGGAGCAACTAAACCCACGTGCCACAATTATTGAGCCCATGCTCTAGAGCCTAGAAGCTGCAATTACTGAGCCCAGGTTCTAGAGCCCAGAGGCTGCAATTACTGAGCAATTATTGAAACCTGCAAGCCCTCGAGTCTTTGCTCCACAGCAAGAAGCCTGCACACCACAATTAGAGAATAGCTTCTGCTCTCTGCAACTAGAGAAAAACCTGCACAGCAATGAAGACCCAGCACCACCAAAATATAAAATAAATAAATTTTAAAATATGTATATTAGACTTCAGATGCCCCTAACCTTCTTGGCACTGGGGACTGGTTTTGTGGAAGACAATTTTTCCATGGACTGGGGACAGGGGGATGGTTTGGGGATGATTCAAGCGCATTTCATTTATTGTCCCCTTTATTTTTAATCTAATACCACCACAGATCTGACAGGAGGTACCAGTCTGCAGCCTGGAGGTTGGGGACTCTGTATTAAAGGACAGACCCAAGACTTGTACCATGTGAGCCACTCCCAGAACTTGATGTGTGTGTGTGAAACCCCAGATGGTGGGGGTGAATCCCTTCACCAGAGTAAAACTGATCAACAAGCTAAATCAGCAGAAATCCCAACTTGGGTTGGTGCCTCAAGTGTCCTGGTGACCCCACTTCCAAAGACACACAGTGGCCCTTTTTCAAGATCTTCCTCAGGAATCAAATGAAGGGGTGGTCTCCCAGGCATTTTCACAATACAGAGAAATAATAGCATTCATCTCCTATGAGATATCAAGACTTGTAATTACAAAGCATTCTGTTTTATCATTGCTCTGAAGTCTGGAGAAGCATGCTTCTGGTTGTCATCAATTTTAAAGGGCTAAAGATCCAAAAAACCACCATCTGAGTCAACTACCTATCTACCTACTGGCCCCATAAAGACATAGAGCACGAGGATTACTAACCTAATCGCTCAAGGAGTAAACCTGTGGTCCTCATAAACTATGGCCAAATTCATACCCTTATCAAATTTCCTTCTCAAAAAGCAAGAATGAAAGCAAGAAAGACATAGGAAAGATTTTTTCTGTTAGTAGCCAGGAAGTGTGGCCAGAGCAGCTATGATTGCATAGTAACTGAGAGGCAAGATGGACCTATTTGCAGGACATGAAACATGGATGACAGATGAAACTTGTAGCCATGGTAGAGGGGGAGAGGGAAGCTGAGATGAATTGAGAGAGTAGCCCTGACATATACACATTACTACATGTAAAATAGATAGCTAGTGGAAGCTGGTGAGCACAGGGAGCTCAGCGTGGTGTTCTATGATGACCTAGAGGGGTGGGAATGGGGATATATATACACACATTTATATATACATATATATATACACACACATATATTATACATATATACACATATCAGTGCAGTTCAGTCGCTCAGTCATGTCTGACTCTTTGCCACCCCATAGACTGCAGCACACCAGGCTTCCCTGATCATCACCAAATCCCAGAGCTTACTCAAACTCACATCCATCAAGTCGGTGATGCCATTCAACCATCTCATCCTCTGTCATCCCCTTCTCCTCCTGCCCTCAATCTTTCCCAGCATCAGGGTCTTTTCCAATGAGTCAGCTCTTCACATCACGTGGCCAAAGTATTAGAGTTTCAGCTTCAGCATCAGTCCTTCTAATGAAGATTCAGAACTGATCTCCTTTAGGATGGACTGGTTGGATCTCCTTGTAGTCCAAGGGACTCTCAAGAGTCTTCTCCAACATCACAGTTCTAAAGCATCAATTCTTCGGCACTCAGCTTTCTTTACAGTCTAACTCTCACATGCATACATGACCACTAGAAAAACCATAGACTTGACTAGATGGACATTTTGTCAGCAAAGTAATGTCTCTGCTTTTTAATATGCTATCTAGGTTGGTCAGAGCTTTTCCTTCCAAGGAGCAAGCATCTTTTAATTTCATAGCTGCAGTCACCATCTGCAGTGATTTGGGAGCCCCAAAAAATAAAGTCTCTTATTGTTTCCATTGTTTCCCCATCTATTTGCCATGAAGTGATGGGACCATATGTCATAATCTTAGTTTTTTGAATGCTGAGTTTTAAGCCTGCTTTTTCACTCTCCTCTTGCACTTTCATCAAGAGGCTCCTCAGTTCCTCTTTGCTTTCTGCCATAGGGGTGGTGTCATCTGCATATCTGAGGTTATTGATATTTCTCCCTGCAATCTTGATTCCAGCTTATGTTTTATCCAGAACAGCATTTCGCATGATGTACTCAGCATATAAGTTAAATAAGCAGTGACAATATACAACCTTGTTGTACTCCTTTCCCAATTTGGAACCAGTCTGTTGTTCCAGGTCCAGTTCTAACTGTTGCTTCTTGATCTGCAGACAGATTTCTCAGGAGGCAAACCAGGTAGTCTGGTATTCCCATCTCTTGAAGAATTTTCCACAATTTGTTATGATCCACACAGTCAAAGGCATTAGCATAGTCAATAAAGCAGAAGTAGTTGTTTCTGTGGAAATCTCTTGCTTTTTCTATGATCCAGAGGATGCTGACAATTTGATATCTGGTTCCTCTGCATTTTCTAAATCCAGCTTGAACATCTGAAAGTTCTTGGTTCACATAATTTGGTTCACTTGGAGAATTTTGAGCATTATTTTGCTAGCATGTGAGATAAGTACAATTGTGCAGTAGTTTGAACATTCTTTAGCCCTTTCTTTGGAATTGGAATGAAAACTGTCCTTTTCCAGTCCTGTGGCCATTGCTGAGTTTTCCAAATTTGCCAGCATATTGAGTGCAGTATTTTCACAGCATCATCTTTTAGGATTTGAAATAGCTCAGCTGGAGTTCCATCACGTCCACTAGCTTTGTTCATATTGATGCTTACTAAGGCCGACTTGACTTTGCACTCCAGGATGTCTGTCTCTACACACATACGCACACATATGCACATATATATATACACATATATATACATACATACACACAAACACATACATATATACACACACAGGGGCTTTCCTGGTGGCTCTGATAGTAAAGAATTTGTCTGTAATGCAGGAGACCTGGATTCGATTCCGGATGGGGAAAATTCCTTAGAAAAGGGACTGGCTACCCACTGTAGTATTCTTGCCTGGAGAATTCCATGGACAGCAAGAGCCTGGCAGGCCACAGTCCATGAGCTCACAAAGAGTCGGACATGACTGAGCAACTAAGATTTTCTACTTCTTCTGTCTTTCTATACACACTGCAGGCAGATTCTTTATCACTGAGCCACGACGGAAGCCCCATTTCCACACACAGACACACACACACACACACACACACACACACATATAGCTGATTCACGTTGTTAAACAGCAGAAACTAACACAACATTATAAAAAAATTATACTCCAATTTAAAAAAAAATTTAAAAATAGTTGATGTAACAAATAGCTATATGGAAAAAATAAAAAAGGAAAGGACAAATTTGACTAATTTATGCAGGTTTAGGTGTCAGGTGGGGGAAAACTACCAGCATCTCTAAGTCCAGAAATCCAGAGAAAAGCAAAGACATCATTCCAACGTCCCCTGAGCAGGCTTACTGGCCACAGTGCATTAGTCGTCGAGGCAAGGAATAAGGAGAGGAGCCAGTACTCAGGCACAATTTCTCCAGCAACTGCAGGAGAGAGAGAGAGGAAAAGAAAGTAAGGACAGAGGTCAGCGCTCAGATACACCCCAGCTCCTTGGATGATGGGCTGAAGGGTGTTAGCACAAGACAGAGGACATCCCAGAGTGTATAAAGCCTGGCATCTCTGGCAGGGCCAGCATTTCCATCCCAGGGACCACCGGCCCCACATGAAACCTTGGTTTGCCTTAGTCTCTCAGAAGACTTAGAAACAAAATGTGATTTTTCCAAAAGTCATTGAAAATTTTTTAAAAATTTTAAAAGTTTGCTATTTTGGCAAAGTCCCTACAACTGAAAAAAAAAATTAGTTCTTATTTAGGCTTTTTGTTGTTCAGTTGCTAAGTCATGTCTGATTCCTTGCAACCCCATGGACCACAGCACGCTAGCTCTCCCTGTCCCCTACCATTCCCCAGAGACTGCCCAAGTCCACATCTATTTAGACTACACCGTTTCAAATAAATATTATTCAAATAAATATTCAAGAGAACTTGAATGTTTATAATGTTCTCAATGATGGCCATGAAGCTAATTGTTTGAAAAAGGAAATAATGTGGGAATTTTTATTAATGAAAAATATATATTAAAATGAACAATGTTTCTCAGCAAAATTATTGGCTCATTCCCTTTTTATTCATATTTAAAAGGCTATGGTTTTTCCAGTGGTCATGTATGGATGTGAAAGTTGGACTGTGAAGAAAGCTGAGTTCCGAAGAATTGATGCTTTTGAACTGCGGTGTTGGAGAAGACTCTTGCGAGTCCCTTGGACTGCAAGGAGATCCAACCAGTCCATTCTAAAGGAGATCAGTCCTGGGTGTTCTTTGGAAGAAATGATGCTAAAGCTGAAACTCCAATACTTTGGCCACATCATGCGAATTCACTCATTGGAAAAGACTGTGATGCTGGGAGGGATTGGGGGCAGGAGGAGAAGGGGACGACAGAGGATGAGATGGCTGGATGGCATCACCGACTTGATGGACATGAGTTTGAGTGAACTCCGGGAGTTGGTGATGGACAGTGGCATGCTGCCATTCATGGGGTGGCAAAGAGTTGGACACGACTGAGCGACTGAACTGAACTGAAGAGGTGTCAAATATTGCTAAATAGAGTCCTCAGAAATTTCTAACTTTGTGCACTTAACGAATGGAATTTCTACTACTACACTGAATATTGTACCATTTTCCCAATATGTACTCCCTGTAAAATTGTACAGCTTGACTAGAGGAGGATACAAATTCATAATTAAGGTAACCCATATTCCGGGGTTGATCATACTATATTTTCTGCTTTTCAGCAAAAGATAAAAGTTCTCATTTTCTTGGTTTACCAAGCTTTCTTAGTAAAATTTCTCTTTAAAAATTTAAGTACTCAGTACTCTGAAATACACTGAATATTGCCTTTCCCTGTGAACTGGTAGTATTCTAATTAAAGCAGGAAGGGAGTTAGATTTTCCTTTAATTGATTTGCCAGATTATTCAGTTCAGTTCAGTTCAGTCACTCAGTCGTATCCGACTGTTTGTGAACCCATGAACCTCAGCACGCCAGGCCTCCCTGTCCATCACCAACTCCCAGAGTTTACCCAAACTCATGTCCATCGAGTCAGTGATGCCATCCAGCCATCTTATCCTCTGTCGTCCCCTTCTCCTCCTGCTCCCAATCCCTCCCAGCATCAGGGTCTTTTCCAATGAGTAAACTCTTCGCATGAGGTGGCCAAAGTATTGGAGTTTCAGCTTCAGCATCAGTCCTTCCAATGAACACCCAGGACTGATCTCCTCTAGATTATTAGCACTTAAAAAAAAAAAAATCTATGTCCTAAAAACCCTCTGTCACTGATTCAAACTATTCTGGCATTTCACTTACACTTTTTTTAAATATGGAAATTTTTACTGAAGTACTTTTTAGTGAGTATAAGACAGAAACTCATCTACTACTCTCTATTGTGTCAGAACTGCTAGGCTAAATCTTTCTCTGGTCTTTAACAAATGGGGCATTTGCAATTATATAAATTCAAATTCTCCATGCATTTTTCTCAGGAACTGGAACATCCACTATGAATAATTTATCTGCCTTCACCAAGATAATACTTTAAGAAAAATCAGCTTTTAACCTCTGGAAAAATAATCAGATTTTGATATTTCCTTTTAAATTTTTAAATCTATCCATAGGTATCTCAAATTTCTAAAACACCTGAATATTATGTCCTCTTATGCCACAGTGGACTTCCCAGGTAGCACCAGTGATAAAGAATCTGGCTGCCAATGCAGAAGATGCAAGAGACACAGGTTTGATCCATGGGTAGGGAAGATTCCCTGGAAAAGGAAGTGGCAACCCACTCCAGTATTCTTACCTGGAAAATTCCGTGAAAAGAGGAGCTTGGTGGGCTACAGTCCATGGGGTCACAAAGAGTCAGACATAACTTAACACACAGTACTCATGCCACATTACCATTCCCCATGTGTGTGCATCTTAAGTCGCTTCAGTCGTGTCTGACTCTTCTGTGATCCCGTGGACTGTAGCCTGCCAGTGTCTTCTGTCCATGGGATTTTCCAAGCAAGAATACTGGAGTGGGTTGCCATTTCCTTCTCCAGGGGATCTTCCCAACCCAGGGATAGAACCCATGTCTCTTATGTCTCCTGAATTGGAGGCAGGTCCTTTACCACTCACTAGTCACTTCATGGGAAATAGATGGGGAAACAGTGGAAACAGTGTCAGACTTTGTTTTTTTGGGCTCCAAAATCACTGCAGATGGTGACTGCAGCCATAAAATTAAAAGACGCTTACTCCTTGGAAGGAAAGTTATGACCAACCTAGATAGCATATTGAAAAGCACAGACATTACTTTGCCAACAAAGGTCCGTCTAGTCAAGGCTATGGTGTTCCAGTGGTCATGTATGGATGTGAGAGTTGGACTGTGAAGAAAGCTGAGTTCCGAAGAATTGATGCTTTTGAACTGTGGTGTTGGAGAAGACTCTTGAGAGTCCCTTGGACTGCAAGGAGGTCCAACCAGTCCATTCTAAAGGAGATCAGTCCTGGGTGTTCACTGGAAGGACTGATGCTAAAACTGAAACTCCAGTACTTTGGCCACCTCATGTGAAGAGATGACTCATTGGAAAAGACTGTGATGCTGGGAGGGATTGGGGGCAGGAGGAGAAGGGGACGACAGAGGATGAGATGGCTGATGGCATCACCGACTCAATGGACGTGAGTTTGAGTGAACTCCGGGAGATGGTGATGGACAGGGAGGCCTGGTGTGCTGCAATTCATGGGGTCGCAAAGGGTCGGACACGACTGAGCGACTGAACTGAACTGAGTGCCACCTGGGAAGTCCACCATTCACCATAGTGCAGCAATTTAATACGGTCTCACAATGATACCAAGTCATCTGACTAAGCACAAGACAGAAAAAGGAAAGAATGGAAGTGGGACAGAAGGACAGATGCTTGTGGTGTGGACGCTTACTGTCATGGCTGTCCGTCAAGCTGGACCAACTTTTCAACCTTTTGATTTTTCCCCATGTCGTGAGTCCCAACCTTCACAGAGTAGAAACAAGAGAACTTCTGGTGTTCACGTTCAAACCTGAGAGGAAACACACAGTGGACTACAGCCCCAGAGGTATTTTCATGCCTAGCTCCTGGCCTCTCTTCTGCAAGCTCAGCAGCATCCCATCCTGGTTCCTTTAGCAAAAAAGGAGGATCCTATCACACATGGTTTGTTTGTGGTTTTCCACTGTGTTTCCTTTTATTTCTCTTTGACATTTTGTTGAGGGTAAAAGAGGTCTTCACACATACAATTATCTGAACTCTTACTGCAGCAGAGAACTGCTTGAGAAATATCCCCCACACTGTGAATGCATGGTTTCCAAGCTACCACAAATTTTAATACAGTTTGTCAGTCTTTTTCGTAGCATTTCATGCTAGAATGAGCATACAATGAATATATGTAATAAGTCAAATGGGCTTTAGATCAATAGCTATAAATAATTAACATCTACTTTTTGCAGGACATTTGATGGGATATTTACAGTTTTAAATCATTGTCCCTACCCAGTATTCCATCTTCTTCTTCTCTACCTGGTGCCCAAATAAACAAAAGTGAAATAAAAGTATACAATAAACAGGTCTCACTGGACTAGGACATTCTGAACATCATGTATAACAATGCCAGCATTATTCTCAACAGCTATGCGAGCAGTTTGACTGATTTCAAGGGGAAATTCCGCCATCAAAGTGAAGAGAAGTCTTTTTTGCTTTCATGATCCTTAATTAGGTGGATCGATGGAGTAGCTGTCACATTATGGAAGGCCATTCAAATTCGCTAATTAATCAAAAGTGAAGTTCAAAGTCTGGAGTGTATTTATTGAACTTCATTTTCCACTGTGGGTGCTTAAGACACTGAAGAGATTTCATTTCTAATTATCTTCTTGTCTAATTAATTCAATGATGCCACAGTCTTGTTTTTATCATAAAGTAGTTACCTATCATGTCCACAGTCACTAACACTGAGAAGGCACCAGAGACAGGCTCTACAGACCCAACTGGGACTTATACCAGTGGCACTGGGCCCAGTATGCAACCTGGACCTCAGGGTTTTTGTGCTCTAGAGGGTGGAGGTCATTTAGTTTATGAACCACTTTGAAAAAACAGAACCCTGCTAAGTGGTATCATGAGATCATGGATTTTAAGTATCCAGAATCAATCAGCTGGAAACATTTAGAAGGGCAAAAGTATTATAGAAATAATGCACTGAAGCAAATAACTAATCCTTATCTTTTGCTTTTATTAGATTTAAAGTTACAGTTCTTTTCATTTGTATAATTTTTATCACCCCCTGCCCAGAAAAAGAAAGCTCATTTTCAAGACCTCTCAATTTTCCAATGTATGAAAGAAAAAATATATACATATACAGGAGACATGCATGTAGATCACTTTACATCAAAGAACACTATGAATGTTAATTCAGAAATAGATTTTGAATATAGACTGTCCTTATTACTCCCTCCACCAGAGTACACACCTTGCCATCCATTTAGTTAACAGGACTTTTTAAACACAAATTAGGTTCGAGGTATAGAGACACAGTGATTTAAGGGCATTGTCCCTTTCTTTCAGTAAAATAGAGGAGACAGTCAAGAAAATAATAATATTGGAAGAGCAATAAAGTATATAAAATGTTGAAGGACAGAACGGATCAGATGTGTCTGGAAGGGGTCAGTTCAGTTCAGTCGCTCAGTTGTGTCCGACTCTTTGCGACCCCATGAATCGCAGCACGCCAGGTCTCCCTGTCCATCACCAACTCCCGGAGTTCACTCAGACTCACATCCATCGAGTTAATGATGCCATCCAGCCATCTCATCCTTTGTTGTCCCTTTCTTCTCCTGCCTCCAATCCCTCCCAGCATCAGGGTCTTTTCCAGTGAGTCAACTCTTCGCATGAGGTGGCCAAAATACTGGAGTTTCAGCTTCAGCATCATTTCCTCCAAACAAATCCCAGGGCTGATCTCCTTCAGAATGGACTGGGTGGATCTCTTTGCAGTCCAAGGGACTCTCAAGAGTCTTCTCCAACACCACAGTTCAAAAGCATCAATTCTTCGGCGTTCAGCTTTCTTCACAGTCCAACTTTCACATCCATACATGACCACTGGAAAAACCATAGCCTTGACTAGACGGACCTTTGTTGGCAAAGTAATGTCTGTGCTTTTCAATATGCTATCTGGAAGGGGTACCTAACTCAAATTGAGGGAGAGGTGTCAGGGAAGGACTCTTTCAGGAGGTGACTCTGATGAAGCTCTTGAAGACTAAGAAAGAATTAAAATGTAAAGCTGGGGTAGGGGGCGGGCAGTGGAGGAGGGCAGTGACCACAAAGGTGAAGGGACAGGCATTCCAGGAAGAAGGAACATCATTTATACAAGTTCAGAGGGAATGGGAAGCCTGTTTTGTTCTGAAACAATTTTTTAATTAAGGGATCAATTTTGTCTTTGGGGTTTTTTGTTTTTTGTTTTTTCTGAATGTGAAAATAAGACTTGGGAGTTCAAACATTAAGAGCACACCAAGCAAAGGAACTCAAACTATATTCTGTAGGTGGTGAAAAGCCACTGAAAAAAATTTAGAGCACTGTGTCATGACTAAGTTTTGGGTTTTTATGATTTGGGCAACAACATGGCCAAAATACCCCATAGCCAGCACCACTAATTTCAGGATAGATTCACATGTTCAGTGATGTCAGTGACACTGTTTCCGATCAGAGTGCAGAAGAGGAGGACATATAAACAGAATTAACATTTTGTTGGTGTTTATTGTGTTCTTGGCACAGCATAGGGTGTACTTTTCTTAAAATGAAGATCTTTACCTATCTCAGTGTTATCTACAGTGTGTGGTCCTTGGAGGCTGACCTTGTGAAAAATCCATCCTTATCACCGTTCTTTGCACAGAAGACTTTGCAGGAAAATTTTTTTTTTTCCTAATAGAATACAAGAGTCTAAGCAATATGACCTTCTGTAGTGAAGGTGTAATATTTTTAAATTTGGAGGTGGTTAGGGACTCATACATATTCTGTCCATATTCTTAAAGCTAATGTGTTTTTAAGTGCTCTGAACTCCATCATGACTCTTTTGGAAAAAGGCAATTAATGAAGGAGGGAGGTAATAAGGTTGAACAGAGGATACTTGCAGAGAGTGGTAATTTTAGCACAATGCCCTATTTATTATCCCAGATTACTGAAATGACAAAAATAGAACAACAAAGCACTCATCGTGGAAAATAAAATGGGCTATATGTGTCCTCACTATCATCATGTGGTAGACATTTTCAGTGTAGGTTTCAGTCCAAATCCCACATCTAAATACCATTAACTCCACAAAGAGTATGATCTCACCCTGAGAATAAGGCAAGAAGAGGCAGAAGTAAGGAAAAGGAGATTGCCAGAAAGTCAGGCCAAGGACAAAAATATGAAAAAAAAAAAAAAAGAAGGAAGTGATGGAGAGAAGAAATAATAAACCTTGGGGAGAAAATGCCAAAAGGAATTTTTTTTTTTTGGTTTTTGAAATCAGTAGGTTGAATACATAATCAAAATATGCAGCTGCTATTTAGTACTCTAAAGGGCCAGAAGAAAATTTAGCTAAAAATGAATTATTTCTGGACACTTACTATTAATATAGAGTATCAAATTTTCCAGGGGATAGAGCCAAATTAGATGTTTTCTAAGATTTTTTTTTTTAATTTTTGAGGACTTTTTATACTAAGTGTAACACTTTGGGTTTATCATTTTAAAGTACAACATATATTGTAAAAGATTTTCCTTTTGCGTTAAGCCACATTTTTTTCTGACAAAAATGGTGCTAACTTTGTCCTTTACCTTATCAATTTAATATTTTTTTATTCAGATAAAGTTTTCATAAACATTACAACTTTAGTGTTACAACTTTCATGAACAATATCAGCCAATGCTTACAATTTCCCCAGGTATGTCAATGTAGTCAAAATAAACATTTTTAAGGATCCAAAACTGAGGTTAGTTTAATAAATACATATCTAGTGCTATTTCAGAAGAATCTTCCTATTTCCAATTATCAGTGTTATTAATATATACTTAGTTGTGTTCAATTAACAGGCAAGCTTTTTGTAAAATAACTTCCATTTCTATGTGATTCTACTAGATAAACTTTAAAACTGACTCCAGTTCAGCTCAGTTCAGTCACTCAGTCGTGTCCAACTCTTTGTGACCCCATAAATCGCAGCACGCCAGGTCTCCCTGTCCATCACCAACTCCCAGAGTCCACCCAAACCCATGTCCATCGAGTCAGTGATGTCATCCAACCATCTCATTCTCTGTCGTCCCCTTCTCCTCCTGCCCTCAATCTTTCCCAGCATCAGGATCTTTTCCAATGAGTCAGCTCTTCATATCAGGTGGCCAAAGTATTGGAGTTTCAGCTTCAACATCAGTCCTTCCAATAAACACCCAGGACTGATCTCCTTTAGGATGGACTGTTTGGACCTCCTTGCAGTCCAAGGGATTCTCAAGAGTCTTCTCCAACACCACATGTCAAAAGCATTAATTCTTTAGCGCTCAGCTTTCTTTATAGTCCAACTCTCACATCCATACATGACTACTGGAAAAACCATAGCCTTGACTAGACAGACCTTTCTTGACAAAGTAATGTCTCTGCTTTTTAATATGCTGTCTAGGTTGGTCATAACTTTCCTTCCAACAAGTAAGCATCTTTTAATTTCATGGCTGCAATCACCATCTGCAGTGATTTTGGAGCCCAGAAAAATAAAGTCAGGCACTGTTTCCACTGTTTCCCCATCTATTTGCTACGAAGTGATGGGACCAGATGCCATGATCTTAGTTTTCTGAATGTTGAGCTGTAAGTCCACTTTTTCACTCTCTTCTTTCACTTTCACAATCACTCTAAAATCCAACAAGCTGTGACTTATAAAAATTTACCAGTTCTCCTAATAAGTCTAGTAGGCAGCATAATTTTTAATCCCAATTTTGTTTCTTAATACAATAGGTAAAATAATCAAAGAATATAAAATAGCAAATATAAAAGACAACAAATACAAGGGGAACACATTTCAATCTGAAATGACCTATGCTCTGAAAAGCAGAAGACTGATTTTTTAAAAATTAAGAATGATATGAAAAAATGGAAATATATCCTAAACTCTTAGATTGGAAGAATACTGTTACAGTGTCCATGCTCCCCAAAGCAATCCAAAGATTTAATGCAATCCCTATCAAAATTTCCAGGATGTTTTTCACAGAAATAGAATGAATAAATCACAAAAGACGCTGAATTCCCAAACCTATCTTGAGAAAAAAATAACAAGGCTGCACATATCATACTTCCTAGGTTCAGACTACACTACAAAGCTACAGAAATCAAAACAGCATGATGCTGGCACAAAACCATGTAGATGAATGGGACAGACAGAGATGCAGAAATAAACCCATGCATCTATGGTGAATTAATCTATGACAAAGGAGGCAAGAATATACAGGAGGCAAGAATATACAGTGCAAAAAAAAGACAGTCTCTTCATTAAGTGGTGCTGAAAAAACTGGACAGCTACTTACAAGGCTTCAGATTAGAACATTTTGTCACACTATATACAAAAACAAACTCAAAATGAATTAAAGACCTACATGTAAGATTGGGAACCATAAAACCCCTAGAAGAAAACAAGGAGAATGCTCTGACATAAATTGTACCAGAATTTCTTTAGATTTGTCCCCTAAGGCAAAATAAACAAAAGCAAAAGTAAACAAATGAGAACTAACTACACTTAAAAGCTTTTACACAGCTAAGGAAATCATCAACAAAATGCAGACGCCATCTATGGAATGCCAGAAAATATTCACAAATGATATGACCAACAAGGGATTAATATCTAAACTATATGAACATCTCATAAAACAAAATGCCAAAACAAACAACACAACCCCATCAGAAAACGGGCAGAAGACCTAAATGGACATTTTTTTTTTCCCAAAGAAGACATATAGGTGGCCAACAGGCACATGAAAGATGCTGAACATCACTAAATAGAGAAATACAAATCAAAACTACAAAGAGGTATCACCTCACATCTGTCAGAATTCTAACAGAGAATATCAAATCTGAGTCCATAGTAGATCCGTTCCTTTAGTGCTAGCCTTGTGTTCTATTGTCATGCTTGCGCATGTTGTCTAACCTTGTGCTCACTTAATCATGCTGCCTCTGAACCTCTGTAAGGAGTGTTGCCTGGAGCCTGCAACATACATTACAGCCTATTCTCCAGGCTCTGACCTTTAAAGGTAAAACACTTCTAGAAATAAAGTAACAATTGCCTTGTTGGAAATTTACAGGAACATTATGATCAGACCCACATGGACAGCTGCAAGAACAGAGGATTCCTGCACCAAGAAGTTTGTAACAACCAGCCACACTCTCTCCCCTTTTAGTATAAAAGAAGCCTGAACTACAACTTTGGTAAGATGGTTGTTTGGGACACTAGCCGACCATCTTCTCAGTCTGCTGACTTTGTGAATAAAGTTGCTATTCCTTGCCCTAACGACTTGTCTCTTGATTCACTGGCCTGTCATGCAGCAAACAGTATGAGCTTGGACTCAGTAACACAATGGCTACCATCAAGATATCAAAATTTGTTGAAGATGTAGAAATAAGGGAACCCTAGTACACTGTTGCTGCTGCTAAGTCGCTTCAGTCGTGTCCGACTCTGTGCAACCCCATAGACAGCAGCCCATTAGGCTCCTTTGTCCCTGGGATTCTCCAGGCAAGAACACTGGAGTGGGTTGCCATTTCCTTCTCCAATGCATGAAAGTAAATAGTGAAAGTGAAGTCGCTGTTGGTAGAAATGTAAATTGATGCGACCACTATGGAAAACAGTATTTAAAAACTACAAATAGAACTACCATAAGATCTAGAAATTCCATTCCTGGGTATATATCCAAAGAAAATGAAAACACATTTTCTTTGGATATAATCTGAAAAGATATATGAACCCCAATGTTCATTGTTTACAATTGCCAAGATATGGAAGCAAGCTAAGTGTTCACCAACAGATGAATGCATAAAGATGTGGTATATAAATATATATACAATGAAATATTACTCAGCCCTTAAAAAATGAAATTCTGCCATTTGCAACAAGAAAAAACCTACAGGGTATTATGCTTAGTAAATAAGTCAGAAAAAGACAAACACTGCATGCTTTCACTTATACATGGAATCTAAAACATAAAATGAACAAAAATAAAATAAAAAATAAAATTAATTAATACAACAAAACAGACACAGACTCACAGATATAGAGAACAAACTAAAGGTTACCAGGGGAAAGAAGGAATGAGGGGGGTGGGGGGGGGGGCTTCCAAACAGGTGTACAGGATGAAGAGATACAAAATACTACAGATAAAACAATAAGCAACAAAGGTACATTGTATAGTACAAGGCAATATATCTATTTTATGACTTTAACTGGAGTCTAATATATAAAAACACTGAATCACTACATTGTAACCTTAAACTAATATTGTAAATGAACTATACTTAAACTTAAAAAACAAGAAGTATAATGTGGCTATCAAGTCTCTATTTATAGATTGTCTGGATTGGAAATCTGTTTTAATTAACATTTTCTTGATGTGAAAATTAAGATTTAGGCTATTTAATAATTTTACAAAAAACAAACACAGTTCAACCAAATGACCAGACATCATTTTCTAAGCATTAAATTACTTGACATAAATGTGTGTCTATGTTTTATAAGTGACAGTATTATTATTGGTAAGGATATAATTTAAGAAAGATGGGAATATAAACTGTCACAAGTTTACCAGAGGAAACAGACAATACTAGTAAATATCAGAAATGTGCACATATATTTTGAATTAACAATTCTACTACTAAGAAAGTTTAATTAATAATGATATTAAAGTGAAAGTCGCTCAGTCGTGTCTGACTCTTTGCGAACCCATGGACTATAGTATAATCCATGGAATTCTCCAGGCCAGAATACTGAAATGGGTAGTCTTTCTCTTCTTTACCAACTGAGCTATCAGGGAAGCCAATGATATTAAACACATCATTTAAAAATTACAATGTATTGTCAGTATTCTCTTATGAGTCTTAACAACTGGATCATCAGGGAAATCCCAGTTAGTTACTCTTGAATACTGCCATCTTGCCTTGTCCAATGCCAAAATATAGATCCTGATTAACTTCATTTTTATTAGTGATATCCAAACTTTTACATATTGATTCTTGTTACAAAAACTGAATCTGAGTAATTAGTCTTACTGCTTCCTGGGTAGCTCAATGACTAAGCACACACATACAATTAGTAAGTACAGAAGAGGAGATAATAAGAGAAATATGCATTTATTACTTCAAAAACTATTTTGAGAATAATCAAAACCAAATGATTTTCCTCAGTGGGGGGAAAAACATATAGTTTGGTTATACAACCTATGAAAAGCAGTTTTCCTATAATATGAAGAATCTTGAAACTTCTCAAAGATATTGAACAAATTCAAGGGTCTAGATCTGTATATCTAACTAAATGAATGTCATCGAGTAGTTTCTCTGTTGCCGAAGTGCATGACATGGTTTAAGATCCTAAAATCTCACTTTTTTCCCAGAAAGTTAAAAGTGCTTGAACATGTACAATTTCAGCTGTGTGCTTAGTCATATCAACTCTTTGCGACCCCATGGACTATAGCCCCCCAGGTCCTCTGTTCATGGGGATTTCCAGGCAAGAATACTGGAGTGGGTTGCCATGCTCTCCTTCAGAGGATCTTCCCAATTCAGGGATTGAACCCAGGTCTTCCACATTGAGGTCAGATTCTTTACCATCTGAGCCAACAGGGAAGCCTAGAATACTGGAGTGGGTAACCTATCCCTTCTCCAGGGGAACTTCCCAACCCAGGAATTGAACTGGGGTCTCTTGCATTGCAGGTGGATTCTTTACCAGCTGAGCTACCCAGGAAGCAGCGTCACACAAAAGCATGTGTGCACACGTGCGCGCACACACATACACAATCTTTTACAGATTTCAATGAAAGATTTTTCTTTCTTCATCACAAACACAAGAGCCCAAGGTCATTAAAACATTTATCTTCTAAATCACATACTGTTAGAGCAAGAAAAATATTCATAACACAGAAATAGTACACAATATTTATTTGAAGTTTTGAGCATTTGTTTTTGAATAAAAATGTATAAACTGTCCAATGGTTTATTGAGGTACTGAGTAATAAAGAAGACAATGAACAAATTGGAGTACCAAAAGGAACAATGAATGCCTCTCTGAAGTTTAATCTGGAATGAAACTTAAGTTAAATAGATATAACTATCTACCCATTGCTTTTCCTCACACAAAGGTGAAAACCTTGGCCAATGAAACTGAACTGAAAGACTTTTTCTATCAACTGATGAAAATGGAATTTGAGTTTCAACTCCTTGTCCCCAACAATACCCTGCTACTCATTTTGATACCTAGAAAACTATGTATGTCTTCTAACAATTAAGTATTACAGAATATTCCTTCTGATTATCGCACCCATTCACCAAAACAGAATCTTTTACAGAGAATGTGAGGTCTGTATTTTACTGACTTCAGAGGAGCAGTTGACAATGCTGATCACAATCATCTTTTTTAAAAAAGTTATCAGCACATCCACACACTATGCAATTTTACAAATTGGCATCTTACCATTCTTGCTATCATCAGGGTCCTACCCTCATTACCATCCTTCTTAGGGTCCTATATAAATCCTTGAGCAAGGTCACCTTTTGAGATATTTTCCCATATCTTCTTTCTCCTAGTCCATCTCCATTCCCATAGGCTGCTTGAGTTGTTTCCTTTACTCACCTTTTATTCCTTTTCCATGACTTCTGACACCCACAACCCCAAATTGGGCCAAACTTCACACGATGAGGGCACATCCTTTACAATACTGCCTTTACTTCAGACACCAAACCCAAGTTTCAGGTCCCCAGGCCACATATACTTCTGACCAGCTAGCTACAAATTTGGGGGTATCCACTACTCTCTTTGAAGAAGGCAATGGCACCGCACTCCAGTATTCTTGCCTGGAAAATCCCATGGATGGAGGAGCCTGGTAGGCTGCAGTCCATGGGGTCACCAGGAGTCAGACACGACTGAGCGACTTCACTTTCACTTTTCACTTTCATGCACTGGAGAAGGAAATGGCAACCCACTCCAGTGTTCTTGCCTGGAGAATCCCATGGACAGAGAAGCCTGGTGGGTTGCCATCTATGGGGTCGCACAGAGTCAGACATGACTGAAGCGACTTAGCAGCAGCAACTACTCTCTTAACAATGAAAATTCACTATAGGAACTCATAGAATTCTGGAAAGTCTATATTTACGATTGCCATTAAAATGTACAGCAAACGGATTGCCGTTAAAACGTACAGCAAAAGGATACAAATTAGAATCAGCCAAGAGATACATAGGAGGAGGAGAGGGAATGTCTCGAAGACAAATTTTCCACTGTCCTTCCCTGTGGAGTCAGGATGTACGTGTCACCCTCCTGGCACATCAATGTGTGACAATATAGAATATTGCCAACTAGTGAAGGTCATCTAAACTTCAGTGTCCAGAATTTTGGGGGGAGTTTTATTACACAGGTATAATTAATTGAATCATTGGCGCAAGGTTCGATTTCCAGAGGTTGGGTTAATATCTTGAAACTCAAAGCTCTAACCGTCTAATCATGTGGGTGGTCTTTCTGGTTTGGCTGGGCTCCATCCCGAGTCACCTCGTTTGCATAAACCACCTAAGGGCCCACAACAAGTCACTAAATTAGCATAAACTCTCAGGGCCCAGCAGGAATAACAAAAACACTACCATCACTCAGGAATCTAAAGGATTTACAGTTGCTACCTCTAGGAGCCAGGGACCTAAGGGAGTCAAATAATTATTACACAGGATCCTCTGGTGGCCCTTTAAATGCTTGTTTCCCAGGACTGAATGAATGGAAAAGACACTAGTCTTCATAACCTTCGTGTGAGAATCATTCTGCCTTTCTCATCATCATCAGGATGAGCCCATCCTGTAAAATGAATTTTGTGGTCCTCTTTAGACAGATGTCTCCCACCTCTGTGTATCAAGATGGACCCTCTTCTGTCTTCCACATCAATTCTCAAAAACAATGGTGCTTGAATCAGCAGTAACAATATCACCTCAGAGTGGGTTAGAAATATAAGTTCTCAAGGCCCAGTCAATACATACCAAATCAGAAACTCTGGGGTTGTGCCAAGTAATCTTCATTTTAACAAATCATACAGGTAATTCTGGTTAAGTATAAACATTTGAGAAACGCCACTCTAGATCTGTACTCTAGGGCCATTTTCGATGTCCAGACACCTCAAACCCAACCAGTAGCAAATTATAACTATCTTTCCTCTCAGAGCATTTTTCCACTCCTATTTTCCCTGTTTCATGAAATAGCACCTCTAATTCATTTACTGAGCAAGTATTTGTTTTTATTCAGTGCTTATTACATATTAGCAAGGACGGTCTCTATCCTCGTGGAGCTCACCACCTGGTAGAGGTAAGACAAGGTTGTGAAAGTGAAAGTCATTCAGCTGTGTCTGACTCTTTGTGACCCCATGGACTATACAGTCCATGGAATTCTCCAGGCCAGAATACTGGAGTGGGTAGCCTTTCCCTTCTCCAGGGGATCTTCCCAACCCAGGGATTGAATCCAGGTCCCCTGCATTGCAGGGGGATTCTATACCAGCAGAGTCACAAGGGCAGCCCAAGAGTACTGGAGTGGGTAGCCTATCCCCTCTACAGGGGATGTTCCTGACCCAGGAATCAAACCACGGTCTCCTGCATTGCAGGCAGATTCTTTATCAACTGAGCTATCAGGGAAGCCCTGGGTCGTATAAGTGTTCTCGCCTTGGGAGAGATATGAACTACTACTAATGGAGGACTCGGAGGATTTTCCAGAGGAAGAGAGATTTAAACCAACACAGATGGCAAAGAATTATCTGGAGGATTAAAGAAAGAAGCGCACCAGACAGAGGAAACCACATGTATAAACACTTAAGATTAGACCAACTGTGACATATTTCAGGAGCTGAAGAGAGGCCCTTCTGGCTAAAACATTTTGAGTGGGAGAAAGAGAAACAGATGAGGATTGATATTTCATCTAGAGAGAGACTGTGCTTAACCTTGCAGGCCTGTAAAGGATTTTGGTCTTTAAGAGCAAAAGTAAAGAGTTACGAATAGAGACAGGTATGACTGGATTTTTTAAAAGGTCACTCTGGAAAAGGTGAGCTGATTGAAGAGAGGGAAATATGGGAGCTACTCCTCCAGTCACTCATAGACACAAGGGAGAAGCTTAGAATAGGAGAGGGCAAGGACTAGAGAGACAGACCTACTTAGAAAACACTTGGTTCTTCTCATTAAACCACTCTTACTAGGCCTTCCATAGGGGTTCAGTGGTTAACACTGCTGTGCTTCCCCTGCAGGGGGTATAGGATCAGTGCCTGGTTGGAGACCTAATATCCTGTACGCCACAGGACCAAACAACTGTTATCCTTGATCCTTCTCTTATTCTTTTTGTATCAAATCAATCTTACAATTATGCCATTTTGATAACTTAATATTCTTTTATGTCTAATTTTCTAATTCAAACAGCTATATCCTAGGCTAGCTTAGATCTTACAGTCACCATCTAACATAGCAACTTTCAAGGCCATACAGCAAGAGATCTCAGTAAGACGTTACTATCCTATCACCTCTGGCTTCTAATGTTTTTATTTTTGCTAGGAGGAGAATGAAGTCCCAATTGTGTAACATGGCTTAAAGGCCTTCATACAACTCAATGAAGCTCATTAAGCCACATCTTTTAATACATCTTACCTCTAACTCTATATCCTAGCCATACTGAACAGTCCTAAACTCCTCCTCTCAAAATAGGTTTTGTTCCCACCCTCTGCCTGGACACTGCCCCACAACCACCCATAGATATTTCACACCTCACCCCCAACATGCAAACTAGATAAATCCTGCTCAAGCTTTAGCTCTTGATATAGATGTGACCTCCTGCCCCTGGAATCTTTCCATGGCCTCTGGATGGAGTATAGTTGCTCATCCTTTGTTCTCTATAACACTAGATAGCTCTGCTGCTGCTGCTGCTAAGTCGCTTCAGTCGTGTCCAACTCTGTGCGACCCCATAGACGGCAGCCCACCAGGCTTCCCCATCCCTGGGATTCTCCAGGCAAGAACACTGGAGTGGGTTGTATTTCCTTCTCCACTAGATAGCTCTAGTGTGTGATTTATCACACTAAGGGATGATATCTATCTACTAGTATCTTTCTCCCACTAGCTTCTTGAATTCAGGGAATATATTTTATTCCTTATTATGTGTGATATGCCTTGATACATACCAAACTCACAATTTGTCGTTCTGCTGTTTAGTTGCTCAGTTGTGTCCGACTCTTTTGCAACCCCATAGACTGTAGCCCACCAGGCTCCTCTATCCATGAGATTCTCCAGGCAAGAATAGTGGAGTGGGTTACCATTTCCTTCTCCAGAGGATCTTCCCAACCCAGGGATCAAACCTGAGTCTCCTGTACTGGCAGGCAGATTTTTTACCACTGAGCCACCAGGGAAGCCCCAAACTCACAATAAATATGGGTAAATGATTACCCATGTTATTAAGCCTTAAATTTAGTTACAACTTTGCATTTCAACAACTTTGTAATTTTAGTTAATTTGGTATCCTTTCATCTTCAAAATCTAGACAAGACCCTGACTTTTAAAACTAAGAGTTATTGCAAATAATGGACATGGATTTTAAACTGCAAATGTATCAATTAAGATGATCTGCTTATATTTAACTTCTTGGTACCTTCATTTCCTCTTCTATAAGATAAGGAGAGTTTGACTAGAACTGGTTTTTAACAGGCGCTCAATAGACATTGAATAACTGACTAAATGAATGGATAAATACCAAATATTCCATAATTATATGGTTCTTTGTCAAAAACTTTGTACCTAGTTATTTCTTGAACCCTTTAGGAAACTCTACTCTTGAAGCCTTGTCCCTCTCAAAATCCTTGATTGTTGTATTATTCATTTTCACTGTAATTTATATAACCTCAAAAAAGAAAATTAATATCCTTACATTTCTTCTAAGAGTGAGTCTCTGGTTAGGAAAGCAAAGCAAAATACTATGCAAAAAATACAGTCATTCTCGGTATTTTTTGCTTTCTCCATTAAAAAAAGTTCACTTCCTACACATCCATACCTCACCTTTGTCATACCTTGCAGTATTCCTTTAGAAATAACTTACCCTACGTAAAATAATGTAATCTCTCTCTACAACCAGTGTCACACAGGAAACAGTAAGCAAAAATTGCATTTCTTTTTTTTTTCTTTTTTTTTTAATTTTATTTTATTTTTTAAACTTTACATAATTGTATTAGTTTTGCCAAATATCAAAATGAATCCGCCACAGGTATACATGTGTTCCCCATCCTGAACCCTCCTCCCTCCTCCCTCCCCACACCATCCCTCTGGGTCGTCCCAGTGCACCAGCCCCAAGCATCCAGTATCGTGCATCGAACCTGGACTGGCATTTCAAAAGACTTTTCAAAACATAGGATCTAAAACAAGAATTTAAGAACAGTTTAGCTGACCCCACTGTGCTTCTTCTATAAAGTTAGTTTAAATATTAATTTAGCATGTAAGCATTAAGTATCAAGTCAGAAGGAGAGCCCCTGATACTTTCATCAATGCTTCTCTCCTCCCATTGTGACCTCTGGTCAACCCCGAGTCACTGATTTCCTAGAGCAGTAATGGAAGGTGACATCAGATATGCCTCACAAGCTTCTTTAATCTCTGCTCATCTGTGCAAGTAAATCTACTTCTTAGAAACTTTGTTCACAATTAAAACCTAGTTGCCAGTTTTCCTCTTCCCAGAGAAAAGGCTTTAAGCACTTGGTGAGGGCCACGTGTTCATCATTATGCTAATTTACGTTACATGGTATATTTTAAGCTTTTAAACCAACTCTATACCTATTTCATATAAGACACATTTCATGTTTATTTTATGTGTAAACTATAAATGTGAATTCTCATCAACTTCAAGAGGCTTTGAAAAATAGAAAGAAGGGGAGAGAGAGTGAGAGAGGATGGTCTTCAGAGACAGAAGATTCCAAACATCAGTAATTTCTTAAAATAAGATTATGTATCAGGAACATATTTTCTCTCTTTAATTATTAATATTTTAAGTCAGATGTTTATTAAGATTCTCAAAATCCTACAGGAGAATCTGAACATGTCTCTTCACTTTGAGTCTAGATTAGAAGTCTAACTCATGCGTATGAGAAGAAGACCCCATTAAAATTTCCCCCAGCTTTCTCCTGGTGGCTCAGATTCATAACCTAGCGAAGCCCCAAGTATAAGAAAAAGAATTCTGAATAATGTGCAACAGAAAAAAGCAAACTGTAGATAGTTATTATTTACGTTCAGGGTATCCTGTGAATGAAATCCTTAATCTGCATGCAAGCTGTTTCAGCCATATCTCTTTGTGAGTTGATGGACTGTAGCCTGCCAGGCTCCTCTGTCCATGGGATTCTCCAGGCAAGAATACTGAAGTGGATTGTTATGCCCTCCTCCAGGGGATCTTCCTGAGCCAGAGATCAAAACTGCAGCTACTGCATTGCAGGAGATTCTTTACTGCTGAGCCACTAGAAAAGCCCATCCATAATCTAGTAAATATTTATTTATCTGCATTCTGAGAACTCATGTTTTCATGGCAGATCTGGATTTAATTTAAAGTCACTATGATAGGCCTCGGAGAAGGCGATGGCACCCCACTCCAGTACTTTTGCCTGGAAAATCCCATGGATGGAGAAGCCTGGTGGGCTGCAGTCCATGGGGTCACTACAGTCGGACACGACTGAGCGACTTCACTTTCACTTTTCACTTTCATGCCTTGGAGAAGGAAATGGCAACCCACTCCAGTGTTCTTGCCTGGAGAATCCCAGGGACGGGGGAGCCTGGTGGGCCGCCGTCTACGGGGTCGCACAGAGTCGCACACGACTGAAGCGACTTAGCAGCAGCAGCAGCGATAGGCCTATCAATATTAATTCCATTTAAGATTTACCATTCTAAGAAGGTGCCCGTATGTGTTTAGTTGCTCAGTCGTGTCCCACTCTTTGCAACCCCGTGGACTGTAGCCTGCCAGGCTCCTCTGTCTACGGGATTCTCCAGGCAAGAGTACTGGAGTGTGTTGCCATGTCCTTCCCAACTTAGGGATCAAACACGCGTCTCCTGCATTGCAGACGGATTCTTTACTGTCTGGGCCACCAGGGAAGCCCAATAATTGCAAAGGTGGGGCTAAGAGGAGCTCAGGGCAATATGGGGACTCCCGAGAGCACTGGACCTCCCACTGCATTCCTCTGCACTTACAGAACCGAGTCTTGCTTGGCCCTGCAAACCCATCGGTCTTAAACCAGAACACAGGGCTGGCAGGATTTCCTATGGATAAGACTTTGTGTACTTCTGCTACCACGCAAACTCACCTGCTTACTCCAGTCTGCTTGTCTGAACATCATGCCCTAACCTTTCCTTCACGCTAGGTTTGAGTGCCAATCCCTGCCTCAGCACCTTATTCTTGGAATCGGTTACTGCCTCTGCTGGCTTTCCAGCTTGCCACTGCCAAGCCAAGTGAGTCCCTGCTTGTACAATCTGATTACACCTTTGTTTGGGTGGCATATCTGGGTTGAACATATGGAAAATGATGATAATGGGCACGATAGTAATTAATACTTGTAATTGCTTCCAATTTTTTGCTTAAATTCTTTTTTAAGAATTAAGGAGGAGTCTGTTTGTTTACATGATAAGAAAAACAGCAGAATCAGATACCATTCTGATGTAAGAGCTCTTACATAAGAAGAAGACCCTATAAAATCTTAAATCCCTACAATGAAAAGAATTTGGAGCACCTTGAAGTATGTACCTTAAGACTGCATTGGATGTTATTTGCATTTGAGGTATTTTAATGCTCCAAGTGAGAGCTGAAATGTCAACATATTTATCAAGCCAGTTTGAATTATTTATTTTCTTAGGAGAAATAGCTGTAAGTGGAGTCTTTTCAGAATACTGTCATTTGTAAGGTACCCACTTACAACCTGGGACTCCAGATCTCTCTTCCTTATATGTTTTGCCCATCCTCTCCCATAACTATTGGTGTTGGTTTGTCAGGAGTTTTATACTCCATTGTGCATTGGTTTGAATCACCTGGGCCTCAACCCCAGAGATACTGATTTAATCCTAGGCATTGAGAACTTTTTCAAACTGCCTGGTGATCCAAGGTCATCAATCTCTACTGCAGTGCTTCTCCAACTGTGGTCAATAATACCACAATACCAGTACACAATACCACAACCAGCATATTGGCAATAATACCTAGGAGTTCCCTACACGTGTGAATGCTCTGACTACTGTTCACACATACTGACTCAGTCCACATAGCTGCAGTTCAGCAATGTATTGTTTATAAATAGCTTTGAGATTTAATGTCATACAACTCACCCATTAAAGTATACAATTCAATGGCTTTCAGTGTATTGTACCAAGTTGCACAATTTTTAATCACAATTTTAGAACATTTGCATCATCTGAAAAAAAAACCCTGTTGGCCCTAAATCACAACCCTTCAAAATCCCTTCATCCTCCCACCTCTTATCAGCCACAAATGTATTTCCTGACTCTACAGATTTATACTTTCTGGACATTTATTATAAATAGAATCTGACAATATGTTGCCTCCCCTGACTTCTTTCATTAAGCATGTTTCCAAGGTTCATTCTTGTTGCAGCATGCATCTGAGTTTCATTTCCTTTTATTGTTTAATATTCCATTTATGGATATACCACATTTAATTTATCCATTCATCAGCCAATGGACAACTGGACTGTTTTCATTTTGGGGCTACTATGAGTAATGCTGCTATGAACATTCATGTGCAAATTTTTGTATGGATACATATTTTCTTCTTCCTCTAGTATACATATCTTGGAGTATGTATTTGCTGCATCATATGGTAAATGTTTAATCTTCTGAGGAGATGCCAGACTCTTTCCTAAAGAAGCTATACCATTTTACATTTCCACCAGAGGTGTAGGAGGGCTCTCACTTGTCCACATCACTGCTGATACTTCTTATCTGACTTTGATTCTAGACATCCTAGTAGGTGTGAAATGGTATCTCACTGTGTTTTGATTAGCATTACCATGATGAATAATGATGCTGAATATTTTTTCTTGTGGTCATTGGTTATTTGTGTTTCTTCTCTGGAGAAATGTTTATTCAAGCTCTTTGTCCATTTTTTAATTTGGTTGCATTTTAGTGAGTTATGTTTATTCTAGCCACAAGCCTCTTATTAGGTATAAATTTATTAGATATAATTAGACTTGCAAAATGTTTCCCATTCTATGGATTCTCAACTTTATTTATAGTGTTCTTTGAAGCATAAATGTTTTTAATTTTTATATTATTCAGCTTCTCTTTTTTCTTTTATTGTTTATGCTTTTGGTATCCTAAGGAACTACTGCTTAACACAATGTCAAAAAGATTTATGCCTAAGGTTTATTCTAAGTGTTTTTATAATTTCAGCTCATTTCATTTATTTTGATTTATTTTTATATATAATGTGAAATAGGGCTCCAGCTTCACTCTTTTGCATGTGAATATCTAGTTGTCTCAGCAAGAGTTGTTGAACAATTTGTTTTTCATTAGGCCTTACAGGGAATTTTGACACCTGCTTAACTTTGAGGACTACTGCACAATGTATCGGAGAAGGAAATGGCAACCCACTCCAGTGTTCTTGCCTGGAGACTCCCAGGGACGGGGGAGCCTGGTGGGCTGCCGTTCATGGGGTCACACAGAGTCGGACATGACTGAAGCGACTTAGCAGCAGCAGCAGCAGCAGCAGCACAATGTATGCTAATTCTTCTCTTTAATTACTGTGAGACTCCTCTAAGCATGGCATATAGGATGTTCTATTAGAGAAAATGATCAATTCTCTCATCAGAATCATATAGATCAGTTAAATGTAACACTGTAACCATACGTCCACAGGTAGGAAAAGAATCAAATCTGATGTATTCAGAATCTTTTTTCAAAGCTAGACAAAAAAAAATTTATACTTTGCCATATTTTGGGTATCATGTGTCTTCCAGATTTGACTAGCAATTTGCATAGCAATTTGCTATCCAACTGACTCTGTTAAGAAACATTCAATATCGGTTGCATACTCTGCATGAGCCAAACTATCTTGTGAGCCCACTGCAAGACTGCTCATGCACGAAGGTTGGACACGCGCACAAATCCAGTTAGTTGTCCTCCACCCTACTTCTTTTTCAAAGGGAAATGGAAAGGGTCTATTTTGTAACAAAAGAGATTGTTTTTGACATGATGAGGATCAAGTATTTTCCCAAGCCAGCTCTGGAAAAGTTTTAGTTGTGCCCAACTGAAAGTGAATTGTTTAAACTTAAACATGGCCATTGTGAAAGCCATCTGTCAGGCAAGTGAGTTTTTCTTGAAAACACTGTTTCATGTTTGCTACCATCTTTAGCAGGGTGGGGAGCTTCACTGGGCTTATACATCTTTGGAGAAGCTACCTTGTCCCATGTCTTTCAATATCGGTACCACCAAAGTCAAGTCATTACACTGAAGGCTCAGAATTATTTTAATCTAATTAAATTTTAGGCAAATTCCTTAATCACAACTAGTAGATAGGCATATCAACTATAAAAAATAGTTAATATAGAAGGCTGTATATTTCTGGCATTGAACTCATCTTTTTGACGCAGTAGGTATCTTCCCACCATTTTACAAGTGAAGCCCTGCAATTTACCCATGGTCACCCAACTAGAGTGTGATGAAGATTTGAACAAAGGTTCTTCAGACTCCAAAGGCCAAGTTCTTCACACTAAACTGCCTGACTTCACATATGCATATATGTGCAATTAAACTATACAAAGGTTAAAGTCAAAAATGTCTATTTTAGATTATATACAGGGTCTTCTTACAAATTCATTATTTGACGTGATATGCTCTATAAATCTGGCTTCCATTCCAGCGTTAGTGACTCAGCTGTGTCCAACTCCTTGTGACTCTATAGACGGTAGCCCGCCATACTTCTCTGTCCATGGAATTCTCCAGGCAAGGATACTGAAGTGGGTTGCCATTTCCTTCTACAGGGGATCTTCCTGACACAGGGATAGAACCCAGGTCTCCTGCACTGCAGCCGAAAATTCTTTATCATCTGATCCACCAGAGTTCTAGAGATACAATTAATAAGCAAATACAGGGGCACAGTTTTCATCCTTGAGCTCAAAATTATAATGATAGAAAAGGAGTTCATAATGATAGAATGAAAGAAATGCCTGGCTTCCATCTGGACAGAAGGTCAACACACACCCCATTTATTTATCTACAACAGTTGGTTTACGTCTTTTGTCCAGCATAATTATTAATAGCATCTCTTTTACTCTCAAGAATTTCCCATTTTATACAATAAATTATGTGGTCACTTCATGGCTGGCACAAGCTACTCATCAAGGCCCAGCCCTTCTCCAGGAAACTACTTAGAACTACAACTCAGTGCACCAGAAATGTGTGCCTGTTTAATTCCTTTCCTCCTACCAGCTTACCATAGAATGAAAAATATACCATTAGAACCATCTCTTCAAGACACTGTATCTTCAGATGACCTGTATTGGACAATAACATGGAATAGAATCTGTTGTCAGGCCCTATTCCATCAAAGGGGATTATTTATCTGAATATCAAACTATGAAAACTGAGGAATAGGATTAGTGGTTGAAATGGCATGAAGCATGGGTATTTACTTGAGGGGAGCAAAAGGCTTTTCCATGAGCCTCCCTGTTAGTTCTCCATTAACTAAAAAGAAACCTTAGTTTGTGAAGAGAAAATGATGACTGGAGAAAACAACGTGAATCTAGCTTACCGAATGTCAAGACTACGGTGTTTCTTAAATGTAATTCTGGAAGCCAGCACTGCCTCTGCAGTATTGCAGGTTGCTGGATAAATTTAACAAGTGACAGTGTCTTTCTTCAAAAAGTGTCAAATGAATTAAAATAGAAATATGTATGGCTGAGTCCCTTTGCTGTCCACCTGAAACTATCCCATTGTTAATCAGCTACGCTCCAATATAAAATACATAGTTTAAAAAAATAGAAATTATACTGACACAAGACTCCAAAGGGATGTAGGGTAGATGTGGATCTCAGGAGTTTCATTTCTGAAGTTAGCTGAGATGTTGGGGGATCCTTTGTCCCGTGGGAAATATTAGGGAGCAAGCTGGCAGGATGTAGGCAGTCCCAGGCTGCTGTTGCTCCAGGGCTTCATTCATAAAGAGGACAACGCAAAGTGAGATGTTAGGAGAGAACACAGTGGGGAAGCCTCTACACAAAGGCCTCGGGCTCAGCCCTGGATTCCAGGTCTGGGTGGCAGCAAAGGAGGCACAGAATGATCAGGCCCCCAGACAGAGAATCTGGGAATATGTTTTGTCTCCACCTTACTCTCAGAGAAGGCAACGGCAACCCACTCCAGTACTCTTGCCTGGAAAATCCCATGGGTGGAGGAACCTGGTAGGCTGCAGTCCATAGTGTCGCTAAGAGTCAGACATGACTGAGCAACTTAGCAGCAGCAGCAGCACCTTGCTCTGGCCAGGGCGTGCTAGCTGGGCCCGTGGGTGGTTTTAGAGCTAATGACTGAGGAGACCCAAAACAGAGAAAAGCAGGGAGACTGACATATGAGCCACAGGAAGGTTTGGGTTCTCCCTTGATCTCAGAGATGGTTACAGTACAGCACGAATGTTCAGTCTTGTTCCAGCGATCATAATTACTGCAAAATCCACTATGTTACATTGAAGTTATCAACATAAAATGATATGTTTTTCTATGGCATTGAGATGGGGTACCAGATAGGATATTTTAAGAGACAAGCAGAAAAAATTCGGAGAAGGCAATGGCACCCCACTCCAGTACTCTTGCCTGGGGAATCCCATGGACGGAGGAGCCTGGTGGGCTGCCATCTCTGGGGTCGCACAGAGTCGGACACGACTGAAGTGACTTAGCAGCAGCAGCAGCAGAAAAATTAAGATAATTTAAAATTAATCTTTTGAAAATTCAACTCAACTGAAAGCTTCAGAATAGTAAAGTGGAGAGGTATAGATGAAGATCCAGATATCCACCCTCCATGACATTCCCAACTACAGTCATTTGAACTACATATCAGTTCAGTTCAGTGGCTCAGTCGTGTCCAACTCTTTGCAACCCCATGAATTGCAGCACGCCAGACCTCCCTGTCCATCACCAACTCCTGGAGTTTACCCAAACTCATGTCCATTGAGTCGGTGATGCCATCCAGCCATCTCATCCTCTGTCCCCACTAAATGCCACCATACAACACAGCACTTTTCATTTCTGACAATTTCAATTATTAACATATTTTCCTTTATTGAAGGGAAATCTACCTCCTTGTAAGTCAGGATAGTTTACAAGGCATTCCTTTCCTTCCTTGGATCAAATAGTGCAAATATATCAAGTTATAGGTTTATCTGATTGACCTACTGTATTTAGGGTTTACCACAGTACTGTTTTAACAGTGAGTATTTTGTGTATGCTTTAAAAGTGCTCTTAAAAAAAACTATTATCTTCAAATTCTACATGTAAATTAATGATGACAAAAGAGCGTTTTATTTTATAAATTTATCAAGCCAACTCTTGCTCCAAAGCCAGAATGGTTTTAATAGAGCACAATACTGGAACCAATCAGTGGTTACAGCTATATTTCTAAACTCAATCTAGCTATTTGAACATTTAAACCTACATCCCTTTGGGGTTTCATATCAGCATCGTACCTCCTGATACTGAGAATTATCTCAACTACATCTCAATGTATTGGCTTTTGGGGGCACTATCTTCAAACCCGACTGCCTGTATCAGCAAACAAACCCTAGTCCTGTGCCCTATTGAGTGAGTATGTTGCTCCCCATAATCAAGGACCCCTTCTTCTTCTTGTTCTGCTCATATGGCAAGATAACTGATACGAGATTTGTAAAATACAACATGTCTTACTTGAAAGTCTAATATGTTCAGGCCAAAAATTACGAGGACAGAATTCAGTGATATGCAGAATTTACTGTACAAACATTGTTATCTGATGATTATTCACAAAGGGTACTATTTTAGATGGTAAATCAGATAGAATATGCTAATGTATGTCAATGTAGTCCACTTCATGCAAACGCATGTGAAATTACTGCAATAAAGGGAATAATAATGTATACTTCTATAGTATAAAATAATATAAAACATGATAAAAGAAGGAATCCTATAATAAATTCAGTATCAGGTTGTTTATTGGACTATTATTAAAGAAACTATTAAGTGCTTTAGATTTGGAGAAGTAATTGACTAAGCGGTTCATTCAAAATGTCAGTTTTTATTCCTTTCCTATAATATATTTTGATAAACAAGGCCAAAGTGGAAGCCAAATAATCCACCAAATCTTAATTTCCGGGATCAAATGTATCCCATGATGTTTTGGTGATACTTGTGGGGAAGGGTACTGGTGTTGTTTCTCAAGCAGTGTAGTGACAATGTTGCCTACGCAAATCTATCTACACATTTGTGTTCTCATTACCTCCAGGAAAGGTGCCTTACTCTCGCCTCCTGTCTGGGCATTATCTGGGATGTCAGCCATCCTACTCTCTCAAATAAATCCATAGATACATGATAACAAATAGAAATTAATTTCCTTTTAGAGGACTGGTGACTTTATTTGGATGTACTAATCAAGCTATTTCCCATCTCTGAATCCAATTTTACTAACCAATACTGACTTCAAGAGCAGTTTCTCTATTTAGAAAACTAGTTTCCTAATATATTCCTAGAGAAATATTACATATTATTCTCCACCTTAGTTAAGGGCTGTCAGAGCTCAGCCTGTGTTGGAAAAGAATTGTATGCACACGGTACCAGAAAGTTAGTGCCATAAATCTGTTCGTGCTTCCTGATAGCCAAGAGACATAAAGATGATCTATTTTAACAGAGCCTCAATACAACAGCATGACTAGTTTATTAATCATTTGCCTTGAAAATTAGGTCAAGTTATCTGATTTCCTGCTTTGAAAATGTCAAACTTTTCTTCTCAAATGCAGCCAACCCGAAATTACCCAGAAGGGGTTATAGCATTGGGCTTGGCTCTTTTCGAGACAAGTTAGGGCAGACTCGTGAAATTCCAGGAAACCCTCTTTTGACACTCCACCTTGCCCTCCCTGTTGACAATCTGGAAGAGATCAGAAGCCTTTATTCTTCCCATATTATTCAGCCATTAAAGAGAATGAAACGATGCCATTTGCAGTAACATGGATGGACCTAGAGATTGTCATACTGAGTGAAGCAAATTACAGAGAAGGAGAAATAGTGTATGACATCCCTTATATGTGACATCCCTTATTGTATGACATCCCTTACATGATACAAATGAATTTACTTAGAAAACAGAAAGAGACTCACAGACTTATAGAATGAAATTACGGTTGCCAGGGGGAAGTGATAGATTGGGAGGGACATGTACACACTGCTATATTTAAAACAGATAACCAACAAGGACCGACTGTTTAGCACATGGAACTCTGCTCAGTGTTATGTAGTAGCCTGGATGGGAGCTGGGTTTGGGGAGAATGGATACATGGATATGTATGGCTGGGTCCCTTCACTGTTCATCTGAAACTATCACATCATCATTAATCAGCTATAATAGCTATAAATACCCTAATAAAATAAAAGTTTTTTAAAAAAGCCTTTATTACTCCCAAAGCCATGGGGCCCTTCACTATGCACTCCTGCCATTTCAGAAGTGAGCCTTTCTTACAATCAGAAAAAAAGGTACATACTTTCATCTTTATAGATCCTCCCCATACCAAAGTCCTTTTCATCAAATAGGAAAAATTTTTATACTCATCTCTGATTAAAATTTTTCCTGTTCTTTCACTTTCCATCATTCCTTTAAATTCACCTATTAAGTCTTTAACTTCCTTCCAAGAGTCACATGAATTTTCAATTTTCTCCTCCACACTTTCCTTGCTTTATTTTGCTTTTCTTTCTCTTGTCACATTGCTATCTTTTCCTATTTAAGAAGGAGGTCTCTTGTTATGTGCCAGTATTTGACTTACACTAATAACATATTCCTTTATAACATTCTTTAGAAGCTGTGGAATCCTCTTTCGGTATTAACACGAGTTATTGTGTTGTGTTTTCCCATCCAACCTTGTCTTATGTTACCAGGCTGATTTTTGCACAACTGAGGTCTGTCCTAAGACTTATTCATAGAAACAGTTAACAATGTAGCACTTATTATGAGCAATACAGGATTCTGACTGTTGTGCATATATTACCATATGCAATCACGTAGAAGCCTATGAATTGAGAACTACTAATGCCATCTGCATGTGCCAGACAAATTTGAGACTCAGAAAGACCAAGTGCATTGTCCATGGTGTAAGAGGCAATAAGAGACCGCACTGGGCACCCACCCAAGGCAGGGTCATTTGATAGCACACCCTCAACTGCTGCCTGCCCCACACTGCGTCACTAAGAGTGTGACTTACGTGAGATTGTACTTTGCCAAGTTAAAAGTCATACCACTCTGACATCATGTTAATCTATGCATATTTTTCAATACGTGTGTCTCAAACTAGAACTTCATATCCATCTGATACATGACAATAAAAAGGAAAAAAAACAGTTAATTTCACAGAATCTTCCTATGAATCATGGTAGAAACTACAGAAGAGATGTAATCTGTCTGGGCTCCAAGAGTAAATCACTTCAACCTTTGAGTATAAATAAATGATTAGTGAACTGTTTTCATTAAATGCAAATATTCTGTGTGGCAACCCAAGAAAGATATTGTTCAGAAACAAGGAAAATCTTTAGGAATTAAAGTTTACACTACGTCTTGCTTCTGGTCAGCTGTCTGCCACATTCCTTTTATGTTTAACATTCTCTCTGCTTCCTTCCTGCCATTAGACAGTCTATCCACGTCTCATCCAAAGAGAATATTATCACTGAGAAAGCAAATAGACATGCTTGACACAGAGAAAAATATATAAAGTCCTTTACATCATTTTAACAAGTTTGATACAGAGTTGTTGCTATTTCAAGAATCTGTCTCGACACTGTAATAATCAATATATGGAAAGTTATTAACACCATTTCAAATATAAAAATAATTTAGCCCTGAATTTCTCCCATTTAATCAAACTGTCAAAGTAAAACATGCAAATCATGGAAATAATTTTATAAAGACAATGAAAAGTATTTTAGTAAAACCTGCTTCTATTATTCAATGCTTGATTCCCCATTAAGTTATTACATCCTCTAGTTCCATATTGTTTTTTCAAGAAACTTTATTACATGGTATCATATATACTGATAAATAGAAATGATCACATAAAACCTTAAAATTAATATGCTTACCTATATGTCACATGTGATGAGTGTGACATAAATTTTTATGACTTTTTTTCATTAAAAAAATCAGTAGAGTAAAAGTATTTATTTTCAATTTTCCATTCATGTAGTCACCTAAATGTATATAAATGTATAGTCACCTATATATTTCCTAAATTATTTAAATAACATAGGTATGGCTTTTTGTTTCTCAAATTTTCTTACATAGTTTCTGATTGCATTGTTTACCATTTTCCAAACCAGATTATCCGAGAAGTAGAGTCAATGTGAAATTTAATGAGTGTGCTATACTATTATATAATTTAAACATTTGTATTTATTTAATTTAAATAATGGTACAGCTCAAGTTCATGATTGCTCCAACTTCTCTAAAGGATAACAAGTACAGAAATAATATTCCAGTACTGTGAATTCATCTCAAAAACCACCTTGCTTTTTTCCAGAAGCAAAACTGTATTTTCTCCAGAGTCAGTGAACTTTCAGACTTTCATTCCTGAACAAGTAAAGAATGCAAAGCTGTATTTTAAAAGCACTGGGTCAAGATCAAGGATATTATGAATTTTGTCAGGCTCAGAGATCTGTTTACTAATGTCATGGACATCAGTGATGCTGACAACAGCCATTCTTCAGGAATAAGGATGAGGATCCTTTCTTCAGGGAACGCCTCTGCATATTTTCATCTCCAGACTACACTTACCGCCGGAGACTCAACGAAATACTTCAGACAGTTTAAGAATTCCCCTGGCCTTGCCTGTTCACTCATTAGCTCTCTGTTCTGCTATGAAGGGAGATTAGAATTTTCCATTTTTTTATCAAAAAATTTCTATATCAAATCTTTTTATCAAAAAGTTTATCTATCCAACTTACATGTATAACATTCTTATTCAACAACCCCATTCCTTCAACAGGTGTTCCATTTTTTGAGCATGTCTTGTGCAACCGACTCTCATACCACTGCTGGAATTCAAAGATCATCAAGATTAGCTCCATGCTGAAAAACACATTGAGCACAAACTATGCGAGATGTTGGGGAGGTACAGCCTATACCAAGGGAGGATGAAGAGTCCGGCCCTGAGGGTTTATATTCCAGCTGAGGATGTCAATAAAGCAGGGCTTCCAGCAGTGCTATGATGTAAGCAGATACAAAGTAGTGGGAGTTCGCCCAGGAGCAAAGGAGCTCAATGTCACCTCCTGAGCACTGTGTATCTTTGAAGGAATAAACAAGAGGAGCGATCTACAATGGACGTTAGGGAGATAAGGAATTTCCAGGCAGGAGCAATGCACATATAAATGCAAGGAATGGCTTGCATCTCTCTAGGTAATACCAAGCGCTTCCCTGTAGCTGGAGCTACAACTTCAAGCAGGTGGGGAGGGGAGGAGAAGGGAGAGGCACTCCTGGAGAAGAGGGCAGAGCCATTAAGGGCTTCTTTTAACAGGAAGCCCCAGGGAAACCAGGAAAGGATGTTAAATAGGTCGTTGAAATCGTCCCATTTGAATCTGAGATGCTTGCAGTTGTGCGGGAAATGGAGCAGGTGAGTGAACCTAAGGAGGCCAGTCAAGGTCCTCATGGTGATCCCTAAGGAGGCCGGGGGATGCTGGGGCGGGGAGGTAAGACTGCTCTTCACACCACACACAGCACAAGGTCTCACCTCAGAGCATGGCCTTGCCTTGCTGCTTCTCATAAGCCAACTGAGAGAAATTACATTTACAGAAAATTGTCTACTAGAAAACCCAGAGAAGCACACAGCTACGTGTCCTAAGCCCTGCCCTTGAAATAAAGTACACTAGAAAGTCATTAGCTGAACCTCATGCAGAAAAGTCTGAGTTTGATTATAGCAACAACAGCAACAAAATGCCCATTTGCTATTGAGTTTTTTTGGGAGACTAGTTAATATGCCGCATGATTCTTGTATAAGATCCCTCAGATTCTTTAATATCTGAGCCACCAGGGAACTACTTTTTAAATATATGTGACTTCCTATAAATTAACACATGCCCATTTTGGAAATACTGAGTGTATAATATGAAATTAATTATATCAATTTCACATTGATAATTCCTACAGAATTCTTTTAAGATCCTAATTTCTTGGGCTCCAAAAATTACTGTGGATGGTGACTGCTGCCATAACATGAAAGACACATGCTCCTTGGGAGAAAGTGAAAGTGAAGTCACTCAGTTGTGTCCGACTCTTTGCGACCCCGTGGACTGTAGCCCATCAAGCTCCTCTGTCCATGGGATTCTCCAGGCAAGAATACTGGAGTGCATTGCCATTTCCTTCTCCAGGGGATCTTCCCAACCTAGGGAATGAACCCAGGTCTCCCACATTGCAGGCAGATGCTTTAACCTCTGAGCCACCAGCTATGACAAACCTAGACAGCATCACTTCGCTGACAAAGGTCCATATAAGCAAAGCTATGGTTTTTCTAGAAGTCATGTACAGATGTGAGAGTTGGACCATAAGAAAGCCTGAGCACCTTCCATACCACATCTAGTGTCTCTGTCAGAAAGCTACTATTGCCACTTAAAGTTATTTTATTCCAACCACTTAAAGTTTTTATAGACGTGATTCTTAATGATTCCAAATTCTCAAGGTCAATTCTAGAAAATACTCTTTCTAAAGTATTGAAATGCATAAACATTTCAATAAATTTCATGTCATTTATTTAATTTTGGTTGAGAGAATTCAGTGTAACAGTTTATGAGTAGGTTTGCTATGTGTTTGCCTTTTAATATATATAGCTCAGAAGATCATAAGTCACACTGTATAACCAGTCAGTGTCAGGGGCTCCTCCCTTGTCACACTGTGTAGACTACCTTTTGCACAGATGGACATCTAACCTGAATTTAGGCAGTGAATATAGTTGAATACCTTCATGCAACCTTGTTTTAGTAAGAACAAGTCAAGAGTCTTACTCATCCTATTTATAGTTTTATCCTCAACTAAAGGATACTTCTGGCACACTAAAGATGGTTCAGTTCTTCTCAAACATTTTAACTCATAATATATCAGTCCCTACCTCCTGATGGTTGTTTCTTTCCAGAAATGAGTCTGTTGCCCAGGTCTTGGAGTTAGGTGTGCCTTAAAGCATGCTAACCCATTTAGTTACTGAGCTGCCTGTGCTTTTACCAATCTGATCCAATCCCTGCTTCCCCTGATTTTCTCTTTGCCCTTGTCTTTCCTAAACAAGTTAATAAAAAGAAGTTTTAGGAAGCTATGGAAGATTGAGGGCTTCCCTGGTGGCTCAGACAGTAAAGAATCTGCCTGCAATGCAGGAGACCTGGGTTCTATCCTTGGGTCACGAAGATCCCCTGGAGAAGGAAACGACAACCCACTCCAATATTCTTGCCTGGAGAATCCCATAGACAGAGAAGCCTGGTAGGCCACAGTCCATGGGATCACTAAAGAGTTGGACACGATGAAGGACTAGCACTTTCACTTTTCACTTTTCCATGGAAGGTTGAAAGAAAGCAAAAACAAAAAGAGAGAGAGAGAAAGAGAGAATTTAAAATAAAAAAAAAGGCAATAACTTTTTTAGCTTTTTTCTTTTACCCAGTATTAAGTTTCCTGATTAAGTCAGCTCTTCAGCCTCCTTCTCCCAGTGTGAGAAGTCACTCCTGCTTTTATGTCACTCAGACACACACACACACACACACTCTCTCTCTCTCCTCTTTCTGGCCAGTTGCCCATACAGGATCAAGAGGGAGCTGCTATCTGGGGCTCCACCTACATGCATTAGGAACATCCATTTCTGAGCCCTTGCACCCCACTTTTCTTTAGTCTTTGAAGGTTTTCTGGCTCATCTTTCTCCCTAGAGTAGATTAGAGTACGCTCTGCTCCCTGGGCCTTGTGTTGAGTAGCACTAGTCCTTCCTATCACCCCAACTACATCCTTTTGCTCCTCTGGCCAGGTTCTTCAGCCAAGACTCAATTCTACTTAACAACACATATCGAAAAGTATATTGCCACACATATACAAATTTAACTGCACTATCGGTCAATGTAAAATTAAAATATCCAATGCAGTGTATGTAGTCTTGTCTAACTATCAGTCCCTCCTATGCTAGGATAATGACTTGGCTAAGTCATGCCTAGTCTCTGGCCTGAATAGCTCCTCTCCCTCTTTTGTTAGCCAGTTCTATTTCTTGCTGAGCCTCTTGTGCATTACATTTTGATCTACATTTCATACAACTCCAGTGACAATTTATTTTTGTCATAGGAAAAAAAAGCCTGTTTGAATTGCTCAATAATCTGATTAATTGTTCACAGATTGAAAATTGCTCCTATAGAACTAACATTTCAGCTCTTCTACTACTGAACACACCATTTATATTTTGAAAATATAGTATTATGGTTTTCCAAATACACAAAATAGTCCTTCAGTTCCCTCTGAGAGAAGTCAAAGGAGTTATATAATGCTTTGTTAGAGCAAAGGAGGAATGATGTTTTTCTGATGCTGCCTGTGTTAAATTTCATCAAACACACAGAAATCGTTTAAACTAGGAAAAATATTTTCAACAAGAGCATTAGTGGTAGAAATAAAAGTTAAAAATTTATTACCCCTGCTCCCCTCACATCTTGCCTCTTTAAGCTATGGAGACGTTGCTTAAGCATTTAAAATGTAATTAACTGTACCATTCCAAAAAAATGGAGAAAATGTCATATATGGCAAAGGAGGAAATGCTAATCCTAATGAGAATAAAGAAAATAAAGTGATTACCACTATTAGAGGGAATTACTGATAAATGTAAGAAAACCATTTAAAATGCATCAAGAGGTGAGCCTTTCAGTGGGAAAGAGACTGAAGATCAGGCAGTTAGAAATTGTTACTATGGTACAAAAATACTTCAGTACTTAGAAAATGGTCAGGAAACATAAAAACACAAGAGTCTCTGTGAAACCGTGCTAAAACACATGAGATTCACAAGGATAAAATTCATCAAAGGATTAAGAAATAGACAAGTGAAACATGTTCTAGCACTTACTCTAATTCAGCATTCTTTCAAGAAGGTTGTTACAGATGATATTAAACTGAACATATATAACCTAAGGCATAAGTTAAATTAAGCCACAGAAAAATGGTAAATGATTGGAAAGTGCAACCATTTATAAAGTATTAAAAGGACACAGCTGGTATTTGAATTTAGCTGGCATATGAATCTAGGTTTTTAATTTTTAAAATTATTTTAAGGAACACACTTGATTCTCCTTGACTGTGATGGTCAGTTATGAAACAAACTCTTACAGTAAAACGCATGATTTCTTCCGATTGTCAATTTCAGTATCCACAAAACACTGGTTCAACATGAAGTCTTTCTTGCACATGATCCCCAGAGAATGCTTGCTGGGCTGTGCTCGGTCACGTCTGACCCTGAAACCTCTTGAACTGCAGCCAGCCAGGCTCTTCTGTCCATGAAATTTTCCAGGCAAGAATACTGGTGTGGGTTGCCAATTCCACCTTCAGGGGATCTTCCTGACACCGAGATCAAACCTGGGTCTTTTTCATCTCCTGCACTGGCAGGCAAATTTGTCACCACTGCGTCACCTGGGAAGCCTAATGGTTAACTAGAAGAATTTCAGATTTTTGAACAATTTTCTCCTTGAGAAGTAAAAGCATACCAGATAATAATCACATTGTAAGAAAATTCAGCAGTCATGAAACTCCTCAGGTAAAATACTCAAGACCATTGGATTCCAGCCCTTCCCCAGAAATGGGTCCAAAAGGATGACTTCTTCCTACAGTAAGCTGAAGATCAGCCAGCCTGAAGTCTGCCTCATAAAATCCAAGCAGGTGAAGGATTCTGAAGGCTTCCCATGTGTTCCATTATATAATGTACATAACACCCCTCTGAGGAGAGCTTTACAATTTGTCCCACATTTATAGCTCAGAAAACCGAGCCTTGGTTAAGTTGAATTCATTCAGAATGAAAACTAAACAAACAAACAAGTCACCAACTGAAAATCCTGTGTACTTTCCAAGAGGCTATCTAGAATTTCTCTCAGTGCCCTACATCCCTAATCTAAACTTGCAGAACTTGGAGAAGATGTCTATATGATTACTCATTAAGAAGAATCTGAAACAATTCATCACATACAGGTAAATAACAGGAAAAGTTACATGTTGAGTCATTTTATGTTACAGGGCCAGACATGCTTCAAGTGTGTGGACTACAATGTTTCATCTGCAATTTCTTCTTCTTAGTTTTCCTCACATTCTTATTAAACTGGTTGATCATAGGTATACATAAGCAACATAAACCTGTTACTTTAAGTTTAGTACCTATAAACAGTAACAGAGTGTCATTCATTGGAAGTTTGGGGATTTCTTGTTCTCTTCCGTGTTTTGAAAGATGGCCAATGTGATTTGCCTCACCCAGCTTCTCCTAAACTAAGGACAACATGTTCTTAGCACAAAGCCTCCATCGTGTACAAGCAGAGACTCGAAATAGAAACCAGAGTAGAAGAAAATATGTTAAGAAGTAGCTTTCACTTCATATGTTCTACAAGGACTCTTAAGATTCATTCATGTGGCAAAAGAATTTTCCATTAGTCCATGAAAATAAGCAAGCCATTAGTAACAGAATGAAGAAATTGTTTCAAAATTTCAAGTCACTTGTCTGAAGTCTCAAGTCACTTGTGTCTCAAGTCACAAGTCACATATATCCTATGTCTGGGATATAGTCTTCTGAAAAAAAAAAAAATCGAGGGAAATTGACTATATACATATGGAATGGAAGTCATTCATACCATCCAGCATGCTAGACACAGGTCATATAAAAGAGAAATAAGATCCGGCTCATGTCCTAGGGAAATTCTTTATGGAAAAAAGGAAGAAACTTGAACTATTATCATAATTATAGTACAAATTGATAAGTGTCATTGTGAGCTGTTAAAAGCATTGGGGAGAGTACAATAGTAAAATGAAAATATGCCTGTAGATACGGGGAAAAGCTTCACAACTGAAACATGTTACACAGAGTGCAATGGAGTAAGTCACACCAAAAAGAGATAAATGAGGAAACGAAACAGCAAAATGGAAAGGTATCAAACTGAAAGACCAGGATGTCATCAGGCAATGATTGCTTAAATGAGCAATGAGGAGGGAACTGGGAGATGAAGGTGAGGAAAAGGTGAGACACTTCACCCCCATGAAGTCATTATCCAGATCCCAGGAATGGTCAACAGGTCTGGGCAGCCCTGGAGACACGCAAAAACAGATTCTCACCTTATCATCTGACATTCTGACCCAATGGTCATGAACCTACTTTCAGTCAGTCCACAGGGTGAATTTGATGCTGGGTAAATGAGAAAAGTTATGACCAACCTAGATAGCATATTGAAAAGCAGAGGCATTACTTTGCCAACAAAGGTCCGTCTAGTCAAGGCTATGGTTTTTCCTGTGGTCATGTATGGATGTGAGAGTTGGACTGTGAAGAAGGCTGAGTGCCGAAGAATTGATGTTTTTGAACTGTGGTGTTGGAGAAGACTCTTGAGAGTCCCTTGGACTGCAAGGAGATCCAACCAGTCCATTCTGAAGGAGATCAGCCCTGGGATTTCTTTGGAAGGAATGATGCCAAAGCTGAAACTCCAGTACTTTGGCCACCTCATGCAAAGAGTTGACTCATTGGAAAAGACTCTGATGCTGGGAGGGATTGGGGTCAGGAGGAGAAGGGGACGACAGAGGATGAGATGGCTGGATGCATCACCAACTCGATGGACATGAGTTTGAGTGAACTCTGGGAGACAGTGATGGACAGGGAGGACTGGTGTGCTGCAATTCATGGGGTCACAAAGAGCTGGACACGACTGAGTGACTGAACTGAACTGAAATGCAGAACACAGGCTTTCCTGATGGTTCAACAGTAAAGAGCCCGCCTGCCAATGCTAGAGATGCTTGTTTGATCCCTGGGTCAGGAAGATCGCCTGGAGAAAGGAATGGCAACCCACTCTAGTATTCTTGCCTGGGAAATCACATGGACAGAGGAGCCTGGTGGGCTACAGTCCATGGAGGTCACAAGAGTCAGACATGACTTAGCAACTAAACAACAACAACAAATAATGGAGGACATGCTGTGAAGAGTACCATCCTACAGCTTCAAAGTGAAGAGACTTGGAGCTCCCACGGATTGATGGATTGGTTGAGGGAATCTACAGAAAGGGATAATTCCCAACACTGATGGAAAACAGATTTCCACTTCATTACTGTCTACAAGAAACAAGCTCAAGGGCTTTGCAGATTTTTACCTTACTGTAAGTTGAAGTGGCAAACATGCATCGACTAGGTTTAGAGTAATAATTCTTAAGTTTCGGTGTATCCAAGAATTGTCCAGAAGATGTGTTTAAAGGTGCAGGTGGCTGATTACTCACTCCTAGGGTTCCTGATTCAATAGTGTCGGGTAAGGCCAAAGATTCTGCACTTCTAATAAAAAGTTACATGTTAGTGATTCTGATGCAAGTAATCCTCTGAAGGAGGTGACTGACCATCTGAAGACACTGTGAAACACAGCTCCAAAGCTTCCTTGTAAGCATTTTACAGCATCAGTGTTTTATCAACTGGTTAGACATCTAGTCTGATTTATAGCAGGCAAACTCTATTTTAGGCCTTGAATGTGCTTAGCTGCTCAGTCATGTCTCTCTGCGACCCTGTGGACTGTAGCCCACCAGGCTCCTCTATCCATGGGGATTCTCCAGGCAAGAATACTGGAGTGGGTTGCCATGCCCTCCTCCAGGAGATCTTCCCAACCCAGGGTCAAACCCAGGTCTTCTGCATTGCAGGTGGATTCTTTACCATCTGAGCCACCAGGCCCTGAATAGCTATTAACATTTAGAATTTACAAATAAACAGATAAATTAATCTGTTATCTGGTTATCTTTTAGCTTCATTTAATGATCACTTTATACACAAATGTTTTGCTTCTTCAGCATTATAATTGTCTGTCAAAAGAGTTATTTGTCTTGATCACTATCCTATAGATTTTCAGGTAATCAGTAGGGGGAATCTATTTTCTTTTCATCAAAGTGCTTCTTAGTGAGCCATGATCTCTAGCCCCTTAGAGATTTGTTTCATCTAGGTGAATGGGTATCTATCAGGCCATGCAAGCCAGTATTTAGGATAATGCCCCATTAGAAACTATAAGAAATTTAAAGTACATTTAAATACTCAATTATATATACAAATTCACACATAATTAAGTTACTGTCTGCTCTACCATAGAAAGATTTTTAGGTTTGATTTCTCATTAGTGAATGACTCTGCTAGATCAGAACCCAGTTTTCAAATATTCTTCATTGAATATATATAATTTATTAGTTCAACAAGCTGTGTAATTTATAAGCTCAACAAATTTTGGAATAAGAGACCACAGTGAGAACCAAGGCTGTGTACCCATTGCAAACATGGGTGGTTATGACCAGGCATGATGGCCTCCAGGAAAGGGGGATGAGAGTTCCTACCCTGCAGAAGGTCCCAGTTATCTCATGGAGGAGTTCAGCTGCAACTGGGACCCCAGTAAGTACCATGAAGGCAGTCATCACATCTGTCTATTCACTACTCTATCCACAGCAACTAACATTGAGCCCAACACATATTAAGGATTTAACAAGGTATTTTCTGTGTCAAATCTGAGTTTCAACAACTGATAAATGATAAACAGCATTTGGCTTCCCATACAGTATAACTGAAGAAGGAGCTCCTTTTCTATGAGGGAGTCCAAATACACCAATTATCAAAAGACATGGCTCTGAGAATAGACTAGGGCAAGACATGCATGATCATGGGGATTTATTTCCTCATGTAAAGCCTGAGGAAACCAATTTTACTTATACTAGATTTCACTAGAAACCATATGTATCAATCATGATTTTAAAAGATTTTCTTAAAACTTTGCTTCTAAATGTGAATTTTCACTAATGCTCTATCTTTTTTCTGCACTCACCTTCAAAATATTACATTGTAGACACACTGAAAAGTGGTTCTTATGATGAAACAAGAATGTGGCAGCAGTAACTCCTGTAGTTAATCTTTCTCAGAGTGCTCCAAGTGTCTTTCCATACCACCAAAGTATGTTCAGAGTCTACACCAAACTGCTGTGATCATTTGTAAGGCAAAATGACCTAGGTCGTTATTCACACTGGTGCTTTAGAAACTTAAATTTTACATTTATCAAGTGGAAAAAAAACTCAAACATCTAGGTAGTTAAAAAAACAACTGGAAAAATTATATGCTTATTAAAGTTGAAAGCAATGAAAGTGTTAGCCGCTCAGTGGTGTCTGACTCTTTGTGACCCCATGGACTATAGCCCGCCATGCTCCTCCGTCCATGGGATTCTCCAGGCAAGAATATTGGAGTGGGTTACCATTTCCTTCTCCAGGGGATCTTCCTCAGCCAGGGATCAAACCTAGATCTCCTGTGTTACAGCTCAGTATAAGACAGAATATCAAGTATTTTTATAAAGTGTTTCCCAGGGTCAAGGAAATCAAAGTTATGTATCATCCCTTCTTCACTGGTCCATTACTCTAAACTTAGTCTCTTCCTTAAAACTGGAAGAATTTTAAAGCTTTTTTTGGTTTGATTCAGAACATGAGACTACACTGAGTTTGAATGGGACCAATTACCCAAGGCCCAGTACCTTAAATATTAGAAACACGAAAGCATACTATTCTCTCTTCACTATCAAGTGACTTTCTCGTGGTCAACCCTGCTCCTCAGAATATAGTAGGTAAAGGAATTAATTCATAATTGTCCCATAGTAGATGAGAGAGGTGGAGAGGGAAATGGCAACCCACTCCAGTGTTCTTGCCTGGAGAATCCCAGGGATGGGGGAGCCTGGTGGGCTGCCGTCTGTGGGGTCACACAGAGTTGGACACGACTGAAGTGACTTAGCAGCAGCAGCTGCAGCAGCAGATGAGAGAGGACAATAAAAATGAAATAATGGAGTAGAAAGGTAACAGGCATATATTTTTTCCCCTCTGTTGCTTTTGCCTCCTCTCCTCTCTTCCTCATGTACAGGAATCAAAAGTGAGTGGCTTTAGGTAATAAAAATATCAGTTTGGATCTGTTTCAAGGCAAGAAAGAGCTATACAACCCGAATTGCATCATGAAGAGTTCTAGAACTCTGTTTTATCTTGCATGGCTGTAATAATTTAGGCCAACATGTGATTTAGTTTACAAATACTACTTTTTTAAATTAAAAGAAAAAAAGGAGTTTAATGAGTCACTGTATTGTTACAAGTTGACACTTTGAGCATTTCAAACTAGAAAATGAGACGTGGCTATTCAAACTTCAATCTCTTGAAAGAGAAAATGGCATAATGTGAATAAAGCTTCTTCGCTTTCAATCCTATCTACCATCTACAAACATGAAAATAACACCTGAATTCCCTTTTTCCAATACAACTAGCTTATATTCCTAAGAGTTTTTAAATATTATTTCAGCCTGGGTTCAAAAAACTTAGTGAGCCAGAACAGTATATTATGATACCTATTGAGATGTGTAGCAAGTAAAGATAAACAACTAACAGTTTGTTAGAAGCAAGTCACAGATTACTATCACTACATCATTAAAAAAATGTATTAACAACTTGCTATAGTTATAACATTGGATTAGACCTGTTGTTAGAATGAATCAAAGAGATAAGCCATCTTGACCTTCAGTAAACTTCCACTTAAGTAAACTTTCAGTAAATTCCAGTTCACTGTTTTAACTCTCAACAACACCCCTCACCCTACAGAAGTGAAGGACTGAGCTTTGTTTGTTTCTTTATATTTTTTGGTCACACAGGGTGGCATGCAGGATCTTAATTTCCTGACCAGGGATTGAACCTGTACCCCTGGTAATGGAAGCTCAGAGTCTTAACCAGTGGACCATGAGGGAAGTCCCCAGAAGTGAAGTATTGATAGCTACACATTTGAAGGACCAAAATAACTCTGCCAAACTTGTTCTCAAGTCAATCATTTTAATAAAGTAGCAATATTTCTAATTCCATTTGCACGTAACTATTTGTTGTCAAAAGTATCTAAACACGATGAAAAATAAAATAGAATTCTTACACACTTTTTACATGCAAAATACACTGAGGAAAGTATTCATTGAGATGATTATGGAAACGGAACCTTAAAAGATGTGAACCATGTAATTAAGTGCCCTATCAACAAGATTAGCAGCCAGTAATTTGTCACAGGACAGTCACATTCAATTCAAAGACTAAAGTTAGTAAATCGCTAAAGGAGCATCATTTGGAAAATTGAAATCGTCCTCTGGTTCAATTTAATATACTAGGAAATGACCCTGTATGACATCTCACTCTTGTAAACAATTTCATTTAGAAATCCTTGTAATTTCCTTCACAAGTTCTAAATGGAACTATAGTCTGCTAAAAAGCCATTTGAGTAACCATGTAAAATTTGAGCCTTTGATAAATTACAGCCTGTTTCTTAAGAAATCTGCTGGGTTTCCTAATTTAATCATGATCAAAAGATTCCCAGTGGGTACACTTAATTTTAAGAGTAAGTCTCAAAGTAAATTAACTATTTCTTCTGTAATGTTCATTAAGTAAATTGTACTTCGCTGCCAATTACCATGTTATTAAAACAAGAGAAACGCCCATCTCCATTCACAGATAGCACAGAATTCTCTTCCATATTGCAAGACATATAAGAATATACTGGGGTGCTCACTCCTTCCCAACCCCCACTACTGGTAACCATTAATTTGTTCTCTGCATCTGTAAGTCTGCTTCTGTTTTGTCATATTTATTTATTCATTTTATTTTTTAGATTACACATAGAGCAATAACATACAAAATTTGTCTTCATCTGATTTATTTCATTAAACATATTTTTAAAAGGAAACTATCAGTACTTAAATCACTACCAGCTTCATTTACCATATGTAAAACAAAGTTCTAAAAATAAAAAGGAGTCCCAACAATACACTTGCAACACACACACACACACACACACTCTCAATCAAAAATACGATGTCCACAATAGTGGCTTGAGGAATTTCGAGGGCGACTTCCATGGTGAAACAACCATAATAGCTTGAAATTATTTAGAAAAACATGATTTAAAGTCCCTGGAAATTGTAATAAAGTCATGCAGCCAATAAAGAAATTAAAAAAAAATAAAAATAAAGACTATACTGGGATAGAAACAAAATACCATAGCCAAGAAGAGGAACAGAAGCCAACTTGTGTTTTGAAAAAAACACAAGTTTGAAACACAACTTCCAAAACTTTTTAATACGTGGCATTCAAATTGGGAAGGAAGATCCATTACTATACATTGGTTTATGTACAAGAAGTATCTAGCCACCCAGGAAAGTGAAGCAATATCCTTGTCATTAGGGAAGGCTAAGGAGAATTCCTCTCCCTGTATGATTGGCTATTTGGATCCCAAGAACAGAGACTTTATCAATTACATTCTATTTATAGTAAATGTCCTGATATTTAGGTACTTGCAGAAGAGCTCTAGACTTCCCAGGTGGCACAGTGGTAAAGAATCTGCCTGCCAATGCAGGAGACATGGGTTTGATCACTGGGTCAGAAGATCCCCTGGAGAAGGAAATGGCAAACCACTACAGTATTCTTGCCATCCCATGGACAGATGAGCCTGGAGGGCTACACTCCATGGGGTCGCAAAGAGGCAGAATCGATTGAGTGACTGAGCAAGCATATTCATATACAGAGGATCTCTAAGTTCCAGGGAAGCAATGACTTCGTTATCTACATCTGAAACTTGTAGTTCAAATGTATATATTTGAAGATTATTTCCCCCTTGATAATGAGGGTAGTAATGCCCTATTCACAAATTCATAGAAGTCACTTCAATGTTGGTGGATTCTTTAATTCTATTAGTGATAAAGTAGTAGTTACCTAGTTCCTGTTGGCCGTGCAGTAACTCATTCTTTTAATTCATTTGGAAAAGAAAAAAATATTAACTCCAAGATATTCACATCTGATATCTAGGATGGCCTATGGGCTTCCCATCACTTGCCTGCTCTACCTGATAGGTAGTGGTTGCCCAGAGACGCAGGCTGAGAAGATTGGGGACTGCATCAAGGCTCCACCATAATGAGTGCCCTAAATGGGTAGCAATTTTGTCTAGCATGGTGAAAAGCAGAGGGTCCTACATCAGATACATGAAGAACCTGTCTTAAATGATGTAGATTTACTGCTTACAAATTCACTGAAGAACACAACATCTTTATTTCATAATTTTTGTGTATATTGGAAGTTTGTACCATTCAATGAAATACTTTTCCATAAGCCTTCAACTTGCTGCTTGAATACGGTAAAGAATGAGAGAGAATGCTAAGGTAGATAACATAGAAAGTATAGAAGTGGAAAATAGAAATAAACCAAATATTTAAGCATTGGAAAAGTGAATGATATAGTATTGTAACAAATATTACTTGTTTCTCCTAATAGTTAATAATGTTTCAACAAAAACTAAAGTATCTGTTCTGAAATTTAGTTTTATTAACTGGCAGTTAGGTGAATATGCTTTATTTAAAAGTCTTTAGAAGCATAAAATACATGAAATGATGTAAATCTCTACAGTTTAAAAAATTTAAGTAATTATATTATACACAAATATGCCTGAGTTCATTATCAGTTTTATTTGCCTTTAAGTTCTTCCAGATAAAATAGGAGCAGGACAACATTATTATGTTGTTATAATGGCAACATAAATAGACTATAACAAAAGTATCTATATAAACATCATTTAAAGTAGTAATAGTAATTGATCAGAAATATGCTCATACAATTTTGATTTTTCTTACTACAAGGTACAGAGAAGGCAATGGCAACCCACTCCAGTACTCTTGCCTGGAAAATCCCATGGACAGAGGAGCCTGGTAGGCTGTGGTCCATAGGGTCGCTAAGAGTTGGACACGACTGAGCGACTTCACTTTCACGCACAATGAAAAATATAAACATACACAAATAAAATGTAAACCCAGAAAATTTCACTTCGTTTAAAGCAGAGACATGATAGAAAGGTAAGTCCTAAAGATCTAGTGATTACAGACAACAATGATGTATTAGGAAGTTCAAAGTTGCTTAGAGACTAGATCTTAGTTGTTCTCACCACAAAAAAGACACAATTATGTAACCTGATACAAGTGTTAACTAAAACTACAGTCTTAATCATACTGCAATATATAAATGTATCAAATCTACACCTTGTACATTTTTAACTTACCAATATTATACAACTATATTTCAATTAAAATTGTGATTTGATAACAACTGCCTACATTAACATGAATGTTGGACATGAATATAAAGAAATGAAGAGGCACATGAGTTATGTGTTCCAAGACATTTAAAAATTCTACTCATTATCCCACATTTTTTACATTGCTGTAAATTTCAACTTTAATTCAGCATACATTCTAGCATGATCTAATATCTTAGCCCACTCATGTATATTTATAACCATACTCCTCTGTTGAATTCCACACACACAATGCAAGGTATTAGCCGTACATGACTAAATATGGGTAAACATCTAATGCCCAAGCACTTGCACTAAGTAAGATCTTTTATTCAGTAACATTTTCTCACACATACAAACCTGTGATACTAGAATGTAACAGGCAAAGTCAAATTTTTCTAACGATTTCCCTTCATGCTATTTCTTTCTTGGCAGATTTAAAGAGAACTTGCTTTTCACCATCAGGGCTGTTCTTCCTCCATCATGCTGAAATCATGTTCCTCTTTCAAGGACCATCATTTTGACTCACTCCTAACCCTCTTTCAACACATATGCTAGCCAGAGAAGAGTGGGAATGGGAAAGAATGGAACTAATATTGTGGTGCTAGTGATAAAGAACCTGCCTGCCAATGCAGGAAACATAAGAGATGCGGGTTCCATCCCTGGGTGGGCAAGATCCCCTGGAGGAAGGCATGGCAACCCACTCCAGTATTCTTGCCTGGAGAATCCCATGGACAGAGGAGTCTAGCAGGTGACAGTCCATGGGGTCACAAAGAGTCAGACATGACTGAAGCAACTCACCTAGCTAGCAAGCTAAGAAATATTTGGAACCAGGATGCTGAGCTTAGTAGTATACATATAGTAATTCAGAAAATAAAATTTTATCTTTTATTTCAACAGTTTTTTTTTTTATTTCTACCTTCAGTTCTGGTATGTTTTTATCAGCCTCCTGCATTGCTCCTTACAAGCAGAATTCTGGATCTAACATGGCAGAGTCAGCTTAGTTACCTTACTTAATGTTTATCTATTCTTTAAAAAAAAAAAAAGCAGAGACATTACTTTGCCAACAAAGGTCCATCTAGTCAAAGCTATGATTTTTCCAGTAGTCATGTATGGATATGAGAGTTGGACTATAAAGAAAGCTGAATGCTGAAGAATTGATGCTTTTGAACTGTGGTGTTGGAGAAGACTCTTGAGAGTCCCTTGGACGGCAAGGAGATCCAACCTGTCAACCCTAAAGAAATCAGTCCTGAATACTCATTGGAAGGACTGATGCTGAAGCTGAAAACTCCAATACTTCAGCCACCTGATGTGAAGAACCGATTCATTGGAAAAGACCATGATGCTGGGAAAGACTGAAGGCAGGAGAAGGGGACGACAGAGGATGAGATGGTAGGATGGCATCACTGACTTGATGGACATGAGTTTGAATAGCCCCAGGAGTTGGTGATGGACAGGGAGGCCTGGCGTGTTGCAGTCCAAGGGGTTGCCAAGAGTTGGACACAACCGAGCGACAGAACCGATTGATTCTTCTTAAAATGTTAATGAGATTATAAAAATTAATGAAGCTGTGTTTTATAAAGAATTTAACTATTTCTACATAAAAACTTCAAGTTTTCCTAATACTGTTTTCATTTTCTAACATTTACAGGAAGAAGCCTCTTGAGTGAAGAAAATGACAATGTATCAAAGATACCAGCTTTACTCTTAGTCCTGATTTTGCCAGAATCTTTCACATATACCACAGTCAGTTATAGGAGCAGTTGACTGCTTAGTTCAAATTATTCAAAAGTACTGGGAAGCTGAGGCCAGGTCTTAGGGATAGTCTTCAAACAGGGCATTCATTTACTCCCAAGAGAAAAGGTGTAAACTACAGACTCACGAAGACTGAGTGTTTGAAATCAGAAGTATTAAATCCATTGAGTTTGGTTGTAAACCTACCTTATATATCTTGACCATAATAACGCCCATGTGTTGTTTTTACTTTGTTTGGCCTCAAGTGTACATTAGTGAATTTTATCATGTTCTTTAGTAAATCTCTCGCAGGAATCACCTGTTTGTCACACCTGAGAAAAGACAGTTAATTTTTGTTACCCAGAGTGCCATGGGGATCAGGTTAGCCACCGAGGAAGTCGAGGGATTGCAGATATGGACGCCTCATACCTCAGTGTGATTCATCTTTCAAAGGGGAACTGAGCAGCTGGGTTGGAAACCCCAGAGAAACCAGACTACAAATGAGTTTCATCATAGGTAGAAGGTCATCAATGGAATCTTAGTATATAAAGTTTTATTACTGTAAATAATTTGTCTTCGTGTATCTCATTATTTTTAATCCTTGCAAATTCATAGAAACAAATGGATATATTTTGAGTATTATGATTTTAGTTTTCATTTCATAAATGACTATATATAATTCTTGAACTTACATGGAGGATCCCCAGGGAGAGCGCAAGAGTTTAAAGTTAAAAGGGGACTCATCATTTAAGAAAAGAGCAAAACTGTTAGGAAAGATGGGTTATATTCATAGATATGGCTGTTTAGCAAATTAATATTTATAATGTTTCCATCTTATAAAGCCACAACTGGCTTTATTCTCCATGTTTATTTGACTAAGTTACTATTTTTAGAAAACTAATATAATTCTATTTTAGGCATAAAAACTTCCAAAGCTTGTTTTCTGAATCAATTACATTAGAACAGAGCTCCACTGAACAGTAAGCACTTTATGTGTGAATAGTATGTTACTTTTTATTTCTTCTTCATTTATCACAGCACCTAACATGTAACAACTGAATGGTCTAGAGGTTTTCCCTACTATCTTCAATTTAAGTCTGAATTTGGCAATAAGGAGTTCATGGTCTGAGCCACAGTCAGCTCCGGGTCTTGTTTTTGCTGACTGTATAGAGCTTCTCCATCTTTGACTGCAAAGAATATAATCGATTTGATTTTGGTGTTGACCATCTTGTGATGTCCATGTGTAGAGTCTTCTCTTGTGTTGTTGGAAGAGGGTGTTTGCTATGACCAGTGCATTCTCTTGGCAAAACTCTATTAGCCTTTGCCCTGCTTCATTCCGTACTCCAAGGTCAAATTTGCCTGTTACTCCAGGTGTTTCTTGACTTCCTACTTTTGCATTCCAGTCCCCTATAATGAAAAGGACATCTTTTTTGGGTGTTAGTTCTAGAAGGTCTTGTAGGTCTTCATAGAACCATTCAACTTCAGCTTCTTCAGCATTACTGGTTGGGGCATATGCTTGGATTACTGTGATATTGAATGGTTTGCCTTGGAAACGAACACAGATCATTCTGTCGTTTTTGAGATTGCATCCAAATACTGCATTTCGGACTCTTTTGTTGACCATGATGGCTACTCCATTTCTTCTAAGGGATTCCTGTCCGCAGTAGTAGATATAATGGTCATCTAAGTTAAATTGACCCATTGCAGTTCATTTTAGTTCGCTGATTCCTAGAATGCCGACGTTCACTCTTGCCATCTCCTGTTTGACCACTTCCAATTTGCCTTGATTCATGGACCTAACATTCCAGGTTCTTATGCAATATTGCTCTTTACAGCATCAGACCTTGCTTCTATCGCCAGTCACATCCACAACTGGATATTGTTTTGCTTTGGCTCCATCCCTTCATTCTTTCTGGAGTTATTTCCCCACTCATCTCCAGTAGCATATTCGGCACCTACTGACCTGGGGAGTCCCTCTTTCAGTATCCTATCATTTTGCCTTTTCATACTGTTCATGGGGTTCTCAAGACTTAAATTGAAGAAAGTAGGGAAAAACAATAGATCATTCAGGTAGGACCTAAATCGAATCCCTTATGATTATAAGGTTGAAGTGAGAAATAGATTTAAGGGACTAGATCTGACAGACAGACTGCCTGATGAACTATGGATGGAGGTTCGTGACATTGTACAGGAGACAGGGATCAAGACCATCCCCATGGAAAAGAAATGCAAAAAAGCAAAATGGCTGAGGAGGCCTTACAAAGAGCTGTGAAAAGAAGAGAAGCAAAAAGCAAAGGAGAAAAGATATTCTCATTTCAATGCACAGTTCCAAGAATAGCAAGGAGAGATAAGAAAGCATTCCTCAGTGACCAGTGCAAAGAAATAGAGGAAAACAACAGAATGGGAAAGACTAGAGATCTCTTCAAGAAAATTAGAGATACCAAGAGAACACTTCATGCAAAGATGGGCTCGATAAAGAACAGAAATGGTATGGACCTAACAGAAGCAGAAGATATTAAGAAGAGGTGACAAGAAAACACAGAAGAACTGTATAAGAAAGAGCTTCACGATCCAGATAATCACGATGGTGTGATCACTCACCTAGAGCCAGACATTCTAGAATGTGAAGTCAAGTGGGCCTTAGAAAGCATTACTATGCACAAAGCTAGCGGAGGTAATGGATTCCAGTTGAGCTATTTCAAATCCTGAAAGATGATGCTGTAAAAGTGCTGCACTCAATATGCCAGCAAATTTGGAAAACTCAGCAGTGGCCACAAGACTGGAAAAGGTCAGTTTTCATTCCAATCACAAAGAAAAGCAATGCCAGAAAATACTCAAACTACCACACAATTGCACTCATCTCACACTCTAGTAAAGGAATGCTCAAAATTCTCCAAGCCAGGCTTCAGCAATACGTGAACCATGAATTTTCAGATGTTAAAGTTGGTTTTAGAAAAGGCAGAGATCAAACTGCCAACATCCACTGGATTGAAAAAGCAAGAGAATTCAAGAAAAACATCTATTTCTGCTTTATTGACTATGGAAAAGCCTTTGATTGTGTGGAGCACAATAAACTGTGGAAAATTCTGAAAGAGATGGGAATACCAGACCACCTGACCTGCCTCTTGAGAAACCTATATGCAGGTCAGGAAGCAACAGTTAGAACAGTTAGAACATGGAACAACAGAATGGTTCCAAATAGGAAAATGCGTATGTCAAGGCTGTATATTGTCACCCTGCTTATTTAACTTCTATGCAGAGTACATCATGAGAAATGCTGGGCTGGAGGAAGCACAAGCTGGAATCAAGTTTGCATGGAGAAATATCAATAACCTCAGATATGCAGATGACAGCACCCTTATGGCAGAAAGTGAAGAGGAACTAAAAAGCCTCTTGATGAAAGTGAAAGAGGAGAGTGAAAAAGTTGGCTTAAAGCTCAACATTCAGAAAACTAAGATCATGGCATCTGGTCCCATCACTTCATGGCAAATAGATGGGGAAATAGTGGAAACAGTGTAAGACTTAATTTTTGCAGGCTCCAAAATCACTGTGGATGGTGATTGCAGCCATGAAATTAAAAGATGCTTACTCCTTAGAAGGAAAGTTATGACCACCCTAGATAGCATATTAAAAAGCAGAGATATTTCTTTGCCAACAAAGGTCTGTCTAGTCAAGGCTATGGTTGTTCCAGTGGTCATGTATGGATGTGAGAGTTGGACTATAAAGAAAGCTGAGCACCGAAGAATTGATACTTTTGAACTGTGGTGTTGGAGAAGACTCTTGAGAGTCCTGTGGACTGCAAGGAGATCCAACCTGTCCATCCTAAAGGAGATCAGTCCTGGATGTTCATTGGAAGGACTGATTTGAGGATGAAACTCCAATACTTTGGCCACCTCATGCGAAGAGTTGACTCATTGGAAAAGACCCTGATGCTGGAAGGGATTAGGGGCAGGAGGAGAAGGGGACAACAGAGGATGAGATGGCTGAATGGCATCACCGACTCAATGCACATGAATTTGGGTGTACTCGGAGTTGGTGATGGACAGGGAGGCCTGGCGTGCTGCAATTCATGGGGTCGCAGAGAGTCAGACACAACTGATTGAACTGAACTGAACGTGTAATACACTTGAATGTTGCTGGAAAACAAGTAAAGTAAACATAAGGATAACAGATAGAAGGGTGATTGGTATATGCCTTGAAAAATGTCCTACATGAAGGGGAATGGTTGATGGAACGATGAGTGGAGTGATCTGAAAATGACCAGGAAGCCCAGTCTGGCTTGCCTGTATAAGGAACCTTAGTCGTTCTTCATGTCTGACTCTGCGACCTCACGGACTATAGCCTCTATCCATGGAATTCTCCAGGCAAGAATATTGGAGTAGGTTGTCATTCCCTTCTCCAGGGGATCTTCCCAACCCAAGGGTCAAAAGCAGGTCTCCCATATTGCAGGCAGATTCTTTACTGTCTGAGCCATCAGGGAAGCCTCAGGCTGCACCTAAACTCAGTTTCCAAAGGGACCAGTGTTTCCCTTCCCCCAGTATGAAGGGCCACAATACCCCACTGGTTCAAAGAATCCTGGTCTTGAGCAGCTAGCATTCCCAGGTAACTTACTAAAGAGCTGTACCCTAAATTCAGACTGCCAGGTATGTTTTATTCCACAGATGAGGTGGTTCTCAGAACTAAATTGGAGGTGAGGTCTGTCCATCAGAATCCACACCCACACAGCTGTTCCCCATCCTTTGCATGGCTCTCAACCACATGATGTGGGGATCACGGAAACTCATGCTTTCCTTTCTCTATATGAAATTTTCCTTTTCCCAGTAAAGCCTATTCCTTAACCTATACTGTTACATAAGATGCAATTTGTTCCTCTCATGCGACATGACAGATGGAGACCTAAATAGATGGATTTTACTAAACAGATACCATCATCTCTTTATGTTATTTCTACTCAATGCAATTAACACTTTACTGAACGCATCAGCCATACAAAGTCCTGGAAGAGACAGTGTTGTGAATATTACCTTCAATACTTTACTTGGTAAGTTATAATCCAGTTGTACCCTGATGCTGGGAAGGATTGGGGGCAGGAGGAGAAGGGGATGACAGAGGATGAGATGGCTGGATGGCATCACCGACTTGATGGACATGGATTTGGGTAAACTCCAGGAGTTGGTGATGGACAGGGAGGCCTGGCGTACTGCAATTCATGGGGTCGCAAAGAGTTGGACACGACTGAGCGACTGAACTGAACTGAACTGAATCCAGTTATACAAAACTTTGAAAGTCAGTCTTTAATCAGATGAACAAAAGGTATGACCAGAAGAAAAATAGAGCAAAAAGTAACTGATTCTAACAATATAACTGAAAAAAGATCTCTTGGTAAGCTTTGCCAAGGAAATGAATTTGAATTAATCATGAATATTAAGGGAAGGACTTCAACCGAGTAAGAGCATTCCAGGAGCTATATAAAACCTGAGCACAGAATGCAACTGTTTCCTAAATAGTCAGAAGCTCTGAAAGTCTCTGAAATAATCTCAGAAGGCTAAGAGTGTAGAGAGAGATGACATATGTTTGTGTGTATATGTGAGTTATTTATGTTTCATTTAAACAGTACTTCTGTTTTTAAGGAAACAGACAAAAACTAATGTCTCTCCTCGTATAACACATAGGCCCTCCCCCAAACAAAATGCTAGGTATAGGTTAATGAAACACAATAGTAATCAATAGCATATGAATTATGAATTATTCCACAAAATCCTAGTAAAAGATTCTCTTCCTCTGGCAGGTAGAATGCTGACCTGAAGAGACATTTAACTTCAATACTTAAAGTAATTATATCCTGGAGAAGTTTAAACCTGTACAAAATTTCTGGAGAGCAACTTAATATATACCATGTGTGTGTATATATATATATATATATATATATATACACACACCATGTATATATATATATATATATATATACACATATATATCAAAGATCATAAAGACATTCTTGATGCTAACCTACTAGTTCCAAATCCTGAAAGTTATCCCAAACAACTAATTAGAAAAATGCACAAATAAGAGTGTATTTACAGATCTATTTATAATAATTGGAAATATTCTGAATATCAAGTATTCAGTTAAGTTTGGTCGCTCAGTTGTGTCCGACTCTTTGTGACCCCATGGACTGCAGCACGCCAGGCCTCCCTGTCCATCACCAACTCCTGGAGTTTACTCAGATTCATGTCCATTGAGTCAGTGATGCCATTCAACCATCTCATCCTCTGTCGTCCCCTCCTGCCCTCAATCTTTCCCAGCATCAGGGTCTTTTCCAATGAGTCAGCACTTTGCATCAGGTGGCCAAAGAATTGGAATTTCAGCTCCAGCATCAGTCCTTCCAATGAATATTCAGGACTGATTTCCTTTAGGATGGACTGGTTGGATCTCCTTGCAGTCTAAGGGACTCTCAAGAGTTTTCTCCAACACCACAGTTCACCACATGTGAATATCACATATTAGAAAGTGGTTTAAAAATAACATGATACATCCATATTACTGAGTTACCATACCTCCATTAAAAAAAAAAAAACCACACTTTCAAAGAATACTTACTGATATGGGTTCATAGCATGGATACAATCCTGAGTTTAAAGTCCAATTATATATAGAAGGAAAAGGGAAATAAAGGAAAAAAGAAGCAAAGACATATGAATAAAGGAATATAATACCAAAAGCTTAGAATATCTCTGAGTTATGTGATTGCATACAGTGTTTAATTTTTGCCTGTGCTGTATGAAGAATCACCTGCTCACATTTCTTTTTACAGGAGACGCGGTTTAAGTCTATCAAGAGAAGAGTGTCATAATAATGTTGGATCTTTAGGTTATCAATGGGTTTTCTAGTGAAGAGGAGACTGCAATGTGCATTCTACAGAGGAACTGGGATTCTACTCAGTATATTTTATAAGTAATAATGAGACTATATAAAGATAGTTGAAAGCCCCAGACATCGTTGTCTTCTTCCTCTCATAATGTATAAAAGAGAAAACTAGCGAGAACCTACTGTATAGCACAGAGAGGAAAAAAGGAACAATCTCTTTGTAAGACATATATTAAGTTAACCTTTAAAAATGCATTCCAATACACAGTAGATGCAAAAACACTCTGTTTGAGTTCACTTACATGAGGTACCTAGAATAGTCAGTTTCACAGAGTCAGAAAGTACACTGGTAGATGCCACAGGCTGGGGCTGGGAAATGGAGATTTAGTATTAAAAGGAAACAGCTTCAGTTTAGCAAAGTGAAAAATTCAGATGGATGATGGTGAGAGATGCACAACAATGTGAATGTACTTAGTGCCACTGAACCATACAGCTAAATATATTAAAATGGTGTGTTATTTTCTGTGACTTTTACTATAATTTAAAAAAAAAAAACAAAACATTTTTTTAAAAAGCTGGATGACTGTTATACAAATATCTTAAGTTCAGAGAAAAACAGGTTAACTCTTCTAATCCAGCTGCTTATACTGTTCCAGACAATCTAATCACAGTGGAAAACTAAAACCCTTGAAAAACTAAATGGTGAGCATACATACAAAAAGATAAGAGGGAAAATGCCTTTCTAAAAGAAAATGAAAGCGTGAAGATTTTTCTTCTTCACTGGCTTTGTCAAACAGCAAATCAGATAGCCTCAAATAATGTATCTTGCTTCTTTACATAACAAATGCCACTTCGCACAAGAACACCAACCTTGACTTTGTAAACTCTAAGCAAAATTTGATGACCTATGTGTACCTCAAAGCTGTCGGGAGCCACGTTAGGCATTACTGACAAAATGGAGGCACGGCTTCAACCCCCTCTCCTCACCCTGCAGGCACGGTCCCAGGATGAAGGAGTTAGGTTTTGTGATTCTGACTTGTTCTTTCCTTTCTTCAGATGAGTTGGCTGGAAAGAATGTTAAGGTGCTTATTGTTCTTGAGAGAAGCACGAGAAAGCACAAAGCCTTCTGCAGTTGTTCCCAGAAAATAATCTATAAAGTAACCATTGATGTTTGTTCAAGGATTTTTACAAAGAATGTCCCAGGATGAGCACGTAGGCTGCAGCTTGAGGCCATGGGAAGGATTGTTATCTGAGACCTGTTTGTGAGGGGAATGTTTATGGCAAAACCCTAAGCTCAGTTTGCTGAGCTTAGGGTTTCAGAATAATTAAGAATAGCTAGAAGCCTTTTTAGGCGACAGACAACATTAAGATGCTAGGGGCAAACAGGATTTAGAAAGATAAGAAATAAACTGAGGAATGTAGCATGAGTTACAATGTAATCACAAGTTAAGTATAGGACACATAAGAGGAAGTAGATAATAGATTACGGTCATTACCGTGAAGATCGCTCAGTCGTGTCTGACTCTTTGCGACCCCATGGACTGTAGCCTACCAGGCTCCTCTGTCCATGGGATTTTCCAGGCAATAGTACTGGAGTGGATTGCCATTTCCTTCTCCAGGGAACTTCCCGACCAAGGAATCGAACCCAGGTCTCCCACATTGTAGACAGACAGTTAACCATCTGAGCCACCAGGGAAGTCCAATTCTGAGAGAATCGCTGAAGCAGGAACTCTGTTTGTGGGGCAATAATTTCTGAAGACAAAACCTCTGACCTAATGCTTTTGTCAAAGTATAAAAGAAAACCTGAAGCTTGAAATAAACATGTAGTCCCCTACTTTGAGTCAGAGGCTACATCATCCCCCGCTGACACTGCTCATCACTTCAGGCTGATTCCCCTGGCTGCTGGAGCTGGACTCCGGCACAAAGCCTCTCAGATTTTTCTCTCTGAAGATATGCCATCAAATTCTATTAGTGTGGGGTTTTATTTTTTTATCATGTTCACAAGATTTGGAGTAGACTGATTTTGGTGCAGTTTACCATATCAGTACTTCTGTTTTCCTGTTTAACCGGCTCAAGGCAAGACCTGATACACTTATGGCCAGGATAACAATTTTGCCTGGGCCTTGCATTCAGGAAAGGATTTGAATGTAGACTTTGGGTTTTACCCTAAATGACTTTATTCCTATTACTTTAGGACTCTACACTATTACAAATTTTGTTCTTATGAAAAAAGGCTTAGCTGTAAATGGAAATATGGTGAGAATATTTTCACTTTGCTCAAGTATCTTCTATATTTCGGTAATCCCCTTTTGAATCATGATTGTACATCCATTTGAGGAATAAGCCAGGGTAACCTTGACCTCTCACCTCAGACAGGTGAGCTCACAGCTTACCCATGCTGCTGCTGCTAAGTCGCTTCAGTCATGTCTGACCCTGTGCGACCCCGTAGACGGCAGCCCACCAGGCTCCCCCGTCCCTGGGATTCTCCAGGCAAGAACACTGGAGTGAGTTGCCATTTCCTTCTCCAATGCATGAAAGTGAAAAGTGAAAGTGAAGTCACTCAGTTGTGTCTGACTCTTAGCGACCCCATGGACTACAGCCCACCAGGCCCTCCGTCCATGGGATTTTCCAGGCAAGAGTACTGGAGTGGGGTGCCATTGCCTTCTCTGAGCTTACCCATAACAGGGTGTAAAAAGTCAGACCTTGACCTTTCCACTTCAAAATAAAAGTTAAAGTTCTGGCAGAGACAGTAAGATGAAACAAGTATCTGCACAGGTAACACATTTGAGAAGAATAAATGATAACATTAAGTGTTAGTTTTTTGCTACCATAAACTGAAGAATCCACAAGTTGGGGACAGAAAAGGAAGCAGCAGCCAGAGTAAGATCTTGCTTGCCATGTCTCTCTGAAGTCATCCGGCGTATATCACCACCTCCTCCCCCCAGGATTATGCCCAAAGGGAAAGGAGACAGATAATGCAGCACAATCAGGTACATAATATATTCCTTAAAAATTCAGATACTCAGAGATGAGAATGTGCCTGGTATCTTTCTAGAAATATGATGCCTTGGAAATTGTTTGATATGACCTAATGGAATAAAAGTAATAATGCAGAGATTGCTGAAAAGGTTGTTCATGGTCACCAATGGCCCAAAGCAACTTATAATCTTCTATCAGCCTCAAAAAGGAGAGGAATCATCTGAACCTTCCAGGTGTTTCAGTGGAGAGGACAAGGTCAGTGGATTCCAAGACAGAAACCCAGGTTCCAACTCAGAAAAGTAGGCTGAGGAAATGAGCAAGGATTGCAGTTTGAAGCCCAGGTTAAAATACGTACTTCTCAGCATATGCCAACTTGAAGCAGACAGACACCAGAGAACACAATGGAAAACTGAACATCTCACTTTATGCCAATTTGAACAGAAGCTTAGACATGAAACAGATGCCATCCCCCTAAAGAGAGGCTTTAGATACCACCATAACACATGAGAATTGAATACATTTTATGCCTAAAGGTAAAGAAACTTGAAATCGGAATTAAATTGAGCTATACAAAAGTTTCTTTATGCATATTTAAGGTCAGATAATAAATTGACCAAGACCATGTTTTCTGCCATTATAAATAAATAGGGGCTTGGAGATTTTGATAACTTCAGGAGAAATATTTTCTACATTCACATTCATAGTTTGACATATATATATATGCTTATTATTTTATGAAATTATCCACAATTTTTATAACCCTGTTTTGATATTGCCAATAGTCTCAAAATGTGAGAGAGGCCCTGATTTCCCATTATATCCTTTCATTGAACATGGGTTTGCTCAGTGGTACTGCTAGGATCTCACGAAACCTATTGATATCAGTGCAGTATCACCTAATAAGTAGAATGGAATCGAGCAACATACCATTATGTAATTTTTTTTTAGTACCAGATACGGTAAGCAACAAACTAAAGACTTAATTCCAGCACTGGTATGGCTGGAATGTACTAAATCTATTCTAAACTGGATAAATATTAGTCATATAATAGAAGATCATCATTTTTATAGAATGAATTCTACATAGAAGAAAACATGACCGCTTATGTATTTTGTTTCTTATGTTTGAGGGGAACTTTAAAAAGCAGAGACATTACTTTGCTAACAAAGGTCCATCTAGTCAAGGCTATGGTTTTTCCTGTAGTCATGTATGGATGTGAGAGTTAGACTATAAAGAAAGCTGAGCGCCAAAGAATTAATGCTTTTGAACTGTGGTGTTGGAGAAGACTCTGGAGAGTCCCTTGGACTGCAAGGAGATCCAACCAGTCCATCCTAAAGGAGATCAGTCCTAGGTGTTCATTGGAAGGACTGATGCTGAAGCTGAAACTCCAATACTTTGGCCATCTGATGCAAAGAGCTGACTCATTGGAAAAGACCCTGATGCTGAGAGGGATTGGGGGCAGGAGGAGAAGGGGACGACGGAGGATGAGATGGTTGGATGGCATCACTGATTCAATGGACATGGGTTTGGGTGGACTCTGGGAGTTGGTGATGGACAGGGAGGCCTGGCATGCTGCAGTTCCCGGGGTAGCAAAGAATCGGTCGGACATGACTGAGCAACTGAACTGAACTGAACTGAACTAAATATATCATTGAGTTGTTTACTGCCACAATATCTTGAGAGATTCGAATTTTGCATTGCATCTTATAGGTAATCAGTTTCAAACAAAAGTTTAGAACCCTGAATCAGAGAGTCCCTACAAAGTTGCCTCTTAGGAGGCAACTCCTAACTCTTTATCAAATTACTGAAAGTTACATAGCACTAAAACCATTTTGTCACTAGATAGATTTTAAAAAACAGAATCACAGCCTAGTCAGAGCTTCCTATTTGTTCTACCCTTGGCTTAAATGTATACATGTGAGGATATTTTAAGTAGCTTTTCTGTCTATATATCTTTCCTCAAATTCTCTAGGTAAATGACTTTACTTCATGAAACCTTACTAATGTCGGTGTAGGTTCTCCAAGCTTTCCTGCTTGCAGTCTTAAAACTATCAAAATGTAACCATATGAATTAACTCCAAACCTGCTCAATATCATTAATAATACACAGTCCTGACATTTTAAATTTTCATTATTTGAGCTGAATTTTCTTCATTGTTTGAAAAAGCAGAGTCTCATTCCCTTCTCATTTCCACACTGAATAGTATGTAACCACCCCAATCTTTCATCTTCCATGCTACAACAAGAAGCTGTAGTATCAGCTAGTTTTTCCAGACTCCCCTCCACTCCCACTTGAAGAATTTTACTATCACTGTTTCCACAGCTGCCTGCTTGATTTCTTCAACCTTGAACCGCTGCCCATACACATGCTAGATTTTACTGAGCCATTACAGCGGAAATATTATCTGAACCTACTCTTGAAGTATTTTCACTGATAATACTGTAAGTAAAGATGCAGAATTTATGTGTATGAGAGTCCAAATATATTTATAGATTGAACAGAACAGACATATTTGACCAAAAAGATACTACTTATGTGCCCACAAATAAACAATGTTTATAGAACACTTTTTTCAAGACTAGTCTCACTGTCATCTTGGCCATTTTTAATTAGTTTATTAGATAATTCCTTACAAAAAAATACTATAAAATACCATATAATGACTCATTATGTTATAGCTATTAATATTACGATGGAGTGTAGTATTCATTAGACAAAAGGATTATAGTCAAAAATCCATAGGATTTTGTACAACACAAAGAAACGCGATCTCAAGATGACATCCATGAGCTTTGTTTCATATGATCTCTACTGTGTTTAAAACAGTTATCTGGACATCCATCTCTCTTAACATTTATCTTTCATATAACAGTTGATATCCACCTTCACTGGACAAAATATATAGACAGCTTATTCATCCATGATGTCACTATCAAATGTCAAGGAAATGAGCAGGCAGAGAAGACGGTCAACACTAGGATTCCTTGAACCAGAGTTGAAGCCAACAAGCCAGCAAGACCTTATTATACCACTTTTACTTTTAACAAGCTAGATTATCTTATTATATCACTTTTTAGATGAGATTGCCTGGTGCCTCAACCACCTCTTTGAAGATTTTGATAAAGCATGAACAAAAGCATGTTTTAATTATTCTTATTTCTCTTAAGAGCCTTCACTCATTTGTACCAGGGTACGTTTCTACAATGGAGCTAAACTAAGATAACTATGAAAAAGTGTTAGTTGCTCAGTCATGTCCCACTCTTTGCCACTGCACAGATTGTAGCCCACCAGGCTCCTCGGTTCATGAAATTCTCTAGGCAAGATTACTGGAATGGGTTGCCATTTCCTTCTCCAGGGGATCTGTCTGACCAAGGGATCGAACTCAGGTCTCTTGCTTTGCAGGCTGATTCTTTACCATCTGAGCCACGATTCAGTTTTTTTCAGGGGCTACCCAGGTGGCACAGTGGTAAAGAACCCACCTTCCAATGCACCAGGCGCAATAGACACAGGTTTGATCCTTAGGTCTGGAAGGTCCCCTAGAGAAGAAACTGGCAACCCACTCCAGTATTTTCACCTGGAGAATCCCATGGACAGAGGAACCTGGCAGGCTACAGTCCAAGGGGTTGCAGAAGAGTCCCATGCAACTTAACAACTGAGCATGGTAAAGGGCAAAAGAAAAATAAGATACAAGATAGCTATGGCCATTGTAATTTCAATAAGACCTGTGCCAATTAAGATCCAGAAGATCAATTGATTCTCATCATAAAACTAAGCTTCAGTTCAGTTCAGTTGCTCAGTTGTGTCCGACTCTTTGCGACCCCATGAATCCCAGCACAACAGGCCTCCCTGTCCATCACCAACTTCCGGAGATCACTCAGACTCACATCCATCAAGTCAGCGATGCCATCCAGCCATCTCATCCTCTGTCGTCCCCTTCTCCTCCTGCCCCCAATCCCTCCCAGCATCAGAGTCTTTTCCAATGAGTCAACTCTTCACATGAGGTGGCCAAAGTACTAAGCTTACTCATTTGTAAAAGAAATTTATGAAATGATTTGAGTAAATCCTAGAAGAGTAAATCCTAGAAGATCTTTCTAGATTGAGAGGTAAATATTACTTCTAAAAGAAATTATAATGCCACAATGCTATTAGGACTATTGAATTTTCACCAGGTATCTATATGCAATATATCTTTAATGCAATAAAAACAGCCCTCACAAGGTTAAAAGGGTAAATTTTCTCCAAGTTATCTATGTAGTAGGATATAATTCTATAAAATGTTTATAAAGTATATTTTCATTCCCTATCAAAGTGTTGATATTGCAAATTTATAAAGAATAAAACTAAACCACAGAATGTCATGAATAAAAAGCATTTTTTTCCTATGAATGTGTATGTCATCACACTGAACACCATTGTTAATTAGAAGTGTATATTGCATACAAATGCACTCCTTTCACAGTGACTATAGAAACATCCCTTTACCTTCAGGACATTCTACATCATTATTATTTATTCACTTAAAGTAAAAATCTTTAATATTGTTTTACAGTTTTGGAAATTTTATTCATATGCAGTACAAATCTCCTATTACAGAGTAGATTTATTTCCTACTGACAATATTATCAATTGGGAGCGAGATAAAAAGAAGAAAATTAGTATATGTCCTTCTTATTCCCCTTTGGGGAGTAAATGAAATTGAACCTATTTTGATGCATATGAGCAATATTGAAATGTATATTACTTTGAATAGAGTATTTTATTAAAAAGGACTCTGTCATTGTCTCACTCTTAAAATCCAAGCATGACATTTCATAATATATTACTCCCTGACATTAAAGGTTTTATGTAAGGCCTTAGCCTTTGAAATGTTCCAGTTATGATGTTTCAACACATTGTACTGGTTGATATTTAAAGTCGCTACAAGCTCATGTGGCATTTTAGGCCTGACTGTCATTACTCTGCTGCCTGACAACAGATTTTCCTCAGGAATGAAACTCAGTGACCCAACTGAAACCACCAAGGGGGTATGAACTCATTAAGTCCAAGCAGATCTAATTAACCAAATCAGTAATCCCTCAAAGTATTTTGCTTCCCAGAAATCTTTTGTTCCTAATGATTTAGCGTTAATGGGAGATCATCCACAATCACTTTCGGTAGAGCCCTTCCAAAGAGATCTTTCTAAATTAAAGCTGTCTGAAACAGTCTCTGATCCTTGCCTTCTCAGAAGCTCTTTTTACGGATTTTTAAGTGACTTTCTTCTGATGAATAAAGAAACACTAATGATGATCTTATTATTCGGCATCACCTTCTAAGTTTTCCTTTCTTCATCCTACGCTATTTTTACTTAACCACTTCCATGCTTTTCTGAAGCTTTTGCATTTGCTTCATCCCCCATCTCCATCCCAAATTATCTCAACTGTGTCCCAGTTACTGCATTTAGTTCCGCCTTTTCCTCTTTCCTTCCTCCCCTTTGCACTTTAAAAAAAAGTTTTGTATATACCTAAAACATGTTGTAAAATCTTACTCCCTTTCAAATTTTCATATATATTGTCTGCAATTATTAGACTGCAGTTGTTCGGGTATGACCTAAATCAAATCCCTTATGATTATACAGTTGAAGTGAGAAGTAGATTTAACGGACTAGATCTGATAGACAGAGTGCCTGATGAACTATGCACGGAGGTTCGTGACATTGTACAGGAAACAGGGATCAGGACCATCCCCATGGAAAAGAAATGCAAAAAAGCAAAATGGCTGTCTGGGGAGGCCTTACAAAGAGCTGTGAAAAGAAGAGAAGCAAAAAGCAAAGGAGAAAAGGAAAGATATAAGCATCTGAATGCAGAGTTCCAAAGAATAGCAAGGAGAGACAAGAAACCATTCCTCAGTGACCAATGCAAAGAAATAGAGGAAAACAACAGAATGAGAAAGACTAGAGATCTCTTCAAGAAAATTAGAGATACCAAGGGAACATTTCACGCAAAGACAGGCTCGATAAAGGACAGAAATGGTATGGATCTAAGAGAAGCAGAAGATATTAAGAAGAGGTGGCAAGAATACACAGAAGAACTGTACAAAAAAGATCTTCACGACCCAGATAATCACGATGGTGTGATCACTCACCTAGAGCCAGACATTCTGAATGTGAAGTCAAGTGGGCCTTAGAAAGCATCACTACGAACAAAGCTAGTGGAGGTGATAGAACTCCAGTTGAGCTATTTCAAATCCTGAAAGATGATGCTGTGAAAGTGCTGCACTCAATATGCCAGCAAATTTGGAAAACTCAGCAGTGCCCACAGGACTGGAAAAGGTCAGTTTACATCCCAATCCCAAAGAAAGGCAAAGCCAAAGAATGCTCAAACTACTGCACAATTGCACTCGTCTCACACACTAGTAAAGTAATGCTCAAAATTCTCCAAGCCAGGCTTCAGCAATATGTGAACCGTGAACTTCCAGATGTTCAAGCTGGTTTTAGAAAAGGCAGAGGAACCAGAGATCAAATTGCCAACATCCGCTGGATCATGGAAAAAGCAAGAGAGTTCCAGAAAAACATCTATTTCTGCTTTATTGACTATGCCAAAGCCTTTGACTGTGTGGATCACAATAAACTGTGGAAAATTCGGAAAGAGATGGGACTACCAGACCACCTAACCTGCCTCTTGAGAAACCTATATGCAGGTCAGGAAGCAACAGTTAGAACTGGACATGGAGTGCTCGCTTCGGCAGCACATATACTAAAATTGGAATGATACAGAGAAGATTAGCATGGCCCCTGTGCAAGGATGACATGCAAATTCGTGAAGCGTTCCATAAAAAAAAAAAAAAGGAAAGAAAAGAACCGGACATGGAACAATAGACTGGTTCCTAATAGGAAAAGGAGTACATCAAGGCTGTTTATTGTTACCCGGCTTATTTAACTTATATGCAGAGTACATCATGAGAAACGCTGGGCTGGAAGAAGCACAAGCTGGAATCAAGATTGCTGGGAGAAATATCAATAACTTCAGATATGCAGATGACACCACCCTTATAGCACAAAGTGAAGAGGAACTCAAAAGCCTCTTGATGAAAGTGAAAGAGGTGAGTGAAAAAGTTGGCCTAAAGCTCAACATTCAGAAAACTAAGATCATGGCATCTGGTCTCATCACTTCATGGCAAACAGATGGGGAAACAGTTGCAACCACGTCAGACTTTATTTTGGGGGCTCTAAAAATCACTGCAGATGGTGATTGTAGCCATGAAATTAAAAGATGCTTACTCCTTGGAAGGAAAGTTATGACCAACCTAGATAGTATATTGAAAAGCAGAGATATTACTTTGCAAACAAAGGTCCGTGTATGGATTTGAGAATTGGACTGTGAAGAAAGCTGAGCACTGAAGAATTGATGTTTTTGAACTGTGGTGTTGGAGAATACTCTTGAGAGTCCCTTGGACTGCAAGGAAATCCAACCAGTCCATTCTGAAGGAGATCAGTCCTGAGTGTTCACTGGAAGGACTGATGCTAAAGCTGAAACTCCAGTACTTTGGCCACCTCATGCGAAGAGCTGACTCATTGGAAAAGACCCTGATGCTGGGAGGGATTGGGGGCAGGAGGAGAAGGGGATGACAGAGGATGAGATGGCTGGATGGCATCACCAAACACATGAGTTTGGCTGAACTCCGTGAGTTGGTGATAGACAGGGAGACCTGGGGTGCTGCGATTCATGGGGTCCCGAAGAGTCAGACACGACTGAGCGATTGAACTGAACTGAACTGATTCACCTTCAGTTTTGCTAACTTATCAACTTAACCATTTCAAGATCCTTATCATAAGTAGTCTGAAGTTATAGCTAATAAAGATAACGAATATATACTGTCTTAATGTGTATCAAACTCATAATTGTCAACATGAGATTGACATTTATTTTTTGTAATAGATAAATGGCAACATAGATGATTGATACCTCAGATATGAATGGATAGATAAATCTAAAGATGTAAAGACAGATGGAATTTTCTGTATTTTTTATTTTCATATGTTTCTCCATCAATTATTTCATACCTATGTTTGTTTTACATCGTTATTCCATAAAGTTGAACAAACTTAGCTATCATGTAAATTCCCTTTGTCTCTCAACTCCTACATTATGGTTATAATAAGTTTGTAATTATTTTAAACACAGAGCTGACTGGTGAAGTATCACTCTTCTTTCATTGAAAGGGAGTTAGAAATCCTTTTTACCAAGTACTTTAAAAAGAAAAAAGACGTCAACCAACCACATGTGTACACAAACACACTACCCAAACCTCACATCCAAGAAGAAAGACTCTGGGCCCATGTGCCTAGATCTCCTTCATTTTGTTCCCCAGGCACTGTGGTGAAAGAGGGGAAAATTGTAACTACAGGAGATGTGGACACATTTTTTTCTAGTGAAAATGGGGATAGAGTCTATAAAAAAAAAAAACTCTGCAATAATCAGACCCTTACTTTCTTAACTCAGCGGCTATACACTACATCAAAGTATGTCATATCACTAATACACCCACCTCATCCAACTCAAACAGTATGAGGTAGCTAGCTGACAGAGTTGCTACTCCCAATGCCTAAATCATTTTGTTGGCCGTTGTCATATACAAGGAAATCATATCTTCCAAGAGCAAATGCAAAAATGGGGCTGCTAACCTAAGAGCTTATATTATATTTGATTATTCTAGTTTCCCCAAATTCTGCTATATTTAACACTGAAAGTTACTTTCTCCATATCTTTCCTCACCACAGTAGTAAAAGATATGAAAATTGCTACTTATAGAATATAGCAAGGGTAAAAGCAGGTGAATGAAAAACTAATCTTTAAAACCAAGCTTGCATGCAACAAGGAGCATTCTAACATAATCAAACTCCACAACAGATACACTGCATTTGTCTTGCTTTTAGAGCAGGGATTCTTAACTGTGGTTGATTTTGGTCCCCAGGGGCACATGGAAATATCTAGGGACATTTTGGGTTATCCTAACTGTTCTGGGCCTCTAGTGGGTGAAGAATAAGAGGCCAGGGTTGCTGTTCACCATCCCACAATGCACAGCACAGTCTCCCACCACAAAGAATCATCTGGTCCAAAGTTTCAATAGTGCCCAAGCTGAGAAAGCCTGCTCCATGATGAAGTTTGCAGTGCATATTGGATTATATGTTAATATTAGAACATGTGAATACAGCAAGTAATTCGACAAAAGAAAATGGTAATTTCCCCTTTTGTCTTTAAAAATCCATTTGGAGAAGGGGGGAAAGACATAGCGACAAAGATAAAAAAGACCCTATTTAGCTGTGTTTTCTCCCTCAGTAATTCAGACTTTAGAACTTGATTATTTTGTCTTCAAAACATGTTTTGGATGCACTTGAGGATATTTACCAAATAACTCAACATTTTAACAAAGTTTAAATAATAATGCTGATGATTTAAAAAAATGTGGGCTATAGTTCATTACAGTTCATGCACAATCCTCCAAGTTGTCTGAAGACATGAATATTCTCTCACCTTTTTGCCAACTGCTTCTTCCTCCGGCTCTACAGGTTCTCCAGACCCTCTCCTCCTCCCAGCTCCCAGCCCCCACCCCCATATCCTACTCTCAATTTCTTCATACATTCAGTAGGAAAAATAAAAAGCACTAAATCACTGATCTCAAATTACTAGGCATGTATCAGTTCAATGATAAATAGAGCAATTAAGCCCACGCACATTTACCTAACTTACCTTTATCAATATGTGTATGTTTTTTCCATACTTAGCAGTTTTCTCATCTTCTGCCTCAGAGACAACCATGATATTACAATTTGTTAACAAACACAGCTTTTATTTTATGATTCTGAGTCATCACTGACTTCTGCATCCAGATATCCCTGAGTGGTTGCACCCCAAATCCCTCTATTTTGGTTACAACAGCTGAATTGAGTTTAAGTTTATAATTTTGGTATTTCCTAATAATAACAGTATTGCCACTTCTAAGTCTCCTGATCATTGAACAATTGAAAAACGAGCTAAGCAAACGAACCACAACAAAGCATAACTTTCAAAATCATGCCGTTTTTTTTTTCCTGTCCTTAGCCATAATGAAGGTAATTTCCTTAGTCTAGATTACTTTGAATTTTCACACTTTTATTACCATTTGCAATTCTTCCCTTTGACTCCATTTTTAAAATCACAGGGTAACTCCTTCTTGGCTACTACGAAAAAGTTTTAAGTTTTTAAAAATTAAGTCATTTGCACTAATTTCTAGTCTTTCCCAATCCATCACTTGATAGTGGGCATTCTTTTCCACAGCTCTCCCAGGTTTATATGAAAAATCAAATTCTTGCTCCACAACTGCTCTAATTTCACCATTATTAGCAGCAAATATGAGAAACAGCAATAAGAACTTTCATATAAGTGGGAGTAGAGAAGCAAAACAGAGATAAAGATAAGAAAGGCACTTCCTCACAAGCCAAAGTATGAGCATTTCAGGCAATATTTTTTCACATTACATATCATACAAGCACTTGTATTAGCTTCCATTACTGCTGTGACAAACTACTGCAAACTCAATGAGCAAAAACAGCACCAATTTGTTAACTTACAGTTCTGGAGGTGAAAAGTTCAAACGGTCTCGCTGAGCTCAAATCAGGGTGCTGGGAGGCCAGGGCTCCTCTCTGATGGCTCCAGGGGAGCATCTATTTGCTTGCTTTCTGCAGCTTCTAGAGGCTACCCCTACTCCTTGGTTTGTGGGCCCTTCCGCCATTTGTAAAGCCAATAACCGCAAGCCAAATCTTTCTTGCACTTCCTCTCTCTGAAACACCTCCCTCCTTCGCTTAGAAGGACGCTTGTGATTACCTTCGGCGCACCTGGATCATCCAGCATACACCCAGCGTCGCAAGGTCAGCTGATCAGCAATATTAATTCCACCTGCAACATGAATGCCCCTTTGCCTTGTAACACAACACATTCACAGTTTCTGGGAATTAGAAGGTGGACATCTTTGGACAAGGGATTATTTTGCCTCCTATAGTGCTTATTTGTTTTGGAGTGTGGTGTGTTTTTCTTTTCTTTCAACTGTAAATCAGAATAATTTAAAAATTAGACAGTTCTAACTAAAAAGTTAGATAGTATCTTCTCTCAATTCCTCTTAAAATCCCAGCAAAGTGGCACTCTCTCTCACAACAAAAGTGGCAAAACACTTTACAGAATAATTAGTAGGCTTTTCATACATTGGTAAAACAAAACAGCAAAAAGAAAAAAAGAATGTCAAATAAATGCTTAATGGAATCAAACTGGCTTTACAATTTAACTGATTTTTGTTGTCATAAGCATTTTTAAAAGTTTTAATATAAGTAATACATAATAGAGTTACAATTACAAATAAAAGAAAATTATAAATTTCAAATTGTCATCATAAGCGTTTTCAAAAGTTTTAATCTAAGCAATACATAATAGAGTTATAATTACAAACAAAAGAAAATTATAAAGTTCAAATTATTTCTAAACCCACTACAATGCTAGGCACTTATCTTTTTTATATACATTCATTCATATCATATTATCACAGAAATATTTTTATGTCAGGAATTAAAAGTTTTAAATTGATGACTAAATAATATTTTGTTAAAATTTACAGTGCATATTTTCTGCAATCGGGGCTACTTTCAGAAGAAGTGGTAAATATCTTTTATCATATAAAAGATACTCATGTGAATATCTGTGTTCTCTATCCTTAATTACTAGGAGTAAAAGTAAATCAAAGACTATGCTCATTTTTCAGTAGTCATTGTTTATGCACACTACATGGTCGTTTATAACAGGTGGATTCATCAACTCCTTAGTCTGGAAGTAATGTTTAATTTTTCTCTATAATACAAAGTATTCCAATGCTTCTAATTTTGTGATGTCAAGAAAATTTTTCATGCAAATGGCAGCATTATAAACATAATTATAAGTACTCAGTAAAGAACATAGTGTATAGTGAGTAGTCAGTGAATGGATGAATGACCATTTTTGCTTAGGGCAGGTGGCTCAGTGTTAGAGAATACACCTACCAATGCAGGAGCCACAGGAGATGCAGGTTCGATCCATGGGTGGGAAGGATCCCCTGGAGGTGGAAATGGCAAACCCACTCCAGTCAGTATTCTTGCCTCGAAATCCCATGGACAGAGGAGCCTAGTAGACTGTGGTCCATGGTGTCACAAAGAGTCAGACGTGACTGAAGTGACTGAGCACACATGCACAGATGGCATTCTTACATGCACGCACTTCAGCACCAACATATCCACAGATCTCCTTAATGTTTTTTGTCAAATGACAGATTATATCATTTTGGAACAGTGACTCTCACAACCTTGGCAGCACATTTGTTGTCACCTGGCAAGTTTTAGCAAATAATGCAGGCTAGGCACTGATTTTATAAGCTGCCCAGCTGACTCTGCTATGCAGTCAAGGTTTTATATTTTACTACTCAGGCTCTGTACTGGACTAGACCATTAAAGCAGACTCTCCAAGGGTAGGGTGTGGGCAACAGCACTTTCTAGAGATCCCCAGGAGAATAACTGGTGCAGACCAAGCTGAGAACCACTGAAATAGTCCTCAGGGACAATTATCCAAACTATTTGTTTTACAAGTATAACTGAGGATAACTGAAACCCTGAGTGCCCAGCAGTCTTCCCCCAAGGTTAAAGACCTAATTGCTATAGATTTTGTATTAGAAGTCAGGCCACATTTAGCATAGAGATTCAAAGCACAGCATAAATCATTAAAAAAAATAAAAACGTTTTTCAAACCACCAAAAATAGAGGAAAATATAACATCATTTAGAATCTTCTAGAACTCATCTATTCTATTTAGGTGCTCAGTTGTGTCCAACTCTGCAACCATATGAACTGTAGCCCACCAGGCTTCTATGTTCGTGGGATTCTCCAGGCAAGAATACTGGAGTGGGTTGCCACTTCCTTCTCCAGGGGATCTTCCCAACCCAGGGATCGAACCCACATCTCTTGCGTCTCCTGCATTGGCAGGGGGGTTCTTTACCAGTAGCACAACCTGGGAAGCCCAGCTAATTATATGTCTTATCTATTTATTTGGGCTTCCCTGGTGGCTCACACCATAAAGAGTCTGCCTGCAAGACGGGAGATCAGGGTTCAATTCCTGGGTCTCGAAGATCCCCTGGAGAAGAAAATGGTAACCACTCCAGTATTCTTGCCTGGTAAAATCCCATGGATTGAGGAGTCCATCAATTTATTGCTGCTAAACTCCTTGGTCAGATTATCTACTGACTCATCAAAGCTCATCTTGCACTTTAAATGATTCTGAAAGGCCTTCCTTTGAACTAAACTGGGATAGAATCTTGGGGTTATGAGTGTTATACCCATGTGGGGTCCCATGTCTCAGTAACTGGTCCACTAATGTGTTAATGGCTGGGAGTTTAACAGAATGAAAACAATAGGAAAAGAGACGATATATAGTTAGAGGACTGATTGTTCCATGCCGTGTTTCCTGTGTGGGAAATCAAACGACTTGCTGCGAATTGTTTGTGTGCAAAAGTCTTTGGCAGTGAAGCCAACAAAAGCACTGGCTAGTGTGTCGGCTCAAAGCAAAACACATCAAATTATGTATTCAGCAAGTCCTCATAATCAGAACCCTGGTCATGTGATCACTTCCTTTCCACTTAGGCTTTGGGAGGCCCTTCCTGTGAACAGAACGTCTGGCCTATTAAGCACAGAGCTGCCAAGTCAGAGCCACAGGTGGCCCTGACTTGGCAAGCGATAAAGCACCAGCTACGCTGCAGACAATAAAAAATAGACAGGGCTTTTCATCTGGTTTTCAGTATATACATACAGAACAGAAGTTTCTTGGGGAAAAGTTGAGTTTTATGATTAAACATAATGCCCAGTGTATTTCCCTAATATATTACCAAGCTCCTATTTAAGGTTTCAAAAGTTTTTATTGAAAGTCACTGATTTAAAAGTCTATACAGAAGACAGCATTGGAGCTGAATAATAAGTAGCTATGTTCTTTTATTTTTCCCCATTTCTTCTTATGTTTTAAGTACTCATCATTGATATCTACATTTTCTGCAACCTTACAGAAAAGGCATACAGAATGTGTGTACTGAGAATTTTATAAATCCCCCAACTTCACCTTCTGTGTCACTCCCAGCCATGATACACAGCTAAAGGATGCTCACAAGATGTCATTCACCAAACTCTATAGACCTTGTACTCTTTTCTCTCTTAACAGATATGTTCATTGTATTTATCAGTCTAATCCTTCTCAAGTTCCTGAAATACCTATGTTGACCTAAACATTATTGTACCTACTTAGCTTCACCCTACATCATGTATACAATCCCATCTCAACACCATTTATTTCCTCTAATGTAAGTTCTCCAAATGTATGTATATATAACCCTAGTACCTGCATCTGGTTATCTATTTGCTCCTCCTGTTCTCTGGGGATATAAACTCCAGTCCCAGAAATGTGGTGACTGAAAAACAGGATCTCTGCCAGGGAAACTGCAATATATTCCAGGCTCTGCCACTTTATAGATTTATCAGAGTAAAAAATTTCAGGACCTATTTTCTTCATCCATAAAGTAAAATACAATTTTCACAACATTTTGTTCAGAGTGGTTGTTAAAGTCATGTAAGTCAATGGAAAGTGACCATCTTAAAAAGGCATATGATTAAAAATTTGTATCAGAAAGAATTTCCATATTTCCAATTTTCTTATAGTTTAAGGAAATCTTAAAATGTAACTAATCTAACTTACAGTGAAGTACAAAATTTAATTCTTATTCTCTGCTAAAAGGTTACCAGTTTCTGCTTGAATATATTTAGTGATAGGAACTCTTTCTGTCTGAAGGCAACTCCTTCCAGTCTTAACAATGTATATTTATCTGTGATAGTTTTCTTTCAAAAAAACCAAAACAACCATATCTGATATAACTTATAAACTGACCAATGATTTACCAAGGATATTATGAAAAAAAACAAAGCAATTTATTTCCTTGTTTCTTTTTGCTTTTCAACATTATTACCAAAAAAATAATTTACAATTAGGTTTAAGTAACAGGCAAATTTGGCCTTGGAGTACAGAATGAAACAGGGCAAATACTAATAGAGTTTTGCCAAGAGAATGCACTGTTCATAGCAAACACCCTCTTCCAACAACACAAGAGAAGACTCTACACATGGACATCACAAGATGGTCAATACCAAAATCAGATTGATTATATTCTTTGCAGCCAAAGATGGAGAAGCTCTCTACAGTCAGCAAAAACAAGACTGGAAGCTGACTGTGGTTCAAATCATGAACTCCTTATTGCCAAATTCTGACTTAAATTGAAGAAAGTTGGGAAAACTACTAGACCGTTCAGGTATGACCTAAATTAAATCCCTTATGATTATACAGCGGAAGTGAGAAATAGATTCAATAGATCTGATAGACAGAGTGCCTGATGAACTATGGACGGAGGTTCGTGACAAGGTACAGGAGACAGGGATGAAGGCCATACCCAAGAAAAGAAATGCAAAAAGACAAAATAGTTGTCTGAGGAGGTCTTACAAATAGCTGTGAAAAGCGAAGGAGAAAAGGAAAGATATAGCCATTTGAATGCAGCATTCCAAAGAGTAGCAAGGAGAGATAAGAAAGCCTTCCTCAGCAATCAATGCAAAGAAATAGAGGAAAACAATAGAATGGGAAAGGCTAGAGATCTCTTCAAGAAAATGAGAGATACCAAGGAAACATTTCATGCAAAGATGGGCTCAATAAAGGACAAAAATAGTATGGACCTAACAGAAGCAGAAGATATTAAGAAGATGTGGCAAGAATACACAGAAGAACTATACAAAAAAAATCTTCATGACCCAGATAACCACAATGATGTGATCACTCAACCAGAGCCAGACATCCTGGAATACAAAGTCAAGTGGGCCTTACAAAGAATCACTATGAACAAAGCTAGTGGAGGTGATGGAATTCCAGTTGAGCTATTTCAAATCCTGAAAGATGATGCTGTGAAAGGGCTGCACTCAATATGCCAACAAATCGGGAAAACTCAGCAGTGGCCACAGGACTGGAAAAGGTCAGTTTTCATCCAATCCCAAAGAAAGGCAATGCCAAAGAATGCTCAAACTACCACACAATTGCACTCATCTCACACTCTAGTAAAGTAATGCTCAAAATTCTCCAAGCCAGGCTTCAACAGTACATGAACAGTGAACTTCCATATGTTCATGCTGGTTTTAGAGAAGGCAGAGGAACCAGAAATCAAATTGCCAACAATTGTTGGATTATCAAAAAAGCAAGAGAGTTCCATAAAAACATCTATTTCTGCTTTATGAATATGCCAAATCCTTTGACTGTGTGGATCAACACAAACTGTGGAAAATTCTTAAAAAGATGGGAATACCAAACCATCTAACCAGCCTCTTGAGAAATCTGTATGCAGGTCAGGAAGCAAAAGTTAGAACTAGACATGTAACAGTAGACTGGTTCCAAATAGGGAAAGGAGTACATCAAGGCTGTATATTGTCACCCTGCTCATTTAACTTATATGCAGAGTACATCATGAGAAACCCTGGGCTGAATGAAGCACAAGCTGGAATCAAGATTGCTGAGAGAAATATCAATAACCTCAGATATGCAGATGACACCACCCTTATGGCAGAAAGTGAAGAAGAACTAAAGAGCCTCTTGATGAAAGTGAAAGAGGAGAGTGAAAAAGTTGGCTTAAAGCTCAACATTCAGAAAACAAAGACTATGGCAATTGGTCCCATCACTACATGGCAAATAGATGGGGAAACAATGGAAACAGTGACAGACTTTATTTTGGGGGGCTCCAAACTCACTGCAGATGGTGATTGTAGCCATGAAATTAAAAGATGCTTGCTCCTTGGAAGAAAAGCTATGACCAACCTAGACAGCATATTCAAAAGCAGAGACATTACTTTGTCATCAAAGGTACATCTAGTCATGGCTGTGGTTTTTCCAGTAGTCATGTATGGATGTGAGAGTGGGACTATAAAGAAAGCTGAGCACCAAAGAATTGATGCTTTTTAACTGTGGTGTTGGAGAAGACTCTTGAGAGGCTTTTGGACTGCAAGGAGCTCCAACCAGTCAATCCTAAAGGAAATCAGTCCCAATTATTCATTGGAAGGACTGATGTTGTGGCTGAAACTCCAATATTTTGGCCACCTGATGCAAAGAACTGACTCACTTGAAAAGGCCCTGATGTTGGGAAAGATTGAAGGCAGGAGGAGAAAGGAATGACAGAGGATGAGATGTTTGGATGGCATCACCAACTCAATGGACATGAGTTTGAGTAAACTCCGGGCTTGGTGATGGACAGGGAGGCCTGGCGTGCTGCAGTTCATGGGGTTGCAAAGAGTCAGACACGACTGAGTGACTGAACTGATCTGAGGTTTAAACTTTCAATTTAAAACAAAATTAGTAAAACTCAGACCATTAACTAACTTTGTTCACTAACTTTGACTCTTGAACTCGAGATATTAGCGGGTCCATCCTGCAGTGATTCTTATGTTTAGCAACTCTAGGTATAGCTTGTAAACAGCTAACAAAAAAGAAACTATGACAAGGCTATTGCTGCTGCTGCTGCTGCTAAGTCACTTCAGTCGTGTCCAACTCTGTGCAACCCCATAGACGGCAGCCCATCAGGCTCCCCCGTCCCTGGGATTCTCCAGGCAAGAACAATGGAGGGGGTTGCCATTTCCTTCTCCAATGCATGAAAGTGAAAAGTGAAAGTGAAGTCGCTCAGTCGTGTTCGACTCTTAGCGACCCCATGGACTGCAGCCTACCAGGATCCTCCGTCCATGGGATTTTCCAGGCAAGAGTACTGGAGTGGAGAAGTGCCATTGCCTTCTCCGGACAAGGCAATTAAGAGGTAATTAAAGACTAAAGACCAAAAGGAATTTTTGAGTAATCATAGATAACAATAAAAAAACAGTATTAGAGCCAAAATCATATGGAAACGTGCTCAACACATTATCAGGAAAATGCAAATTAAAACTACAATAATACATCAATACATACAGCAGATTGTTGAACAAGAAAATAACTGACAAAACAAAGTGACAGTGAACACATGGAGTGACTACAAGGCTTATATATTGCTGGTGGGAGTGACAGTCAGCACAACCACTTTGAAAATTTAGTTGACTATATAGTAAAATTAAAAATACCTATGACCTAACAACTCTAACCTGGGAATGTACTCAACAATGAGTTCTTAGTTTTACATGAACAAAAATGTTAATAGAACCTTTATTCATAATTGTCCAAAACTGATTTTGACTCAAATGTCCCTCACTAGCCAAAGAAATAAATTGTGTAGTATTTTTGCTCTCAAGTGTGAGAAAGAACAAACCATTGCTACAAGCAAAAACTTAAATGAATCTCCCAGACATAATATTAAGCAAAAGATGACTCAAAAGAGGAAATACTGTACAATTCCATTTACGTGAAGTTCAAAAATAGGAAAAATAAACTCATGATGATAAGTTATACTAATGATTACATTTGTATGTTGACAGGGGGCATGAGGGAACCTCCTGAAATGCTGGAGATATTTTGTATCTAGATCTATAAGGTGGTTACCTAGGCATTTACATTTATAAAACACTTAATTTGTATATTTAAGGACTGTGCACAGAAAAACTACTATCAGTAGAGACTTGTAGTTTTATTATGCTGCTGCTGCTCAGTCGCTTCAGCATGTCCAACTCTTTGTGACCCTGTGGATTGTAGCCCACCAGGTTCCTCTGTCCACGGGGTTCTCCAGGCTAGGATACTATGGTGGGTTGCCCTCCCCAGGGGATCTTCCCAACCCAGGGATCAAACTCCCATCTTTTATGTCTCCTGCTTTGCAGGCAGATTCTTTACCACTGAGCCACCAGGGAAGCCTGTAGTTTCACTATATTATATTCTAAAATATAATTCACCTTCTTTTTCCATCTCAGTCTCTTTAGAATATACCAAAATAATATCGTGTGTAGTAAAGTCAGTTTGGAAAGAGTTGTCAAGAGCTTAATTTGAATTAATTATTGTGTTTAAGAAGAAAAGAAGCTCCATAATTTTATATCTTGATAGTAAGAAAATATAGTTAGTACTTCTAAAAGTCCTTCTGTTTATTTAATATTTATTAAAATGAGTTGCAGAGTTTCTCACTGATGAAAGAATTTGTGAAAAAATAAGTGTATTTTAACTAGCAGTTACTATTCACTATGAAGATCAATTAGGATGACCTGAGTCAACAAATGGATTTATCTGAGATGGACTACCTTTTAATTGTGGAATTCTATTAGCCAATTTGAACTAAAATGACTTTTACCACATAACTCTCTTGAAAAAAAAGGGGGGAATTTACTAAAGAAAGCAGTTATTTACAAAAAAGCATTCTAATAGTATATACCCAAGTATCATGAACTCCAGGAAGTAAAATTTCTAGTCACTAATTCCCCTAGGCAAACATTTTGGGAGAAAAGCAAACGTTCATCCTGCTGTGGATTTCCCTTCTATGAAAACTACACAGCTGCCTACGTATCCAAGTGCACTCAATACTTTCCTTATTCAAAACTATTCATGTGATTTTCATCGGAAAAAAATACTATCCTAATCGCATCTAGCCCCCTTAGAGACGAGTATGAAAATAAAAGTAACCTTCTTTCATTGTTAATAAGATAAAAATTAAAGAAAAACAGAGAAAACCAACTACTTAAAACACATAGTACTTTAAAAATAAACCACAAAAAGAGAGAGAGAGAGAGAGTGTGTGTGTGTGTGTGTGTGTGTGTCCCCACAGAGTAAAGACAGACAGAAGAAAGTCTAGTTTCTTCCATGAGAATTGTTTTGAAATGAATGGGACAGAAATTAATCAGACAAAGGAAGGAGGAGAAAGAGTCCATTACAGAATTGAAGGTCAAATGCCTTTATGATATATGACGTTACCTAAGTGGGGCCTATGAGAAAAAAATAAAAAGTAATATTTCTAGAAAGGGCACAGAAACCCTGTTCCACGGGGGAGCAGATAACTTAAGTCCTGTCTTTTAGAGAAGTCTGGGCTCCATCAGACAGCAAGCTTTACGAATCTCCCCCCATAGGCAGGGCTGCTTGCTTTGAGCACCACCACTCACCTCTATCATCCTCTTAAACCCCTGCCTTTCACATCCCTACCCTCTGCTTGTGTTGGTTTTGGGTTTTATATTGGAAAAGCAGAAGGTATGCTGTAAGTTGAAAGGAAAATGTTCAACTTTCTGGGCATTAGTCCAACTCGTGGTTTTACTAAATAAACATTCAATATACTTGTACTGTGTGCAAGCCACTGTGATGGATCTAGGAGAAAAAAAGACAATTAAAGGAAAATAAAACACATTCTATGAAAGGTTGACTTCAAATTGCTTAAAATTCAAATTGCTTAAAATTGCAAAAGGGTGGTGGGGATATTTAAGACCAACAGAAAAACATGAATACAATTAAGGAAGTAAACGAGGGAAAGGATATCCTAAAACGCATCATATCTGGAACAATTCAACTTTACTTTTCCATGGGAAATAAGGGTGTTTTAAGTCAGTGAAGGTTATTTAAAAATCTGGCCTCAGAGTCATGGTGAAGGTAGAGTCCAGGATGGTCTCCAAAGATGGTCGTGTAGAACAGGGCTGAACACAAAATGTTGTATGGAAAAGTAAGTGTAGGGAAAACAAATAATTTAGTTTGTTTGTTTTTAATGAGGCTGCTGCTGCTAAGTCGCTTCAGTCGTGTCCAACTCTGTGCAACCCCATAGACAGCAGCCAACCAGGCTCCACTGTCCCTGGGATTCTCCAGGCAAGAACACTGGAGTGGGTTGCCATTTCCTTCTCCAATGCATGAAAGTGAAAAGTGAAAGTGAAGTCGCTCAGTCATGTCTGACTCTTAGCGACCCCATGGACTGTAGCCTACCAGGCTCCTCCGTCCATGGGATTTTCCAGGCAAGAGTACTGGAGTGGGGTGCCATTGCCTTCTCCATTTAATGAGGCTAAGCACATTCAACTGTTATGCTGTATTCAGTCAGTCAGTCGTGTCCGATTCTTTGTGGCCTCATGGACTGTTGTCCACCAAGCTCCTCTGTCCATGGAATTTTCCAGACAAGAATACTGGAGTGGGTTGCCATTTCCTACTCTAAGGGATCTTCCTGACCCAGGGACCAAAGCTGAGTCTTTTGCATCTTCTGCATTGGCAGGCGGATTCTTTACCACTGAACCACCTAAGAAGCCCACATTCAACTGTTGCTAGCACTAATTACTACCTTGGAGGTTCAGAGCTTCCTAGGTAGATGAGTCTAGGGGAGAAATTTGGTTAAAGAAAGGTAAGCCAACTTGTCTTCAAGCTTAATTTTCATAGCAAGCAAATCATTTTGTTTCATTTGTTTATTTAGGATGGCTCAGGAAAGGCTGGTGGACACAAATCTGGCCTCCCATCCCTCTTCCCCTTTCCCCTTCCCCACATCATTTTTCCTCACAGCCTCCACTGACTGTGAATAAAAATAATAATACAGAAAATGAAGAAAATCCAAACAGTTATTTCTTTTTAAATTAATTTTTTGGAGTACAGTTGCTTTACAATGTTGGGATAGTTTCTCTTATACAGCAAAGTGAGTCAACTGTATGTATACATATATTCCCTCTTTTTTAGATTTCCTTCCCACTTAGGTCACCGCAGAGCACTGCCAAGCAATTATATCTCAATTAATAATTTTAAAAGCAATAGAATAACTAGATACTATTTATCATTTCAGAATCAAATGATAATTTGCATAGCGATCTGCAGGTTGGTTGTTTTTCAGCTGCTAAGTTGTGCCTCACTCTTTGCAACCCCATGGACTTCAGCACACCAGGCTTCCCTGTCCTTCACTGTCTCCAGAATTTGCTCAAACTCATGTCCATTGAGTCGATGATGCCATCCAACCATCTCATCCTCTGTCACCCCCTTCGTCTCCTGCCCTCAATCTTTCCCAGCATCAGGGTCTTTTTCCAATGAATCAGCTCTTCACATAAGGTGGCCAAAGTATTGGAGCTTCTGCTTCAGCATCAGTCCTTTCAATGAATATTCAGTGTTGATTTCCTTTAGGATTGACTGGTTTGATATCTTTGCTGTCCAAAGGACTCTCGAGAGTCTTCTCCAGCATCACAGTCCAAATCTTCAGTTCTTCAGCGCTCAGCCTTCTTTATGGTTCAACTTTCACACTCATACATGACTACTGGAGAAACCATAGTTTTAACTATATGGACATTTGTTGGCAAAGTTATGTCTCTGCTTTTTAATATGCTATCTAGGTTTGTCATAGCTTTTCTACCAAGAAGCATCTTTTTTGTTAGTTACAGAGGCTTTTGAGAATTTAAAAAAAAAAAAAAAAAGGTCTCTTCCTTCCAAACTACCTTTATTTGCCTCTGCACACATATTCAAATTATATCAATTTTATGGAGTTTATGGGTCCCTGGGAACTCATATATTATTTTAGCCTTCCCTTCAGCTTCCCATCCCCTACCCCTAATGTTTGGAAGGCATAGATTGTATTTCTATTTTCTTACTGCTTTCTTTATATTTTTATACAAATATCCTTCACTATAAAAGGAAATACAGAAGAGGTTTGTAGACACTAAGCTTAAATGAAAATTCAGGAATTTCTGTATGATTTTTTTATTTGGTGTTCATTATTATCACTGATCTTGATTTTTTAATAGCAATAAGAAGACAAAAGAAGATTCACAGATTATTTGGATGAAAATTTTGACTTTGGTGTTGGTAATAGGCTGCTTTTATATATTATGGCTTTTGAGATGTCTAATAATTTAAATAGAAGTAAATTATTAAAGTAAAATTTGGTCCCATCACTTCTTGGCAAATAGATGGGGAAACAATGGAAACAGTGACAGACTTTATTTTCTTGGGCTCCAAAATCACTGCAGATGGTGACTGCAGCCATGAAATTAAAGACGTTTGCTCCTTGGAAGAAAAGTTATGACAGCATATTAAAAAGCAGAGACATTACTTTGCTGACAAAGATCCTCCTGGTCAAAGCTATGGTTTTTCCAATAGTCATGTATGGATGTGAGATTTGGACCATAAAGAAAGCTGAGCACCAAAGAATTGATGCTTTTGAACTGTGGTGTTGGAGAAGACTCTTGAGCGCTCCCTGGACTGCAAGGAAATCCAACCAGTCCTTCCTGAAGGAAATCAGTCCTGAATATTCATTGGAAGGACTGATGTTGAAATTGAAACTCTATTACTTTGGCCACCTGATTCGAAGAACTGACTCATTGGAAAAGAACCTGATGCTGGGAAAGATTGAAGGCAGGAAGAGAAGGGGACAACAGAGGATGAGATGGTTTGATGGCATTACCAACTCAATGGACATGAGTTTGAGCAAGCTCCAGGAGTTGGTGATAGACAGGGAAGCCTGGTGTGCTGCAGTCCATAGGGTTGCAAAGGGTCGGACATGACTGAGCAACTGAACTGAATTGAACTGATTAAAGTAAAATAGGCTCATGCCCCAGTTGAAGTTCTCTTAATAAAAAATACATGTCTGAAACCATAGTAACAAAATGCTCAACAGTAATAATTTATTTGACATAATAACTTCTATCAGACTTACAAATGCAAACAAGACAAATAAGAATATGAAAATTAAAATCCTTTCCTTCAAAATATTTTATTTATAACCAAAAGACTTAGACATTTATACCCAATAAAAATAAATTTATCAAGATATTATATTATATATAATAATTATTCCAATTCCTTCTAAAAAGTATCTCTTAGACATAATCCCATGGACTAAGTTTTTAAAAGAAATAAACCAATTTACTAGTCAGTGTTTAATAAAATGTTGCTCCATACTTCTTTTGAGATTTTGTAGCTAAAATCAAAGTAATAGAGAACAGACATTAGAGCATAAGTCACTCCATTATGCTAGTTAAGTAGATGGGTAAATAACACATTACAAAAATGATCAATTTTGCTATTATAATAAGAGGCAAAACAGTAATTAAGGAATTATATTTTTTTACTTGAATGGACATTATAATTATTTAATAAAACCTAGTTTTAAAAAGAAGGACTAGGACTACAAGGCATAGATTGGGAGTTTGGGATTGACATATACATGCTGCTACATTTAAAATAGGTAACCAACAAGAACCTACTGTATAGCACAGGAAACTACTCAATATTCTGTGATGACCTAAATAGGAAAAGAACTTGAAAGAGAATAGATAAATGTATAGGTATAACTGAATCACTGCAGTATACACCTGAAACTAACACAATGTTGATCAACTACACACCAATATGAAATTTTAAAAATTCTTTTAATGAAGAGGGAGCAGGAGATGTTCACATTAACAATATATTTACAAAACAAATAAACTCTACTTGGAATCGGATGACTGATTCAAAAGCCAACGGAGCATCTAAACAGTTTGTGTCCTTGGACAAGACATTCGACCTGCCTAAAGTGAAGTCGCTCAGTTGTGTCTGACTCTTTGCAACCCTATGCACTGTAGCCTGCTAGGCTCCTCAGTCCATGGGATTTTCCAGGCAAGAGATTTAATTTATCAGTCAAAAGAGATTTAACAAATTCATAGGATTGTCAGCCTTATAGAATAGTCAGTTTAAATAAGATGCTCCACACATGCATGATAAGTCACTTCGTGTCCAACTCTTTGCAACCCTATGGATTGCAGCCTGCCAGGCTGCTCTGTCCATGGGATTCTCCAGGTAAGAATACTGGAGTCAGGATGGGTTGGGTTGGGTTGCCAATCCAGGGATTGAACCTAGTTCTCTTATGTCTCCTGCACTGGTTCTCTACCACTAGTGCCACCTGGGAAGATGATTTATGATTTGCATTGTTTCCACTCCAGTACTTTTGCCTGGAAAATCCCATGGGCGGAGGAGCCTGGTAGGCTGCAGTCCATGGAGCCTGGTAGGCTGCAGTCCATGGGGTCGCAAAGAGTCGGACATGACTGAGCAACTTCCCTTTCACTTTTCACTTTCATGCATTGGAGAAGGAAATGGCAACCCACTCCAGTGTTCTTGCCTGGAGAATCCCAGGGACGGGGAGCCTGGTGGCTGCCGTCTGTGGGATCACACAGAGTCGGACATGACTGAAGTGACTTAGCAGCAGCAGCTCAAATATCAGTTATAATTTTGAAGCACTGGGTCATAAAGCTATTGAAGAGGCGGAACCAGGATCAAAAATGCAGGTGTCTTCCCTCTCAGTTCTGTAGGTTTGGTTAAAGTACAGTACTGCTTGGAGGCTTTCTAGGTAGTGCTAGTGGTAAAGAACCTGCCAGCCAATGCAGGAGATATAAGAGATGTGGGTTCAATCCTTGGGTCAGGAAGATCAGCTGGAGGGGAGCATGGCAACCTAATCCAGTATTCTTGCCTAGAGAATTCCATAGACAGAGGAGCCTGGCGGGTTACAGTGCATAGGGTTGCAAAGAGTTGAACATGACCAAGCATGCATGCACAGATCCCCTGGGTTTCCTGTGAGGCCGGATAAGCCTAAAGGGCTCACAGCTATGGCCTGGTGGCTCTGGCTGCAGTCTTTGGCCTTTTCCCCCAACAGAAGTACAAATAGAAACTCCTACTTGTGAAGTTCCAGGACAAAGTTAGAGAGCAATACTTCATTAACATGGATCCCTCCTGTAGGCCCTCTAATGGTTTCTCCTGGTTGTCAGGTCCTCATGCTTGTGTGCTAAGTTGCTTCAATTGTGACTTACTTTAGTTACTTAGTTTCATTACTTGATACTACATTTGCTATCACTGAAGTTTTACATAGTTATTTTAAGATAGCATTTCCAGAATATAAATGGCTTTAATATAATTCTTAACCATGAAATGTTCCCAGTTCATTAGACCCCCTAAAATTAGATTTCATATGCATTACACTATAATTGGTTCACTATTATTTAAAATATAATTGAAGTCTGGTGTGACCTGGTAGACAGTACAGTTCAGTTCAGTTGCTCAGTCGTGTCTGACTCTTTGCGATTCCATGGACTGCAGCATGCCAGTTTAAAAGCATCAATTATTCGGCACTCAGCTTTTTTTATGGTCCAACTCTCACATCCAGACATGACTACTGGTAGAGACAAGTGAAACATGAAAAAATATACCGTAAAATGTGATAAGAAATCTCTACAAGTAGTCTCATGTTTATTTCAACAAATGTTGGTTATAAAACAAAATAAAAAATCAAATCAACTATCACCCCCTTGTCAATTTATTTATTTTATTTTATTGATTGATTGATTTTATTTTATTTTATTAATTTAGCCTTAAATTCACTGATCAATTTGGGGGAGTTGACGTTTAGTAAGCATCTGTTTGTTTTTTAAAAATCATGTTGTTTCTAATACACATTGTACTTTATAAATTTCTAAGTTATGTACAGTCAAAATACAGTTTCCTTATATGACTTTTAGTTTTAGTTTTTTGCTTGGAAACAATTTCCTCCAAGAATTTTTTTAAATTTTTCCTCTTTGGTATTTCTATGTGAAATGTGAATTTCAATTCAGCAAAGATTTGTCAGATACACTGCCAAAATACTATACATATGTGTGTGTATATTTTGTTGTTTGGTCACTAAGTTGTGTCTGACTCTTTTGCAATTCCATGGACTGTAGCCCACCAGGGACCACTGCCCGTGGGATTTCACAGGCAAGAACGCTAAAGTGGGTTCCATACACACACACACACACACACACACACACACACACATAAACGTGCATGTGCACACACACATACACACACACATATCATATACATACATATATATATATATATGCTGGACTTTCAAAATTAAAACTTTCTTCTCTGTGAAAGACAGTGTTAAGAAATTGAAAACTGAAGCCATTGGAATTACAGAAAATATTTACAAATCACAAATCTGATAAAGCTCTTGTATACAACTAAAGTATAAATAGCTCTTAACACTTACAAGAAAACAACAAAAATAGAAAATCATGAAAAAGATGAAAACAAATGCTTCACTAAAGAAGGCACAAATGTGTCAGTGAAACATATAAAAATATATTCAACATCATTTGGCAAATTAAACCACATGGATAAATCACTACATATCTATTTTAAATGGTTTTTAAATAAAGTAACAACTCCAAGTACTGGTAAAGAGGAAAAATAACTGGAACTTTCATACACTGATGGTACAATGCAATGGCACAATCTGGCAGTTTCCCATAAGGGAAAAGATTTGCTTACCTTATGATCTAGCAATCCAACTTGGCATTACTCAAATGAAATGAAAACCTGCATTCACACAAAAATCTGTAGGCACAGTGTATAGTAGCTTTATTTGTAATCACCCTAACCAGTCCATTCTGAAGGAGATCAGCCCTGGGATTTCTTTGGAAGGAATGATGCTAAAGCTGAAACTCCAGTACTTTGGCCACCTCATGTGAAGAGTTGACTCATTGGAAAAGACTCTGATGCTGGGAGGGATTGGGGGCAGGAGGAGAAGGGGATGACAGAGAATGAGATGGCTGGATGGCATCACCGACTCGATGGACGTGAGTTTGAGTGAACTCCGGGAGTTGGTGATGGACAGGGAGGCCTGGCGTGCTGCGATTCATGGGGTCGCAAAGAGTCGGACACGACTGAGCGACTGAACTGAACTGAAACTGGAAACAGGGTTTCCCTGGTAGCTCAGCAGTAAAGATTCCTCCTGCCAATGCAGGAGATGCAGGTTAGACCCCTGAATGAGAAAGATCCCCTACAGAATCCACTCCAGTATTCTTACCTGGGAAATCTCATGGACAGAGGAGCCAGGCTGGCGATAGTCCATGGGGTCACAGAGTCAGACATGACTTAGTGACTAAACAGCAAACTGGAAACAATCTGCATGTCATTCCACTGGTGAAAAGATAAACTGTAGTACACTGCACGCACGAATAAAAAGGATGAAGAACTGATACGTGCAGTAAAACAGATAAATTAAAATGCATTAAACTATGTGAAAGAAATCAGACTCAAAGGCTGTAATACTGTTTGATTCTATTAATATGACATTCTTGAAACAGCCATACTATTGGAATAGAGAAGAGAGATGTGGAGTGGGGAAGGATTGCCATCAAAGGGAAAGAGTCTACTTGGGAGGCGGTGATGAAACTGTTCTGTATCTTGATTGTGATGGTAACTACATTTTATCAACATTCATAGAACTGTATACTTAGAGTAAATTTCACTGTATTTAAATTATATGTTAATGCTTTAAATGAAGAAAAGAAAAAAAGAGTAGGATATTGGTCTCACTCATGATTCATATCCATAAAACAAAATCTCTGGATAAACTCCAAGATACTGTTATACGGCACAGGGAACTATATTCCACATCCTGTAATAAACTAGAATGGAAAAGAATATGAAAAAGATATTGAAAAAGAATATGGAAAAATATAACTGAGTCACTTGCCGTATAGCAGAAATTAACACATTGTAAACCAACTCTAGGATCATGTATCAGGTCAACTAAGATCATGTGTCTTCAGCTAGATCATTTGCATGTTTTTTTTTAATTAATTTCTTTATCATTAATTTTGTGTGTTTACCTAAATAAGCATTATATTTGAACACTTTAGGAAATCTAAGAATTGTAAAGTGATCCATGTTATACAGTCTAGAAAGTAAATATTTCTCAGTAATTCTCTTGGGTTCATCTCCCTGCTAATCCAGGTTTCTTAAATTAGCGACAGTAATAGGAATAATTTAGGATGATCCATTGATTCATAGATTTAAAAACTACTAAGATTAGCTTGTACTGGAAAGGGAACACATTAGCAAATAATGATTGGTAAAAGCAGGATCAGGACCAGAACAAAGGCCATAGGATATATAAATTCCAGAGGGAGCAAAAAAAGAAGTACTTAGTTGGGACTTCATGCTGGCAGCCTGGGTACCTTGCAAGATAGCAGGAAGGCCGCTGCTGGATGCCATGCCCACATCAGGGCTGTTTCCTGCCATGGCTGCAGAAGAGTATGTGTTTCTCAGGTCTGCTGCCAGACTGTCTGCTGATTAACACACTAGTCTCAAGCATGGCATTGGGTGGCATTGTCTCCTCACCAATGCCCCGAAACTGTGTGAACCTGGAGCAAACCATCATTGCCAGTGAAAAGATTGACTTTGTGAATTTGGGAGAAAAAATACTGTAAAGAACCATCCTCAATCTCCAACTTCTTATATATCTCCTAGCAAAAATGTCAAATGGTGGGAGAGGGAACAAGAAGAAGAGGATAGGAAAGTGACATTATACAATTATAAGTTATAAGTTGTATATACAACAAACTTCATCAAGATTTTGATCTTTGCAATGAAAATCATAGTGCATGTGAAAGTCTTAGTCACTCAGTTATGTCTGACTCTTTGCAACCCCATGAACTGTAGCCCAACAGGTTCCTCTGTCCATGGAATTCTCCAGGCAAGAATACTGGGGTGGGTAGCCATTCCCTTCTCCAGGGAATCTTCCCAACCCAGGGATTGAACCCAGGTCTCCTTCATTGCAGGCAGATTCTTTACCATCTGAGCCACCAGAGAAGCCCATACAAGAATACGGGGTGGATTGCTATTTCCTACTCCAGGGGATCTTCCTGACCCATGGATTGAACCCACAGCTCTTGTGCTTTTTGAGTCATTGCAGGCTGATTCTTTACTATCCCAAAATTACCAAACTATAAAAATCAGGCACTGACATTTTTTCTGCAAAATGTTTGTTAATAGAAACAAAAAATAGAAAAACAAACAATGAATAAATTAATAATAAAACAGACATTTGTCACACACAGCCAGGTTGGTTACATGAGTGATCTCATTCAAAACTCAAAACAATGCAATGGGATTGGCAGTATTAATTACTTGGAGTTTTAAGCTGATGAAATGAAATCTTGGAGATGTCCAATAACTTGCCCTGAATTGGACCTGGTAACCTTATCCCTTTCCCCCTTTCAAGTTAGTGCTGCTCCCAAAGTATGAGGAATGAGCCTCCGTTTCCAATAAAAGCAAAGTGCCCTCCAGGGCACTTACCAAGATTCACCAACCATGATCTTAGGAGGTGATAGTTCTAGGAAGGAAAATTCTCTTTAATTTTCTTATGCCTCATGAAGCTTAACATCATCAGAGGAAGTAGAGTCATCTCTTCCTTTTAACACTAATTCATCTGCAATGTGAATATCAGAGAGATGTCTTGTACCACAATAGCACAGAACATAAGGCAAGAATTAATTTCCAGCCCTAATTTCACTTATCAAAAAACAAAACCATAATCAGTCCTTTTCAGCCTATTCTATAGTATCAAGGATATAGCAAATCTTCATTTAGAAGGCCAGAATAGCTACCAAAATATTTTCAATATCCACCTAAGTATAAACTCAAACTAACTCACAAAAGTTTTTAATCCCTAAGTAGAATATAACTTGAAACATTATTTTTCTATTTACATTTTCTTTGGAGAAAATACAAAGCCAAAGCCAATTATACATTAGCCAAAGTACAAAAATATAAGACTCAAAAAGTACAAATATTATATGAATAAAACGTGAAATCATAAACCAATTTATTACATTTACTGGGTTTATTTACATCTTAAATATATTTGACTTGATGACTACAATTCCCAGTACATATCTTTTTGCAAATAAATGCTTAATTGACATGATTTCCATGTTACTAGACTTGGAAATTTTCTCTTGTGCTCTCCTGCCCTTCAGAGGTTATTTATCATTTTGGGTAACTGAGTCTATGGTTCTTTCATTAATGTGTTTTCTTCCCATTTATGTGTGTATTGAAACTTTAAAAAATTTCTGGCATGAGTTAAAAAATTTGTGAAAATGGCAAATTATTCATGATCCTCCCTTTTTGCTTTGGCTCACCTGTCTTCTTTGAGGTTTTATTCTCTTTAATAGACCAGCAGATAGTAATATGTTAGCTCTCAGAGGTGATGACGGTGATGTAACAGGAGTTTCTGCAGATTTAAAGGACAGATGCTATTGCTGGGAATATCAAACTGTGTGAAGTTTGAGATGAATGGCTCCTTGTAAATGCCAACAACTCAAATTGTGTCTGGGTTCTAAAAAAGCAAAAGCAACTTAGAAAAGCAAAATTATTAGGGTAAAAAAAATTCTGTATTATTTTTTTAAAAATCAACTCTCTACTCATAATCCTACAAATCAATCCAACAGCATGAACGAGTTAGGAACTTGTCTTTCTACTAGAGATGCTAATAAAAAGGTAAATACAGTCTTGCTCTCAGGGAAGTCCTAAAAGAACCTACACAGCAATCATCACAGTGGCGCTGTGCTGTGCTGTGCTTAATGACCTCAGTCGTGTCTGACTCTGCAACCCCGTGGACTGGAGCCGGCCAGACTCCTCTATCCATGGGATTCTCCAGGCAAGAATACTGGAGTGGGTTGCCACGCCTTCCTCCAGGACAGTGGCACTATCAGTTCCATATTAGGAGTAGATGGAACAGTAGAAGCACAAACAAGTAGAAGCCAAAATCTTCCAAGTGGGGGCAGAATGAGAAACATGATGAAAGTCTTTGGAAAAGGGAAAAATACAAAAGGTGAGTTTTAAAAAATAAAGAGATATGGCATGGTGACAGGGACTTTAGGTGTTCGGGAAGCATCAGGTGTCACAGCTCAGCAAGGCAATGATGGAACTGTGAGTATTCAGAAGAGCTGGGAAGGTCGGTGAAGTTGCAGAAAGAGACCCAATTATGAACGGCCTTAGAATTCATGTTGAGTTTGATATTATCCTCTGAATAATGATATGATGGTTAATGTGTCACTGCTTCTCTGGAGAATCCCAAGTAATACAGAGAGGAAAGCATAAAAAATAATAACCAGAGAGTAACATGATCAGTTTTACATTTTGAAGAATAATTCTGGTGATAGTGAGTGGAGTTTCATCTTTTTGTTAATTTTTAAAAGATGTGTGTGTGTGTGTGTGCATTTAGTTATCTACCATGTGTTAGGCATCGAGATGGCATTAAAGTTATAAACAAAAAATAAACACAATAGTTGTCCCCATGGAGATAGTCAAAGTAGTTACAAAATGTATTTATTAAAAGGAAATCAAATAAGAGATTAGTGGAAAGCCCCATCAAAAAATAATGAAAGCAGAAGTGACAAGCTAGTTATGACATGGATTCAGGAGATATCATTGTCAAGACCTAGCTAAATAACTGAATGTGGGGTAGAGGTGGTTTAAGAGAGAAAAATAAGTTGAAGATGATACCCAGGTTTCTATCTTGAGAACAGCTGAAACATAGCATTTAGAGTAGAAGATAAAGCAATTCATTAAAGAGTTAAACTTTATTTGCATACAAATCTAGGCCGTTTATAAAGATTATTCATTTAACTTATAGAACAATCCAACGGGGTAGATGTTCCATTATTATCTCATGATTCTTTTGTGGATAAAGAAACTGAGTGTGGGGAAGTTTATGATGTTTAAAGTGAAAGCGAAAGTTGCTCAGTCGCGTCCAACTCTTTGTGACCCCATAGAATATACAGTCTACAGAATTCTCCAGGCCAGAATCCTGGCATGGGTAGCTTTTTCCTTCTCCAGGGGATCTTTCCAACTCAGGGATTGAACCCAGGTCTCTGGCATTGCAGGCAGATTCTTTACCAGCTGAGCCACAAGGGAAGCCCAATAATACTGGAGTGGGTAGCCTATCCCTTCTCCAGTGGATCTTCCCGACCCAGGAATCAAACTGGGGTCTTCTGCATTGCAGGTCAATTCTTTACCAACTGAGCTATCAGGGAAGCCCCTATGATGTCTAAACTAACACATTTTGCAAGGAGCAGAACTGGATTCAGACTCAGATAGGGCTGAAGTCAAACATGCCCTCTCAAGGGTAGCACAGTGACCATAGCTAGTGGCTCTCATTTGGTTCTCAGATGCCTGAGTAAATAGAAAGATGCAGACTTAGAAGTTCTCTCAAAAAAATGTAACTTTATCACCAAAAACATTGTTTCCCTGTTTGATTCTCTGGTATATGAGTTTAGGTTGATTAATTAACAATCTCTTGAAAGTCATAGGCCAACACACACTTTCTAATTAACTGGTTGAGGTTTTCTTTTAATAAACTATTTGCAAAATGTTCTTCCAACATTTCCTTTAAACTATTTCAGCCACTGCAAATGATATCTCTTAGATATAATCACTGACCATATGCATGTACTGGTTCTGATTTGTCATTAAAATCAATGTTCAAAAAACTAAGATCATAGCGTCTAGTTCTGCCACTTCATGGCAAATAGATGGGAGGAAAGTGGAAGCAGTGACAGATTTTATTTTCTTGGGCTCCAAAAGAACAGTGACTGTTAAAGAGCCACGAAATTAAAAGACACTTGCTTCTTGGAAGAAAAGCTACAACAAACCTAGACAGCGTATTAAAAAGCAGAAATATCACTTTGCCAAAAAAAGGTTCGTATAGTCAAAGCTATGGTATTTCCACTAGTCATGTGAGAGTTGGACCATAAAGAAGGCTGAGTGCCAGAGAACTGATGCTTCTGAATTGTGTTGCTGGAGAAGACTCTTGAGAGTCCCTTGGATAGCAAGAAGATCAACCAGTCAATTCTAAAGGAAATCAGTTCTGAATATTCATTGAAAGAACTGATGCTGAAGCTCCAATCCTTTGGCCACTTGATGCAAAGAGCTGGCTCACTGGAAAAGACCCTGATGCTGGGAAAGATGATGGGCAGGAGGAGAAGGGGGTGACAGAGGATGAGATGGTTGGATGGCATCATCAACTCAACATACATGAGTTTGAGCAAACTCTGGGAGGTAGTGAAGGACAGGGAAGCCTGACGTGCTGCAGTTCACAGGGTTGCAAAGAGTCGGGCATGACTCAGGGACAGAACAATAAATGTGCATGTACTTGGTCCTGATTTACAGGATCAGATTTACAGGATCAAATCATAGGATTATCATGATTTACACATGATAATCCTATGCCAGTGCACAATGATTTGGGTATATTTAACATGTGTGCTCTTGTTATACTTGTGAACAGTCTCTTTAGGCTTAACAATGATAGGCTGTGCCACTATTTTCAAAAATGCAAAAATAGTTCTTCAATGCCAAATGATACCCAACATTTATGTAGCACTTATGTGACAGGTACCATTGTAACCACGTCATAAATATTAGCTCATCTATTCTTGACAATGGCCTTATGAAACAGATACTATTATTATTATCCCCATTTTATAGATGGAGAAACTGAGACATCAGGTAACTTCATGGTCACAGGGCTAGAAAGCAGCACAGCCAGAAGTAGAACCCAGAGTCCATAGTCCGCTTCTAACCACTATTCTACACTGCCTGTCACATACAGGATCTTCCTCTTTCAATCTTCAGCCTTCCACTTTCAGAACCAGTTGTAGTCCATCTTAGGGAATACTGAGACGCAATGGTGATGAAATTCTTTCAAGTCACAGAATAAGAGTTGGGCATGGGCTAGAATTCTGAGTCACTACAGATTCTGCAGCACAAATTTGGAGGAGCTCTACATCCCTTAGGTCTCATTTATTTTCCCCTCCATGTAGACCCAGGAACTGAAACCCTGAGTGGACTTCATGCCCCACCTTCCACTCAGATGATCCTGTAGAACCATGACTAAATTCCCTACTGCTACATACGGGGCAGGGTGAGAGCTGACAAAAACCAAATGCGACTGTGGCAGAGAAGAGAAAGATAACATGGCTGAAAATGCGCCTCTCTGCCAGTCATTTAACTGCCAAATGATCAATATTGCCTCTTTTCTTTCTGTTGCAAGATTGAGGCAGCTTGCGTTACAGGAAAGAGAAAAACTTTTGAGTTTAGACAAGCCAGATGTTCAGGCATGGTCCTGCCACCTGCTTGGTGAATGACCCCACAGAACACATGGATCTTCCCAGAGTGTCTGTTTCTGCATTTGCACAAAAGGGATAGAAATAATTTCACAATGCTATCTGACAGAATAAGCGGAAGAACTATGAAAACCGTAAAAGCACTGCTCAGAGATCAGATGTTATCATCACGGTTCAGCAACCAGAGTTCATCACCCTCAGTTGCTATGCACATTATCCAATTGGCTACCCCATTTTGTGTGTGAACTGCTGGCTTGGAACACTTTTCTCTATCAGATGGTTCATGTTTCATTAATATTTACATGCATAGAAAATACCTTGTGAATATACATGTATACATATTCTTATTAAATGTTTGCTTTTCAGAATAGTGTTTTTCAATAATTTGCTGGCTTTATTATATTTTATAATTCTCCTCAGTATCTTAAACCTACTGATACTTACCCAATGATACCTTTTTTGGGGACATGTAAGAAATGTGGGGATATTATAAAAGAGGAGATATATATAGCACAGAGGAAATATTTTTGGTGGAAAATTTTCACAAATAGCTTGTTTACAACAAAAGTGTTTAAATTACTGTTTTCCTTAGATATTTATTATTGAAGATCACATGTGTATATGTTCTGGGGAAACCTACACATTTAAAACTTCTTGAATTACTTTCTAAAATTATATTAATTAATAAATATTTCATAACCAAATAACAATGAGAAAAGAATTCATGTACAATTGTTTGTAAGAGAAGATCATTCAAATGTAAAAAAAAAATAGATTTTTACAGGTTGTATACTGGAAATTAAGTTTAAATTCAGTAAGAAATTGCTCTTTGTTTTAAGGAATAAGAAAATTGTTGCAATAGTAACTTTCAAGATTCTGTTTCCTTGGAAGAAAATAGTTTTTAGTGGCAAAGGCCCAGCATACTGAAAAAGATTTATCTTACTGTTAAAGAGAAAAGTAATTTCCAGGTAAAATCTAAATACAGGTAATTAATTTAGTGAAAAATGGCCATAATATTATCTACTTTTAGGACCTATGGAACTCAAGATATGATATCTGAATAGGGAAAAGAAAGCTCTGGAAGGAAACACAGCAAAGTTCAAGATAATAGCTGCCTTAAGAAGGGGGCAGAAAAGGGAATAAAGTCAGAGATGATGTTTGCACTTTATCTGCAATGGAGAAATTTCATTTATATTAATGCAAGGACATTTTAAGTATGACTATAAGCTTTTTGGCTTCATTAATTTTATAACTTAAATTTTAACTCTGTTTTGCCCCTAGTATTTTTGGAAACTGCTCAGATATAAAAGATAATGATTATGGATAGCCACACTTTTAATATCAGCACTAAAATAATGTATCATTTCTACTACTCTTTCATTCAACTGAAATAATATATTTTGTATTTCTGCCATATTTAAAAGTATGACCTATTTCTTAAGTACTTTCTAAGTGGGGAGATACAAATGAAAATATTTCAAATACAGAAAGATTTCTGAAGTAAAACATAAATAAATATGATATAGTATACTTTCACAAACCTAGTCATGTCCCTGGATAGAGAGATGCTCATTTTTATTTTAAGTTTTGAATAGACTGCCTGGTGTCACAAAATGACATACCACTGCATTTAAAACTGTGGTAATATCCCAAAGACAAATTCAGAGACATAGCATTTTCCTTCATCACAAATGCAGCCCCCAAAATAACAACACCTCATGGTGAACAGATTGGGCACCTGGTGTAGTCACGTGAGTATCAGAATGAGAACAACAACCTAGGTTTCAATGATCAGATACTAACATGACATCTGCAGGTAATTCCTTGGGTCCTGGAGTCTACCAGTGATTGCACTGACCTGCAGTGAAAATCGGAGAAGGCAATGGCACCCACTCCAGTGTTCTTGCCTGGAGAATCCCAGGGACTGGGGAGCCTGGTGGGCTGCCGTCTGTGGGGTCGCACAGAGTCGGACACGACTGAAGCGACTTAGCAGCAGCAGCAGCAGTGAAAATGGTCTGCATTAATATGAATACCAAAAAAATATTAATAAAAATCTTCAGCTTTGCTGATCTTATTAACGAGTGTGAAATTAGACCCAACACTGGCAGTTTTTTGTATTTGGAGATGAGACGTTGAGAATATCTTTGTAATTGAAAATTCATGTCCACTAAAAAAAAAAAACTTGACTGAACAACAAATGCTGTGGAATTTTTCTTTATATATTAGAGGGATTTTTTGAACTAGGTACACTAAAATTTTTTTTCTAGCTATTGTCTTTTATATTTACTTGCTGCTGCTGCTGCTAAGTCACTTCAGTCGTGTCCGACTTTGTGCAACCCCATAGACAGCAGCCCACCAGGCTCTGCCGTCCCTGGGATTCTCTAGGCAAGACCACTGGAGTGGGTTGCCATTTCCTTCTCCAATGCATGAAACTGAAAAGTGAAAGTGAAGTCGCTCAGTCATGTCCGACTCTTAGTGACCCCATGGACTGCAGCCCACCAGGCTCCTCTGTCCATGGGGTTTTCCAGGCAAGAGTACTGGAGTGGGGTGCCATTGCCTTCTCTGTATATTTACTTGTTTATTAAAATAATAAATCTAGGGATAGTTACCAACTCCTTTATATGCCATTAAAAATAATCCATATTTTATATTTTTGTTAAAATCTGATCTGTAGATCTAGGAAAAAGCTATCATAAAATACAAGCATAAAAACTTAGGATACAAGGATTTGTCTTCTAGAAGGTCAAAGCTAAGTCTACTCAAGATTTTGTTAACCTTGGAAGGCTAACAAATTGTGATGTAATTATGATTATTTTCTAAGATGGTAAAGGGTAGCCAGAATAGGCCACCCCAATATATGCCACTTTGGCATATGGATTATTTTGAGCTGAAGGTACTTGAAAAACTGTAAATATAGGAAGACGATTTCTCTGAACTCCTTATCTGCCTGACGACAGATCCTCCAAAGTGATTCAATGGTCATAAATCCTCTCCCTGGAAGTTTCATCAACCAGGGAAGGCTGACTCTCACCATAGGAGAGAAAACTGGAAGCTAATACCTAACCCCAACAAACTTTGTCATACCTTCCCTCCCATCTGTTCTTTGACTGCCCATTCGTCTTTCCTAAAAATCACTTATTCCTCCCTGAGACCTAAATCTCCTCTCCCATTTCCTATTAAAATGATGTTTAAGTCTGAATTCTAAGCTACCTCTTTGAGTTACTCACTTTTCCTCAGTATCTCTCAGGTATACACAAGTTATACATGTTAATAAATACCTGTTTGTTTTTCCCTTGTTAATCTGTCTCTCATTACAGGATCTCAGCTAAGAAATCAGGAGAGTAGAAGAAAATTTATTTTTCCTCCCTTATGGAAGAACACCAGAAAGGTTATAAATATTAAACAACAATATCACTTACATCAAGTGAAGTATGGGCTGTATCTGATACAGCCTCTGACAATTTGATTACAGTTCCGTGTGGAAATAAGAATGAGAAATTCATTTGATATGAAATTCACATATGTCTTCACGGAATTTTATTTTCAATCAGAATTCTACACACCTGCTCCAAATGGCAACTTCTAAAGTCAAACTATAGTTATGCTGCATTTATTGAAGGCCAATAAGGGGTAAGTGCAGGCGATATTTTCTCTTTTCTGGAATCATTCAAGAGAACACCAGGATCATTTTTTAAATTTATTTTACTATAACAGTAAAATAGGCTCATAGTAAAAATTTCAAAACTATTCAGAGGCTAAAAAGGAAAAGTTAAAATCTATCTTATCCAAAACAATCCTGCATTTTCACTCCACAGAGATAAACATTTTATAGTTTTCCTGTACATCTTTCCAAAACTCTTGTAAAATCTGCATTAATTTTTAAGACTCTACAAAGGTTATAATTATCTAGCCTTGGACTAAAATGAATAGAAATCAATAATGAATATGATGCAATTAATGTGTCAATTGGCAACTCTCTTACATAGAATCTTTTGATTTTTCTGTGCATACATATAGGCTACCTATGCAAACAATCATATAGGAATGATGTAACTATCAAAAATGATCTGAAGCTACTAAAAAGTTTCCAGAAATTTATTGTTTATCACATAGAAAATCTTTTATATTGGCAAAATTGTAAAAATCACTTTAAATATTTTAATAAATATCTTTATTCTAAACTCTATGTGTTGATGTGTTAGTTTGTTCAGTCACGTCTGACTCTTTGGGACCCCATGGTCTGTAGCCTGCCAGGCTCCTCTGTCAATGTAATTCTCCAGACAAGAATACTGGAGTGGGCAATCATTCCCTTCTCTAGGGGATCATCTCAACCTGAGGATTGAACCCAAGACCCTGCATTACAGGCAGATTCTTTACCATCTGAGCTACCAGGGAGGCCCAAACTCTACAGGAAGAAAAGCAACAACGACTGTCTGGGCTTAGACAAAATTGTGGCTGTTTTTAACACAATCTGTGTAAATCCCGGGTGTCATAGAAAAATGTTTGCCTACTCAAACCATCTGCAGCACCATTTAGAAAAAACTCAGCAACAAATGGCAGTATTAATTCCAAATCACAGTTTCCAAATAGGCCAGCGATTTCTGGAGAGAAATACAACTGGCCCAGACATTAGGAAATCTCTTCACCGACATGAACAAAAAGGTTCCAAAGAAAGCATTTTTTATCCTAAGGTAGGAAAAGAGGGGAAAGTACAGTAAGAAAGAATTATGAGAGCCACCCTCGCCCTCTGAGATGGTCCACACTCTCTCTGGGGAGTGTGTTTTTCTCTAAATAAATCCACGTCTTACCTATCACTTTGTCTCTCAGTGAATTCTTTCTGCGATAAGGCATCAAGAATTTGAGTTTCACTGGGTCCTGAAACCAGGCATTCTTCTCATCCTAGGAACTTAGGATCCAGGGGTAAAACTGCCCTGGTCTAGTGGAGGAGACATCCTGGCCATATCAAGTGGAGGAGATAGAAAGGAGGCTGCTGTATAGTACACAGAAGACAATGCATCCAACTACTGGCTACCGGCCTGCTGGATACAATTGCCAGGCTACCAACTTAGGACTGTTTTTGAAAGAGTGCAAGAGAAAGAATACAAGATACAAGAATACAAGAAGACGTCTTTGCTCCTCATCCCCTGTCCCTGACGGTGAGCCCTCCTCTTACATCATCCCCCAGAATCTTCACAGAAAGGGGGCATAGTTGGGGCACAAGGATACTGTGTTCTTTCTGAGGATTAAAGCTGCCTTCTATTTCCTCCAAAAAACACCCCAAAACAGAAAGAATTATGAGAAGAGAATAGAATCGGTAGGATTTCAATTCACTTAATTATATCCAATTTATCTTTCTTTGCCATGTAAATTAATTTTCATAATGAAATTAAGGCTTTCTCAAACTTACTAATAACTACTTCCCACAAGTGCACAAATAATAAAACAGTAGATAATAGCATTTTATTGACTTTCTATAGACTAAAATTAAATTACCTGAGAATAAAGACAAATGATAAATAATCAACAGTGGTAAAATAGTTCAAAAAACCTGGTCCTCTGCTAAGTAAGTAAGTTAGCAATTTTAGCAGGATAAGGAATCTTAAAAGAACGCATAGTTCTGGTAATGTTTCCCTATCTTTATAAGTTTTCCACAGCAAATACATTTATGAGAGCTTTTCCTCTGTTAACTTTATAAAAACATATTTGTATATGAACATAAGGACATATATTTATCCATTGCTTTGTTTGCTTGTTTAGTCGCTAAATCATGCCCAACCCTTGCAACCCATGGACTGGAGCCTGCTAGGCTCCTGTCTGTGGGATTTCCCAGGCAGGAATACTGGAGTGGGTTACCATTTCCTTCTCCAGGGGTTCTTCCCCACCCAGAGATCGAACCTGCATCTTTGGTGGCTCCTGCATTGGCAAGCAGGTTCTTTACTACTGAGACACCAGGGAAGCCTATATTTATCTATCCCTCCTCTTTATTCTTTCATCACAGCAAATCATTATGAATCACCTGTAGCTGTTAGCTGGGCTGCATATCTACCTGAGCCTTCAGAATACATCCTGTCCCTAGAAAAACTCATCTGGATAGAGAAAAAAGTCTTAAAAACAAAACACAGTTACGGAAAAATAAGTTGTTTTAATCTTGTTTTGCCTCTGACTTCAAAGGACTCATATATGAAATAAATATTGTGAAATATGAAAGGAAGAAAAGGATTTGGCCAAGAGAACAGAAGGATAGGATCAAAGTACAAAGTTGTGAGAATGCCTGAAAAAACACTTCACTGCACTCAGAACCCCTGACTGTGCACTTTGAATAAAACAAAACTCACCCAGACTTGTCAACTAAGATAAGCAGCAAATGATGCTAATGATGGCATTTTAATTGTTTTAATGGAATGATTTAAGTTACTTAAGCATAAAGAAACTTTTCTTTTCTTCCAAAGCCAAAGTTACCTGATGTATATTTTTGGATATTGTAAATTTCTATTTGCCATTAATTTTGAATGTGGAGGTTAATTAATAATTCAAGTATGCTTGGGGTAAAAAAAAACAAACAATATTTTGTGCTTGTATGGATTTCTAAAAATAAATCAACACATATAAATAAATACGAGTCGTATCTGACTCTTTGTGACACCATGGATTGTAGCCCACAAGGCTCCTCTGTCCGTGGAATTTTCCAGGCAAGAATACTGGACTGGGTTGCCATTTCTTCCTCTAGGTCATCTTCCTGACCCAGGGATCCAACTCTCATCTCCTGAATCTCCTGCATTAGCAGGGGGATTCTTTACCACTGAGCCACCTAGGAAGCCCATAAATAAGTATAGTCTTACCTTAATTATATGAAAGCTACTCAAAGATGTCATGTAATCATTGTTCCAGTAATGTTATTGTCACTCAAAATATTTTGTGAATTTTCTTTATAATGAAATGTGGAGCCCCTGAAGAAAACTGCACTCCAACTTCCAATTTTTTAAAGAGAAATAAATATTTTGTTTTGAATACAAACTAGTATTTCCCTCATGCAAATTTTTTTTAAATTAAAAAACATGTCTATATATAATGGAAATAAAATCACTTATAATTCCCAATCACATTAACTTTTTAATATACAGTGGATCCTTGAACAACATGGGTTTGAATTGTAAGGGTTTGCTTATACTTGGATGTTTTTCACTAAATATGTACTATAGACTATAAGACTTGTGGTTGGTTGAATCTACAGATGTGGAACCGCAGCTACGAAGGACCGAGTGTAAAGTTACATCTGAGTTTCCACTGCGCCGAGGGTCAGCACCCTAGCTCCTGTGTTATTCAAGGGTCACCTATATATCCTTCCAGAATGTTACTATGAATTTGACACATGGAGATAATATTTTACAAAGTGGTATCATTATTTTACTTAAGATATTATATATGGTATATATAATCATACTGACATATACATATAAATGCATATATAATATCTAATAGTATATTATACAATACACAATAGTAATATGATTAGATATATTACTAAGACTCTCTATGTTAATAAGCATGCCTTGTTAAATCCTTTGTAAATTGGTGACTACTGTTTTATTGAATTGATCTAACAAACTTTTTAACACTGTTTCTCAAAATACTCTCTGAAAGCTTTCCAAGATGTTCCAAATCATGGGAAGAGAAGATGAGTGATTTTTGACCAAACAAAATTAAAACATCTATAAAAGATCTTAATTAAAGGACTTCTCAGAGTTTTTAGTATGCTAATTCAAAATGTTAACTTTCTAAAAGTGGAATATATTTTGATGCATTTACAAATCTAAATAAGCCACTGGATTCTTTTTTTTTTTTTTTTTTTTGTAAAGTCCTATTAATGTCCTGAATTACTTAAATTCCAGGGTATGTACCTATAAAATCTCTGATACAATTATCTCCCTACTATTGGATTTTAGGTAATTTGATTACTATCAAATTTGGTTAACTATCATTTGATTAACTATCATTATTTCCTTGATAAATATTTTTAGATACTTATCTTTAAGCATGAATATCTAAAAATATTATTACTTCTGGCTATTCCTTTAAATAAATTTTGAGACAAAGAACTGCCTGCCCTATTTTTAAGGATTTGATGTGTATCACCAAATTACTGCTAAAGATTGTATCATTTTCAGCCAGCACTTTCTGAGATTACATCCCATAAACTATAAACAATATCTGTTTTCATTCCTCAAATTAACATTTTTTTCTCTACCCTATTGATTAGCCACTTGATTCAAAAGTCTTACCTCTAAATGACTTTAATAACCCTTTATGTACCAAACCACATTGGCTTGGGAATCTATACATATATAGAGAGCATCAGAAAAAATTAACCTTTGGAATCCCACAAACTTCTATTCCCTCTCCCCCTATTTCATCCCCCATCACCACCACTGATGCTCTCTGTTTCATAAACTTAATTTCTATGATACAGCAGGAAAGACACATATGAAGTCACACCTGTCTGACGTATCTAAGTAAATAACACCATGACAACATTGCAAAAAATAAAAATTAAAATGCCTGTATTGAAGGGTTTTGGATCCCTTGACTTCTACCTGGTAATTATATCTACTTTACAAATAATGTTGGAACAAATAGTAAATCTCAAAGACAAGAATTCCCCAAGCAAGAATTTCCAATCATTCAGGGAAAGACAACACCATGAAAGAGAGGCAGCAGATTAAAACCACGAGAAAATTTTGTCCAGTGAAATCATAGACAAAAGAGCAGACAAAATAAAACTCTGAAATAGTTACTAAAACATAAAAAGAAAAACAGGAGATAGGATAAACAAAAATATAATCTGATGTCTTCAAAAGGGAGGTATAGAATAGGCAATCTCATAAGATTAATAAACAGAGAGGGTATAAATAAACCAAAAGTAACATTTGATAATGTAGAGGAAAAAAATGAAACCTTGGAATCATAAGAGAATAATATAAACAACCTCATGTCAATAAAATTAGATGATATGAATAATTAGCTAGGAAAATATAAAGTTAGTGACATTGACTCAAGAAATAGAATAGCTGATAAGAGTTGAACCATTTCAAAAACTGAATCAGTAGGTAAAGATCTACTAGCACCATGGCCACAGTTTTACTCATTTCACTAAATCTCTATGGCAAAAGTTAATCCTTATTTAATTGTTCCAAATTATAGAAAAAGAAAAAAAGCTAACCAAAACATTTTATAAGGCCTTCCTAATATTGGATTCAAAATCAGACAAGGACTAAGTAACAGAAGAAAATAATGAACATAGATTCAAAAATCCTGAATAAAATATTAGCAAACTGAATTCAACTATACATAATAAATGAACATATTGTGACTATTTATAGTTTATTTAAAGAATAGAAAGATGGTTTAGCATGAGAAAATTTATTAGTCGTTGCTAATTAAAAATTTAAAGAAGAAATAATTATCATAGAAGTTATGCAGGAAAAATAATTTAAAATGTAAATTCATTGTAATGATGTAAATTCATTCATACAAAACAAGAAAAGCAAATTCATTCTTAACAAACCAGGAATACCTATTTTTATCAGAAATCTGCTGCAAACATTATAGGTAATACTGAGATGGTAAAATCATCTTGTTTAATGTCACAAGCAACATAAATTTATCACCACTCAGAAATGTTTAAAATAGTAAGAAGAGCTAAGAGTGGAGGGAACTTGGCGTTGTTATACACATTTTCTGTGACACAGACACTGGGAAGGGGAACTCTGCAGTGTCTGGAAAATAAGAAAGTATGTAAATTGGGAGACTGGGATTGAATCTACTCACTACTATATATAAAATAACTTACAGAAACTGCTGTATAGCACAGGGAACTGTATTCAACACTCTGTGATGGCTGACATGGGAAAAGAATCTAAAAATTCGTGGATATTTGTATATGTATAACTGATTCACTTTGCTGTGCACTGAAAACTAACACAACATTGTAAACCAACTACACTCCAATAAAAATTAAAGAAAAAAATGTGTGCTCACTTTGGCTACCCTCTGTATATTTCTGAACTAATACTTGAGCATTACAACAAAGAGGCCTGTGCAGGGATATAAACTGCAACATTGTTTATAATTGTTCAGAATTGGAAATAATTTAAATTAATTATTTAAATAATAACAATAATTATTTAAATAAATAATTTAAATGTCCATAAATAAAGGAATTGTTAAGTAATTCCTGGTACATCTACTATATTACTAACATGGAAAATCTCCAAGACATATGGTTGGGGATAAAAAAAAAGTAAATAGCAGAAAATTAGGCAACTATGATATAATTTAAATTTCAAAACAAGAGCAAATAATATCATATATTTTATAGGCATGTAAATATGTGTGTATATACCTATAAATAGTTCTGAAACAATCCTCACCAAAATGATAATAGCTGTCATTTCTACTATGAAGGGATAATGGATGTGGTCATGGAAGACTTATAGCTTCCCCTGCAATGACTGAATGAGTTGATATTAATATACTACATGTGTTGTTGTTGTTCAGTCGCTAAGTCATGTCCAATTCTTTGTGACCCCATGAACTGCAGCATGCCAGCCTTCCCTGTCCTTATTATCACCCTGAGTTTGTTCAAACTCATGTCCATTGAGTCAGTGATACCATTCAACCATCTCATCCTCTGTCACCCCCTTCTCCTCTTGCCTTCAATCTTTCCCAGGAACAGGGTCTTTTCCAGTGAGTCAGGTCCTTGCATCAGGTGGCCAAAGTATTGGAGCTTCATTCAGCTTTAGCACTAGTCCTCCCAATGCATATTTAAGGTTGATTTTATTTAGGATTGAATGGTTTGATCTCCTTGATGTCCAAGGGACTCAAGGGACTCTCATGAGTCTTCTCCAGCACCATAGTTTGAAAGCATCAATTCTTTGGTGTTCAGTCATCCTTATGGTCCAACTCTCACATACATACATGACTCAGGAAAAAGCATAGCTTTGACTACACAGACCTCTGTAGATTAAGTGATGTCTCTGCTTTTTAATACAGTGTCTGGGTTTGTATAATTACATGTGTGTAAGTAAGTAAGTGTTAGTCATTCAGTCGTGTCTGGCTCTCTGTGATCCCATGAACTGTAGCCCACCAGGCTCCTCTGTCTATGAAATTCTCCAGGCAATAATACTGGAGTGGGTAGCCACTTACTTCCCCAGGGGATCTTCCTGACTCAGGATAGAACCTGAGTCTCCCACATTGCAGGCAGATTCTTTACCATCTGAGCCACCAGGAAGTCCAATTACATGTGTAATTATACATAAATATATTTATAATTATTGGAGGCTAATAATTAACATTTTCAAAAATTAATAAAATATGGAATTTGCTACCTGAATCTTTAAGAGAATGTTTTCACTATAACAGTCATCCCCAAATTTCTTAAAAGATGATAAATTTGTGATGAGACCAGAATTAGACAAAAAGCTGAATTACTATAAGATCAGAATTAGCCTCAAAACAAAACAAAACAAGCTACAAAGAAAACTTAGGGAAGTTTTCTCTTAAACAGTATTTTTCAAACCTAATGAATGGAGAATATGAATTCTAGAACCTTCTAAACTGAGCAATCCTCTTCTCATGTGCAGCTACTGTAGGTTCCCCAAATTTTCCTGGGTAAAAGCTGTAAGAATTCTCACTTGAGATAGAACTTTTAGAGCCCTCCCAATGACCATACATCTTCACCTTAGCCAAGAATTAGCAACAGGGTTCTCTAAGACAAAGTGGACTCCTAGGCCAATTATCACTACAAGTCTATGGTGGAGAGAGAACACAATACTATCATCCATTACCAGCGCTTGGGCAGCAAGCCAGGAGGCTCCGGTACTAATCCCTACTTTGCCTTGTTGCTTGGTCAACTCCTGAAGTTTATTTTTCTCATCTGGAAAAATATAGTCACTAGATCTATCAGATCCCTTCCAATTCTCTAATTTGGTAACTTTATTGTTAACTTTGGTTAGCATGCACCTAGAAGGGGTTTCTCAGATGGTGCTAAGTGGTAAATAACTCGCCTGCCAACGCAGGAGATGTAAGAGATGCCGGTTCAATCCCTGGGTCACGAAGATCCCCTGCAGGAGGGAATCCCACTCCAGTATTCTTAAAATTCCATAGACAGAGGAGCCTGGTGAGTTCCATAGGGTATAGTCCATAGAGTTACAAAGAGTCAGACATGGGACTGAAGTAACTTAACATGTACCTAGGAACATGATTATCCCTTAAAACACCTTGGGCCAACATCTGCAATGGCATTGTCAGTGCCTTCCCTCAAAAACTATATCCTCTGAGACATTAATCACTACCGTAATTGCTAAATATGGGTGTGTTGTTGGATGAAACTCTGGTATCAGAAAGTCACCTAGAATTAGAAAGTAACGCAGGAGTAAGTGGTAGCATAGTATGATCTATCAAAAATTTTCAACCAGAAGTAGCAGGGAGATTGTGCTTACATGAGCCTTAATACTTTTCCCCTTAGAAAAACTTATTTGCATGAAAACTTCTCTGAAATTATGTAAAAGGTCCTTTACTGGATTTCTCAGGAAAGATTTTTGAACAAGGATGTGAGTTATTTAACTCAAAGGATAGCTGACCTTACTCACTGGCAGAGAAGACTTGGCTTCCTGAGCAGAGAAAAGACTTGGCTTCCCAGGGAGCAAGAACCTACCTGTCCTAAAATAATTCTTCCAAGGGCTTGTCATGGCACCACCTTCCCTCTTCTCCAGCTCCAGACTGTCTTTTCTAGATTTAGTTCATGGCTAAGAAAATCAGTAGGAACAACTAGAGAGCAAACACAGCAAGAAGAGTTAGCAAAGGGAGCAGTGCTGAAATAATTCTTAGGCTGTGAGAGCACTTGGGTGCTGAACAGGTAATGAAGGCCCTCCTCCCCTTTCCCAGGAGCATCAGACACCCAACCTGGGGGGCCTGGGGCTGTTCTACAGAAGGGAATGTAGAGTAGGCTGGGGTGTTTGAGAGAAAATACTTGGCAAGCTGGGTTGGAATGAAGGAGGAGATTCAAGGCGCCTTGGCCTAGGGCTAAACCCTTGCCAGAGGTTGTAATTAATTTTAATCATTTCAGAAGCCATTTTGCCAAATTATTTTTTGGTTTTTGCTTCACTACTTCTTATAAGTAGTGCTGACTCATTAAGATTAATCCCATCCCTGGAGTTTTCAGAATTTTTTTCTCCTAAATGAACAAGGAGACATCATGCAAAAGGGCTTAATATCTAAAAATAATCCCCCAGTTGAAAGAAAGTAGCACAGGCTTGCCTTAGTCCTCACTAACTGGCATAATTGCACTTTATCCCATAGTATTTCAAGAGTGATCACTGCCTCCACCCTACCTTGCCTCTGTGATAGCCAGAGGGAAATTACAGCAAATTCACTCCCTGTAGTTACAATGGGTATAAAAGCAGGATGGAAACTTCATGACTAATTACACACACAAAATAAGTAGATAATTAGCTAGATGAGAGAAAGAGAGTATGTATATCTATACATTTATCCAAGCTCATTGAAGTACAAGACCAAAGTTTGGGGTTAGTTGCTATCAGTAACTAAGAGAATGATTGTGTATGAGTATTTTTGTATTTAAAAAATTTAAAGACAAAACAGAAAAAAAAAAAGAAAAAAGAATTTCTATTTAAGACTGAAGGCTAGGCAAGTGAAGGCTAAATGCATTCATGATGGATTGCTGTTGTTGGCTCAGAGTCTTTCTGTTCCCTGGATAGCCATTTGGAATCCATGAGGAAGGTTAGACTTGAATGATTTACACAATACTCAGTAAATTCTACTGATTCTGAGGGTAAAATCTGATGTACTCAAAGATAAAGTAATTCTTCTGGAATTGTTGTTTAGTCACTCAGTCGTGTCCAACCCTTTGTAACCCCATGGACTGCAACACACTAGGCTTCCCTGTCCTTCACCACCTCCCAGAGTTTGTTCAAACTCATGTCCATTGAGTCAGTGATGCCATCCAAACATCTCATACTCTGTTGTCCCTTTCTCCTCCTGTCCTCAATCTTTCCCAGCATCAGGGTGTTTTCCAATGAGTCGGCTCTTCGTATCAGGTGGCCAAAATATCAGAGCTTCAGCTTCAGCATCAGCCCTTCCAATGAATATTCAGGGTTTATTTCCTTTAGGACTGACTGGTTTGATCTCCTCACAGTCCAAGGAACTCTCAAGAGTCTTCTCCAGCACCACAATTTAAAGGCATCAATTCTTTAGCACTTAGCATTTTTAATTGTCCAGCTCTCACATCTGTACTTGACTACTGGAAAAACCATAGCATTGACTATATGGACCTTTGTAGGTAAAGTAATGTCTCTGCATTTTAATATGCTGTCTAGCTTTGTCATCGGAGAAGGCAATGGCACCCCCACTCCAGTACTCTTGCCTGGGAAATCCCATGGATGGAGGAGCCTGGTAGGCTACAGTCTATGGGGTCGTGAAGAGTCGGACATGTCTGAGCGACTTCACTTTCACTTTTCACTTTCATGCACTGGAGGAGGAAATGGCAACCCACTCCAGTAGCCTTGCCTGGAGAATCCCAGAGATGGGAGTCTGGTGGGCTGTCGTCTATGGGGTCGCACAGAGTCGGACACGACTGACATGACTTAGCAACAGCTAAGTTTGTCATAGCTTTTCTTACAAGGTGAAAGTGTCTTTTAATTTCATGGCTTCTTTTAATTTCATATGGAACTGCTTCACCAAAAATAATCTATTGAAGTTATTTTAAATGGTGTGGCCATTGACAATTTGTACTGACCACCTTCAACTTATATACATTAAATTTCATTTAATATTTTTTTAATAGTTAATTTGGCATCATCCAACTACCATTACCTTCTTTCTTCAAAATTTGGCACCTTAAATTCCATCAGTTCCTAGTATCAACAATGTTCCCAATTGAAAGAAAAAATATTAGAATTCACTTAATAGATAATGTATTTTGTTTAAAAAGGTTCATTGTCCTTTCTGTGAGCACTAAGTAGGACCCTTTTAAATCTCTGAATCAAAAAGGCCTAACTCTTTTTATCTCAATTTAAGAGTTGATCCATAAACCCAGGAGCAAATCAAAGGTAAGAACTAAGTACACATAACTTCCAAAAGCAGTTAAAATTACATTTATGGTCACTGTTACTCATCCTTGCTATAAAATTTCCTTATTGCCATTTGAACTGAGAAAATTTCTGAATGACTGGGCTCAATATATGAATTGTCAAATGAGTTATTCTATGCTCTAAAATCAAGAAATGACTTAGAAAGAAAAGATTTCCTTTCCTGCTGGGCTCTAAGTTTTTTGGTGGCATTAGATTTTCCATGACTTTACAAAATAAACATGTTGCAATCTGTACCCAGAACTATGTTTTTAATTAATGAATTTCTTACATGGTATAAAATGGCACATAAAACCTAAACATTTTCATCTCTGTAGACCTTTTATCAACACATCCTATGTCAAGACTAACTGTCATACCTATAGAGAGAATTAAAAGCCTGAAATAATCTCAAGAGAAGGCAACACTTCCCTGTTAAGTACCCATTTGCATGTATTAAAATTATACATACACCAACTTACAAAAGAGAGAAATTGGACATCTACCTCACACCATTCAGGAAAACTAACTCAAAATGGATCATAGGCTTAAATATAAGAGCTAAAGCTATAGACAACATCAAAAGCACAATTGATAAGAAAAAAATTAGGTAAATTAGATAAAGAAATTAAAAAAAATTTTTCTGTATGCAATATTATAAAGAAAGAAAACACACAGAAAGGGAGAAAATAATCAGAAATTGTGGATTTTGTAAGGAGAAGGCAATGGCACCCCACTCCAGTACTCTTGCCTGGAAAATCCCATGGATGGAGGAGCCTGGTAGGCTGCAGTCCATGGGGTCGCTAAGAGTCAGACACAACTGAACAACTTCACTTTCCCTTTTCACTTTCATGCATTGAATAAGGAAATGGCAACCCACTCCCAGTGTTCTTGCCTGGAGAATCCCAGGGACGGGGGAGCCTGGTGGGCTGCCATCTATGGGGTTGCACAGAGTCAGACACGACTGAAATGACTTAACAGCAGCAGCAGCAGTACCTGGAAAATATAAAGGACTCTTATAACTCAAAAAAAAAAAAAAAAAAGACAAACACTGTGATTGAAAATGGGTGAATAATTTCAATAGGCTTTTGTCCCCATAACATATATGAATGGCTAAGAACATAAAATGTGTCACATCTTTTGTCACTAAGGAAATGCAAATCAAAACCACAATGATATACTATCTCATAACTATCAAAATAGCTATGATAAAAAGAGACAAACAATACATTTTTCATGAGGATGTAACAAAGCCACACTGTAGAAGAAGCCTCACTAACATGGCCGAGCCCACTACTGGGTCCACATATGTCTGGATTGATAGATCATGGCCTTGGCCCCACAGAGAAGTAAGGAGATCTGTGGAGGTAATACAAAGGGAAGAGAGCATTGGGCACACCAGATAAACCTGATAACCAAGCACAGATCAGGATGGCAGAACAAAGTACTCTGTGGTCTTTGTTACTGTGATATGCCTTCCACTATTAGCTCCCAAGAATCTATGTCTGACACCCATAACACAGAGTAGACGGTCAGTAAAAACTGAAGAAAACAGATCTTTTTACCAGGAAGAGAAACACGCACACTCTCATCTCATGTTGTTATTTTCCTCGTTCACGGATGTCTACTCTCAAAGATAGAACAGTGTGTACAGTACACTATCGTTTGTGTAAAAAGTATATTTGCGTGCTCGCTAAGTTGCTTTAGTCGTGTCCGACTCTTTGCAAACCTATGAACTGTAGCCCATAGGCTCCTCTTTCCATGTGATTCTCCAGGCAAGAATACTGGAGTGGGTTGCCATGCCCTCCTCCAGGGGATCTTCCAGACCCAGGGATCCAACCTGGGTCCCTGCATTGCAGGCGGGTTCTTTACCACTAACACCACCTGGGAAGCCCCAAAAGCACATTTATTTATATTCTATTTGACTATATATACATAACTCTGAAAGAATTAGCAAGAAGTTATAATATACATTAACTCATATGAGGAAATTTTGGGGTCTGGGAATAGGTATAGAGGGAGATTCTTTGTAATTTTTTTTGGTATATCTTTTGTGCTTCTAGATTTTGAACCATATGGATATATTATCATTTTAAATATAAGCTTAAAAAAAGTGAAAAATTAAAAGGTGGCATGTATATGCAAACACACACATATATACACATATATTTACATATATATGCATGCATATTATAAAGAGATACAGATCTATATCTCCCTTGGAACAATTCTATTTACCTGAAAATACAAAATAATCAATAATCAACTTATATGGATATTAGAATCCATATAAGAATTTACTAATGTGAAAAAGCAACACATCTTTAAAATAATCAAAATAAAATGTTCTAAAACAGGATCTAGGTAAAGAAAACTTGAAAATTCTAAAAAAAAATCAATAAATAGAAATATATCTTATTCTTTGAATATAAAAACAATATTTTAAAGATGGCAGATATCCCTGAATCAATTTATAAATGCAATGTGATTATCAACAAAAGTACAAAGAAAATTTTGTATTTTGAAACCTGTTAATAATTCTATGGGGAAAATGGAAAATAAAGATATGTAAATATAAGCATGTTAGGGTGGCTAGAATAGACATGGAAAAAGGAAGAGAAATGATGGAGAACTAGCCCTTCAATGTCATACATTAAAGTATGACAGTGCTTCAGGAACCAGCTGATCATCAGCATATAATTTGTAAATAGAGCCAAATGTATGTGAAAATTCTGTATATAATAAAGGTGGCTTTACAAATCAGCTGGGAAAGGTGGGATAAATCAACAATCAAAATGAGAAAATGGGAAAAAAATCTAGGTATTTTATAGAAAAATTAATTCCAAATTATGAAATATTTCAAAATAAAATATGTATCCCCAACTATCCTAGGAAAACTATGGCCACTTAAGGAAAAAACTTGGAGTGGGAAAGACCTTTCTAAAGAAGATGCAAAATCCATAACTCTATAAAAGAAATGATTAATGCTTTCATAAAGAGTACAAATTTCCACATGGCAAGAAATTTAATTAACAAGTCAAAGGATGACTAAAACCCTGGGAGAGTTTAAGGATGACTAAAACCCTGGGAGAGTTTATTTACAATGCATGTAAATATGCTTTAATTGCCTTAATATACAACAGTCCAACAACCCACTAGAAAAACAAGTAGAGAGAAACACTGACTCAAATCAGAATAAAGAAAGACAAATAGATTATATATAGAATTGAAGTGCTTTTTTAATCTCTTAATATGACAAAATGTCATATTAATATGCAAGGAGATCAAAGCAGTCAATCCTAAAGGAATCAATCCTGAATATTCACTGGAGGGATTGATGCTGAGGCTGAACCTCCAACACTTTGGCCACCCGATGGGAAGAGCCAACTCATTGGAAAAGACCCTGATACTGGGAAAGATTGAAGGCAGGAGAAGGGGACAGAGGATGAGATGGTTGGATGGCATCACCGACTCAATGGACATGAGTTTGAGCAAGCTCTGGGAGATGGTGAAGGACAGGGAAGCCTGGCGTGTTGCAGTCCATGGGATCACAAAGAGCTGGACAAAACTGAGTGACTGAACAATAACAGCAGCAAATATGACAAAGATAAAAGATATTGATAATCATAGTATTGATAAAAGTGTTCAATTAGGGCCTATCATTATTGCTGGTTTCAGTGAAAATGGTACAGCCTCTTTGGAGGGTAAGTTGGCAATATCTACATTATTCATCAAAATTCTAAATGCAAAATCTCATTCAAAAACTTTGCAGAGAAACATACATATATATAAGCAAAAATGGAAGTTCAGGGCATTAATTTCAGGATCTTTTGAAGCAAAATATAAAATGTGGATGTCCACTGATGTAAAATTGATTAAGTAAATGAATATTATACAACTGCTAAATATAGTGAAATATATCTAAAACTATTATGGAAAAGCTTCTCCAAAATTACATGTTAGGTTGAAATAGCATTACATATATACATTTTTGGTTTTTTGGTTAGTAGAGACTTGGTCCTGTCTAAAACATCCATAATACTCTTGGTCCATGACAAAAGGTCCTTGAAATTTGGTCCTATCCAAAACCTCCATAACCATGATACATGTCAAGTGGTTTTGACAGAACCAAATATCAGGGACATTTCTGAATGTGCCAAATGTCTTGTGGATGTTTTGTGAGTGTGTTAAGTCACTTCACTTGTGTCTCACCCTGCGACCCTATTGACTGTGATCCACCAGGCTCCTCTGTCCATGGGATTCTCCAGGCAAGAATACTGGAATGGATGGCCATGCCCTTCTCCAGGGGATCTCCCTGACCCAAGGATCACACCTGAGTCTCTTAAGTCTCCTGCATTGGCAGGCAGGTTCTTTACCTCTAGCGCCACCTGGGAAGCCCATGGATGTTTTATTGTGCTTAGCTGCTCAGTGCGACCTCATGTGCGACCCTATGGACTATAGCCTGCCAGGCTCCTCTGTCCATGGGGATTCTCCAGGCAAGAATACTGGTGTAGATTGCCATGCTCTCTTCCAGGGTATCTTCCCAACCCAGGGATTGAACCCAGGTCTCCCACATTGCAGGCAGGTTCTTTATCATCTGAGCCACCAGGGAAGACACAGGACCAAATTTGTCCTTCAAGGCATTTGTATATATACACATACAGTTTGTATATTTATTCTTCTATAAAAATATTTTAGTATATTCTTACAACTATACTATTTATATATTTTACATATATAGAAAATTCTGGGGAAATGCACAAGACACCATTCGCAACAGCTGCTTCCGTGACTGGGATGGGGTTGGAAGCTGATGGTTTAGGATGTATGGGAGAATTTCTTTTCATTGTACATATTTGCACAATTTGAAAATTTTTACCAAGTGCGTGTATGTTTAATTAAAATAACTATTCAAAGATAAATTCTTTATTATTTGAAAATGCAATGAAATACATAATATTTGACAAAAAATAAATAAAAAAGCCCTTCCCTACAGAAACTGTAACCTAGAGACAGTTACTGGCAGCCCACAACTTGCCATCTGCTGTAATTTCTGACAATTGATCTGCTTTTATCTAAGGTGATTTAAAGGCGCTGGTAACCAGGAAACAGATCTGATCTTTTACTGCCAGTTTCTATCACCTCAAAGGTCAGACTGAAAGATGATGCAACTAAGCTTACCATGTAGCAGCTAACTGAAAGACACTGACCATCATATTCCACTGGGTTTCTGATTGTTTAAAAAGTTGTTATCCAGGGAGAGTCCACTTAGCAATGAGCTGATGTGAATAATTTAGACTTGCACTTACTATCCTTATTCATATTTAGCTGCGAAATAAAAGGACATAACATATATAATGTCCTGCAATCATGTGGACCTAAAGAGTTACACTGCCTTTGAAACAAGGCATGTGAACCATGATAAATCTTTCAGATCTAAGTTTAGGTGATGGCATAGTTCTGGTCCTAAATCCAAGTTCAAAGTCCAAGTGCATGTCCAGAGAGACAAAGACCTTCAGTGTTTTTCAAGGGCCATTTTGTAAGAGTAAAAACATTAGGAGCATCCTTTCTAGGGACACAATGCATTTTATCTTCCCTCCTTAGAATTTCTAGAGTAAGCAAACAGTTTTTTAAATTGCTGAGGAGAAGCCTTCTGATATTTAACTTCTGTTCAGTATAATACCAAGAAAGTCTTGGAGGAAGGTATCCTGATTAAAACAGTATGTTTATCATAAAAAATAAAAAGCATAATTTTTATCTTTGAGAAAGTAAACTAGAATACCTGAGTTAGGAGAGCAGGAGAATTAATTTTCATGGTATACCTATTGCTTTCTTTTTTTATTATTTAATATTTATTGCAGGATAGTTGCCTTATGATGTTGTGTTAGCTTTTACTGCATAGCAAAATTAATCAGCCATACATATACATATACCCCCTCCCTTTTGGGTTTCCCTCCCACTTAGGCTACCATAGCTACTTACTTTAAGTACTTTGATACGTATATATATTAATTTTTAGAAATAATAGCAAGAGTGGGCTTTTCAAACATTAGGACAATTAAGTACTGTGGAATGTTATGCCAAAAAGCATCAGACTGATTTTTGTGCTTCTATTTCTTTTACACGCCTCTTCATTTCTTGGTGGTTCCATTCCTATATTATTTAGTTGTGAGCTGTGGTGATTTCCAACAGAATCAACTTAGAAATGCTCATATCCCACACTGCTGTATTTAAAATGGATAACCAACAGGGACCTACTGAATAGCACATGCTCAAGGCTATGTGGCAGCCTGGAGGGGAGTGATGTTTGGGGGAGAATGTATCCATGTATATGAATAGCTGAGTCCTTTCCCTGTTCACCTGAAATTACCACAACATTGTTAATCGACTGTACCCCATGCAAAAGAGAAAGTTTAAGAGAAAAGAAATGCTCATATCCCACCTTGTTTTCCACGTACTCACACAGTCCATAGGAGGGACACGGTTTTGTTCCTTCACACACACTAGGTTCCCAATACACGTTTGTATGTCAGATGAACTAATGATTGAGTAATCCCGATGTTGATTCCTGAGGAACCCTTCAGCAAACAGTTATCTATAAAAGGACTATTATCAAAAAGAATTTACCACCACTACCATTATCGTTATCAAGAAAGAACAATACACTTACTATATGCTGACAGTTTTTAAGTGAGCACAAGTTATTGTTTCTCAAATCAAATATAATATCCCTTTGAGAATCTGCTGAGCGCTTTAAATCTACTCTGTGGGGTAGGGTAAGGTGGAAAGGGGTGAATACATTTATTTATCCACAATTCTGTGTGTATCAGGGCATTCATAGGGTAATATCAAGTCTTCCCATGGACCACTTTGGTCTCAGTAAGGCCCAGATTAAAACCATTTATTGAAATCAATTCTCTGTGATTCACAAAATGTCCATCTCAAGTTAAAAAAAAAAATCTGATTCTTGTTAAAGATCATATTAATGGACTTTTAGACATCTAGATATAATAAATCTCAATTGCAAATAAGTCTACATAGAAGAAGACTGACTTTGAAAAAAAAGCAAGTAAGGGAGATAATTATTTCTTCCCACTAAATGTAATAATGGAGACTTTTTCTGTGTAGGAAGGTAAGCAAATAGTTTGGGGAAATATATATTCAATAAAAGAAGTGGTGGCTGACATCATCTTGTTTTAACAAGTATTATGCTGTCTTGTAAAACAAACATTTCTGAAGGGCCGGCTAGAAACTAGTATTTTTCTGTTGGGATTATTTTGTATTACTTGTCATGCAGTAGGACTGCTAATCCTATCCTGTGTTAACAAATGTGCTGTAACTGCATTTCTTTGCTCTACAAATGCAAGCTTTAGTGGGTTGAAACACTTGTCCATCCATCACTTGACCGCTTATACTCTAGGTCAGTGCAACGCGGTCAAAAGGCAAAAATGTGAAACATTGCCAGTTCTCTGTGAACTATGCGCTGATTTCAGTTTATTATTATATTAATAGATGAGAAGATTGCCTGGGAACTGCAATCCGTCTCCTGAAACAATTGCTGTCAAATGAATAATATGAGGTAAAAAAGTTATTTAAAGTTCAAATTAATAAAGTTTTCGAACCCTGAAAAGAGCATAAATTGGTATTTTCAACACTGCCTTGCCATAGTCATTAGCCTTTTGATAAAGGGAAAATTCTTAAGAGTTAAAAGTAAGAATTTTTCTTTGACACACTAAGTGTTTCTTTCTTTGGAGTCTATCTTCACATAAAAAATAAATTCCATATGGGAGGCTGGATTTTTAAAGTCTGGGCCTAATAAGACACTCCAGTCAGCCCATCACTGACCAACCCCAAGTCTGGGCCATGTGTGACCTCACACCAATGCCAGCACCATCACAGGCTCCGGGACATTCATGATGCTTCTTCTTTTATCTCATGTGGCTTCACCAAAATCTCTCCAAAACGAAATCTAAAGGAAAAAGAGGATTTCCCTGGTGGCTTAGTAGATAAGAAGCCACCTGCCAATCCAGGGGGGGACATGGGTTCAGTCCCTGGTCTGGGAAGATTCCACATGCCGCAGAGCAACTAAGCCCATGCAGAACGACTATTGAGCCCACATGATGCAGCTATTGAAGCCCGTTGGCCTGGAGCCTGTGCTCCACCATAAGAGAAGCCACCCCAGTGAGCTTCCCACACACTGCAACAAAGAGAAGCCCCAGCTCACCTCAACTAGAGAAAGCCCACACAAAGCCCAACAAAGACACAGAGCAGTCAACAATAAAATAAATAAATAAAAATTTTTAAAAAGAATAGAAAGACATCTCAAGGAAGAAGATACAACAGAAGAGAGGGCTCAGAGAAGCAGCAAATGTCTTAATAGTCTGTTTAGTTTTCAATAGTCCAAAGTGGGGCTTTTGCAATGTCTAGTGTAAGGGATTTGAGGGACCTCTGTGCCCCAGATGCATCACTAGGTTCACAGAGATTAAAGGGAAACTCATTTTCATTAAGGGTCTAGTTGTAAAATCCAATCCAAATTTATTTCAGCAAATTTCTTTGACTATCTGCAGAACGTGACTCAAGACATCTGCATTCTTCCTGTAGTCTTTCCTCATTTTTCTCCTCCACTTTGGATCCTGCTTCCCAAGCAACATTGATTAAACGTGTGTCAACAGCAATGATCATTATTCAGAGACACTCTAAGTCAAAACATGTCCTAGAGAACACACTATAAATTTGGGAAGTACAATACATAAGCCTTGTCAACTCGCATTATAGGAATTAGTCCATGTCTCCAGTTACACTGTGTTTACTGGTATATAAATCAGGATTCCAACAGGAAACAGATGGTGCACTCAAATTAGGAAAATGTAAGGAGGGTGTATTTAGGAAGAGACTATTTAGAAAGGTGTCGGTGAAGGAGGATCACAAGGGATCATGCAAGAATGCTGAGCGGCTCCCAAGGAGTTAACACACCTAGGTTCGCAAGGACAAGAGGAAGGAGTCAAGACTAGAAGTGGAAGGAGAGGGTCATGCAGAGACACTCACCCTGAAATGATGGGTGACCTTCCAAGGGGAGCACAGCTGGCCCGAGTGTATCTGACAGAGAGGTCACTCTCTTCCATCCCGTGTTCTACAAGCCAACAGGAAGCATAAAGGGAATGAGAGCTTTAATAGCCTCAGTCAATACTGCCACTCCAAGCCACTTCTCCACAACCTATCTAGGAGAATGAATACCTCTGGGTCTCCTGCAGGGGTTCCCTAGAGGCCAAACCTAAATGAAAGCTGGAAGGGACATTTGCTAAAGGATCAATGAATCAGCCTCCTGGGGCAAAGGACAGGATGAAAAAAATGGCAACTCTATAAGAAGATACACAACACACATGATTAAGCCCTCTGCCTACACATGCTCTTAATACACAAATATGGTCACACATATAACATGAAAACCTCTCAGAAAGGAATTCTCCCTGGAAATTTGCACATTATTAATGTCTTTCACATTCAAAATTTCCATCATCAGTTACTTCTGTGATTTAATATTTCAGATAATCCATAAAGGCTAGGTAGCATCAATCATGAACTGGAAAGCCAAAATGGAAACTAACATTTGTGAATATTACTTCCTTTACCTATCTTATCTTATTTAATCTTCAAAATGATCCCTTGAGTTATAACTTAGTATTTACATTTTAAAGACACAATGAGATTCAAATAGTTTAAATAATTTATCCAAAGCCACACAGAAGATACAAGGTGACTCAATGAAGCCAGGCCTGTTTGATTCTGAGGCCCATTCAGTTGCCCTCTTACAACATGGCTTATTGTTAACTGACTGCACTTCAGCACTTTAACCCAAGATAGTTCAACACTTTTCTAACAGAAGATAGGGAAAGCAAAGGTCAAGTAAAGATAAAAGGATAACCTTCATTGTGTGGTGTCCAAAGTCTATCTGGTAGAATATGGAAGGGAGAATCCTGGAGGTAAAGGCAGTGGGGTCGTTAAGAAGGGGACGGGGGCTTCCCTGCTGGCTCAGTGTATAGGATTCCGCCTGCCAATGCAGGAGACACAGGTTCTATCCCTCATCCGGGAAGATCCCACATGCCCTGGAGTAACTAAGCCCATTTGCCACAACTACTGAGCTCATACTCAAGGAGCTGCTGAGCAGCAAGTACCAAGCCCATGTGCTTCAACTATTGAGCCTGTGTGCCATGACTAGCGAAGCCCGCTTGCCTAGAGCCTGTGTTCCACAATAAAGAGTAGCCTCTGCTTGCTACAACTAGAGAAAGCCCACACACAGCAACAATGGCCTAGTGAAGTCAAAAATAATTAGTTAAAAAAATAAAAAAACTTTTTTAAAGAAGGGCCTGGATGTCCAGGGAGAAAGGGAGATAGATTAAATGCAATCTTTGAGTTCTTCTCACTCCCCTATCTTGCTAACCCAGCCCTGCTGCTTCTCAGTGCCTATGGACTTTGCCCTGAGGTTTACACCCTTCCTTACAGAGGAAGCATTCGATTAGGTCTATGCTGATGCAATGCCTCACTCCTAATAATTTCTCCAGCATTGCGTCTTCCCTCGCTCCTACCTGCTGTAAGCAGCAGTGTGCAATGGTCAGTAGGCTCCTACAATCACTGTAGGCTCCTGCAATTGACTGTAGGCTCCGACAATCAGCCTGCGGGCCAATGACTCTGTCGGTTGCAGCTGCCTTTGTACACGTGTGCTGTCGCAGTACAACTAAAATCACGCCAACTCAGGCGGGAGGATGTCGCTCCCAGGGAGTGTACATCTTGTTAGGACTGAGTGAGTCAGTGACTCCAGGCAGACATTATGACTTCACAGGAAATCATAAAGGGAATGTGCTAAAGGATTCTGGGGATTAGTTTGCCTAGAACAAATAACACGGATCCCAAACGTGAGAGAGCCCTCTTTTGCTTTCAGTCATCTGCAAGCATGAGTTTAGACCACAAACAAGAAAACCCATGCACCTGTGCTTTTTCCATAGGCAAAAATGGCCAACCAGAAATGACGAGTAAGAAAGAATATAGAGTTATGTTCTTTTATTTATTTATTTATTTTTGGACAAACAATAGAATTTTATTTCTCACAGTTCTGAAGACTGGAAGTCTCAGATCAGACTGCCACAATGGTCGGCTGAAGACTCTCTGTTTCTGGGGTCTGTCTTTTGTATCCTCACTTGGCAGGAGAGCCTGAGGATCTCACTGGAAACTCTTATTTTTTTCTCTTTCATTTTTTAAATTATGAAAGTATGATAAGACATTTACAGGAGACTTGGAAAATACAGAGCAAAGTTACATATAGTTCCACTATATATTACAATTATTTTTTAAGTAGATAAATTAAGATTTTAGTTTGAGTTTCAATATCAAACACTCAAAAATTAATAGAATGAATATACAGAAAAGTAGGATATAGTAGACCTGAGTAGCACCACAAACCAATTCAACATAATTAATATTTATACAACTTTCACACAACAGATGGATACAAATTCTGCTCAAGTCCCCATAGACTATAAACTAGGAGACACTGGAACATATCTAGGGATATAAAACAAGATTTAAAAATGTCATGGTTCAAAGGTATTGAAATCATACAGAGTCTGTTCTCTTATCACTGTGGAATTATGTTATAAATCAATATCAAAAGATATTTGAAACTAACTCATGTATTTTCAAGTGTAAAGTGACATCTACAAAGAGAAATCATTAACTTAGCCATTGAAAGCCTCAATAAAGTTAGAACACTGAAAAAACACAGAGGGTGATTGCAGAGAAGAAAGCATTTAAATGAGAACTTAATATCAAAGATACTTTTAAAAATCCCATGTATTTGGAAATTAAATGTCCACTTTTAAATTAGATACACTTTTAAGTGTATCTAAGAAGCGATAACAAGGAAAATTAGAAAATATTTGTAACAGTATAAAAATGAAGAGAGAATTTACAGGATTTGTTGTATGCAGCGGAAGCTGCTCAATCATCTTTTTTAAAAAGATGGACTAAGGGCCCTGATGTAGGCATTCAACATTTTCTTGTTTAGACTAGAGCTAGAAATGTCTAAATACAGAACACAAGGAAATAACTTGCAGGGCTGGGTGGCCACTCCCTGAGTCAATGGGGAATCACCAGGCCATTCTCCTAGCCTCCTCAATTTCCACACTGGATTCTACATAGCTTATTTGTGAATGTTCTGTTTACCCAGCCAGCCTTCCTGCCTGAGCTGTGAAATCATTTCAGACAGCTAAATGGATAAAGAGCTTAAAATAGGGTGGCCTTTATTCTTTATAGCTTAAAATTGCCAGCCAGTAGCCAATTTGGGCATTGGATAAAATGCAGAAATGCTTCTGAGCTATTTATATTTTCTTTGCCATTCATGGAATAATTTAATTCAGAACTAATTTGAATAAAAGAGACTTTAACTCATGGAGTATATTTTGATCAAATATCTGATTAGCAAGACCTCTTTGAATTTATTCAAATGGTTTAAAAATTAAGAGTTGGCAAATTGCTTGGAAATTAAGGGACAATTTGAAAATACTCTCCATTGAATTCATATGCAACCAAAAATTATGCAATATTTTATATTATGACCCATATGTAGACATGTAAGTGTCCGTGAGTCTTGATGGAAGAGGCTCTAGTGCAAGAGTCAAGAATACAGGATTTGGGTCATTTGCCTATCACAAATTATCTGCAAGATTTTGACAATATCACTTAAAACCCTATGCTTCAGAGTACTTCTCTGTAAAACGAAAAGTAATTCTCTGTAAAATGAATAGTTTTAAAATCAAAATCAGAAGAGCATTCAGCAATCTGAAGGGGTGACCCAGTAGCCTGTTGGAGGCAGCAACTGGGTCACCATTCAACCACACCACCACCATCAGAGCAGCTCCACATTTTCCATTTTGGCATAGATTTTGGTTGAAGACCATTTTCAAAATGTTGAAAAGCTTTCATTACAGTATCTCTGTGGTCAATTGTATGATTTTGAATTTTCATTTCCATGGACATATAGGTGTTTCCTTTTGCAAAGCAAATACCATTTCCCCTGATGTATTTAACAAGTATAAAAAAATCAATATGCTTCACAAGATATATGTAGGATTATGATAATCTTATTTCTTTGAAAATGGGCAAACACTTTGGTTTGGATAGATTTCTACAATTTTCCTTGCATTAATGCTTTACTACTTACATTTGAACAATTTGATGGTATAGAATCCACCTGCAATGCAGGAGACCATGGTTTAATTCCAAGGTCGGGAAGATCTCCTGGAGAAGGGATAGGCTACCCACTCCAGTACTCATGGGCTTCCCTGGTGGCTTAGACGGTAAAGAATCCACCTGCAGTACAGGAGATGTGGGTTCGATCCCTGGGTTGGAGAGATCCCCTGGAGGAAGGCATGGCAACCCACTCCAGTTTTTGTTGCCTGGAGAATCCCCATAGACAGAGGAGCCTGGGGGGTACAGTCAATAGGGTCACAAAGAGTCGGACATGACTGAGCAACAAAGTACAGGTTGTCAGAGTTGATAAGGAACTAACTAATGACTGGAAGAATGATATCTCTCTTTGAAATAGTCAATTTTTGTAATTGGGTTCTTCAAAACACACAAACACACCATACACACACATACACACAATACACACACATACACACACATTTTGTTAGAAATATCTCTGCACTTAGACAACCAAATTTCATCGATAATCAAGAAAAACAAAGCAGAGTGGTGAAAATGAAGCATGATTTTTCTCATTCATTCTCTGACTTTGGAACAAAAACTCAGGAGAGGTCTGGACCTCACTCATTTAAAGCTGCCTTGGAGGAGACACAGATATGTTTGGGGAATGTGGGGGAATGGAGCACAGAGAAGGAAGAGAAGGCTAAATCCCTGGAGAAGACCCCAAAAGAGGCAAGCTAATGCTATGAGTCCAAAAACTGCTGCAATTAGGAGAGCCCAATGCCAAGAGAACTCAGGAGGCCAATCCTCAGACTAGAAACAAAGCCATGAGTAAACTGCAGACAAAGGCTTGAGGGGCAGAGTGGGCTTGGAACCAAAGCACAAAAAGAGGTGAAGACTGTTAGAGAACGAATTTCCTAAACAAAGGTATTTCATGTGACATAATTTTCAGGATGTGCCATGTTTTTGATGGAACAGAACCTATCCTTAAAGTGCACCATACACCATGCATGTGGGGGCTTAGTCACTTCAGTCGTGTCTGACTCTTTCTGACCCTTTGGACAGTAGCCAACCAGGCTCCTCTGTCCAAGGGATTGTCCAGACAAGAATATTGGAGTGGATTGCCATGCCCTCCTCCAGGGAATCACGATACACCATATGAGGTATTTAATCTTGTGTGTATGTGAGATAGACAGGGGTGGTGGAGATGATTTCCTATAATGTCAAAATCTATGTTAAACCCCAAACACATTTTGTTTTCCTCAGAACACTGATTTCAATTACTTTGACATGTTAGTACTTTAGATTTAATAATGACTGTGTATTTTAATAATTTCTTTGGATAATAGGAGATGTCTTCATTCACACAAAACTAGAGAAAAATGAATTTTTATAGTACCCTATAGGCACTTATTGTCACACTGCTTATTTAACTTCTATGCAGAGTACATCATGAGAAATGCTGGGCTGGAAGAAACACAAGCCGGAATCAAGATTGCTGGGAGAAATATCAATAACCTCACATATGCAGATGACACCACCCTTATGGCAGAAAGTGAAGAGGAACTAAAAAGCCTCTTGATGAAAGTGAAAGTGGAGAGTGAAAAAGTTGGCTTAAAGCTCAACATTCAGAAAACAAAGATCATGGCATCTGGTCCCATCAGTTCATGGCAAATACATGGGGAAACAGTGGAAACAGTGTCAGACTTCATTTTTTTTGAGCTCCACAATCACTGCAGATGGTGACTGTATCCATGAAATTAAAAGACGCTTACTCCTTGGAAGGAAAGTTATGTCCAACCTAGATAGCATATTCAAAAGCAGAGACATTACTTTGCCAACAAAGGTCCGTCTAGTCAAAGCCATGGTTTTTCCTGTGGTCATGTATGGATGTGAGAGTTGGACTGTGAAGAAAGCTGAGTGCCGAAGAATTGATGCTTTTGAACTGTGGTGTTGGAGAAGACTCTTGAGAGTCCCTTGGACTGCAAGGAGATCCAACCAGTCCATTCTGAAGGAGATCAGTCCTGGGATTTCTTTGGAAGGAATGATGCTAAAGCTGAAATGCCAGTACTTTGGCCACCTCATGCGAAGAGTTGACTCATTGGAAAAGACTCTGATGCTGAGAGGGATTGGGGGCAGGAGGAAAAGGGGATGACAGAGGATTAGATGGCTGGATGGCATCACTGACTTGATGGGCATGGGTTTGGGTGAACTCCGAGAGTTGGTGATGGACAGGGAGGCCTGGTGTGCTGTGATTCATGGGGTTGCAAAGAGTCAGACACGACTGAGCGACTGAACTGAACTGATAGGCACTTAGTCTCATTATAATTCTATCTCCCATCATGTACACTATTTTTAATTAGATAAATGTATTTTATATTGTTTGAACTTTTCAAATCCTGAAAGATGATGCTGTGAAAGTGCTTCACTCAATATGCCAGCAAATTTGGAAAACTCAGCAGTGCCCACAGGACTGGAAAAGGTCAGTTTTCATCCCAATCCCAAAGAATGCTCAAACTACTGCACAATTGCACTCATCTCACATGCTATTAAAGTAATGCTCAAAATTCTCCAAGCCAGGCTTCAGCAATATGTGAATCGTGAACTTCCAGATGTTCAAGCTGGTTTTAGAAAAGGCAGAGGAACCAGAGATCAAATTGCCAACATCCGCTGGATCATGGAAAAAGCAAGAGAGTTCCAGAAAAACATCTACTTCTGTTTTCTTGACTATGCCAAAGCCTTTGACTGTGTGGATCACAATAAACTGTGGAAAATTCTGAAAGAGATAGGAATACCAGACCACCTGACCTGCCTCTTGAGAAACCTATAGGCAGGTCAGGAAGCAACAGTTAGAACTGGACATGGAACAACAGACTGGTTCCAAATAGGAAAAGGAGTACATCAGGGCTGTATATTGTCACCTGCTTATTTAACTTCTATGCAGAGTACATCATGAGAAATGCTGGGCTGGAAGAAGCACAAGCTGGAATCAAGACTGCCGGGAGAAATATCAATAACCTCAGATATGCAGATGACACCACCCTTATGGCAGAAAGTGAAGAGGAACTACAAAGCCTCTTGATGAAAGTGAAAGAGGAGAGTGAAAAAGTTGGCTTAAAGCTCAACATTCAGAAAACGAAGATCATGGCATCCGGTCCCATCACTTCATGGGAAATAGATGAGGAAACAGTGAAAACAGTGTCAGACTTTATTTTTTGGAGCTCCAAAATCATTGCAAATGGTGATTGCAGCCATGAAATTAAAAGACGTTTACTCCTTGGAAGGAAAGTTATGACCAACCTAGATGGCATATTCAAAAGCAGAGACATTACTTTGCCAACAAAGGTCCGTCTGGTCAAGGCTATGGTTTTTCCTGTGGTCATGTATGGATATGAGAGTTGGACTATAAAGAAAGCTGAGCACCGAAGAATTGATGCTTTTGAACTGGGGAGTTGGAGAAGACTCTTGAGAGTCCCTTGGACTGCAAGGAGATCCAACCAGTCCATTCTGAAGGAAATCAGTCCTGGGTGTTCTTTGGAAGGAACGATGCTAAAGCTGAAACTCCTGTACTTTGGCCACCTGATGCAAAGAGTTGACTCATTGGAAAAGACTCTGATGCTGGGAGGGATTGGGGGCAGGAGGAGAAGGGGACGACAGAGGATGAGATGTCTGGATGGCATCACCGACTCGATGGACATGGGTTTGGGTGAACTCCGGGAGTTGGTGATGGACAGGGAGGCCTGGCGTGCTGCGATTCATGGGGTTGCAAAGAGTCAGACACGACTGAGCAACTGAACTGAACTGAGCTGCACTTTTTCTTATCTACTTAAATATTCCATAAAAGCTCTACCAATATATTGGTTTTTTTTTTTGATGAAATAATTACCAGTTTTTACAAAACAAAGTCAGAACTAAAAAGGTCTACTACTACTTCTGTAAGAATATACTTTGAAATAAGAAAATTTTGATTTCAGCCAAAATTTGTAAGTGAGTGGCCCTTAAATTTAAAGGCCCTCTCAAAATGCATTTGAAGGCTTCCCTGCTGGCTCAGTGGTAAAGAATCCACCTGCCAATGCAGGAGACACGGGTTTGATCCCTGACCCGGGAAGATCCTGTATGCCTCGGAGCCACTTAGCCCATGTACCACAACTCCTGAGCCTGTACTCTAGAGCCCGGGAATCACAACTCCTGAGGCCCCGGGCTGCAACGACTGAAGCCTACACGTGATAGTGCCCATGCTCCTCAACAAGAGAAGCCACCACAACGAGAAGCCCACACACGGCAACTGGAGAGTAGCCCTCACTCGCCACAACCAGAGAAAAACCCATACAGCAACACAGATGCAGCACAGTCAAAAATAAATAAATACTTTTTTTATAAAAAGCATTTGAGAGGAATGTTTGGCCTGGTTTTCATAAGTCTTTCTTTCTGGCCTTTAATAATCTCATACATAAAAAATAGACCATATGCAGCATATTTCTCTACCGTCACATATACAGAGGACCAGTTATCATTTTCACAAATTAAAATAAGTAAGTTTTGACAGTATATACAATTTGCCTAAAGGGAAGTGTCATTAGTCTCACTTTTAGTAACAACAGAGTCTTTGGGGAAAAGCCATAAATCACTTTCACACAAGTGAGGTAACAGGAAATTGGCTAGCAACTGAGTGATCTATGTCATGAGTGGAGATAGCTTAATGCTTTGTTTGTACATGTTTTCTTAGCCTACGAAGCAGAAAGAACTTGGATTTTTATCTACAAAACCACTTGCTATTTCTCTCATGATTTCCTTCATTCAAATGTAGGGAGAAATCACAGAATTTTTTAAATTTATTTTTAGTTGGAGGATAATTACTTTGCAAGGCTGTGTTGGTTTTTGCCACACAATATGAATCAGCTATAGATATACATATGTCCCGTCCCTCTTGAAACTCCCTCCCACCCCCGAGCCCATCCCACCCCTCTAGGTTATCACAGAGCACCAGGTTGAGCTCCCTGTGTTGCACAGTAACTTCCCACTGGCCGTCTATTTTACATATGGTAATGCATATGTTTCAATGCTACTCTCGCCATTCATCCCACCCTCTCCTTCCCTTGCTGTCTCCACAAGTCTGTTCTCTATGTCTGCATCTCTATTCCTGCCTTGCAGATAGGTATAGGTTCATCAGTACAGATTTTCTAAAATAATATAACTCCTCACAAAGATACCAGACATCTGACAATGCCAAAGTGATCGCCATCTAGATCATCGCTATGTTTTCACAAAGGTACTCCTATTGGTTTTGGAGAATGGGAGCACCGAAATGTAATGCCCTTTTAGTTAAATTTCTCCTAGTATCTCAAGGCCTAAACTAGAATTTCTAAATGGACTATAAAAGAAACTAAACAAACCATCAAGAATCTTAGTAACATGTAACTTGTAGCATTTTAAGAGTCACTGATGATCTTACTAGTCATGAATGCATTGTGCTTTAAGTATACATTTTAAACCTAAAGAATTATTAAATGATTTTGGGTTACCAGTTTTATGCTTGTTAAACATGAATGGGACATTATTTCATTAGCACTACTATTGAAAACAAGATTAAAATCCAAAGTGCAAATCTATTAAATTGACAACTCATATTTTGAAGTAAAAATAAAGAGGGTATATGATTGTCTTGGGTTTCCCTCGTGGCTCAGATGGTAAAGAATTCACCTGCAATGCAGGAGACTTGGGTTTGATTTCTGGGTCAGGAAGAGCCTCTGGAGAAGGGAATGGCTACCCACTCCAATATTCTTGCCTAGAGAATTCCATGGACAGAGGAGCCTGGCAGGGTCACAAAGAGTTGGATACAACTGAGCAACTATCACTTGCACTTTCACTAAGATTGTTTTCAGTAAAGGTCCTCAAGAAAAAGACTAAGAAACAGAAATGTGTGTGCAGTAATGTCACTGTGGGATGCTTTGGGGACGAATCCCCTTTTAGGCTGTGAGAGAACCAGGATAGCGCAGAACTGAACTTCAGTATAATAGAAGCTTTACCAGCTGCTGATATGGAAATGGAATAGTCTTTCAGCATTGCGCTTGATGAGGCAACAAGGCCCAGTCTCCACTACTTCATTCCCCTGACAGTCATTTGACGTGGTCTACCCCTGGCTAGAGTTTCTTAACTGGGGTGAAATGGTTCCCTTCAGCAGAAGGCAATGTTCTGAGAGGTACTCAGATGTGAGCCTTCAGCAACTGGTAATATGAGTACCATAAAGGAGGCATATGTACGTATGTAGCGCACCATAGCATCCACTACACTGATGAATTTTTTTAAAAACCTAGGCTCTTCAGACTTTCATTCCAAATGAAGTAGCAATCCTATTTAGTTTGGTAAACTAAATGGTTTAAATTTTAGCATCTCTAGAATAGCCACCGTTAATTTCTCTCATAGATTGACATGAAATAAAATTCAGAGAAAGAACTGACAGAACACATCAGTAGCTTTAAAAAAAATAATAATCATGATCAAACAACAGTCTTTGGAGCTAAGTTCCAAACAGCTAAATCCCTGGACTTCTGAACTGTAAAACCATTCTTAGGGATTTATCTTTTAGTCACCTAATGAGAAGAACAATGAAAAAGTAACACTTGCTTCCTAATTGTTTTTCACTTTCAACCTGGTGTCCCAATCTTATTTTGGAGTGTGGTTTGGCTCTTCATGTTTAAGAGCCCAAAGTAGACAGATGGCATGGGAGGTGGAGGGGTCAAGAAGAATACTGTGTACATATTGTTATTTAGCAGAGAAGACCAAGTATCTCAAGATACTAAAGAATCTTTTTTCTGTTTTCCTTTTTTGCCAACTTGAAATGGAATAACACTTCTATCAACTTAAAAGCTCCTATGAGTTCATTCTCTCCTAATGCTGTGTGCATTTCCAGTTAAGAGATATTCCAGAGATGTCCTTTATCTTCTAGGCTCTAGAACAACTCAACCTAACAAATGAACTTTAAGAAAAGATAAGAATAAATACAGGCTGCTTTCTAAAAACCATAGTAGGAGTTTGTAACTTGTTTTTGAAAAAGAAATGTGCGTATTTCAAGATGGCATTCAGATTTTCTTGGAACATTTTGCTAAGCTGAGAAAAAAATGTTATTTTGCTGTAACCCATGGCTAAAGCAACATATCTCAATGGGATACTTCCTATACATCATAGAAAAAAAATTGTAAAAAATGAAGCCTTTCAAAGTCGTGGAAAAGAACAAAAGAAAAAAAAAAAACAGTAACTGACTTTCAAGTTACAAATTGAGTCTTGAAATAATTTCCTTGACAAAAAAAGCACTCTCACAAAATACTAGGATTTAGAGGAAAATTAGTGCATTGTATAAGGAACATTGCATCTGTGTCTAGGAAAAGATTTTACTGGAATGACATCCTGCAGATTCTGTCAAGTACAAACAGGTTCTCCTTAAAATTATTTACCCTGATACATACACCACAGTATAAGATATACTCCTCAGTAGCTTTGCCAGTTTAGATATTTGATTTTATGTCCCAGAGTAGCTTATTCTCAAGAACACAGGTTCATACTAACAAAGTCATAGGGACTAATAAATCAGATTAAAATAAAACAGGTTGTGCAAGTGTTAGCTAATGAGTCTAGTTACCCAATCAAATTGACCAGCAGATCCTCACATTTTTAGAAAAACTATGTGGAAAGCCAAACCATCAGGCAGTGGCTGGATGAACAAGGATTATGATTCGGTTATTTAGCGAACTCTCATTCTGATCAACAAACACAGACGTCATTGCATACAATAGATATTTCTGAGAAGCAACCAGGAAACTTATCCAAGCTGGGCCAGACAGTATCTCCCCTGAATAAAGAATTCTTTGATAGAATATGGCAATGATTATGTGATTATTATTTTTCTATATTTCCATGGATAGATCCACATTTGGTTTGTATTGTAGTTTATATAATTTAGTGATCCCGGGGTTTATATGTACATAAAACTAGGTATAAAAGTGATTATTTATTAATAGAATGACAAAAGAAATCACAAATATATATAAAGAGAGTAAATATCAACAGCATCACAACATTTATAAAAAATATGTATTTGTATTCCTGTTAACTGTCTAAAACTGTCTAATTTCATATTTAATACTTTTCTACATATGTGATCCCTTCTTCATGTGACCACAATTTTGTAATATTTTCTATAGAGATAATAGAAAGATATTTCAGCCTTTCTTCTAACACAGCATGTCAAATTTTCTTTTTTATTACAGAGATTTAGAAAAGTTCATTTTTGTTTCTCAAGTTTTTACTATCATGTAGTATCTGCCTCTTCCTCCCTTGTTTCTTGCTTAGGTGGTGGGGAATAAATGGAGGGAAGAGGGCAATGCAGACGGGGTTCCTTGGGACTCCCAGCCCTTTGATCTTTATGGCGAATTTCTGACGACGTTCCAGATCCACATGAGCCGTTGCCATTGGTGGTCCATTGACTGTGGACAAGCGGCAGTACTGCCGGCAGCAGAGGCCACGCCCCTGGCTACAGGCCTGCCCCCATCCAGCTCAGAAGGGGCCCCTCCCTCCCCAAGATGGACCAGAGCTTACTGCCTCCTTCTGCCTCCAAAGAGAAGACTAGACACCCAGAGCCTGGAGAAAGGCTTGACCAGTGAGGGTCCTGAAGCTTACCCTTCATCATCACCAGGACATAGTGCCCTACCTCACTCAAGTTAGACAAGTTTTACTCTAGAATCTACCTCTCTAAAGGGGAAGGATATTAAACACACAGATTTCAGGTTCCTCCCTGTGAATTCTGTTCAGAATTTGAGGCAGGGCCCAGACTGTATTTTTAATAACTGCCTCAGGTGATCTTTATGCTGTGGTACATTTCAGACACAGAGCTTTAAGCCCATGTAATAGCACTGCTCAACCTTGAACATTTTAAGCACAGGTTAAATATTTTAACTCTCAACAGGCAATCTTAAGGAGAAGAAAATGGCAACCCACTCCAGTACTCTTGCTTGGTAAATCCCATAGATGGAGGAGCCTGGTAGGCTGCAGTCCGTGGGGTTGCTAAGAGTCAGACACGACTGAGTGACTTCACTTTCACTTTTCACTTTCATGCATTGGAGGAGGAAATGGCAACCCACTCCAGTGTTCTTGCCTGGAGAATCCCAGGGACGGGGGAGTCTGTGGGCTTCCGTCTATGGGGTCACACAGAGTCAGACACGACTGAAGCGACTTAGCAGCAGCAGGCAATCTTATTCCCCTCATCTTCTAAATTTCTAAGGCATGACTGTGTGGGCGAGTGTGTATGAGTGGTGGTGACATGAGTGTGTATTGTGTGGTGGGTGTGAGAATGTGTGGTGTGTGCATTTGTGTGGTGGGAGCAGTATGTGTGTGGTGGGTGTATAGGTGTGTGAATGTGTGGGGTGGTGTATGAGTGTGTGGAGGCCTGATGGACAACACCTCACCTACACGGCCCAGTATTGCCTACAGTGGGTGCCTTGAAAATCAAGACTCTCATCCCTTCTAGAAATGCATGTCTCTTTCTGAGACAGAAGTAAAGAAGATTAGTTTTCAACTAACCATTCTTAAAAGAGTTATCTTTTAAGTTGACATTGCTTTTCCTCTTCCTAGATTTCTGCTTATTACCAGGTTTCTGTGATTAGGTGTTACTAAGTTGAGCCTTCCCCAATGAATCAAATAATTAAGTTCAAAGAAAAATATTGTTGATTCAAAGAAAATTATGCACTTTAAATAGTAGATTCATGTTAGAATGACACTGCCCATACACAACCATATTATTTTTTAGAGATACAGTTTGATCTGATGAAGTGCTGAGCTAAATTAAACTTTTAAAATGATAATAATATAGTAGTCTGCCTTTATCTTTCACTTGAAAAGCTCTATTCATATGAAAGGTATAGTTTGTGGCAGTTGCAAAAATAAAAACCACAAATGGTCAATCTTCATATCCATTAAAGATGAGAAATAATTAGGCAACAATTTATTAACATCCTGTTTCAGTCAGTGGCAGAGCCAGAAATCAGACATAGCTGCCTAAACATCTCCTCGGCTTTACGCTCTATATTCTCTCACTTTGAGGAGAAAAGTTTGAAGACTTTTGAAGATGAGAGATTTGTATTTGAATATTTGCTCAACCGCTTGAAATTTTATCAACCATAATATGGATAAAAATATCAAGGCCAGTGGCCCACATGGTGCTACTGGTAAAGAACCCGCCTGCCAATGCTGGAGATGCAAGAGACATGGGTTCAATACCTGGGTCGGGAAGATCCCCTGGAGGAGGAAATGGTAACCCACTTCAGTATTGCTGCCTGGAGAATTTCATGGACAGAAGAGCCTGGCGGGCTACAGTCCATGGGTTCGCAAAGAGTTGGACATGAAAAGCAGAGACATTACTTTGCCAACAAAGGTCCGTCTAGTCAAGGCTATGGTTTTTCCTGTGATCATGTATGGATGTGAGAGTTGGACTGTGAAGAAGGCTGAGCACTGAAGAATTGATGCTTTTGAACTGTGGTGTTGGAGAAGACTCTTGAGAGTCCCTTGGACTGCAAGGAGATCCAACTAGTCCATTCTGAAGGAGATCAGCCCTGGGATTTTTTTGGAAGGAATGATACTGAAGCTGAAACTCCAGTACTTTGTCCACCTCATGCGAAGAGCTGACTCATTGGAAAAGACCCTGATGCTGGGAGGGATTGGGGGCAGGAGGAGAAGGGGACGACAGAGGATGAGATGTCTGGATGGCATCACCGACTTGATGGACGTGAGTCTGAGTGAACTCCGGGAGTTGGTGATGGACAGGGAGGCCTGGCGCGCTGCCATTCATGGGGTCGCAAAGGGTCAGACACGACTGAGCGACTGAACTGAACGGAACTGAACTGAAGCACACACAAATCTCATAGGTTTGAAGAAGTTTAAATGGGATAATAATTAACAAACATCTGGCCATAATAATAAATGTTAGTAAATTTTCTGGGTTTTTTTTCCACCTTTTTTAGTGTTCTAACCCTAACATTGTTCTCCATCCTCTAAACACTATATCACAAAATGTATTCACTCACACAAAAAAAAAAAATCCTTCAAGATTTTTGTCCTCTCCACATAACGTCAATGTAAAATTATACTTTGTTTCACATACTTTCTTTTTACATTATTTACTTCACTTACCTAAAGCAGTAGTAAGTGAGAAATAGGGGTTTAAATTTTAGAGATATTGTAATACCCATTAACATAAATTATAGCTATTAACAAATGTATCCCTATAACACCTGAAGTCAAGTTCTCTGCCACTGGAGTAAAAGAACCATACTTCAGCCAAAACTGGCTAAAAGTGATTGTCTCTGGATTTGTCGATGAGACAGATGATGCTCCTCCTGCTCATGGCCTGTCCTCATAAGCCAGGAATAGAGGTTGCTGATTCTATAACATACATTTACCATGGCCCCCCAAAAAACTTTCAAGGTCCAGAGTTAAGCTATTAAATAAATTCCAAGAAATTCCAATAAATTCCAAGAAATCCACAAAGCTTCTAGATAATTGCACTTTCCAGTTAAATGCACCTGTCTCTAACATAACATTGAACAATATATAGGAAGGCATTCTTGGCTACTTAGCTAATCTGTGTGAAAATACACATCTCCCTATGGCAAATCCATAGTCATGCACCCCTTCAGTGCCAGAGTGCAAAATATTAAGAAAGCTAATTACATGTCAGTAGAAAGAACAATTAAAATTTATGAGACTTCTTTCTAAGGTTTACACTTGAACTTGTTTTCTAGGCAAGAGGCACTTGAATATATCAATCTATATGCTGGGTGGCACATTAACACGAAAGATAAATTTAGCAATTTGAGTCCATTACACAAACAATTTACTCTGTATGTTTAAGATGACTGTTATTGTTCAGTCACTGGGTACTGTCTGACTCTTTAAGACCCCATGGACTGTAGCACACCAGGTTACTTTGTCCTCCACTGTCTCCCAAAGTTTGCTTAAATTCATGTCCATTGAGTCAGTGCTGTGTCCATTAATCCACTGCTGGCCCCTTCATATTTCACCTTCAATCTTTCCCAGAATCAGAGTCTATTCCAATGAGTCAGCTCTTCACATCAGGTGGCCAAAGTATTGGAGATTTAGCTTCAGCATCAGTCCTTCCAATAATATCTGGTTGATTTCCTTTAGGATTGACTGGTTTGATCTCCATACAGTCCAAGGGATTCTCAAGAGTCTTCTCCAGCATCACATTTTGAAAGAATCATTTCTTCAGTGCTCAGCCTTTCTTATGGTCCAGCTCTCACATCTGTACATGTCTACTGGAAAAACCATAGCTTTGACTATATGGACCTTTGTTGGCAAAATGATATCTCTGCTTTTTAATATGCTGCCTAGATTTGTCATAGCTTTTATTCCAAGGAGCAAGCGTCTTTTAATTTCATGGCTGCAGTCACTGTCTGCAGTGATTTTGGAGCCCAAGAAAATAAAGTCTGTCACTGTTTCCACTTTTTCTCCATCTATTTGCCATAAAGTGATGAGACCAGATGCCATATCTTAGTTTTTTGAATGCTGAGTTGGAAGCCAACTTTTTCATTCTCCTCTTTCATCCTCATCAAGAGGCTCTTTATTTCCTCTTCACTTTCTGCCATTAGAGTGGTACCATCTGCATATGCGAGGTTGTTGACATTTCTCCCAGCAAAATGATTCCATCTTGTGATTCATCCAGCCTTGGATTTCGCATGATGTAGTCTGCATACAAGTTAAATAAGCAGGATGACAATATAAAGCCTTGTCATATTCCTTTCCCAGTTTTCAACCAGTCCATTTTTCTACATCCAGTTCTAACTGTTGCTTCTTGACCCGCATACAGGTTTCTCAGGAGACAGGTAAGGTAGTCTGGTATTCCCATCTCTTTAAGAATTTTCTACAGTTTGTTGTGATCTACACAGTCAAAGTCTTTAGCATAGTCAATGAAGCAGAAGCAGAGGCTTTTCTGGAATTCCTCTGCTCTCTCCATGATCCAATGAATGCTGGCATTTTGATCTCTGGTTCATCTGCTCTTCATACCCAGATTGTGCATCTGGATGTTCTCAGTTCACATACACTGCTGAAGCCTAGCTTGAAGGATTTTGAGCATAATACCCTGCTAGCATGTAAAATGAGTACAACTGTATAGTAGCTTGAACATTCTTTGTCATTGACTGTCTTTCAGATTAGAATGAAAACTGATCTTTTCCAATCCTGTGGCCACTGCTAAGTTTTCCAAATTTGCTGGCATATTGGGTACAGCACTGTCATAGCATCCCCTTTTAGGATTTGAAATAGCTTAGCTGGAATTCCATCACCTCCACTAGCTTTGTTCATAGTAATGCCTCCTAAGGCCCACTTGACTTCACACTCCAGGATGTCTGGCTCTAAGTGACTGACCACATCATTGTGGTTATCCAGGTCATTAAGACTTTTTTTTGTATAGTTCTTCTGTGTATTCCTGCTACCTCTTTATTTCTCTTCTGCTTCTCTTAGGTCCTGTTGTTTCTGTCTTTTATTATACCCATCCTTGCATGAAATGTTCCCTTGGTATCTCCAGTGTTCTTGAAGAGATCTCTAGTCTTTCCTGTTCTATTTTTTTTTTTCCTCTATTCCTTTACGTTGTTCATTTCAGAAGGCCTTCTTATTTCTCCTTGCTACTCTGTGGAAGTCTGCATTCAGTTGGCTATAGCTTTTCCTTTCACTCTTGCCTTTCATTTCTGTTCTTTCATTAGCTATTTGCAAAAACTCAGACAACCACTTTACCTTCTTGCATTTCTTTTCCTTTGGGATGGCTTTAGTCACTGCCTCCTGTACAATGTTATGACCCTCCCTCCATAGTTCTTCAAGCACTCTATCAGATCTAATTCCTTAATCTATTTATCACCTCCACAGTATAATCGACTTCCCTGGTGGCTCACATGGTAAAGCATCTGACTACAATGTGGGAGACCCAGGTTCGATCCCTGGGTTAGGAAGATCCCCTGGAGAAGGAAATGGCACCCCACTCCAGTACTCTTGCCTGGAAAATCCCATGGACAGAGGAGCATGGTAGGCTACAGTCCATGGGGTCGCAAAGAGTCGGACACGACTGAGCGACTTCACTTACTTTCACTTACTTACAGTATAATCATATAGGATTTGATTTAGGTCATACCTGAATGACCTGGTCAAGACAACTACACATATTTTAAATTGAGTTACAAGATATGGTACATAAATTTAGCACAGACAGAACAATCAGGAGAAAATCTTTTAAATAAGAAGGAAAATAGAAAACATGGACTTATCAATGGGCTTGCTAACCTTTGGTATTCAGCATTCTTGAAAAAGAACCAGAGGCCAGGTTGCAGCTGCTGGTAAGTAGATTAAGCTAGAAGCTGTCATTCAGGTGCTTTCAGATGTGAGGACTATGATCAGATCTACTAAAGTCTGCAGAACACTGGGACCAACTACAAAATTCCTTTGGAAATGAGGTTAATAGTTCAAAATAAACATACGATACTCTGGTATTAAAAGAATTAAAATTTTCATAAAAAAGAAACAATTTCATATTTAGACCTAAAATCAGTCTAATTTTGGGAAAAAAAGAACATTAAACCATGAAAATTAAACTCAAGGAATTTCTTAGGACATAGCTGTGCTCCTTTTCCAATCAGTTTCTGAACTGGGACATTTCAATTGTGGAAGAGAAATTAATTCTATTTGCCACAGTGAAATTCAAGACAGTGGTGGAAAGCCTTCCAGCATGAACTTTTTCAAGCCAATTCTGATTTGGCCAAAGAAGAGCCAAACACTTAGAAATTCTAACCAAAAACATGAGGAAAAGTAGGAAAATGTTTTAACACACTCTCTGTGTCAGGAGCCAGCATTATTATCTTTCCTTTCAATAGAATTCCATGTTCATCAAAATAAAACTTAAATGCAGCTGTACAACGTTCATCATAACAGATATGATTTTGAGAAGATATCACTAAAATATTTTAATAGAGAATGATATTTTACATACACTAGGGTAGTGGTTCCCATTTTTAGGTTTTAATGACAATTCTATTTTTAAACTATTTCTTAAAAACTGAATTGGATATGGGCACTTTATCTTTGACAAAGGAGACAAGAACAAACAATAGAGAAAAGATGGTCTCTTAAATAAGTGGTGCTAGGAAAACTAGACAGCTACCTGTAAAAGAATGAAAGTAGAGTATTTCCTAACACCATACACAAAGATAAACTCAAAAGGGATTAGAGACTTAAATGTAGGAAAAGATAGTATAAAGCTCCTATAGGAAATCATAGGAAGAACATTCAATGACATAAATCACAGCAAGATCCTCCACGACCCACCTCCTAGAGCAATGGAAACAAAAACAGAAATAAATAAGTGGGACCTAACTAAACTCAAAAGCTTTTACACAGCAAAGGAAACTATAAACAAAGTGAAAAGACAATCCTCAGAAGGAGAAAAAAATAATAGCAAATGAAACAACTGACAAATGATCAATCTCCAAAATATACAAGCAGCTTATACATCTCAATACCAGAAAAACAAACAAGCCAATCAAGAAGTGGGCAAATCTAAACAGACATTTCTCCAAAGAAGACAGACAGATGGCTAATAAACATACAAAAAGTGTAGAGAAATGCAAATCAAAACTACAATGAGATATCACCTCACATGGGTCAGAATGGCCATCATCAAAAAATCTACAAATAATAAATGCTAGAGAGGGTGTGGAGAAAAGGGAATCCTCTTGCACTGTTGGTAGGAATGTAAATTGATTCAGCCACTATGGAAGACAGTACCGAGATTCCTGAAAAAACTAGGAATAAAAGTACCACATGACCCAACAATCCCACTACGGGCATACACCCTGAGAAAACCATAATTGAAAAAGACACAAGTACCCCATTGTTCACTGCAGCACTATTTACAATAGCTAAGTCGTAGAAGCAACCTAGATGTCCATTAGCAGATGAATAGATAAAGAAGCTGTGAACAATATATACAACTGAATATTACTCAGCCATAAGAAGAAATACATTTGAGTCAGTTCTAATGAGGTGGATAAACCTAGAGCCTATCATACGGAGTGAAGTGAGCCAGAAAGAGGAAAACAAATACAGTATATTGACACATATATATGGAATCTAGAAAGATGATACTGATGAACCTTTTTGCAGGGCAGCAATGGAGACACAGACATAGAGAACAAACCTCTGGACACAGAAGGGGAAGGAGAGGGTGGGACGAATGGAGAGAGCAGCATGGAAACATACACCTTACCATATGTAAAATAGATAGCAAGTGGGAATTTGCCCTCTGATGCACGAAGCTCAAACTGGTGCTCTGTGACAACCTAGAGGGGTGGGATGGGGTGGGAGGTGGAGGGAAGGGCCAAGAGGGAGGGGACATATGCATAGCTATGGCTGATTCATGGTGGTGTATGGTAGAAACCAACACAATATTGCAAAGCAATTATCCTTCAATTAAAAATAAATAAAAATTTTAATTAATTTCTTTATTTTAATTGGAAGCCAATTACTTTAAATATTGTGGTGGTTTTTGCCAGACAGGAATTAGCCATGAGTGTACATGTGTCCCTCCATCCTGAACCCCACTCTCACTTCCCGCCCCACCCCATCCCTCTGGGTTGTCCCAGAGCATCAGCTTTGAATGCCCTGCTTCATGCATCGAACCTGCACTGGTCATCTATTTCACATATGGTAATATACATGATCCAATGCTATTCCCTCAAATCATCCCACCCTCACCTTCTCCCACATAGTCCCAAAGTCTGTTCTTTACACCTGTGTCTCTTTTGCTATCTTACATATAGGCTCATCGTTACTGACTTTCTAAATTCCATCAGTTCGGTTAAGTTCAGTTGCTCCTCAGTTCCAGCTCTTTGTGACCTCAAGGACTGCAGCATGCCAGGCCTCCCTGTCCATCACCAACTCCTGGAGTTTACTCAAACTCATGTCCCTTGAGTTGGTGATACCATCCCACTATCTCATCCTCTGTTGTCCCCTTCTCCTCCCACCTTCAATCTTTCCCAGCATCAAGGTCTTTTCAAATGAGTTAGTTCTTCAAATCAAGTGACCAAAGTATTGGAGTTTCAGCTTCAACATCAGTCCTTCCAATGAAAATTCAGGACTGATTTCCTTTAGGAAGGACTGGTTGGATCTCCTTGCAGTCCAAGGGATTCTCAAGAGTTTTCTCCAACACCACACTTCAAAAGCATCTATTCTTCGGCGCTCAGCTTTCTTTATAGTCCAACTCTCACATCCATACATGACTACTAGGAAAACCATAGCCTTGACTAGACAGACCTTTTTTGGCAAAATAATGAGTCTGCTTTTTAATATGGTGTCTAGTTTGGTCACAGCTTTTCTTCCAAGGAGCAAACGTCTTTTAATTTCATGGCTGCAGTCACAATCTGCAGTCATTTTGGAGCCCCCAAAATAAATTCTGTCACTGTTTCCACTGTTTCCCCATCTATTTGCCATAATGTGATGGGACCAGATGCCATGATCTTAGTTTCCTGAATGTTGAGTTTTAAGACAACTTTTTCACTCTCTTCTTTGACTTTCATCAAGAGGCTTTTTAGTTCTTCTTCACTTTCTGCCATAAGAGTGGTGTCATCTGCATATCTGAGGTTATTGATATTTCTCCTGGCAACCTTGACCAGTTGTGCTTCATTCAGCCCGGCATTTCTCATGATGTACTCTGAATATAAGTTAAATAAACAGGGTGACAATATACAGCCTTGATGTACTCCTTTCCTGATTTGGAACCAGTCTGTTGTTCCATATCCAGTTCTAACTGTTGCTTCTTGGCCTGCATACAAATGTCTCAGGAGGCAAGTCAGGTGGTCTGATATTCCCATCTCTTGAAGAATTTTCCACAGTTTGCTGTGATCCACACAGTCAAAGTCTTTGGAATAGTCAATAAATCAAAAGTAGATGTTTCTCTGGAACATCTCTTGCCAGCAGATGTTGGCAATTTGATCTCTGGTTCCCTTGTCTTTTCTAAATCCAGCTTGAACATCTAGAAGTTCATGGTTCAGGTATTGTTGAAACCTGGCTTGGAGAATTTTGAACACTACTTTGCTAGCCTTTGAGATGAGTGCAACTTGTGCAGTAGTTTGAGCATTCTTTGGCATTGCCTTTCTTTGGGATTGGAATGAAAACTGAATTTTCTGGTCCTGTGGCCACTGATGAGTTACCCAAATTTGCTGGCATATTGAGTGCAGTACTTTCACAGCACCATCTGTTAGGATTCGAAATATCTCAATTGGAATTTCATTGCCTCCACTAGCTTTGTTCATAGTGATGCTTCCTAAGGCCCACTTGACTTCACATTCCAGGATGTTTGGCTCTAGGTGAATGATCACACCATCGTGATCATCTCGGTCATGAAGGTCTTTTTTGTATAGTTCTTCTGTGTATTCTTGCCATCTCATCTTAATATCTTCTGCTTCTGTTAGGTTCATACCATTTCTGTCCTTTATTGAGCCCATCATTGCATGAAAATTTCCCTTGGTATCTCTAATTTTCTTGAAGAGATCTCCAGCATTTCCCATTCTATTGTTTTCCTCTATTTTTTTACACTGATCACTGAGGAAGGCTTTCTTATCTCTTCTTGCTATTCTTTGGAACTCTACATTCAACTGGCTATATCTTTCTTTTCCTCCTTTGCCTTTCACTTGTCTTCTTTTCTCAGCTATTTGTAAGTCATCCTCAGACAACCATTTTGCCTTTTTGCATTTCTTTTTCTTGGGGATGGTCTTGATCACTACCTCCTGTACAATGTCACAAACCTCCATCCATAGTTCATCAGGCAGTCTGTCTATCACATCCAATCCCTTGAATCTATTTCTCACTTCCACTGAATAATTGTAAGGGATTTGATTTAGGTCATACCTGAATGGGCTAGTGGTTTTCCCTACTTTCTTCAATTTAAGTCTGAATTTGGCAATAAGGAATTCATAATCTGAGCCACAGTCAGCTCCCGGTCTTGTTTTTTCTGACTGTATAGAGCTTCTCCATCTTTGGCTGCAAGGAATAAAATCAATCTGATTTCAGTATTGACCATCTAGTAATTTCCATGTGTAGAGTCTTCTCTTCTGTTGTTGGAACAGGGTGTTTGCTATGACCAATATGTTCTCTTGGCAAAACTCTGTTAGCCTTTGCATTGCTTCATTTTGTACTCCAAGGCCAAATTTGCCTGTTACTCCAGGTATTTCTTGACTTCCTACTTTTGCATTCCAGTCTCCTATAATGAAAAGGACATCTTTTGGGGGTGTTATTTCTAGAAAGTCTTGTAGGTCTTCATAGAACTGTTCAACGTCAGCTTCTTCAGCATTACTGGTCGGGGCATAAACTTGGATTATGGTGATATTGAATGGTTTGCCTTGGAAACAGACAGAGATCATTCTATTGTTTTGAGATTGCATCCAAGTACTGCATTTCAGACTCTTTTGTTGACTATGATGGCTACTCCATTTGTTCTAATGGATTCTTGCCCATGGTAGTAGATATAATGGTCATCTGAGTTAAATTCACCCATGCCAGTCAATTTTAGTTCTGTGATTCCTAAAATGTCAATATTCACTCTTGCCATGTCCTGTTTGACCATTCTATATATGTGCATTAATATATATTAATGCACATATACAGTACATTAATACTGTATTGGTGTTTCTCTTTCTGACTTCACTCTGTGTAATAGACTCCAGTTTCACTGACCTCATTAGAACTGACTCAGATGGGCTCTTTTATACAGCTGAATAATATTCCATTGTGTATATGTACCACAATTTCCTTATCCATTCTTCTGCCAATGGACATCTAGGTTGCTTCCTAGTTATTGTAAACAGTGCTGCAATGAAATTGGGGTACATGTGTCTCTTTCGATTCTGGTTCCCTCTGTATGCCCAGCAGTGGGACTGCTGGGTTGTATGGCAGCTCTATTTCCAGTTTTTTAAAGAATCTCCACACCGCTCTCCGTAGTGGTTATACTAGTTTGCATTCCCACCAACAGTGTAAGAGGGCTCCCTTTTTTTCACACCCTCTCCAGCATTTAAAAATAAACAAATTTTTAAACCTAAATTGGAGTCAAAATCAAATAAAAACAGAATATTTAAAATCTAATTTGCAAAGATATAATCCCACAATAAAGAACAATTCTTCTCCAGAAGATATTAATATTTGGTAACCAACATGTCTAATCAAAAGGTTTTTTAAAAGTTTGGGTGAGACAAAAAAATATATTTTATACTGTTACATTCGACTGTGTCTTTTTACAAATTAATTTCTAAAATATGTGACCCATATCATAAGATCTCTACCTGTTGATTTCTACTTATGCTTCTTTTTGAATTGTATTATTTGGTGGAGGTAATCAATTACTTTTAAAACTACTGAATCATCAAATTTTTTCCAAGCAAGCATGTTTTAAATATGGTTTAATTAACATCCAGGAAGTATAAATGACATCTTGATTAAAAAACACACTTGAAATAAATTAAAGGCAAAAGTTGAGAAGAAAAAAATAAAGAAGTAAATAAATAAATATAAATAAATAATCTAACAAATGTTATGTAAGTAGAATCATGCCATATGCAACCTTCTGAGACTTTTTTCACTTAGGACAATTTTCTTGAGGTTTATATAAGTTTCGTGTGTATCAATACTTCATTTCTTTTTATTGCTGATTAGTATTACATGATGTGGATTTGAACAATTCATCTATTGAAGGACATTTGGGTAATTTCCAGTGTTTGGATATTATAACTGCCATAAACATTCATATACAAATTTCTATGTGAAAATAAGTTTTCATTTATCTGAGGTATATATATCCAAGAGTACAATGGCCAGACTGTATTGTAGTTCTGTTTTTAGTTAAAAGTAATTGCCAAACTATTTTCCAGAATATCTGTGTCACTGATACCCTCCTATCAACAATGTACAATGATCCAGTTACTCTTCAATCTCACCAGCACTTGGAGTTATCACTATATGTTATTCTGACAGGTGTATGGTGATATCTCATTGTGGTTTTAATATACATTTCTATAATGATTTATGATGAACATCTTGTTACATGCTTGTGAAGTGAAAGTCACTCAGTCGTGTCCAACTCTTTGCAACCCCATGGACTATACAGCCCATGGAATTCTCCAGGCCAGAATACTAGAGTGGGTAGCCATTCCCTTCTAAAGGGGATCTTCCCCAAGCAAGGATCAAACACAGGTCTCCCACATTGCAGGCAGATTCTTTACCAGCTGAGCCACCAGGGAAGCCCTTTTATGTGTTTAACTGTCATCTTTATATCTTCTTTGGTTGAAACATTTGTTCCTATCTTTTGCCCCTTTTCTAAATGAATTGCTGGGGGGTTTATATTGAATTTTCATGTATTTTTATATATTTTATTACAATTAAAGTTTTTAAAATTTCATATATTTTTGAAAATAATTTATACATTGTAGACATAAATTATTTGTCAGATATATATTTTCTCCCTGTGATTTATCTTTTTATTCTCTTAACAGAGGCTTTTGCATAGCAAAAGTTTTAATTTTTGTGAAGTTCAAATTTTGTAATAGGCTTTTGAGAGTACTTTTTTCTGTTTATTACAATTTTTAGTTATGCTTTAAGTGTGGAATATTTTCTTTCAATAAATATTTTTCATTTTGTATTGCAATGTTTAACTTTATAAATACCTAAGTGTGATGGTTTCATAGAATTATTCCAGAGGATAAACTCATACATGACACACTCCAGGGATAGTTTTTATTTACTTTAATCAACCCAAACTGATTTATGAATATTGTCCCTATATCTTTCATATCTCCATGACCAATAAAAGCTTTGCCATTTAAAGGGGCAGGTGCTGAGACCTGCCACAGACAGCCACCACACTGAAGTATAAATTCACTGAATTAAGATCAGAAAACAAAAACTGACTTGGCTTGGATTACTATTTTGCCAAAGTGGTTCTAAGTTGTATTTCAGTTCTGAAATAAAACCGAGAAAAATGACTTTATATAAGCAAAACCTTCAAAATCACTTGACAAGTGTCAAAAACCAGAGACCAACCTTCCAGTGTATCTAATACAAGGTTGATTTTTTTTTCTTGTAGTTAAGCAGAAACTGCTGGCAAAATACAATCTCTCTGAACAAAGCTAAGAGCCCCATCTATGTCACATTTAGGAGAAGCCGGCAGTTTGGGGATTGGCTGATTTTCCAAAGGAAAGACACTGAAGTAATGCTGCCACATGGATCTTCAGGACTGGAGCCCTAGGTCTGAGTTAACATCTGTGTGTGGGACTTCCTGGTGGTGCAGTGGATAAGAATCTGCCTGCCAGTGCAGGGGACACAAGTTTGATCCCTGATCCAGGAAGATCCCACATGCCTCGGCAGCAAACTAAGCCCATGAGCCACAACTACTGAGCCTGTGTGTGGCAATTACTAAAGCCCGTGCACCTAGAGCTCATGGTCTGCAACAGAGAAGCACCACAGTGAGAAGCCCGTGCACCACAATAAGGAGCCGCACCCACCTGCACAGCCAGAGAAAGCCCTCTCAAAGCAAGAAGAGCCAGCACAGCCAAAAGTAAAGTAAATACATTTTTAAAAATAAAATCTGTGTATGGTTTAGGATTAGAGCCAGGGATTCAGCCTTTCCCTTATATGAGATCAAGATAGGAATTTTTTTTTAAAAATATGGAATCTGACCACATCCCATACCTATTGAATCCGAATCACTGGTGGTAACCAGGGACATAGATATAGATATACTTAGAAAACAAATAACTGCTGCATACATCAATATACATCTATATAAGTATATATATATATACATTTATCTACTGATACATATACATGTATAGAGGTATAGATAAAGTTATAGTTATGATATTGATATATTCATCAGTCAAGCATTTCCTGTTTAAAGTAAAGCAATGTGAAGTGGCTCTGAGTTTGTGTTATTTTTGAGACCACTGGAAACACCCTGAAGCAGAGCAAACCAAGATGAGGAAACATAAAAAGGAGGCTACAGTCTCTACAGACTCTTTTTGGGATCAACAGAGAGTATTAACTAGCATGACTCCCCCTGTGTATCTTCAAACCCAAGGCACCCTCTTCTGTTCTTATTTCCAATTCTTTCTTTTTTCCTCCACAAATGGCCTGAATTATGAAGAAGGAAAATCCTCTCAGAACCTTTGGCCTCTCATTTATCCCTTAGAGGGAAGACATTAACACATCATACACTTAGTCACTTACTTTGAGGTCAAAGTTCTTTTCATTATTGCAAAATGAGAGAGTCTTTAGATAAATTAGAGTAATTCAGCTTTCTTATTGAATCATTTACTAGACCAAGCAGCTCATACTACTGGGCTCTTTGGGATAGTCAGTCCTCTTAGAAGTTCAAATCTTTATGTTCAGACTGAATTTGCCCCATTTCCAGCCATCTCAACTCCCTAATTATCTGCTCATTTGTTATTTGACCCTGGAAACTCTTTAACTTATTTACTCATTTAAAAGGATTTGACTCAGTAATATATGTAAGTGTTAAACCAAAATTAGATGGTTTTATTAAAAAATAACAACAAACCAAATCTCTTGTCTCTGCTGCTGCTGCTGCTGCTAAGTCACTTCAGTCGTGTCCGACTCTGTGTGACCCCATAGACGGCAGCCCACCAGGCTCCCTCTTCCCTGGGATTCTCCAGGCAAGAACACTGGAGTGGGTTGCCATTTCCTTCTCCAACGCATGAAAGTGAAAAGTGAAAGTGAAATTGTTCAGTTGTGTCTGACTCTTCGGGACCCCATGGACTGCAGCCCACCAGGCTCCTCCATCCATGGAGTTTTCCAGGCAAGAGTACTGGAGTGGGTTGCCATTTCCTTCTCCAATGCATGAAAGTGAAAAGTGAAAGTGAAGTTGCTCAGTCATGTCCGACTCTTAGCGACCCCATGGACTGCAGCCCACCAGGCTCCCCCATCCATGGGGTTCCCCAGGCAAGAGTACTGGAGTGGGGTGCCATTGCCTTCTCCATCTCTACCCTCTCACAAATCCTCTGCTCAAAGGCTAAAACTTTTAACTGGTTTTGGTTTTTCTTGGGTGTACTGCCATATCTATTTTTTAAAATATGATGACTGTATTAGTTTTGTAGGTCTGCTGTAACAAAGCCCACAAACTAGGTGGCTAGATATAACAGATTCTTTCCTCCTTGTTTTGAAGGTTAGAAGTATGAAATCAAGGTGTTGTCAGGACACTGAAGGCTCTAAGGGAAAATATCCTTCTTCCAATCACATCACTCCGATGTTTGCAAATACATACAGCTGGAAAATGTATACCACCACCAATATTAAGATCTCTGTCACTTAGAAAAATTCCCTTGTGCACCTTTGCACTCAATCCCTCCCACCCCCAGCCAGAGAACACTACTTCCTTTCACTACAGATTAGGACTTTCCTTTCTAAAATTTAGTATAAATGGAATTATACTAGTTGTATTCTTTTGCATCTGGTTTTTTTTCCTTGGTATAATATTTTTAAGATTCAACTGTGTTCTTACTATATCAGGAATTTGCTCCATTATGTGGCTACATCACAATTTGTTTATTCATTTAGCTTATTAATGTTTCTACTTTGAAACTATTCTGAATAATGCTGCAATGAACACTCATGCAAATCTTTGTATGGTTTTAGGCTTTCATTTATCTTGACTACAAACTCAAAACTAGACTTGTATTATATACCTTTTTTTAGTACAAAGTTGACAAACTCTTTTCCAAAGTTATTGCACCATTTTATAATCTAGTTAGTAAATATGAGAGTTCTAATTATTCCACCCCTTGCCAAAACTTGGTATTATCACCCTTTTAATTTTAGCCATTCTAAGAGGTGTGCAGTGATAAATCATTGTGAATTTCTTTTGCATTTCCCTGATGACTAATGGTATTCAAAGTCTTTTCATGTGCTCATTGCTCATTTAAAGATTTATTTTTGTGAAGTACCTGTTTAAACACATTTTCGCTCATTTTAAATAGGCTTACTATTGAGCTGTAAAAATGCTTCAAGTCTTTTGGATATAGTTCTTTCCCATATATTTTATGCCCTAACATTGTGGCAATACATTCTAATGATAACTTCCTAAGAAAGGATAAATACTTCAGTTCTTGTATGCCTAATATTTAAAATTTTGACTGAGTATGGAATACTAATTTGCATACCATATTTATCTTCAGAACTTGAACAGTGTCTTTCATCATTAGGGTTAGTGTTGAGAAAAATAAGGCTTCCCTGATAATTTTTCCCTTTTTAGATACATGACTACTGTTGATTTTCTTTTTCCTCTTTAGAAACTCTTAGGTTTGTTACTTTTCCTTCATGGTATAAAGTTTTACTAATTTTTCACGTGCTTTTTTTTCAATAACTGACCTAAGTCCTTGGTGAGTCCTATCAACTTGAAGACATATGTTCCTTACTAATAGTTACGAGCATAGTCTCTGGTACCATGCTACCACTATACTAGCTTCAGACCACTAGAAATGGTTTATTACTTAACCTGAGGGTTTAGTTAGTTAATATAGTTAAGCAGAATAGCAAGGCACTAAATTATTACTATTAGTAGTGACATTAGTATCTCTTTGATGGGTTTTTCTCTTTTTGGAATACCAATTATTGACATGCTGCATCCCTGGGGTTGATTCCTTATTTCTGTAAATTTTTTTCTCTTTTATGTTCTGTATTTTTGTTACACTTTCTGGATAATTTCATTGAGTTTTTCTTTCAATGCTAACATCAATATATATGTTTTTAATTTTTAAGAGCTCTTGTTTGTCACACTGTGCTTTTTCATTACGTTCTGTTCTTGTTTTATGAATGCAATTCTACTTCACTCTCTCTACTAATGTATATTCTGGAGAAGGAAACTGCAACCCACTCCAGTATTCTTGCCTGGAAAATCCCATGGACAGAGGAGCCTGGTGGGCTATAGTTCATGGGGTCACAAGAGTCAGACATGACTTAGTAACTGAACCACACCACAGAAATATATATTAGAGTCAGGAGATCTGTTTGCTTTTTTTTTTCATTGCTTATTTGTTTTTAACCTTCTTTCATTTTATAAATTTTCTTGTATTCCAAAATAAATTTTAAAATTTTTTTGCCTTGGACTTTCTTTTATTTTGCAAGCACTTGTCAAATATGTAATAATTTATGATTTTTTTTCTGATGCTTACTATTGCAACACTAGAATTATTAGTAGTGAGCTCTGGATATATAATGAAACTTATTGACAGGTCTCATGACCTGTACCCTTAATGAGTATTCTAGGTGTGACCTACATTTCATCAAGTGCCCCTTTTTTCATATATTTTCTGATTCCAGAAATCTATGGGGGAAAGTACTATGTAGATGCAGTTCTCATATTCCTTTTTGAGTTTACCCCTCTGTATTTATTTAGATTTAAAGGTTTAAAGAAGAATATAACAAACCACTTCCATTCAAGGGTGTGCACACTGTCATAACTCCCTCATCACCTTCTATACATGAAAACATACTTTTCTTTTGCTAAACCATTTGCAAATTGGTGACATACATCATGATGTTTTAAATACCTCAGAATGTGTCTTTCCAAAGTGAAAACATTTTCCTGTGTAACCACACCACCACCTCAGAAATAATCATTAATTCAAATACATTATCCCATACTCCAGATCATCATCAAATCTTTCCAGTTATCCCAAAAATATCTTCAACCAACTTTTATGTAATGCGAATGGCTGTTATATCTCTTTAGAACCACCAGCTCGGAACATTCTACCAGCTGCTTCTGCTCTTATGACACGTAATCCTTTGAAGGGTCTAGTCTGTGTCCTTTCTATTATCTTCCTCTGTGTGTCTGCTTCCGTTTCCAGAAAGAAAAACTAGTGGCAACTTACTATTCTCCATCCTAAAATTTCCAATTGCTTTTCTTTCTTTTTTCCTTTTCTTTAAAAGTAAATGTTTCTAACTATTTTCCTCCTAGATGCTCAGAGTTGCTCCTTTGCCCTATCAAACTGCACTTTTTTTTAGGATCCTCGTTTTTCTCTAAACTTGCTTTAAACATCACCAAGTCACTCTTCACACTAGATTACTTGCAAATATTCTGAACCACAGTCTTGTCACCATTCCTCCTCCGACATCAAGACCACCTCTGTGCACATGCAGATACAGTGTTTTCTTTGTATGAAAAAATTAGAGGCATGCTTAGATTTCATACCAAACAGGCAAACGGACACATGCTTACACTCTATTTATGGATGAGTCATTTACCACATTATGTTTTAAATAAAAATTCTCTTTTGGTATCTAACATGTGTTTGATTTATATTTCAAGTTAATATTTCTGAAAATGTCAGTGATCTAATAATTTAAATGAAACCCAGAGTAATTTTTTTGTTCAGTGTCCTCAACTCAAAGGCAGGTAAGAAAAGAATCATATGCAGCATTAACAAACTCAAATCATTTTTTTAATATAGCATAATATGCAATAATAATATTTCTAACTTTAAGTATAGGAAAATGATATTACCTTACCCTGTAAATAAAATATACATCATAGATGACATTATAATGAATTAACTTGCAACTGAACTCTTTAAATAAAATTTATGATAAAAGATGTTGTTTTCCTTCTTTCCCTCACCCATAAAATATCAAAGTCAGTGGTGATGTAACTCTCAGTGCATTTTTAGAGATTTAATCTAATATGACTAATAATAAAATCTGATTTCATAAATCAGATTTTAGTAATCTATTTTCCAATAGAAAATAAGATTTTTAAGGCATTAAAAAAATGGTTGTGTTGAAGATACCTCTGAGAGACTGGTGGCTAGATAGAGCTATAAACTGTGATGTTCTTTGATGCATACATGCATTTTTAATTAGGTAAGTGAAATAATTTAGGGCCTAACAGGAATAATTTTATGACTATTAAGCCAATTCTCAGGGGAAATTTACAGTGGGATGGTCAGAGAATTTGGCATCCTGCTCCCATTAACCATAATAAGTGTTTTACATCTTTCTATCCTAGTAAAGCTTACCCTTTCATCTTTACTTTGGAACTCAAATATTCAGTGATTATAAGGATTTGGTGGAGTAAATAGCTGGTTAGTATCTGTGAAGTTAATCTGTAATGTTTACTTCTTTGTTTCAAATAAAGTTGAGAGTCACACAGTGTGGGATGAAACGGCAGCCCAGGGATTCAATTCACTGGCACTCAGATTCATCATCTGTTCTCTTGATTTAAAATTACTTTCTTAAATAATAAAAAAATGTACATACCAAAGATATCCAAGAATAAGAGTATGTCTTTCCTTTTTTTTTACCATGAGTAAATAGTAAACCTAGGTGTCAACAAGCAAAATACATGTAGAGCAATAAGAAAAGCACAGCTTTTTACAAACGTGTAACCTGGAAGAAACAGCTGATCACTACATTGACTGAAGTTCAAGCCTTCGCTCTACAGAACCACACCAGAACTAGGTCTTTGTCCAGATTTGTTTAGCCACAGGCTCTGTCTTGTCTAACTTTTGAGCTAATTATGATAAAAATAAGCAAGATATACCAACCTGAGCCCAGGACGTGTCCATGGGGCCTCCTCCCAGTTTGCCCTGGCTACCTGACTAGCCTGGGTTTCCTGCAAGGTCATCTTGGGGCTGAGCCCTGGCTGAACATTCAGACCATTTGTGTGACACCCTGACACATTGCCAGAAAAGCCTACTGGTTCCTGCCTCCACGACTTTATGTGATTTGACTCTACAAGCTTCCTGCTCTGAACCAAACACCAGTAATGCTCACCTCTATTCAATGGTCACCATTTCCTAGAAATTCCTGTTACTATAGTGCCCGCCCCCGCCATGGGTTGTAATGTCTACCTAAATCAAGCTCTTTGAATATGTTTTTGGACCCTTTACCACTGGTGGAGACACAATCTCTACCCACATTGGATTCCAGAATCTAAGAATTTTTTTTGTTTTTCTTCCTCCCTTCAGGAGAAACCAGGATCTGGGGTGGGGTCCACAGACCTCAAATTATCATGCCTTGGAACACTGGTTTGTATCTAGTTAACGGCTGAGATGCATTTGAAAAACATCTACATGGTGTCTTCACACCAGAAAAATGCATGCATGCACAGACACTCATATTACAGGGGGTTAACAAATTCCCTAATGTCCTCCCAGGCTTAAGAAATCCTACTAAGGTATGTGTCTCTGTGTGTGTGCTCAGTCACTCAGTCATCTCCAGCTCTTTGAGACCCTTTTGACTGTAGCCCCGCATGGGATTTCCCAAGCAAGAATACTGGAGTGGGTTGCTGTTTCCTCCTCCAAGGGATCTTTCCAACCCAGGGATTGAACCCATGTCTCTTGTGTCTCTTGCATTACAAGTGGATTCTTTACCCACTGAGCCATAGAGGAAGCCCATTGCTAAGGTACAGGTGCATTTATATCCTCAGCTGCACATGAACCCCTAATTTCAACTACTCTACATGTTTCAATGCAAGAAGACCCCAGCCCCCAAGCAATCTTACTTCATTTTTCTCAGGGATAAGTTTAAAAATTAAATACACTTTTACAAGAGTCAGAGATCTCTTATAATGTTTAATATAACAGCTTAATATACATCTATGATAAAATATTATTCTTGTGCATACTTAGATTTTATGAAGCAGTTGTACTCAATTCTTCCTATTTCTCTTCTGCATCATTTACATACCTCTTGCATTCAGCACTAGAGCTTCTTGCTAAATCACCCACCAGTTTTCAATGGCATCTATTTTTCATTTCTGTACAAATTTTCAAAATACAGTACTTTTAATCCATATATGATGAAAACTATAACCCAAACTACAAACCAAAATATTAAGCTCCATTTTCATCCTGAAAATATGTATATGTGGTCTCCACGATAGAATCACTTGCTTTTTAAAGTGATCTTAATTCTTGTTTACAGGCATCAATACCCGCATTAGTGAGGTAATATCTTTAATTTTAAAAATGTATATAATGCATCATATTCTTGAGTGGAGAAATGAATTATTTTTTGCCAAGCATGCCTACTCTGTATTTTGATATACAAATTAAAATCATTTCGAAAAAGCTCTAAGTGTGCTGTGCTTAGTTGCTCAGTCGTGTCTGACTCTTTGTGACCCCATGCACTGTAGCCCGCCAGGCTCCTCTGTCCATGAGGATTCTCCAAGCAAAGAAAAATAGAGTGAGTTGCCATGTCCTCCTCCAGGGGATCTTACCAACCCAGATATCCAGCCCAGGTCTCCCACATTGCAGGTGGATTCTTTACCATCTGAGCCTCCAGGGAAACCCAAAAAGCTCTATAAGAATATTTTTAAGAGCTTTAAAACTAGGCATCTTTCTTTTTTCTAAGGTATAATGTTTTTAGGAGAAAAACCAATGCTCTTAAGATAGATAAGACAAAACCTTATGTTGAGGTTGTAAAATTCAATTTAATTTTCCCCACTTCAAAGGTATAGTTAGGAAGTTTGGAGTCAACATGCGCCCACTGCTATATTTAAAATGGATAATCAGCAGGACCTACTGTATAGCACAAGGAATTCTGTTCAATGTCATGCGGCAGCCTGGATGGGAGGGGACTCTGTGGGAGAATGGAATCATGTATTTGTATGACTTGGGTTTTGCTGTGCACGTGATACTCTCACAACATTGTTAATAGGCTATCAGTTCAACTGAGTTCAGTTCAGTTCATTCGCTCAGTCGTATCCGACTCTTTGCGACCCCATGAATTGTAGCACGCCAGGCCTCCCTGTCCATCACCAGCTCCCGGAGTTCACCCAGACTCACGTCCATCGAGTCAGTGATGCCATCCAGCCATCTCATCCTCTGTCATCCCCTTCTCCTCCTGCCCCCAATCCCTCCTAGCATCAGAGTCTTTTCCAATGAGTCAACTCTTTGCATGAGGGGGCCAAAGTACTGGAGTTTCAGCTTCAGCATCAGTCCTTCCAAAGAACACCCAGGACTGATCTCCTTTAGGTGGACTGGTTGGATCTCCTTGCAGTCCAAGGGACTCACAAGAGTCTTCTCCAACACCACAGTTCAAAAGCATCAATTCTTTGGCGCTCAGCTTTCTTCACAGTCCAACTCTCGCATCCATACGTGACTACTGGAAAAACCATAGCCTTGACTAGACGGACCTTTCTTGGCAAAGTAATGTCTCTGCTTTTAAATATGCTATCTAGGTTGGTCATAACTTTCCTTCCAAGGAGTAAGCATCTTTTAATTTCATGGCTACGATCACCATCTGCAGTGATTTTGGAGCCCAAAAAAATAATACTTCAGTGTAAAATAAAAAGTTTAAATAAATAAAAGTTGCCACTTCAAACATTTCAACATACTTAGTCTCAAAAAGAAACTAAGCCTTTTAAGTATATTTCATGTAATGTCAATTTCTATAAATTCTTTTCTAAGGGCTTCTCTGGAGGCTCCATGGTAAAGAATCTGTGTGCCAAAGCAGGAGACACAGGTTCAATCCCTGGTCCAGGAAGATTCCCCACACTGTGGAGCAACTAAGCCCATGCACCACAACATTTGAGCCTGGGCTCTAGAGCCTGAGACTGCAACTCCTGAGCCCATGAGCTGCAGCTACTGAAGCCCACGTACTCTAGAGCCTGTGCTCTGCAACAAGAGAAGCCACTGCAATGAGAAGCCTGCACACTACAACAAAGAGTGGCCGCCACTTGCTGCAACTAGAGAAAAGACCATGGAGCCACGAAGACTCAGCACAGCCAAAAATAAATAAATAAATAAATTATTTTTTTAATTTCTTCTATACATCTTCACCTTTGATCGCTACATTTGGAAAACTGCATAAACATGCACTATAAGAAGACAGGTAGATAGACAGAGACAGGTGACAGCTGATAGACATATACAGATACTCGTCTCTCTAATATTCCCCATAATGATATATACTTTTCCCCTTTGTTCCTTTTTCCTCCCTCCCCCATGTCACTTCTTTTCTGTATGCTCTTAGATATTTCTAGGGGTCTTATAATTGAGATACTTCAAAATGATTTATGAGGCAACTTATTAAGATAGTAAATTCTCCTTAATTTTTATTGTCATAAAAGATTAGAAAAGAAAACAGAATTACTTGTGTTTTGTTCTAGATATTTTTTTCCTTCACCTATTCCAAGAAGATAATGAGGTCAGCAGATAAGTTCCGTGGGTGAAAACAACCTCTCTTCCTTTAAATAAGCCTGAGCTCATTGACTGTATTGTGCTGGGAGAGAGAATAGTAACCCCAAGAAGCACCCTCCCAGTCCCGGGCCTCCCCCTCTGGAGCAACACTCTTGTGCCCAAGAATGGACCGCCAGCCATGGAAGTGGCTGATTTCAAGGGCTTATGAGGGGCTAGAACCAAACCATCTTTGCTAAAGACCAGAGGAACTTCACCAAGTATCCCAATGTATGTCAGATCCTTTGGATCTTTGTGGAACCCCAGGGAAGGGACAAGCCCAGTGACTTCATGGCAGTTTTAATGAATAAGAACTTGGCCTTAAGTTAAATTTGACTTGAAGGAAACAAAGAAACATTTCATTTTATATACATCCAAGATTGTTGGGATACTTGCCATACCTATTATCTAAATATCCATCCTTTTCTCTCTAGAATATCATTATGAACTCTCTTTTTTATTTTCTATATCCCTTTAAAGAAAAGAAACAAAACTCTATAGTCTTACGTTCCTTGATTTTTCATGTACCAGTACCTTCTCTCTCCCTCAAAATCTGCTGAGAACAATTCTTTCATCCTTAGGACTTGCCTTATAATCATGAGCAAAACAGTGTATTTGTTGGATTCTATATCTAGTTTTTATCATGGTTGTACCACAGAATACACTGTTGAATAAACAGCATCATATTTTCTGCTAATCTTTAAGTTCTAATTATTTTTAGCATCGTGAAATGCAAAGTTGGTTACACAGAGACATAAATTCAAAATAATGTGACAAGAGAAATTTATTTTTGATCAGTTATTTCACGGTATGTGGTAGTGGCTGAAAATTGGGTAGGTAGGACATATGTAAGAAAACAACTCAGCTCATGAAAGCGACACAGTCCATCTGCTCTCTGGACCAACCCAACATCCCTGCGCTGTAACTGAGACAAGATATATTTTCTGACTACAGCTGCATTGAAAAGACTTTATATCTATAGTCAAAACATACTGACTTGTTTAACTGGATCACTATTCTTTCCATTAATTTGGTTTTTTAAATATTTACACATAAATGTGAAATGTATTAGACTGTGGTTTTATTAAAAGAAGAAGGGCACATTTTAACCATTTTATTAAATCTGTTATAAGACTTTTGGGGACTTTCCTGACAGTCCAGTTGTTGAGAGTCCCCCTTGCAGTGCAGGAGACACATGTCTGATCCCCGTTTGGGTAACTAGGATCCCATGTGCTGTGGAACAACTGGGCCCGCGTGATGCAACTACGGAGCCTATGCCCTCTGACACCCACATGCTGCAACTACAGAGTCTTTGTGCCACAAGGAAAGAGACCACATTATGCAACAAAGATCCCATGTACTGCAGCTAAGACCTGACACAGCCAAAAACATAAATAAATATTTAAAAATAAATAAAATTTAGAAAAAGACTTTTGGTACAATATAAAGTCAGGCTATAGATCCAGTCCTTGGAACAAATGGAATCTTTTTTTTGTTTTAGTTTGTTTTTAAATGAACTAGTTGTGGTTGTCAACATTTAAAAACAAGAGACATCAAATAAAAATCTAGGCTTCCTTGGACAAAAGAAAGATCTAGCCAGACTAGACTGACTTTCCCTCAATCCTGTTACCCACATGCCAACAATCTGCTCCCTGGTTTGTATACAGTCTCTCAAAATCACGCAACTGATCCACTTCAGTCAGTAAGTTGGGGGCTCCCAAAATATTTTGGTTTGAAAATCTGGCTTACATTTTCTTTGAGTAATCATGAATGGACTAAAGCACTTTATGAGATTCTTTCATTATTCGTAACAAATAGTATTAATCCATGTAGTTTGCTTTAACGTGGCATTGCAGGGAGTAAATTGAGTAACTAAATGCATCTATCTAAAATGACACCTAAAATTTCTTTATGCAACAATTGCAGCATGCCCTCTTACTCAAAAATAAATCTCAGCATTGGACAGGGATGGATAATTCCCTAATTTTTCTGCCTGGTATACTTCCCATTCTTTGCCTGCAAGTAAAGTGAAACCAAATATTCAGGAAAGAAATAATATCATAGAAAACAAATACCTGTTATGTTAAAATGGCAGTCACTCATGCCAATGAGATTACAGCTCAATACATAGGAAAAAAGAGAATGATCTGGACCCAGAGGTAATGCCTTAAAGGAATTCATTTTCCTGTCCCCGCTGAGAATACTTTCTATCATAGCCTGAGAGGCACTAAAGTAAATTGGCAAAAAGGAAACCTCTGTGCATATGGTGTTTACTCGGAAGGGTGAGGAGCCAAAGACACCTTCAGTCACAGCAAGTTGGGCCCGTCTCTAGCGCAGTATCATTTCAAGAGCGGCCCCTGATGAAGTCTCAGGCTTCTGCGCCCATTAGACTCAGTGTGAAAGGTCTTCATGCACTTGCCAGCTGGCATGGTAGACACTGTTATCTAAAGATGTGAACAGCCTCAGCACTGGCCTGGCTGCAACTGGAAACCAAAGCGACAATTAATTATGGATGGAATGCAGCCAGGCAAGGCTGCAATTGTAATCAAATGAGACCACACTGAGGAAAAATAACATTTTATCCTGTGCTGGGTACCTTACAGATAGATTTATGGCTACACTGCCAGTTGGAGATAAAGTAAAAATCAATCATATTATTCACATGAGCAACATAAGCAAGTACTGATGAAACAAAAAAAATATGCTTCCTATGATTGTGTGGCAGATACTTCATTTATATACAGCTTTATTCGGCATAATCACAGATCCTCAATTTTTTTTTTTTAATGAAAGCTGAGAAATACACTATCAGCTGGCACTGTAATGAAGCGATCTGGGAACTTTTTAGATTCAAAGCCTTGGTTGCAAAAATATATTACAGTGTTTCCTGCCTGCTTTACTGCCCTGCTCATATTTCATTATGATAACTCTATTGCATTTTAAAATGTGGAGCCTGGAAGCTACAGAATATCCCCAGTTAACAAACAGAACAGCTTGTTAATTATGTCCATGAATAACCAAAAGAGAAAAGATAATACTAATTCTTGCAGTTAAAAAAAAAAAAGTAAAGAATTTAGGTTTCTTTAGAAGCACAATTTAAATCTCAATCTAGTTCTGTAAAAGGACTTCCCTGGTGGCTCAGACAGTAAAGAAACTGCCTGCAATGCAGGAGACTGGGGTTCAATCCCTGGGTCAGGAAGATCCCCTGGAGAAGGAAATGGCAACCCACTCCGGTATTCTTGCCTGGAGAATCCCATGGACAGAGGAGCCTGAAGGACTACAGTCCATGGGGTCACAAGAGTCAGACATGTCTGAGTGACTAACGCACACACACACACACACACACACACACACACATACACACTAGTTTTGTAAAGGAAGGAGCACTATGAAATGAACATTCCCTAAAAATCATGGCCTTTGAAGGACTAATATACTAAGCTACACAGAGAAATGCTGCAATAAACCACAGGTTAATGGGGAAGAGTGTCTCATGGATTAAAATTAGTTACAATCTAGCAAATTTTTAATTAAAAAATAGCCATCTGTGGCTAGTGACAGTATGCACTTATGCATTAGCAACAGAAAGGCTACTTCTTTTTTTAATTCCTTAGAATAGGTTTTACATAGAAGTTTAAGTAACTTTGGCAATTCAAATGAAAATGTATAGCTGTTTAACCTCCAAACTTATGGACCATCTCTGGGCAATTGAGATCTTCCCATCAATAGCCTAGGAGATTTTACAGAGAAACTGGAGTCTGTCTGCCCGTCTTCAATTCCATCTCACCTTCTACCAGTTTCAGCTGCTGCTGCTAAGTCACTTCAGTCGTGTCCGACTCTGTGTGACCCCATAGACAGCAGCCCACCAGGCTCCCCCGTCCCTGGGATTCTCCAGGCAAGAACACTGGAGTGGGTTGCCATTTCCTTCTCCAGTTTCTAGCCCTTGCCAAACTACCTGTGGGTGAGTGGGGTGACTGGAGGAGAGCCAGGGGATTCCAGCCAAAGAGGAGGTAGGTAGAAAGAGGCAGAATGGCAGAATGCCACAGCAGGCTCAATTCTCTGCTCACCCACCCACCCACCCCCATTCCCCCACCCAAGCCCCTGCAGCAGAAGCCAAAATATCCAGTGACTAGTGACTGTGGAGTCACTTTTAAGAACTGCTTAACCAAAATGTCATCTTAAGAAGTGGAACACTAGGCATTATAATGAGAAAGTGCATGGATGGATGGTAAACAAACCATAGCACTTACAGCCCAACAACAGGGCGATTTCCTTTGTGGGTGACCTTACATCCCTTGCTTTGGACAGGGCTGCAGCTTGAGTGTAGCTTCTAATTAAAATTAAACAATAAATCCTGCTATCCTGACAACAGTTATTTCATAGCAGTCTTTGTTGGTTTAGTATGGCACGACTGGCTTTGCCTTTACTGGTTGCCTTTACTGGTTCCTCCAAATTAAGCAATTAACCAATTTGTTCATGTTAAAGGTCGTTGCTTGTTGTGATCCATTCAAATTCAAGACGAATGAATGAGTATATCCTATAGAATTCCAAGAACAGATCCTTCAAAGGAAGATGGGGAGAAGCACCATCTACAGAGTATCTTGTAATTACACTCATTAGCAAGTGTCCTCTAATTCCTTTGCCAGTGTGAGGCCCCCTTAACAGGTAAGTAAAGCTTTAATTTGTTTTCCTGCAAAGTGACTTCCTTCTTTTCTGTCACAGAATGACAGACCACTGAGTTTTTGTTACTTGGCATTTTTTTCCTGATGTAAAAAGCAAGACTGAGAAACAATTTTCAAACTGTTGAGGAATACATGAATGTGCATGTGTATAAAAGTTTGCAGGGTGAGAAAAAATAAGAAGACCATTATGGTTAGAATACAGTCACCCATAATTCAACACTGTGTCTTGATTTTGGAAGAAAACGTCTTTCTCTCTCTTCAGATTGGGTTTTGTCCTCAGCCCCAAACTAGCGTATATATTTCCTACCTAGGCCTAGGCAATTCTTTTTACAGTCCCAGAACTTGTTAGCTCTCTAGAAACTTCTCCTCCTTTCCCAGGCAGAATTAAAGAGCTCACTTACCTGTGTCTCTATACTGGGACTGTACGTACATTCACGTCTTTGAATTTTTAGCTAATTCTGTGTATGTTGGTACCCTGCCCCCGTCTCCCACCCACCATCTCCCTACCCAACTACTCCCAATTCTTAACTCCACTGAGACTTATTTGAGGCCAGAAAGTACATTTTATCTGCTTTGGGATCTGAAGTACTGTGCACACAGCCCAACACCTAATATGCCCCAGTAATAGTTTCTCAAATTGGATCAAGTTTAAAATTCAAAATACATCTGCAGAACAGTTGCCATGTATACATAACCTCCTTTGCTTTATGTTGTTCCATCTTAGAAAATAAAATTCAGAAGACATTTCAATCTACATAATTTTACTGTCCCTTCAGTATAGTTAGAAAAACAGCTATCATACACTGGATTCCTAAATGATTAAAATTCATACATATTTAACTCAAAATCAAAACTCTGTTAAGTATTTGGGGAACCAATACCTTCAAACCAACAGCCTAGGAAATGTCATGTAGATATTCCAGCCTCTGTCCTTTGCTCAAGCCTTCTGGTCTCCCCAGCCTTTTACTCCTTTCAGTACATGGCACACTCTCTGTACAAGTAGGTGAGGGGAGTAGAGAACAGTCAGGAAATTTCAGGCAAAAGAAGAAGGTGTGTTTTGTACCTATGCATTGTATTAAGTGATTCATGTACACTATTTCATTTATTCCCAAAGTATGTGTTAATATTTCAGCTTTACACATCACAAAACTGAATCTTAAGTATTTTCAGCCACACAAGCAAGAAAGAGAATCGTAATTCAAAAATTTTTGTTCTGATTTTAAAGGTTATATGGCTCTTTCAATGGCACCCCACTCCAGTACTCTTGCCTGGAAAATCCCATGGATGGAGGAGCCTGGTAGGCTGCAGTCCATGGGGTCGCTAAGAGTCAGACACGACTGAGCGACTTCACTTTCACTTTTCATTTTCATGCATTGGACAAGGAAATGGCAACCCACTCCAGTCTTGCCTAGAGAATCCCAGGGACGGGGGAGCCTGGTGAGCAGCCGTCTGTGGGGTCACACAGAGTCGGACACCACTGAAGCGACTTAGCAGCAGCAGCATGACTTGACACAGCAATTAAACTGCTGCATTTTTTAAATTGTATTTTTTTTCCTAGTTGGTGAAAAGTATTTCTTATTTTGCCACTGGGGACTTATTGAGTGTCTAAGTGATAAGCATACATCTAGTGTATCCCATGTTTCAGAGCGAAAATTTCAGAATCACAGGAGAGAATCTCTTGTAAATTTACAGTTGGGCCTCCAGCTGTGACTTCTCTAGTAATTTACATAAAGAGTCATTTGGAGGCTCCCCTTGTGGCTCAGTGAAGAAGAATCCCCTGCCAATGCAGAGGCCAAGGGTTCGATCCCCTGGCCCAGGAAGATCCAACATGCCACGGAGCAGCTAAGCACCTGCGCCACAGCACTGAGCTGGAGCCCCAGAGCCCGGGATAGGCAACTACCAAAACCCACGCACTCTCTGTAACCAGAGAAACCACCACCACAAGAAGTATGTGCACTGCAGCTGGGGAGAGGCTCCCACTCGCCACAACTAGAGAAAAGCTCGTGCAGCAACAATGACCCAACACGGGCAAAAATAAATAAATAAGATGATTTTTAAGAAAAGAATCATTTGGATATGTATATTTCGTGTATTTAAACTATTTTCATTTTGAAAGTTGGCATAGGAATATCTGCTGCTTGATATACTAAAATAATATGTTTTCTCACTAGTCTATAATCACAGAGAACGTTTTATTGAAAGAAGACTTTCATATATTCTTTCTATATAAGAAAGCCTAATAGAAATCAAACATGTGCCTATATTGTAGCTGCAGAGACAAATTCTAAACAACAAAAATTTTTGCTTTTGGCTGGACCCGCCTCAACTTTTGCACTTGAAAAGTATGTGGCTCTTTCCACAAATATTTCTCTTATGGAGAGCACTCTTTTCTGCCTCCATGCCATCATTTGGCTACTTCTCCCTGATTTGTTTCTCTGAGAACAAACTTTCTCCCAGAGATTCTTAACCATTTTTCATTATGGTCAGTTTCTTTTGTAATGCTATACACTTTATGTCATATATTTGAATTTTTTTTAGAAGGGGCTCAGAATCCCAGGGATGGGGGAGCCTGGTGGGCTGCCATCTATGGGGTTGCACAGAGTTGGACACGACTGAAGCGACTTAGCAGCAGCAGCAGCAGCATGTCACCAAAGATGTTAAGAGAGACCCTTCTTTAGAATCCCACATTGTGTGTGTGAGCATTCAGTCATGTCCGACTCTTTGAGACCCCACAGATTGTAGCCTCTGTCCATGGGATTTCCCAGGCAAGAATACTGGAGTGGATTGCCATTCCCTTCTCCAGGGGATCTCCCTGACCCAGGGGTTGAACCTGTGTCTCTTGTGTCTCCTGCATTGGCAGGTGAATTCTCTACCACTAGTGCCCCCTGGGAAGCCCACATTTCCACACTGCTGTGGTCTTATTCCTCGATTAAATCATGATGCTGTTTGCCTCCACCAAAGGGCAGACACCTCAAGGCGGGGAAGCAGCTGTGTTCACGCTGCATTCCCTCCACCCACACGTTATTGTACGTGGAAAAGGAAACCAGATATTTGTGGAAAGCATGGATGAACTATATCAACTCAGAGTGACAACCCTGGTTATTTTATGCTGCTCAGTACTTGTATCTGAAAACTGTAGATAAATAAAAATGGGAGCATAAATTCTGATTAAATGCTATTTGATAGAAAAGAATCTTTCAAATATACCAGTTCAAAGAAAAGGACAGAAGGGCTTCCTAGGTGGCACCAGTGGTAAAGAACCCATCTGCCAATGCAGGAGACATAAGAGACATGGGTTCAATCCATGGGTCAGGAAGATCCACTGGAGGAAGGTACAGCAACCCACTTCAGTATTCTTGTCTGGAGAATGCCCATGGACAGAGGAGCCTGGTGGGCTACAGTCCATAGGTTTGCAAAGAGTCAGACATAACTGAAGCAACTTAGCACACATGCACAACAGACTAAGACCCTGAAGATTGTCTGCCTGTCTCTGTATAGCTGCATTTCTCTCCTACTTCATCTGCATTCTGGCCCTCAAGAGGATGGATACAAGGCTGGACGGCTAGAATCCAGTTCTTTACGACCACTGGCCTCCCAATAATTAGATGAGAATGTCTCTATGGCCAGGGACAAAGCCTGGTCCCTGAACATGTCCACTGCTCCCCAAACTCTTGGGTTTGTTTTCCTGACCTCAGTTGCCTCACTGTTATTTAAGAACATATATTTTGTAATGAAAGGAAGGGAATAGAGGGGGAAATAAGGTGAACTATTTAGAAGCCGTTATATATGCAAACACTATACTACAGGCTTTTAGGGATAGGCATAACGTTTTTCATATTACTATTGAATGGTAAGTAATTTGTTTAACATTTTGCAGTGATTAAGTTGAACAGACTGAGCTTGACCTAGATCTGTATACTCTAAAACTACTGGTCTCTTCTGCCTAGAATAGGGGTCTAGCTGCTGAGAGAACTGAAGTCATCATAAGCAGATGGCTGTAAAACCATCTTGATGTCAATAGATGCAGTGATTCCCATGGAGTGGGTGGGAAGGGCAGGACTGCTGTCTTCAGGAAAAAATTTCTTTCTGATTATGTTACCTCAAGGACCAACAGGTTATTGTCAGATTGAAAAAGTTACTCAAAACAGAAGACCTAGGTGTGAGACACACAGTAGGAATCCAATTAAAAGTGACTCCCTCCCTTTAATTTCTCCCCTAAACCATGGTTGACCTTAACTTCCACATATTTTCAAAACCATAGGACAATCCACCTGACACTTTCTCAACTTAGATGCTAGTTCTTCCCTGAACCCTTTCCTGATTGCTTTCAAACAGACGTTTTTGTTCACTTTTCTCCAGACCTTAATTTCACTAATGCTAATTTGCCATAGACCATAAGATACATATTTGTGGTATGTCTTAAGAAAGGAAAAGTATTGCCAGTTAAAGTATGGCAAATCAATTATAAGGGGCATCCCACTTCAAATATGTAAAAATGTGAAAAGTGCCCTTCCTAGGATCATTTCAAAATTGTGTCTCTGGTGATAATCTTCAGAGTTTGTCCTGCCTTGTCATTCAGTTGCTCAGTCATGATCAACTCTTTGTGACCCCAGGACTGCAGCACCCTAGGCTTCCCTGTCCTTCACTATCTCCCGGATTTTGCTCAAACTCATGTCCATTGAATCAGTGATGCCATCCAACCATCTCATGGATGGATGGAGAAGACACCTGCTTCTCCTCTTGCCCTCCATCTTTCCCAGCATCAGGGTCTTTTCCAATGAGTCAGTTCTTCACATCAGGTGGCCAAAGTATTGGAGCTTCAGCTTCAGCATCAGTCCTTCCAATGACTATACAGGACTGATTTCCTTTAGGATGGACTGATTTGATATCCTTCAGTTCAAGGGACTCTCAAGAGTCTTCTCCAAAACCACACTTCAAAAGCATCAATTCTTCAGCATTCAGCCTTCTTTATGGTCAACTCTCACATCCATACATGACTACTGGAAAAACCATAGCTTTGACTATACACACCTTCTTTGGCAAAGTAATGTCTCTGCTTTTTAATTCTGTCTACATTTATTATAGCTTTTCTTCCAAGGAGTAAATGCCTTTTAGTTTCATGGCTGCAGTCACTGTCTGCAGTGATTCTGCAGCCCAAGAAAATAAAATCTGTCACTGTTTCCTTTGTTTCCCCATCTATGTGCCATGAAGTGATGTCCTGCCTTGGAACTGGGGCTTTTGTACTCATGAAGAGTCAAGAAGTGACTACATACACTTCCAGTGATCTAGTCTTCTAGCTGCTGGACAAAGCGGCTTAGTAGCCCAAAGACAGTCCTTGGGAGAGGACTGCAGGTGACAACAGTTACAAGCCCATTCATAAAGGGAGACTTGGAGTTCCCTGGTGGCGCAGTGGATAGGAATCTGCCTGCCAGTGCAGGGGACACAGGTTAGATCCCTGGTCCAGGAAGACTCCACACACTGCAAAGCAACTAAGCCCCTATGCCACAACCACTGAGCCTGCACTCTAGGGCCCGCGAGCCACAACTACTGAGCCTTCGTGCTACAAGCTACCGTGTGCTTGAGGGCCCGGAACCACAAATACTTAGCCCCTGTGCTGCAACTACTGAAGCCAGCAGCCTAGAGCCTGTTCTGTGCAACAAGAGAAGTCACCACAATGAGAATCCCGTGCACCGCAACTAAAGAGTAGCCCCCACTCGCAGCAACTAGAGAAAAGCTTGCACAGGAACAAAGAACCAGCACAGCCAAAAATAAATAAATAAAAATTATTTTTAAAAAATAGCTGAGTCATTACATTAAAAAAAAAAAAAAAGCCGTCCTTCTTAAAGGGTATGCTGGGTATGCCTGGAATACTGTAGCCTCGGGGCAGAGTGTAGCAAGAAACAAAACCAGGAGACTGTGTGAAGTCACTTCCAAAGACATTGAGTTCAACCGGATCCAAGAGGCAAAGACAGAATCAAGGGGCAAAGCCAAGGTCAGTTACACTGCTGGGCTGGAAGACGCCAACTAATGACTGAATAAATACCGAGTTAATGGTCATGGATGAAAGCCAGAGGTAAATGGGGAAGCGGGAACAGGGGGTACAAGGAGAATATCCAACTGGATTCAGGCAGAGAGTATCTTGCTGACCTAGGGTTCCTTTTAAAAATGTGAGGACACTTCCTCTGTTGTATAGGGGTGAGAGGGACATTGAGAAGGCACCGTTGAGGTGAGGCTGGTGTACTTGACTGAAGTATACTACACAAAGCTTGGATTTCTCCTATCTGTAAAAGACAGTGATTCAGAATTTGTCAGTGTCATTTCACAGAAACCCACTCCACCTGGTCTGCAAGAGCCACAACCAACTGCTCTGGGAACCTCTGATGAAAGAGCTGAGACCTATTTCAACTCTGACTTCAGGTAGTTTTTCTTAAGCTTTAATACCAGTCTTAAACATCATCTATTTAATCGCCCAGGGGAGAATTTTTTTAAAGTGTTAATGAGAATGTAGCTCATTGTCATCTCAGTTTCTCAATGACTCAATTATATGACATTTACTTATGCCCTCTGAATGACAACAGTCATGCCAGCTGCTGGCTGAAGGGGAATTTTCCAGCAGTATTTAAATACATTATCTTCACTAGCTCTTTGCTAGAATTCACTCTGAACAGACGTGGCAGCTGTCATTCATTGAAGTCTAGAACAGCCTTATCACTGTTTTATGGTTCTGGTGTCTGCTTAGTTATTTCTTTCTCAGTTATTCATTTCATGTTTTAAATTTTAATTTATATTATCAACCTGTTTTAATTCGTGCCAGGCATTAATCTTTATCTAAATTTAATTGTTTCTACATTTTCTACCTTAAGTTTATACCTACCGTGTATTTGCAACTCATTTTACTATACATTCTTGTTCAAAAAGGTAGGTAGAATAAATGGCAGGAAAGTCCCTAACTAGGATTCACACCAAATTCACATGCCTCTGTTGATGTGTTACAGAAGTTGTTTATCATATTTCCTTAGCATGTGATACAGTAAACTCTCAGACAATTCTATGCTTGGACAATACACTGGTGTACTCATTAACAATTTCCCTGGATAATGTTCTCCATTTGCAACTTTTAAAGAATGTATATCATGAATCATTTTTTGATAATTTAAATAATACATCTTCTATCACTATACAGAGTAAAATGCAGAAGTGACTAATAAGCAAGATTTCTGAGTCATGAAAGTTAATCCAGACTTTTGGATACACAGTTGCATAAATTTCAGACTTCAAAAAGGTAGTTAACAGTCTCCTATCTTTGAAGGATAAACCAGTTGTTAAGGTTGAGTCAGGTTCAGCTAAATGAAAAAGATAATTGGAAGAAAAAAGAATATGCTTCCAGAGCTGTTGAGAAGAATATTAATCACTGAGTGCCCCCTGGGAGTTCCTGGCCCATAAAACTCAGCATTGCTTCAAAGAACTCTTTCCTCATTTCCACTAACAATTTTCTTTACATTCTTAAGTACAAAGATACATTTGTAAAGGTGGCAATTTTAAATATTGTTCTGAATAACTTATGTGACAAATGAAAGAGGTATTTTGATAAACTAGTTTTCACAGCATATAAACAAATAGATACCTCTGTGCTTCTAACTATTATTTAATGCATGCTTACTGTATTTGAGGAACTGCTAAGTATATACTGTCCATAATTCTTTCCCATTTCAGGGTCTTTGAATTGGTTGTTCTCAAAGCCTGAAAGGTGCCTCCTCAAATGAATGGCCATCCCTTTATAAGTTTCAGACTTTCCTGACAATATATCACAAAGCAGCACTCTCTACCCTATCTGCCACATTTACCCATTTACATCTTTCAAGCTCCTCTTCCAAATCTGTAATTGACTTATTCATTTATTTGTCAACTTGTTTATGTCTGCCTTCCCACTCATACAACAGAATTCTCAGAAGGGCAGAAACTTCATTTCATACACCTCTGAATCCCTGACTCTGGCACATCATTAATACTAAAAAAATATAGACTAAGCAAATGTGTGAATCCTTTATAAGTATTATATCATTTAATCCTCTAAAAAATATCCCATGGGATCTTTCAAAGGAACTAAGGCTCAGATGGATTAAGAATCTTGACTAAAGTCACTTGAGCAGTCAGGCAGCACAAGGATTCAAGCTATATCCTTAATCTCCATGGATTTTTCATCTCTCATAGTAATTTCACTTAATAGTATTACCATCTTCCCAGAAACTGCACTTGAAACCTGAAGTCCTTTCTTTGGTACCCCCACCCAACCAATTGGTTACCAAGTCCTTGGTTTTGTTTTGTTGTTTGTTTAATTTTATTAGTTTTGGCTGTGCTGGGTCTTCGTTGCTGTGCCTGGGCTCTCTCTAATTGCAACTAGCAGGGGCAATTTTCTAGTTGAGGTGCTTGGGCTTCTTACTGCGAAGGCTTCTCTTGCTGTGAAGCATGGCTTCTAGGGTGCTCAGGCTTCAGCCCTTGTGGTGCACAGGCTTAGCGCCCCGGGGCATGCGGAACCTTCCCAGAGCAGGGATTGAACCTGTGTCTCCTGCACTGGCAGGCAGATTCTTAATCACTGGACCACCAGGGAAGTCCGACACAGCCTTAGTTTTGACTTCACCATTTCTCATCAACATTGCCCTTTGCCTCCTAACTGGTCTTCCTGCTGTAAGTGACTTCTTCCAAGATAACAGTGTAGATTCAGCACTTCTGCTGAAATTGCTGAGAAGTTTCTCTCCATCTTTCAGACAAAATTCATACTCAGTTTTGCAAACCCCTTGAGGAGCTGGCTTCTGCCGCCTTCATTTTCATTTCTCTTTCTCACTGCATTAAAACCTATGCTCATTGCCTAAAATACTGGCATTCTTCCATAGCCCTGTGTTTTTAGATTGTTTTCTCTGAATGCGTTTCCCCCACTTGTCTGCCAGTTTCATATCTAATCGTTTTCCAGGACTTGAAACAAACGTCACCTCTTTTTGAAGTCCTTATCTGATCTAATCTTTATACAAGCATCGCCACTAAACTGAGACATGACCCTGCTCTAGAGTGCCATAAAACCAAAAATAAACCTCCTTACCATGGTGTTTCACAGTGTATAGTAACTGTCACACTTTGTTATTTAGGTTTTTCTTTGGTGTTATTTCATTAAAAAAAAAAAAAAAAAAAAGAGTGTGGCATTCCTTGATGGACTCCCTGAGGGCAGGTCCCTAGCATAGTTCCTGGTGTGCAGTAATCACCCAGAAGTTATTTATTGAAAGGATAAATTGAAAAGTGAATATATTTTTGAACATGATTACAATTAAGTTCAATAAAGAAAAGAAAGTGAAGTATGAATTGTGCCATGAATGTATTAAATAGTATCAATAGATGTGCACAGGGTATTCAGTTTCTGACTGCAGCCCTAAAGAACCCCGTGTGGCAGAGCATGGAGGGTGCTTTTCGCTGCATCAATCCTGTCCCCAAAATAGCTTCAAGCTGCTGCGCTCAGTACAATGGAAGATACATAAATACAGTCAGCTGCTTTGGAACTTCGAGAACCAATGAAAGAGACACCATTTTCCAAAGGAATTCATATGAACCCCATGACTTCCTCAAGACATATGACCTGCAAATGCTTTAGAAATCATTTAATTTGGTCTTTACTTAAACAACAACCAACAAACCGTCTTAAAATATCAATTTGCCTTGAATCACTGATTTCATCTATTTGCTCTAAAATTCTCTTCTTTGAGACCTATTTGATAATTTAAAGAGCAGCTCTATGTTCATAAATTCAGGGGCTGCTTAAGTGTACACTTTATTATATTTTAAAATCTCATCGTTAAGAAAAAAAAAAACCCTCTGCATTTGAGCTCTCCTGAGAAGTAACTTTTTAGTCATACTCACCAAATCCTATTTTGCAGATTCCAGAGAGGCATAATGCTATATATAAATTTCAAACAGGGATTCCTAGAGAGCAGGGACAGGGCCAGCTGCTGAACTGCTCAGGGGACACTGAACTGCAAACAAAAAGCAAAGGGGGGATTTTTTTTTTCTTGTGGGCCTTGAAGAATTATTTTGCTTTGCCTTTGTCCGGGGTTTCCATGGAAACTTCTCTCCTGAAAATGCGCAGTTCTTCAGAGCCCTCGCCGTGAATGCAAGCAGAAGACAGACCTGAAGCTAGCTACATCTATCTTAGTGCTGCCATGAGTTGATGAAATCAAGAGATAATTGTTATATTCATAAAGAAATCAGTAACATGAAAATGAGTATAATGAGTTTAATGAACAAACACTGGGTTTTTAGATGGTACCTTTAATCTTCCTTCTGCCTTTGGGTAAATATAATGCAGGTCTATATACAGTTTTTTGGACTTTCCTGGTGGCTCAGTGGTAAAGAATCTGCCTGTCAATTCAGGAGATGCTGGTTCCATCCCTGGGTCAGGAAGATCCCCTGAAGATAGAAATGGCAACTCACTCCAGTATTCTTGTCTGGGAAATCCCATGGCCAGAGGAGCCTGGCAGGCTACAGTCCATGGAGTCACCAAAGAGTCAAACACAACTGAGTGACTAAACAAAAGCAACATATAAGGTTTAGGTTTCTAATACCATACAGGAAATACTAAAAACTACAGTAGCAGTGATTGATCCACAAGTGCCAATAATCAGCCTGAACTTTCACTCATCCTATGCACTTAAGCAAAATGAAAGAAAAATTTCAAAATAATATGTTGACCCAGAAATCATTCTTTTATCTCTAAGAAACAACTTGGGAAAAATCCTACGAAGGACAGGTAAAAGTAGTAGAGATTATATTTTTAGTTCAGAAAGACTTTGATGCTCACAAGAAGGCCAGGCTACATATGAGTAATACCTGGGAAGTACTATAAACAAGGAATATTCCAATAATATCATGTTTTCTCAGGAGAAGCACAGAAATTCCCCCAAATTCACAGAGGAACAGAGCAAGGGAAAGAAAACAGTCAGGTTCTTGGTATGAGCAAAAAGGGAAATAGTGCGTGTTCATAATGTAGTACATGCCACATCCTGCTCAGGTTTCCTCCAGTCAGCACTGAGTTAAGGATATGCTGGGCATGAGAGGAGAAATGTGATTCTTCCCCTGAGGAAGTGTATCTCTCAGCAGAGGAGACAGACATAAAAGAGCTGATTGGAATGAATTACCAATTGCAAAATGTGCTATAAAATGAGCAATGCAGGGTTCCCTGAGAGAATGAAAGGAAGAAACCTCAACTTGTATATTACCACCCTCACAATAATCCCTTAAATTAGATGCTGTAATCCTGTTTCACAGGAGCTAACAGAGGCACAGAGAAAGGAAGAATCCCCCCAGTGTCAATCAGGAACTAAATATTGGAGCCAGCCTGTGAATCAGTGTTGGTCTGTTGGGCTTCATGGTCTTTTTCCTATGCTACGTGATTTTGTGAGTAGCCGTTTCAATTTATTGCTGAATTAAGAATTGGAGAGATATGAAATATATCTGTCAAGAGATGCTAGAAATTTTCTGTCATGTCTAACTCTCTCTGAATCATTTTCTCAGTAAGCACTTCAAAGTAATCATATGAAACTGGTCATTCGGACATGATGGCTCTCATTTAAATACTTATGAATTTGCCCATCTAAGATATTCCCCAGTTAGGATTCACAAAACCAACCAAGTAGCTGGGCTGCGAAGTCAGCAAACTGACATCACTAAACTGAAGTAGCATGAAGTTTGGAATCTATAGGACTCATCTCTCAGCCCTCATTCAGATCTTCTCCCTAATCTGCCATTGCCTCCTCTCTCGCATTTTGTTATCCTGGCACATGCCTATCACTCTAACTCAACAATAAGCAATTCTGAATGTATTAGAAACACATCTTACATACTTTTGTGCATACATGCTAACTCACTTCAGTCATGATCAACTCTTTGAGACCTATGGACTGTAGCCTGCCAGGCTTCTCTGTCCATGGTATTCTCCAGGCAAGAATACTGAAGAGGGTTGCCATGCCCTTCTCAAAGGATCTTCCCAATCCAGGGATCGAACCTACATCTTTTATGTCTCCTGCATTGGCAGGCAAGTCCTTTGCCACTAGCACCATCTGGGAAGCCCCACCTATCTTTGTATCAGAGTGACAAGCATGTCACTCTAGATACTTAATTGTTAAATAAATTAAACAAGTTAAAATGCTCTTCTTCAAATATGTAATAGTAATACTTTCATTAAATATTATTGCTTCAAATCCTGAGGAAAAAAAACAAAGCTGGAGGCATAATCCTCCCAGACTTCAGACAATCCTACAAAGCTACAGTGATTAAAACAGCATGGTATTGATACAAAAACAGACATAAAGATCAATGAAACAGAATACAGAGCCCAGAAATAAACTCAAACACCTGTGGTCAATTAATCTTTGACAAAAAGAGGCACACAAACACACACACACACACACACACACACACACACACACATATATAAAATGGGAAAAAGTCTCCTCAGCAAATGGTGTTAAGAAAACTTGGACTCTCTCATGTAAATCAATGAACTTAAAACACTCCTTCACACCAATTACAAAAATAAACTCAAACTCAAGTTTAAAGCCCTGAATATAAGACATGACACCATAAAACTCTCAGAAGAAAACACAGCAAAACATTCTCTGACATAAATCACAGCAATATTTTCTTACATCAATCTTTCAAGGCAAAAGAAATAAAAACAAAAATGAACAAATGGGACCTAATCAAATTTAAAAGGTTTTGCAAAGCAAAGGAAACCATAAACAAAATGAAAAAGCAACCTACTCACTAGAAGAAAATGTTTGTAAACAATGCAACCAACAAAGGCTTTATTTCTAAAAAACCAAATCAAAAAAATGGGCAGGAGATCTAAACAGACATTTCTCCAAAGAAGACATACAGATGACCAACAGGCATAGGAAAAGATGCTTACCATCACTAAGTACTACCACTCTTATGGCAGAAAGTGAAGAAGAACTAAAGAGCCTCTTGATGAAAGTGAAAGAGGAGAGTAAAAAAGTTGGCTTAAAGCTCAACATTCAGAAAACTAAGATCATGGTACCTGGTCCCATCACTTCATGGCAAATAGATGGGGAAACAGTGGAAACAATGGCTGACTTTATTTTTCTGTGCTCCAAAATCACTGCAGATGGTGATTGCAGCCATGAAATTAACTTACTCCTTGGAAGGAAAGTTATGACCAACCTAGATAGCATATTCAAAAGCAGAGACATTACTTTGCCAACAAAGGTCCATTTAGTCAAGGCTAAGGTTTTTCCAGTGGTCATGTATGGATGTGAGAGTTGGACTGTGAAGAAAGCTGAGTGCTGAAGAATTGATGCTTTTGAACTGTGGTGTTGGAGAAGACTCTTGAGTCCCTTGGACTGCAAGGAGATCCAACCAGTCCATCCTAAAGCAGATCAGTCCTGGGTGTTCATTGGAAAGACTGATGTTGAAGCTGAAACTCCAATACTTTGGCCACCTGATGCAAAGAGCTGACTCATTTGAAAAGACTCTGATGCTAGGAAAGATTGAGGGCAGGAGAAGGGGACGACAGAGGATGAGATGGTTGGATGGCATCACCGACTTGATGGACATGGGTTTGGGTGGACTCCGGGAGTTGGTGATGGACAGGAAGGCCTGGCGTGCTGCAGTTCACGGGGTCGCAAAGAGTCAGACAGGACTGAGCGACTGAACTGAACTGAACTGAACTGAACTACTAGAGAAATGCAAACCAAAATTACAATGATGTACCATCTTATACCAGTCAGAATGACCATCATCAAAAAGTCCACAAATAATAAATCCTGGAAATGGTCTGAATAAAGGGGAACCCTCTTACACTATTGGTGCAGCCACTATGGACAACAGTATGGAGATTTCTTATCATCTCTATTTTTTAATTTTTAAAATTTTTGGCCCCACCCTGCAGCATGTGAGGTCTTAGTTCCCTGACAGGGATTAAACTAGCATTCTTTGCATAGAAAGGTAAAGTCTTAACCACTAGACTGCCGAGGAAGTCCTAGGAGGATTCTTTAAAAAATAAAAATAGAGATACCATATGATCCTGCTATCTCACTCCTGGACATATAACCAGAAAAGATGAAAAGTTTTTCCAAAAAGATACATGTCACAACATTGTTAATCAACTATACTCCAATATAAAATGAACATTTTTCAAAATGATACATGCACCCCAATATTCATAGCAGCACTATTTACAATAGCCAAGACATGGAAGCAACCTAGGTGTCTGTCAGCAGATGAATGAATAAAGAAGATACTATATAAACATATATATATATAATTGAATATTACTCAGCCATAAAAAATAATGAAATAATGCCATTTGTAGCATTCATGAACCTAGAGATAGATTACCATACTAAGTGAAGTAAGTCAGACAAAGAAAGATAAGTATCACATGACATCACTTATATGTGGACTCTAAAAAAATAATACAAATGAATTAATTTACAAAACAAAAACAGACTCACAGACAGAAAAACAAACCTATGGTTACCAAAGGGGAAAGGGGCAGAGGAGGGATAAATTAGGAGTATGGGGTTAACAGGAACACACTACTTTATGTAAAATAGATTAAAGTATTTACTATATAGCACAGGAAACTATATTCAATACCTATAATGATAAATAATCTAAAAAAAAACCTGTATGCAGCTCAAGAAACAACAGTTAGAACCAGACATGGAACAACTGACCAGTTCAAAATTGGGAAAAGAGTACATTAAGGCTGTATATTATCACCCTGCTTATTTAACTTATATGCAGAGTACATATCATGCGAAATGCCAGTCTGGATGAGTCACAGGCTGGAGTCAAGATTTGCAGAAGAAATATCAACAACCTCAGATATGCAGATGACACCACTCTAATGGCAGTCAGTGAAGAAGAACTAAAGAGCCTCTTGATGAGGGTGAAAGAGGAGAGTAAAACAGTTGGCTTAAAACTCAATATTTAAAAAACTAAGATCATGGCATCCAGTCCCATCACTTCATAGCAAATAGAAGGGGGAAAGGTAGAAACAGTGACCGATTTTCTTTTCTTGGGTTCTAAAACCACTGTGGATTGTGACTTCAGCCATGAAATTAGAAGACACTTCCTTCTTGGAAGGAAAGCTATGACAAACCTAGACAGGATATTAAAAAGCAAAGATATCATTTTGCCAATAATGGTCAATATAGTCAAAGATATGGTTTTTCCAGTGGTCACGTATACAGTGAGAGTCCCACCATAAAGAAGGCTGAGCACCAAAGAATTGATGCTTTCAAACCGTGGTGCTGGAGAAGACTCTTGAGAGTTCCTTGGACTGCAAGGAGATCAAACCAGTCAATCTTAAAGGAAGTCAACACAATATTCATTGGAAGGACTGATGCTAAAGTTGAAGCTCCAATACTTTGGCCACCTGATGGGAAGAGCTGACTCATTGGAAAAGACCCTGATGCTGGGAAAGATTGAAGGCAAAAAGAGAGGAGGGCGACAGAGGATAAGATAGTGGTATAGCATCACCGACTCAATGGACATGAGTTTCAGCAAACTCCGGGAGATAGTAGAGGACAAGAACCCTGATGTGTTGTATTGCAAGGGGTCACAAAGAGTCAGACAGAACTTAGCAACTGAACAAGAACATATATATATATATTTATAATTAAACCACCTTGTGGTACACTTGAAACTAACACATTATAAATCAACTATACTTCAATTTAAAATATATATTTATATATATATATAGTTATTTCATCCAAAATTCAAAATTCACACTAAAAATTCACATTATCAAATAATTTTGAATTCTCTTCCCCATAGTCTCATTGCTATAAGAAGCTTATTAGCTACTGTGTGATAACATTATTCTGAGATCTGAAATGGAACGAGTCAAAGGTCCTTCTGCATAAAAAGCTGGAAAAAGGGGTAGAATATCAATTCATCTGATATTATCCCTAAAACTCCTAATTCCCTGCAAATAAAGGCCTTCATAATTTCTTGTTTACCTGTTTTGTCACCTGTCTTTGCCTTTCCAGGAACCGTAAGGTTTGTAACCTTGGAGGTGGCCTCCCTAATATCTTACTAAAAACAATAAAGAACAGCCTACAGGCTTTTGTTTTTAGAATACTTTTCAGTATCCACTCTTGTGAACAATGGTGCAAAACACCTTGAAACAACATGCAACAATCAACAAAACACCATCCTAAAGAAAGCAAAGGCTCCTTAGGTTACACATCGAAGGCAGAGGAGAGGGCTATGACCACTGCTCCCCACACTCAAACAACTCTTTTACCCCAAAGGAATTCAAGTAGAAAAATATTACATAAAGATTTAATAGGGTCTTGACAATGCAGTGACTGTCTCTGATGCATAATCTTCCTCACCCCATATATATTTTCTGATAAAGTTCCATGTTCTCCAAATTTTTTCAGCCCACCATCTACCTGTGGATCAGAAGTTAAAAAGAAGTCCTGACTCTTATAAATCCCTGGAGATGAACATCAGGCATACAGTGAGACTTACCTACTTCTTTCAATGTCTGCTACTGAAATCTTTGAAACTCCTATAAAAGGATATACTAAGAAAGGATATCTTTTTCCCCAATATCACCAAATCCATTGATCTCTTTGTCCATCTATTGATTTTTACATGTGGATTTCAACACCTCCAAATACCTGTTTTTCATAACACTAGTCCAGGGGATACTTAGGAAAAGAAAGGTGGTTGTTGGAGAGAGGGTTCTGTGGTCAAGTAAACTTAATAATGTCTACAGAACACTTATCTTTCAGAAATCCTTACAAAGTCTTGTAATATAGAAATGAATTAATTTTATTTAACTCTGCAGTTGCCTAACCTACTTGGTCAAAACACTCTGATCTTAAGACATATCCTAGGAAATCAGATTTTCATGGAACACACTTAGAAAACACTATTGTAAATTGATAACTTTGGAGTTATTTGGCTGTGAATGGAAGACTTCCATTCTTTAGACCTAAGATCTTACAACTCATTCATTTCTTTAGCAAATATTTATTGAGCATCTACTATTTGCTAAGCACTTAATTTCCACTTGTTCAAGTCTAATCCAAACTTCAGGGATCAATCAGGACCCTAAACATGGGAAATGTAAATAACCTCCACAGAGCTCTGGCTGCTACTGCTAAGTCGCGTCAGTCGTGTCCAACTCTTTGTAACCCCACAGATGGCAGCCCACCAGGCTCCCCCGTCCCTGGGATTCTCCAGGCAAGAACACTGGAGTGGGTTGCCATTTCCTTCTCCAATGCATGAAAGTGAAAAGTAAAAGTGAAGTCGCTCAGTCATGTCCGACTCTTACGACTCCATGGACTGCAGCCCACCAGGCTCCTCCATCCGTGGGATTTTCCAGGCAAGAGTACTGGAGTGGGTTGCCAGTGCCTTCTCCGACAGAGCTCTGGAGTGAACATCAAATCCATTTTGTCATTAGCTCTGTTGTGATGACATTCTCTTTCTAGTAACTTGTATTCAGTCACATTCCTTTCACCTAGCCCCAGCATCAACTCTGAATCCAGTTATTGAGTTTCCACACTGTCCCAAACATAATTGAGTGCCTCCTTTGGCTCCCTGTCCAATTCCTCCTGGACTGAGTCCTACTTAGACCCAGCGCAGCTAGGGAATTGGAGCCAGGTATCTGAGGAGTAGGGTTCACATGTAGCTCCCTGATACCTATAGCCAAGCGCCTATAGCCAGGCCCACATGTATGTTATTCAACATTTATTTCTTTAAGACCTTCTGAGATTCAAATTGTGACTTCACATGTCTGGCTCCTGGATGCCAGCCATTTCCATTATCTTCTGTCTTCCATCACCTAAACCTTAAGCGTGAAAATTCTCTTCTCCTTTAGAATTGTGCAGCCCTATTTTGTTTTTCTTCCTTCATCTCTAAATACCACTTTGTCACTTGTTTAATGGGTTTTATTTTTAAGTAGAGTGTCTTCAACAGACTCTGTGCTCAGACACAGTCCCAGGTCCTGTGTTTTCTTTCTCTACACTCACTAGCAGCCCATTTAGTCTCAACTCTTCAACTACAATAGAAAATATGATCAACTGTTAAAATCTGATTCATCTTTCATCATTTCTGAACAAATTGGTGAAGACCAACTGTGCAAATTCTGAATGAAGCATTCATAAGAGCATGGTAGACACTTCAAAATATCAATATCAAAATACATTATATATTTTGTATATCAATACATAATCAGAGAATAGAAGACAATAATTATAAATACTATATAAGTTGGTATAAAAATTTTAGTCCACCTTTGCTTTCTAGAATTGTTTTGGAATACATACATTCCAAAACATCTACTACATCTTCCCTCCAGAAGATGTAAAAAGTCTTCATTTTCATTCTGTCTAATATCAGTAAAAACATCCCAAAAGACATTAAAATAAATATAATTGTTAAACAAATGTCTCTGATAAACTAAGAGCTGAAATTGTATTCATATATGAAAATGGTAATTCATTGACTCACTAATAAAACAACTAATCTCTTTGCCAGTAGTAATGATAGATGGTTAAAATAATAATACCTAATTCTGCAATATATTATACCCTTCAATACTTCCTGGTTGTCTGTTCCCAGTTGATTCCACTGAGAAATGAGGAGTGTCAATTAGAATCTCAATTTTATCATTTCAATTCAGTTCAGTTGCTCAGTTGTGCTCAGCTCTTTGAGACCCCATGGACTGCAGCATGCCAGGCTTCCCTGTCCATCACCAACTCCTAGAGCTTACTCAAAGTCATGTCCATCGACTCGGTGATGCCATCCAACCGTCTCATCCTCTGTCATCCCCTTCTCCTCCTGCCTTCAATCTTTCCCAGCATCAGGGTCTTTTCAAATGAGTCAGCTCTTCACATCAGGTGGCCTAAGCATTAGAGTTTCAGCTTCAGCATCAGTCCTTCCAATGAATACTTAGGACTGATTTCCTTTAGGACTGACTGGTTGGATCTCCTTGCAGTTCAGGGGACTCTCAAAAGTCTTCTCCAACACCACAGTTCAAAAGCATCAATTCTTCAGTGCTCAGCTTTCTATATGGTCCACTCTCACATCCATACATGACTACTGGAAAATCATAGTTTTGATTAGATGGAATTTGTTGGCAAAGTAATGTCTCTGCTTTTTAATATGCTGTCTAGGTTGGTCATAACTTTTCTTCCAGGGAATAAGTGTCTTTTAATTTCATGGCTGCAGTCACCATCTGCAGTGATTTTGGAGCCCCCCAAAATTCTGAAAATATTCATATAGTTTTCTATAATCACTCATATGTTGAATAATCAATATATCTGAAAAAAACAGTAGTGTACAATAGAACATAAATTTTAAAATGCTGTCCCATTTCACAAGTAAAGAAAGATGAGACCCAGAAGTATTATGACAATCAGGTTCAAAGAGATATAAAAACCACTGCACAACCAAGGTCACAGAAACATGAAAGCCATTACAGAAGAAATTTAAACACTGAAATTTCACTTCTATGGATAATATATAGATAATGTGATTCCCTGGTTCCTAATAGGGAAAGGAGTACATCAAGGCTGTATATTGTCACCCTGCTTATTTAACTTATATGCAGAGTACATCATGAGAAATGCTAGGCTGCATGAAGCACAAGCTGGAATCAAGATTGCCAGGAGAAATATCAATAACCTCAGATGTGCAAATGACACCATCCTTATGGTAGAAAGAGAAGAACTAAAGAGCCTCTTGATGAAAGTGAAAGAGGAGAGTGAAAAAGTTGGCTTAAAGCTCAACATTTAGAAAACTAAGATTATGGCATCTGGTCCCATCACTTCATGGCAAATAGATGGGGAAAGAATGGAAACAGTGACAAACTTTATTTTCTTGGGCTCCAAAATCACTGCAGATGGTGACTGCAGCCATGAAATTAAAAGATGCTTGCTCCTTGGAAGAAAAGTCATTACCAACCTAGACAGCATATTAAAAAGCAGAGACATTGCCAACAAAGGTCCATCTAGTCAAAGCTGTGGTTTTTCCAGTGGTCATGTATGGATGTGAGAGTTGGACTATAAAGAAAGTTGAGTGCTGAAGAATTGATGCTTTTGAACTGTGGTGTTGGAGAAGACTATTGAGAGTCCCTTGAACTGAAAGGAGATCCAACCAGTCCACCCCTAGGGAGGTCAGTCCTGAATATTCATTGGAACTCCAATACTTTGGCCACCTGATGCAAAGAACTGACTCATTTGAAAAGACTCTGACGCTGGGAAAGATTGAAGGCAGGAGGAGAAGGGGACGATAGAGGATGAGATGGTTGGATGGCATCACTGACTTTATGGACATGAGTTTGAGTAAACTCCAGGAGTTGGCAATGGACAGGGAGGCCTGGCAGGAGGAGAAGGGGATGACAGAGGATGAGATGGTTGGATGGCATCACCGACTTTATGGACATGAGTTTGAGTAAACTCCAGGAGTTGGCAATGGACAGGGAGGCCTAGCATGCTGCAGTCCATGGTGTTGCAAAGAGTTGGACATGACTGTGTGACTGAATGGAATTGAATTGAATGTGATTGTATTTTACCCTTTCTAGTGTCTTCATCAGCTTCTTAATACATTTTCTGGTTCATTTTTCATCTCTAATGCTGAAGTTTAAATTTGTCCTCTAACATGCTTCAGAGCTAATTTCCTGAGAATAAAATGGTGTGAGGTGAACTGTTTAATGAGGTCAGTCACTTAATTTCTTGTACTATTTTGAGGTAAGTGGGCTAATAATGACTTTTTAAAGTCTGTCCTTTATAAACCTTTTTCCCTTTTTGTAAAACTATTGTTGTTAGTACACCAGTAACATTTGAAGTAAATATTTGAAGCTCGTAAGTGGATATATCTTGCCAAATCAAAGATAGTCTAATATCATCTTTAGAAAACACACTACATTTTTTAGATGTGATAATGCTTGAAAACAGTCACACATTGCTTTATATATAAATATATATATTTATCTTTTAACTATTACATTTAATTGATGTAACTGATGTGAAATATATCTATAAAACATGTTCTTTCCACTGGTTTCCAGATCTTTGTTTGACTTTAATCTCAACTCTTCTTCAATGTATATACACACATATTACTTTGACTTACTTAAACCTGACTTCTGGATTTATTAACAGATAACTGATATATAACATGTATATCATGTGAGAATTTCCAAAGACTTGCAAGAGTAATAAATGATTTTTTAAACTATATAATATACTCATCTCATAAACAGCAACAATGCAAAATATGGAAATGATATCACTGATAACCTAATTTTCAACTTGTATTTTGATATACTATAAATGTATATCTGACTTTGACATAGATTTATTCTGCAGCTTTTTATTTTTTATTGGTATTTATTTATTTAAGCAGACAGTGTGCATCGTGGGCTCTTAACTCCCCAGCCAGGGATCGAAACTGTGCCTCCTGCAGTGGAAGCGCAGAAGCTCAACCCCTAGACTCCAAGAACTCCCTATTCTGAATCTGTTTTGGGGGGTTGGTTTCGTGGCCTCCCAGTGCAGCATTTGTCTTCTTATTCCCAGAGCAGGAATCCAGGGATTGAACTCTTTCCCCCTGCTTTGGAAGTCAGAGTCTTTACCACTGACCACCAGGGAAGTCCCTCTGTAGCTTTTTAAATGTTAGAAAATTAAACATATATTTGGCTTTGAAGTAATATAAAGGATGGAGCCAGATCTAAATTCCAAACCTGACTCTGTTAGCATTGGCTAAGCCCTTACATCCTAGCCTCTTCTCGTTAGTAACCATCAAGTTCACCAATGATAAAATATGATAATTGAAGATTTCCTAAAACAAAACATGAAAAATACCAGATATGTTCCATTTTCCTTCTTTACTACACGATTGCTTCTGTATTCCTCCAAGTAGAACCATATTTCTTCAATTTATATATCATAAATTTTAAATACATGTAATGAAATTTCTACTTTGTTCCAGTGTAAATTTTATACAAATAAGGGTCATAAACTCATCGCTTGTGTTTCAGGGATAAAGGGTATATTTTTGGTTTGCTACTGTTGTTGTCCTGAAAAAAAAAAAAATTGTGGATTTGTCATCTTCTTGAAATCTGTCTCACTCTGTGATCTTTTTCATATCTTTGTCTAAAAATGGAGTCTAATTATAGCCATACTATATTATTTAAACATTTACTGTGTATATTTCAAAACACAGCAGGCTACACCAAATGACATATACCAGTGACACCACTGTCACTGGCTATACCAATGAGACCAAACATTTCTTCCAATAACTCCGCACATGTGCAAGTTACAACACAAAACTCACCACAGGCATCCAATCCACTCTCCAGAAAAACTGAAGTGTTTATAGCTAACCTCATTCTAAAACTCTCCAAGTAAATGGAAATGATGGTTCTCACTGACAGTTACTATTTTATCCCCAGTAATTAACTCTCCTTCTTTGAAAAATCTTGCCTGGAGCTCATACAAGTAATCACAAATGACACCCCACTGGAACCAGGCATTCAAGGATTTAGAGATTTGCGATGAACCACACCCTGTCTCTGGAGCCCACAGATCAGCAAACCTCTCCTCTCCTTTTCTGGTTTCCTGGAGATGAAAATAATCCAATCATATCGTGGAACACAAGCCCATTCTACTTATGCTGGAGAACTTGCTCACCGGTAATTGGCTGATTTCCACAATCAATCTAATTCCACAGTTTTCAAATTACATGTTGTAATCTAATAGAGGGTCTTGAAATCAAATTAGTATTTTGTAAACAACATTTTTAAAAGTGAAGGAGAACAGAATAACAGGGGATGGATTGGAAGAAAAGACACTGAAATAGAGATTTTCAGAGAGTACCACATACAATGGGCAAATGTTAAAATATTACTTTACAGAACTTTTGTTTGCTTCGCGTGTGATGCCTGGATAATAACGTCAGAGAATTTTCTTTCTGTGGATCATAGTAAAATATCTTTGAAAGTCTCTGAATTGGTATAATGGATGAAAAGCTCAGCCACCCAGATATCACTTGAAGAAAGGGTTTATTGCCCAGCTGCTGCGAGCACTGTCATCAGACACCTTCAGTGCTCAGCCCCTTCAGACACTGTCTCGGCTGCAAAGAGTTGCCTCCCATCTCAAGATTAGATCTTGCCCTTCCCAGGAGGCAAGATGCAACAGTTGACACAAGGAGAAAAAGGCCAGACTGTTTTGTTCCAAAGCAAGATAACGCTGAAAGACATTTTAATTTCATATCTCCCCTTGGAATCAACCGAGACTACTGTTCAGGTCTGCCGAGCAGTTGGGTCTCTCCTTCTACCCAGTCCCGCTTCCTTCTCTCTCCTACAGATGTAGATTCCACAGCACTCCCTACTACCCACTGAACTCCACTCCAGCGTCTGTTACCCAGAGAATACAACCTGTGATATCTAGCTGATGGGGGAACAAGCTTTGTGGACCAAGTCAGTTGAGAGGGCCAAACCTATTAGAAGCAAAGCATCTTTATATAAAATACAATGCTTAATGTTTCAATGGAACTGTCAATTGAAAGGCTAACGTTATTAGAACCACACTGTTTACCCTAATGGCTACTGATACCTTTGATCAAAATGAGTACGTCCATTTATTAACAATGGTTAGTTTTTTCTTCCCTCACACAGCTGTCCTATCTCACAGGAAATCTGCTGAAGGGGCTATGAACAGTGCTTCATTTCTTCTGCCAGTTCCACCTGCATTCATGCTCTTTGGTTACTTATGCCATCCTTTATCTCACAGATATGCCTACATCCATACGGCTAAGAAACAGTGACCAAACCAATGATGTCATCTATAATGAGGGGTGGGGGCTTCCCAGGTAGCAGCAGTGGTAAGGAACCTGCCTGCCAATGCAGGAGACATATGTATCTTCCCGGGGTTGGGAAGATTCCCCTGGAGGAGGGTTTGGCAACCCGCTTTAGTATTCTTGCCTGGAGAATCCCCATGGACAGAGGAGCCTGGCAGGCTACAGTCCATTGGGTCCCAAACAGTTGGACATGACTGAAGTGACTTAGCACGTATGCACATTAAGAAAAAAAAGCTTGGCAAGGCAGAGGTCATCATTCGTTCCCCCATTATCGGCATGAAACCATAAGCTGCCCTCCCTTGATGCTGACCAGAATAGAAAACAAAATTGGGCAGATTACTTCAACTAGATAAATTTACAAAATGACAAGTAACAATATAAATTTAAAAATCCATATAATGAGGAATGGGGAGCAAAGAGGCAGAAAGGGTGTTAATAGTGAACCATGCCAAGTTACGTAAGCATTATTCAGGGAAAAATGTTCAGAAAGTTGTTTAAGACAAGGGCTGTGTTTTCTAGGCCAATCAAATAAAATTCTTATACAAGATGAAATATTCTTTTAGAAGGTTGGTTTGTTTTTTAAACTATAAATATTGGCAACAAAGCTTGGCTCAATTATTTTGACTGAATAATTCATCAAATCGGTTAAGAAAAAAAATTAGCTGTTTTTTTTAATTTATTTTTAAATTAAGATATCTGTATTTGTTCAGTTATCCTGCCGTGACATAAAATATTTCTAATATCTTGCTCCAAATCGCAGATCTCCTGCTTGTTTTCTTTCTCAAAGATATTTCGATGTGCATCCTCTAGACGGGAACCTATGGTGGTAGGTGTGTTGAATGTAAGAAGAATTTTTTTTAACAAAAATAGAGAAAGTCAAAGAATTTTTAAGTAGAAAAGTCTTCAAGTAAGGACATTAGGGAAGTGCATGTAAACTTGATAAAAACATGTATTTAACTCTTAATATTCTGGTCCAATATAATTACTGTATCAGTTCAGTCACTCAGTCGTGTCAGACTCTTTGTGACCCCATGAATCGCAGCACGCCAGGTTTCCCTGTCCATCACCAACTCCCAGAGCTTACTCAAACTCATGTCCATCGAGTCGGTGATGCCATCCAACCATTTCATCCTCTGTTGTCCCCTTCTCCTCCTGCCTTCAATCTTTCCCAGCATCGGGGTCTTTTCAAATGAGTCAGTTCTTTGCATCAGGTGGCCAAATTACAGTATAAATTCCAGCAAAAACAGGTATTCTCATATTTCTTTCCATTTTCTCTCTAAGGGGAAATGATGGTCATTTACTGCAGTCTTTTCTTTTTTCTTTAAGTGAGATAAATAGACTGGAAAGTAGCAGTGAATCTGTTGTGCTTTCACTAAAATGAGGTTTATTTTCTTCCATTCTGGCAATCTGCTCAGAGAGGAGACAGGTAGGTTTGAATAAGGGGAATGGAGTAATAACCTCTAACCTAAGCCCCCAGCCACAATATGAATGAATTAGAGGAAACAGCTGCTCCCTAAGGTCTCTCAGTAAAGTAATGCAGGGATTTCATGTGACCTGGCATTCACAGTGTCTCGGTGGTCAGCCAAATTTGTTTCTCATGCATTTTCAGTACTGGGAATGTTCCCCTAGCTTTTCAGTCTTCTCCCAGACCTGTCACTACACTTTGGAAGTACCGCAACTGTGGCTGCCTGAATTGATGACAAGACCCCCCTCCCCACCATCCCCACCCCCACCCGTCTGCTTCTGCTTTCACACTATAAAGCTGTTATCTATTGTAAAATGACTGAAGAGGCCCAGAGACAGATTGGGGGTTGAAGGAAGGCCCTTCAAAGATTCACTTGCAGATGGAGCTGTAAACTAACTTGCAGGAGCCGGACAACCTCTAGGAGGTGACTTCTTCTCATTGGAAGCCCAGGACCTGTGTTGTCTACACTCAGCGAAAAGGAGAGAGGAGGAGTGACGTATTCATACCTGTCACTTGTTCCTGACACAGCCAGAGGAATCACACTGTTGCAGATAAAGGACCATGAGTAATACCCATTCCGCTGAAGGTCTGACCTCTAGGTCAACTCTCACAATGTCAGGCTTTTCTCCTAGAGACTGTTCTTTTATCATAAGACCTCTAGGTTTACTTGAGGACTTGGACTCAACAAAGCAACCAAGAAGACTAAAGATTATCTACTTCTGCAGCTAGATACCTACACTGAGGACAGCTATAGTGTTTTCTCAGCGTCATTCAGTTACTCTGATGACAATTATGTGAGTTTCAGGGGTGGTAAGCTATCACTGCTACCTCTTTCTAAGTATAAATTTTAAGTTGCTCTACGTGTCAAGAGAGACATGTCTAAGACCCTCTTGAGTGGTAAACCTGTGGATACTCAAAAATGGTACTGAAGAATTTATTTACAGGGCAGCAATGGAGAAACAGACAAAGAGAATACACTTATGGACATGGGGAGAGGGGAGGAGAGGGTGAGATGTATGGAAAGAGTAACATGGAAACTTACATTACCATATGTAAAATAGATAGTGAACAGGAATTTGCTGTATGGCTCAGGAAACTCAAACAGGGCTCTGTATCAAACTAGAGGGGTAGGTTGGGGAGGGAGATGGGAGGGAGTTTCAAAAGAGAGGGGATATATGTATACCTATGACTGATTCATGTTGAAGTTTGACAGAGAATAGCAAAATTCTGTAAAGCAATTATCCTTCAATAAAAATAAATTAATTAAAAAAATAAATATAAAAACAGTGAGACGATCTAGGCAATTGTTTTTTGCTTAAATAATTCAGTCTTATTAACTCTAGTTACACTATCTGAAATAAATTATGATGCCCTGTCAATGAAGAATAAAAAATTCACACACTGGCAGCCATGAAAAACAACATTATAAACTCAGGCAAACATAAATAACAAATACTATCTGCCATAAACTCTAGACAATCTGGCATCAGCTCTGGTATAGACTTATCATTCTGGTTTTTGGTCACATTTACACTCTTTTTTAGTTTATCTAGATTCCATCCCTGAGGGTCTTTCAGTGGTTTTCTTTAAGTGGTTTCCAAATAGTTTAAATTAACCATCTTCTCCAAGGAGAGAGAGTTTAATCCTTCTCTAATTGTATGACCCGACTGTGAACTGTGAAAGTAAACGATGTTAATGAGTAGGACAGACTGGGAATAAAAGGGGCAGAAGAAATGCTTCTTTTTCCCTTTTACCCTTTAACCCCCATTAGTCAGTTTCCTGTGAATACTTTAGTTTGTCTCTCAAAAGAATTTTCAAAGCGTGTGATTTCTCAATCTTTCACCTCTCTAAATAGAAAGCAAGATCCAGACTGGACCATTTTCATTCTATTGTTTAAAAAACAAAAGAAAAAAGTAAAGCTTCTCAACAATATTAGGACAGTTCTCTTTCTTTATATAACAATATTATATACCTCAGGAAAACTAACATAAAAGAGTGTATTTGCTTTCTATTGTGTTAATCGCTGTTGCATCCAACTCTTTGCAACCTCATGGACTGTAGCCTGCCAGGCTCCTCTGTCCATGGAATTTTCCAGGCAAGAATACTGGAGTGGGTTGCCATTTCCTCCTCCAGGGGATCTTCTCCACCCAGGGATCCAACCTGGGTCTCCTGCATTGCAGGCAGATTCTTTACCATCTGAGCCATCAGGGAAACCCTGCTTTCTATTAGTGTATAACAAATGACCCCTAGTCTTAACAACTGTAAGCAATAAGCATTTATTACCTCACACATTTTCTGAGGGTCATGAGAGAAGTTTCACATCTGAATGGTTCTGACTCAGGGTCTCTTGCTGCTGCTGCTAAGTCGCTTCAGTCGTCTCCGACTCTGTGCGACCCCATAGACGGCAGCCCACCAGGCTTCCCCGTCCTTGGGATTCTCCAGGCAAGAACACTGGAGTAGGTTGCCATTTCCTTCTCCAATGCATGAAAGTGAAAAGTGAAAGTGAAGTCGCTCAGTCATGTCCGACTCTACCGCAGCCTACCAGGCTCCTCTGTCCATGGGATTCTCCAGGCAAAAGTACTGGAGTGGGGTGCCATTGCCTTCTTAGGAGCTTGCAATTCCAACCTCCACCATGGGTTTCAGTCATTTAAAGGCTCTGCTGGGGCTGAAAGATCCATTTCTAAAGTGGCTCCTCCACATGGCAGGAGGCCTTAGCTCCTTACCACCTGGACTTCCTCATGCGACTGTGTGATCATTCTCGTCACATGGAAGAAAATTTCCCCTAGAGCAAGTACACAGAAGAGGACAACGACTTTCTTGCCTAGTCCCTAAAAGTCACGTGCTGTCATTTGTTCAATATTCTCTTCATTAGAAGCAAGTCAGGTAGCCCAACAAATACTTGGGGGAGGACTCTTAGGATCAACCCTTTGAGGGTTGTGGACATAAATTCAAACCACCACAGAGGGATTCCTATGGGAAGATCAACGCTTTCATCAATCTAATATACAATATCTGGAATCTCTATCTCAAAATAACCAGTCCTCAAAAAGGCAGACACGTTCAGTTCAGTTTAGTCGCTCAGTCATGTCTGACTCTTTGCAACCCCATGGATTGCAGCACGCCACGCTTCCCTGTCCGTCACCAACTCCTGGAGTTTACCCAGATTCATGTCCATTGAGTCAGTGATACCATCCAACCATCTCATCCTCTGTCATCCCCTTCTCCTCCTGCCCCCAATCCCTCCCAGCATCAGAGTCTTTTCAAATGAGTCAGTTCTTCGCATCAGGTGGCCAAAGTATTAGAGTTTCAGCTTCAGCATCAGTCGTTCCAATGAATATTCAGGACTGATCTCCTTTAGGATGGACTGGTTGGATCTCCTTGTAGTCCAAGGGACTCTCAAGAGTCTTCTCCAACGCCACAGTTCAAAAGCATTGATTCTTCGGCGCTCAGCTTTCTTCACAGTCCAACTCTCATATCCATACATGACCACTGGAAAAACCACAGCTTTGACTAGACGGACCTTTGTTGGCAAAGTAATGTCCCTGCTTTTAACATGGCAGACATGTTATCCAAACATAAACTGAAGGAAATCCTGCCATATGCAACAATATGTATGAAACTTGAGAGTGTTATGCTAAGTGAAATAAGCCAGTCACAAAAGGGCAATTATTGCATGATTTCACTTAAACTAAGTAGTATAAGTAGAACTGGGCTTCCCAGGTGGCACAGTGGTAAAGAATCCTCCTGCCAATGCAGGAAACACAGGAGATGCAGGTTTGATCCCTGAATGGGAAAGATCCCTTGGAGAAGAAAATGACAACCCACTCCAATACTCTTGCCTGGAAAATTCCATGGACAGAGGAGCCTAATAGGCTATATATAGTCTATGGAGTCACAAAGAGGCAGACACAACTGAGCATCCACCCTCATACACATACTTAGAATAATCTAAGTTCTAGAAGCAGAAAGTAGAATGGTGGTTGCCAGGGGCTGGGAATAGAGGGAAATGGGGAATTGCTATAAAAGGCATAAAGTTTCAGTTATGCATGATGAATATTCTAGAGATCTACTGTACAACATTGTATGTTGTACACGTTAAATGTGTTGGCACATGAAAAGATGCTCAACTTCACTAATTAACAGAGAAATGAAATCAAAACTACAATGAGGTATCAACTCATACCAGTCAGAATGGCCATCATCAAAAAGTCTACAAACCAATGCTAGAGAGGGTGTGGGAACAAGGGAAACCTTCTACACTGTTAGTGGGAATGTAAATTGATACAACCATCATGGAGAACAGTGTGGAGGTTCCTTAAGAAACTAAAATTTAACTAACATATGACCCAGCAATCCCACTCCTGGCCATATATTCAGAAAACTCTAATTCAAAAAGATACATGCACCCTCAAAGTTCATAGCAGCACTGTTTACGATAGCCAAGATAAGGAAGCAACATAGATGTGCATCAACAGATGAACGGATAAAGAAGATACGATACGTAAATGTGATGGAATATTATGTGACCGTAAAAAAGAATGAAACTGCTGTTTTCAGCAACATGGATGAACCTAGAGATTATCATACTAAGTTCAGTAAGTCATACACAGAAAGACAAATAACGTATGGTATTGCTTTCATGTGGAATCTAAAAAAAATGATACAAATTAACTTACTTACAAAATGGAAATAGTCACAGATGTTGAAAATAAATTTATGGTTACCAAGAAAGGAGAGGAGAAGGATAACATGGGAGCTTGGGACTGATATACACACTCTTGTATATAAAATGGCTTCCACATGGTGCAGTGGTGAAGAATCTGCCTGCCAGCGCAGGAGACGCAAGAGACGGAGTTCGAGCCCTGGGTCAGGAAGGTCCCCTGGATTAGCAAATGGCAACCCTTTCCAGTATTCTTGCCTGGAAAATTCCATGGACAGAGGAGCCTGGTAGGCTACAGTTCATGGGGTCGCAACAAGTCAGGCACAACTGAGCAATTTAACACACACATCACACACATATATAAAATAGATGACAAATAAAGACCTACTATATAGCACAGGGAACTGTTATCAAAACTCTGAAATGACCTACATGGGAAAAAAGAATGGATATATGTATATGCGTAACAGATTCACTTTGCTATAGAGCAAAGACTAACACAACATTGCAAATCAACTACACATCAATAAAATTTTTTTAATGCGTTAGTATGTTAGATCTTATACTATATGTTCTTACTGCAATAAATATAATTCATTTTAAAAGTTAATAACTCACAAAAAAAAGTTACTCTAGTTGGTTTCCCTGTGGCAAAATACAGCTGCAGATAACTTGTTTCATATGCTAGCACTTTCAGATGATTACATTTTGAAATTTTTAAACTAAAGTTGTTAACTTGACCTACCAATTATGAACTTAGTAGAGAGATTTTTCTAATGAAAATTCCATCATACAGTTGTTTTTACAATACAAATGTATTAGTTTCCTATTGCTGCTATAATGAATTTGTTGTTGTTCAGTCACTCAGTCGTGTCTGATTCTCTGCAACCCCATGAACGGCAGCAAGCCAGGCTTCCCTCTCCTTCCCTATCTCCTGGAGTTTGCTCAAACTTATGTCCATTGAATCAGTGATGTCATCCAACCATCTCATCCTCTGTTGTCTCCCTTCTCCTCCTGCCCTCAATTTTTCCCAGCATCAGGGTCTTTTCAAATGAGTCTTCACATCAGGTCTCTTCACATCAGGTGGCCAGAGTACTGGAGTTTCAGCTTCAACATCAGTCTTTCCAATGAATATTCAGGGTTGATTTTCTTTAGGATTGACTGGTTTGATCTCCTGACTATAATGAATCACCACAAATTTTATGGTATAAAGCAATAATCATCTGTTAATTTATAGTCCTAGAAGTCAGAAGTATAAAGTAAGTCTACAAGGTTATGCTCCCTCCTGGAAGCCCTAGGAGGTCATCTGTCTCAATGCCTTTTCTGTATTCTAGAGGCTACCTACATTCCTTGGATTGTGATCCTTTCTCTTCTCTCTTCAAGCATCTTCTCTACTCTTGACCTCCTGCCTCTCTTTTATAAGGATCCTATTATTACTTCAGGTCCACCCAGATAATCCAGGATATCTCCAGCTCAAAATCCTTAATTTAATCATATCCATATCTATAAAGTTCCTCTGCCCCACAAGATAACATATTCACAGATTCTAAGAATTAGGAGATGGACAATTTGGGGGGCCATTATTCTGTGTACCACAGCTGATTTTAGGAGGATGTCAAGAGTTTCGGACAGGACTGAAGCGACTTAGCAGCAGAAGCAGAGTTCAAATAAATAAATAAATTAAATGTGGAAAATACCCTAAGAGACTTAGTTAATAGCATGAGAAAAAGACTTAAAATTTGACCCTTCTGTTAACACATGACTAATGACCAAAATGATCAACTTTACGATAGAGATCACATTTGGCCTTCTTTCCAAAATCAAGCTTGGGAGGCTGGCAAATTGCCTTTGCTCCCAATACTTGTTTATAGTTAACATCTTGGATAAACTAGAATTGATGTCTGAAATACGTACAGGTAATACTCTCAAAACATCAGTTTCTTTTACCAGTGGCTCCCACCTCACACTCTTATCTCAACACCCCCACAAAGAAGAGATACAAACTGAACACTGAGAAATGTTCACTTAGAAACATGAACTTTGCCAAAGAAACCCTCCACAGTTTGAGACTGGAGAACAGCTTTTCATACACACAGAATTACAGGAATTACAGACTATAATGGGACCTAGGAAATTTTAAATAATACACTTCTTCCCCACACTTGATGCCTACTCCCACCCCTCATTTTATATATGAAGATACTAAGGATCAAAGAGATTATACTTTTAGGGACTTCCCTGGCAGTCCAGTGGTTACGATTCTTTGCTTCACTGTTGGGGCAGGGTATGGGGGCAGGTTTGACCCCTGGTCAGAGAACTAAGACTTCACATGCTGTGTGACATAGTCACAGTGACAGAGCTTGTCCTAGAGGCCAGGTCTTCAGACCCCTGACCCAGTGAATGTTTACATTATACATCCATCACATGCCCAGATTTATTCCTTGTTTAAAAGCATGCAATGTGAAGTATGTGAAGGCTGTGCCTAGCATGCAGCAACAGTAAGAATGGTTGTCATGTGATGAGAACTCCACATTCACTGGTTTCCATAACAGACACCTTTCAATATGTTCTCTTTCTCTATTTAATCTCAACAGGTAGGAAGCGTTATCCCTGCTTCTACAATGAAAAGGGACATAAAAAGATTTTTAGAAAGGTTAAAAAAAAAAGAAAAGAAAACCTGACCAAAGCAAGAATCCTGGGATGTGGCCTGGGCTTCTCCTTTCAACAACAAACCTCACAAAAAAATCCTCATTACATATCTGAAGAAAGAATAAAGAACTATTCAAGTGGCATATACAATTTCAAACTGCCTATAACATTATGAGAAGAAATTACTACCAATTTCCTGCATGCATTAAAAATTACAAAGCCACACAGCGTTAATAGATTCATTTGTTCATTAAACAAGCACTCATTAAGTGTCAATTATGTAACAGGTGCTATCTGTATAAGGTGTGAGAAAGATAAATTAGGTGTCCCTCTTATTTAATAAATAAATCATAAAGGTTTTGGTAGTGATATATCACATTTTTGAAGAATCATAATTTCAGCAAGGTATGATGAGAACAGAAATGTATAGAGGAAAGATGTCTCAATGAGGTGACATTTGAGAAGCAATCTGAAGATGTAAAGGAAACAGACATGAGAAAGTTTTAGAAAAGCTTGTGGCAGACAGTAGGAAACGCACTGCAAAGATCCAGATACAGGCAAACCTTGACCTGCTTAAGACTCAAGTTAAAGACAAGTGGTTTAGGGTAGGAAATTAGGCAAAGTTTTGTTCCCATAGGTCATTGAAAATACTTTGGCTTTTATCCTGAATATCATGGGAAGTCTCTGGAAAGCATTGATAAGGAGGCTAAAATAAATGACTCGATTTACATTGCAAGTAGATTAAAATTGCATATGAAGAACACACTGTAGGTAGGCAAATACAGAAGTAGGCTGACCAGTCAGTAGGTTCTGCAGTAGTCCAGGTAAGAAACAGCAGTGCCTTGGGTGAGTTGAGAATGATGGAAGATGTGACAAGTGGTTCGATCAGAGTATAGGTTAAAGGTTGAGCCAAAATACTAGCTAGTGGGTTGGACTGGAAAGAAAAAAAAATTAAAAATAAGTCTAGCTTTTTAGCTTAAGTACATGGAGGAAGAGGGTGTCCATTCAAGTCCCAAAGAAGGGCAATGCCAAAGAATGTTCAAACTACTACAGAATTGCTAGCAAGGTAATGCTCAAAATCCTTCAAGCTAGGCTCCAACAGTATGTGACAGAGAACTTCTAGATGTTCAAGCTGGATTTAGAAAAGGCAGAGTAAACAGAGATCGAATTGCCAACATCCACTGGACTGTAGAAAAAGCAAGAGAATTCTATAAAAACATCTACTTCTGTTTCATTGACAACACAAAAGCCTTTGACTGTGTGGATCACAACAAACTGTGGAAAATTCTTAAAGATATGGGAGTGCCAGACCAGCTTATCTGCCTCCTGAGAAACCTGTATGCAAGTCAAGAAGCAACCGCTATAACCAGACATGGAGCAACGGATTGTTTCAAAACTGGGAAAGGAGTACCCCAAGGCTACAAATTGATGCAACAGAATGAAGAGTGCAGAGATAAACCTAAAGATAGTCACCTAATATATGACAAGGAAGCCAAGAATATTGACTGGAGAAAAGGCGTTCTCTTAAATAAATGGTGATGGGCTAATTGGATATTCACATGTAAAAGAATGAAACAGAACCTATATCTTAAACCACTCACAAAAATCAGCTTGAAATGGATTAAAGTCTTAAACATAGACCTGAAGCCATAAACTCCTAGAAGAAAACAGTAATAAAGCTTCTTAACGTGGGTCTTGGTAATGAATTTTTGGATATGGCATCTAAAGCACACGCACCAAATCAAAAATAAACAACTGATACTACACCAAACTAAAAACACAGCAAAAGAAATAATTTTTTTAAATGAAAATACAACCAAAAGAATGGGAAAAAATATTTACAAACCATATATCTCATAAGCAGTTAATATCCAAAATATGTAAAGAACTCATACAACTCTATACAAGAAAGAAAAAAAAAAAAAAACAAAAACACAGAAACCTAATTAGAAAATTGGCAAAGGTCCTGAATAAACATTTTTCCAAGGAAGATATTTGAAAAACCAACAGATACATAAAAAGATGCTTACGGTTACTAGTCATTAGTGTTAATCTCCCAGTCGTGTCCAACTCTTTGCAGCTCCATGGGCGGTAGCCACCGGGTTTCTCTGTCCTTGGGATTCTCTAGGCAAGAATGGGTCACCACTCCCTTCTCTGGGGGATCGTCCAGACCAAGGGATCAAACCCTGGTCTCCCGCATTGCAGGCAGGTTAGTTACTGTCTGAACCACCAGGGAAGCCCCCTACTAGTCACTAGGGAAATGCAAATTAAAACCACAATGAGATGTCACCTTGTGCCTGTTAGAATGGCCTTCATTATAAAGACAAGAGATAATAAATGCTGGTGAGGAAATAGAGAAATGGGAACCCCTGTGCACTGTTGGTGAGATGGTAAATTAGTACAGCCACTACAGAAAACAGTATGGAGCATCAAAAAATTAAAAATAGAACTACCAAGTGATTAAGCAATTTCACTTCTGGGAAAATACCTAAAGGAAATGAAAACATTAACTTGGAAAAATATCTCTGCTCCCATGTTCATAGCTGCATTTTTTACAGTAGCCAAGACAAGCAAAAGACCTGTGTCCATCAGTAGGTGAATGGTGAATGGATAAAGAAGAGGTACACACACACACACAAACACACACACACACAATGCAATACCACTTAGTCAAAAAAATTGAGGAATTCCTACTGTTATGTGACAACATAGATGGACCTTGAAAGTACTATGCTAAGGGGAATGTCAGACAAAGACAAACACTATGTGGTCACACTTACATGTGGAATCTAGAAAAGCTGAACTCACTGAACAGTGGTTGCTAGGGTTTGGTGGTGAGGGGTTTCAAAAGGTACAAACTTCCAGTTATAAGATAATGAAGCACTGCTACTGCAGCTGCTAAGTCACTTCAGTCGTGTCCGACTCTGTGCAACCCCATAGACAGCAGCCCACCAGGCTCCCCCGTCCCTGGGATTCTCCAGACAAGAACACTGGAGTGGGTTGCCATTTCCTTCTCCAATGCATGAAAGGGAGAACTGAAAGGGAAGTCGCTCAGTCGTGTCTGACTCTTCGCGATACCATGGACTGCAGCCCACCAGGCTCCTCCATCCATGGGATTTTCCAGGCAAGAGTACTGGAGTGGGGTGCCATCGCCTTCTCCGAATGAAGTACTAGGGGTGTAAATTACTACATGAATGGCTATAGCTAACACTGCTGTATGATATATAGAAAAGTTAAGAAAGTTTATCCTAAGCATTATCACAAAGAGAATTTTTTTTCTTCTTTTCTTTCATTTGTATCCATATGAAAAGACAGATGTTAGCTGAACCTACTGTGGTAATCATTTCACAATACATGTAAATCAGACCACCATGAAGTATGCCTTAAACGTAAACAGTGATATATATAATCATTTCTCAAAAAAACTGGAAAAAAATCAAAATAACCTCAGTAATGCATAGTACACATCATTGTATTAAGCACAGTTTTTTCCATATAAGTTAAAATCGTGTTGTAAATACAATTATAATCTAAAACAGTATGGTAATTCTATCAACATGTGAAAAATATAATTACCTTCATTTTTTAGTTTAGATTTTCTAAAATCTTATAACATATAATAGAGTAATTAATAAGTAAAATGGTCAATATACATTGTCTAAAAGACAAACTGGTTTTAAGACATTGCTTTTTAATCTCATTTTCGGAATGGAACTCATACACTTATTGTCAAATATACTTTTATTCACTTAAATGTTTCCTATATTCTGAAAAATGTGAAATAATTCATATGATAAACCATCTATTTTTCTCATGCAAGAATTTTTTTTCTTTACATAAAGGATTATTTCAACATCCCTCAGATATGGATTATATTTCTGACTGTATTTTTTTATTCTGAAAAATTAGGGTTCAGAATGTTTGGATAGCTTGATTATAATCAAAAATAAAGATATAAAATGTGTTCAATTTTCTTTATTGGATAATATAAAAATCAAACAACATGTCCTCTACCTGTTCATTGTTCTGAAAGGACCAGGCATAATCCTCTGTGGGCTGCAGACAGCTCTTGGGACTCACAAATTACTTTGAAGTGAACAGAAGGCCAAGGATGTGTAGGTGATAATGACTTTAAAGGGGTTTGGATTCTTAATGAATCTTTGAAGGTATACTTACTTTATTTTGTGCCTGATAAATATAAACTCCATCAGTTCTCATGAGAGAGCTGCAGTACTTTTTTAGATTAGAAATAGGGGTACTTATGTTTTTCATTTACCCATGCCACTCAACACCTGATTTACTTCCAGCTACTACTTAATTTACTAAAAATAATTAACAGTGTTTCTTTTTCCCATTTATTCCAAGTGCAGCCTCGTAGTCTAAATTCTACTGAATTAGATGACCCCTACTTTTATACTGTATCTATTGGAAAAGCAGCTGACTGGGTTCTTCTTTCTTAAACTCACCTATTCAGATAATGAGCAATACCGTTTGGAACAGAATTTACAAACATAGTTTGGTGCAGATACAAAGAGGATCCTTTGTTTGTTTGTTTCCATGGTCCTTACAGTGTAAACCACATCTTATTTTGGTTGTTGACTGAAGCACATATGTGTGCAAACAAGTACACAGAATACAAGGGGGAAAAAACCCTGTTTCCTCAAGATTGGCTTGCAGACAATTCTCCCTCCAAATTTACTCAGGAACCGGGAGACGAAAGGATTGTTTTTCATAGACAACAAGAGGGGAAATGAAGGCATATGTTATAGAAACAAACCAAAGTATTCCTTGATTACAAGGGTTACACAGATATCTGTCATTTCCGGGCTTCTATGCAGTTTTGCATAACAGAAACGGAACTACAGGGGCTGCTGCAAAAAACAGTTTGTTTTTTCACATAAGAGGAAATTCTAAACTGGGAAGTTTAGGGCTGGTATATCAACCCCAGGATCTCATAAAGAAGACAGGCTCTTTTTCTCTCTTGCTTTGCCATTTTTAGGGCTTCCCTGGTGGCTCAGATGGTAAAGAATCTGCCTGCAATGCGGGAGACCTGGGTTAGATCCCTGGGTTGGGAAGATCCCCTGGAGAATGCAACGGCTACTCACTCCAGTATTCTTGCCTGGAGAATTCTATGGACAGAGGAGCCTGGTGGACTACAGTCCATGGAGTCTCAAAGAGTCGGATGAGACTGACTTTCACTTACCATTTTTAATACCTGTTTCTCATTCTCAAACTCCCAAGATGGCCTCACCTCCTCCAGGCACTGTATTTTTGTTTAGACATAATAAGTAAGAAAGTACGAAGATCAAACAGCAAAATTGAGGATATCAATTATTTGACTTCTAATTGTATTTCACTGGCCAAAACTGTATCTACCAACCAGCCTAGCTGGTTGGTAATATAAGTTCTTATGTTACTTACTTAATATAAGTAGTTCAGTTCAGTTGCTCAGTTGTATCTGACTCTTTGCGACCCCATGAACCGCAGCACGCCAGGCCTCCCTGTCCATCACCAACTCCGAGTTCACTCAGACTCACGTCCATTGAGTCAGTGATGCCATCCAGCCATCTCATCCTCTGTCGTCCCCTTCTCCTCCTGCCCCCAATCCCTCCCTGCATCAGAGTCTTTTCCAATGAGTCAACTCGTCACATGAGGTGGCCAAAGTACTGGAGTTTCAGCTTCAGCATCATCCCCTCCAAAGACTGATGGAGGGAACCCTTACTTACTTAATATAAGTAAGCCCCATATAAAATGTGGGATATTCTTATACTAAAAATTATTCATTGCTTTGCTGAAATTCAAATTTAATTAAGCAAGCTATGTTTGCCAAATCTGACAACTCTAAGAATAGAAAACTGTTGGCCAGGCAGCTGAAATTATCTGCCATAGAACCTGTGTAAGATTCCTCCATTTCCCATTATAATGTTGATCCATTCTCTCTTCAGAAAATCTAATTTGAGAGGTTAAATAGATGGCTTTATAATTGCCAACTGCAAAGGTTAATTTTATGTATCAATTTGGCTAGGCCAAAGTACCTAGATATTTGGTAAAATACAGATCTGAAGGTTGTTGTGAAGGTATGCTTTTGATAAGATTCATATTTAAATTAGTAGGCTTGTAGGGACCTCCCAGGTGCCACTAGTGATATAGAATCTGCCTGCCAGTGCAGGAGACATAAGAAATGGGGGGTTGATCCCTGGGTGGGGAGGATCCCCTATAAAAGGGATGGCAACTCGCTCCAGTTGGAAAATTTCATGGACAGAGGAGCCTGGTGGGCTACAGTCTATGGGGCCACAAAGAGTCAGACACAACTGAGTGACTAGCCAACACAAGACTGGGAGCAAAGCAGATTAGTCTCCATCACATGGCCAGGCCTCATCCAGTTAGTAGAAGGCCTGAAGAGAACACACTGCTAAGTCGCTTCAGTCGTGTCCGACTCTGTGCGACCCCACAGACGGCAGCCCACCAGGCTCCCCCATCCCTGGGATTCTCCAGGCAAGAACACTGGAGTGGGTTGCCATTTCCTTCTCCAATGCATGAAAGCGAAAAGTGAAAGTGAAGTCGCTCAGTCGTGTCCAACTCCTAGCGACCCCATGGACTGCAGCCCACCAGGCTCCTCCGTCCATGGGATTCTCCAGGCAAGAGTACTGGAGCGGGGTGCCATTGCCTTCTCCAGAGAACACACTGAGATTCCCCAAAGAAGAGGGAATTCTGCCTCAATACTGTCTTCAGGCTCAAGCTGCAACTTCATCTCTTCCCTGAATCTCCAGCCTGCCGACTTACTCTGCAGATATTGAACTTGGCAACCTCCATAATCCTGTAAGCCAGTTCCTTGAGATAAATAAATCCTGCCATAAATAGATAGACCGACAGACAGACATCCTTTTTGTTCTGTTTCTCTGGAGAACTCTGATGACACCAAGTTAAATATTAAAGAAAATATTTTACTGAAGAAGTTTAAGAGTGTGAGCAGGCCTAGAAACAACTGAAATGTGTACAGGTTAGATTCATGTACTCTTTTGATGCTAAAATAAAGAAATGATAATTAGGTAATAAGCAGCTACTAACCAGTTGTTCCTCCACTGGTTTAAAACCTTCCTTTCAGAACCTCCAGGCAATGGCAGTTGCTGGTAAATTTAGAGGCACATTTCTTTTTAATCTGTACTTGTTTTATAATCTAGTAATAGTAGATGCTTCAGAAGACTTGACTTTGAATAACTGTACATACTTTAATAACATTTTTTACTCCACCAAAACATGGTCTATAAACTTCTCCACCCAATCAATCTACTTGTGGGAGTTACAATGTCTCAGAGGAGTTTGGCAAAGCCCAATAAAAAGTGTTACGGCTTTTAAAAGTTTCTATCAATGCTATTATGTGTATTCACTTTCGAACATTTTGCTAGACCTTGTACTCAAAGAAAAGATCTTTTTTTTCTATAAAAAGCAAAATTCTAACACTAATAATGTGTTGATTTCCCTTCACCTAAGAATGTGTCTGTAGTGACAGCTTTATCAATATTTTTAAGAGACATCCTGGGTGTGGCTGGAGAACCTGCCATCCTTTGATAAGGAAAAAAAAAAAAAAAACATTCTAAGTGAAGACCAAATGCAAACCTCTTAGTTTTCACTCTTTTAGGTTTTTGTTTTTGTTTTTTTTTTTTAAAAAGAAGGAACCAAAAAGTCTCTGAATCCAACTAGTATTAGATAGTTTTTCTTAAAATTCAAAACAGAAAATCCACAATCACAAATATTTTTAGATCAAATTTGTGGCCAGAATGAAGCATTTTAAACTCTAAAGAAATAGAAAAAAAAAGCATATAGCCTAAGAATTTGAGATTTTTCAATCTCTTTCCTTTAAAAACAATTATGCAGAAGAAAACTAGAGTATTCTTTTTTTGTTCCTTTTAACCAGCCAAGTCCAACTTCTAAGTTCAAAGCTTAGTGAAAGTTGTGTTTAAAATGTTGCTAATTTTTTCCTCAGGTCACCCAGACACCTGTTGACTCACAGAAAACGTGCTGTGCTTAGTCGATCAGTCCTGTCCAACTCTTTGCAACCCCATGGACTGTAGCTGGCCAGGCTCCTCTGTCCATGGGGATTCCCCAGGCAAGAATATTGGAGTGGGTTATCATGCCCTCCTCCAGGAGATCTTCCCAACCCAGGGATCGAACACAGGTCTCCCGCATTGCAGGCAGATTCTTTACCATCTGAGCCACCAGGCAAGCCCCACAGAAAACAGTCTGCCTTTATCCCACGCTCAATGTTTTCCTCCTGATGTATCAGCGCTGCCTTCCCCCTTGCCTGACTCATGTTCACATGATAGAAACAACCTAGAATGGATGTTTTTGCAAAGTTACCAGGACATCTTTATATTGAAACTCGGTATACCCAAGTTAACACGGTTGTTTATGCCCGAGACCTTCAATCTTTCTTGCAGATGCTCACCCTTATTCTTCACAATCAAGCCAGCAGGTCCTAATTTTCTGTAAAAGTTTGGGATGGACACTTTAATGGTAAGAAGAGGAGAGAGGAGGACAGTGACAAAATAGTAAATCTCAAACAATGAGCATTTCCCCAGTAGGGAAAGGCAGTAGTGCGTGCATGCTAAGTCGCTTCAGTCGTGTCCAACTCTTTGTGACCCCTCCAGACTGCAGCCTGCCAGGCTCCTCTGTCCATGAGATTCTCCAGGCAAGAATGCTGGAGTGGGTTGCCAAGCCCTCCTCCAGGGGTCTTTCCAACCCAGGGATCAAACCCGCCTCTCATGTCTCCTGCATTGGCAGGTGGGTTCTTTACCACTAGCGCCACCTGGGACATCCCCAAGGGCAGTAGGAAAAGCATGAACAAAAACAGGATGATCCTAAAAGATAGGATCTGGATCCACCTTGCTGTGCCAATCTGGGGACTTTATACTGTTCGCCTGCCCTTCCTAACCTTGCGGGTAGGGATGTGAGTCTTCCCTCCAGACCCTCACCAAATCTCCCAAGGCAAAACCTAAATTCTGTTTATTCCAGCCCTGTCTAATGACATCTCCCTATCTTTCAGTGTTTGCAAAAGGCAGGTTAAAAAAAAAAAAAGTAAACAGGTGAGCTTGGGTGGGAAGAAGGCTGTACTTGGAGACACTACATGTGGGATGGATGTCGCCCTAGGTCTGTCAGTTAGAAGCTGTGCAGCGTTAAAGCATATAATTTTTGTGGTGTTGTGGATCAGAGTGAAAATGAAAAAAAGCATGTTTGAGAAGAATGTGTAGTTCTTCACTGAGACTCAGTTTACTCATTTGTAAAATGGGATGATAATGTCTGACTCTGGGTGGGGAAGCAGCGCTGTTATGAAATCACATTATGCATTTGAAGCACCAGCACAGTCTCCTGTGCTGTATTTCAACAAGTAGGTTATTTCCTCTCCCTTTCCCTCTCTGAGAGGATTTTGTATCATGGCTGGGAATTCAGACTTCTCCAGTGATCTGTGGCTACTATGATTAGTAATCCAAGATCCCCACCTTCACGGATTACATAATCTGGGAAATCTGAGGGTTGTTTGGAGGAATAACGGAGGAAATGACACATGGTAAACTGAGTTATATATACGTTAGTTGTTTTTAAAATTAAAATACCCTCTCAAAAACACAACTTTAGGCTTGTATATTTATTATATATTAGTCCTGGCTCAGACAAATCCGCCTGCAATGCAGGTAGACCCAGGTTCAATCCCTGGGTCAGGAAGATCCTTTGAAGAAGGGGATGGCTACCCACTTCAGTATTCTTGTCTGGAGAATTCCATGGACAGAGGAGCCTGGTGGGCTACTGTCTACCAGGTCACAAAGAGTCGGACATAACTGAGCGACTAACACATGCACACAGTCCTTTCCTGCAAAGATTAAAAACTGCTGACAGGCTATAAAAATTCAGAAATCCAAATACAAAAAGGGCAAAATTTTTTATGCAAAAAACTGCTAATCCTTGAACTTTTTATTGTTTTATTTGACCAATTTTGTGTTTAGACTCTAATACCAAATGTACTGGCAAGTCTTTTGGAAATAAACAAATAAAAAAAAAGAATCTAAAGGAAGACATCTATTTTTAGCTTCCCACTAAGTCATTTCTTGCTTGCTGTAGCTATTCCAAAATTGGTCATAGTTTTATTTAAACTGTTCTCAGAGGGGAAAAAAATAAACTGGTAAAATGGATTTTTAGAAAACGCACTAGCAAATGTAACTGATGTTGAATGCCCACAAGAGCAGAACAGACCCAGTCGGATATTTATCACCACCATTTGCAAAACAATCAATTCACCCCATTCCCAGACTCAACCTGCTGCTGACCCAACATCCCAAAGAGGGCAAGACAGGCTTCCTCCCGCCCCACTGCCCGTCGCTGGGGCCACCCATTGTCTGCCTATTGAGTCCAGGAACCCAGCCAGAGCTGTAGCCTGTGTGTGTGGTTTGGTTTTGTTTTGCTTTTTAAGGATAGCACACAGTTTGGCCTAGACTGCAGACAGAAGGCGGGAGGAGAATCTCATTTTATTTAGAGAAAAATAAATAAGAGAAAACCCAGAAAAGTTAGCTCTGCATGACGTTGTCTTATAAGAATAAATAAGAGAAAACCCAGAAAAGTTAGCTCTGCATGACGTTGTCTTATAAGAAATGAGTTTAGGTAAATGATTGAAATAGAAAACATGACAAAGGAAGAAAAAAAGAAAGGAAAAAGCCTGTCAAAGCTTAATGGAAAAATTCCCAGATATATCACCAATAAGTAGCATAGTTTATGCAGAGAAATATTTTTATGCATTAAAAAAAAAAAAAAAAAAATCAGTCCACTTTCCTCCCAGAAGCTAGAGGAAACAAAATCGTTTCCTTCCAGTAAGTGTGCAGTTTAATTTGTTGTTGTTGTTTAAGCATAAAATCTGAAAATAAAAAGATATAGACAATGTGTCAGAGAATTCTATTTCCAGGCTTTTTAAAGTAGTAATGAATAGTACTCTTGAAATTATAGAGGTGTGCACGCGTGTATAAACTTTAATCACATTAAAGCATTTACACAGATGAAAACTCTAAGAAACTGCTTTCCAGAGATGATGTCAGCAAGTAAGGAGGAGGTTCACAGGACTGCTTGTTTTTAAGTAAATGACCATAGAAGAGTTCAGAAAGGCATAAGGCTGGCTGTCAGGAAATGAGCTTAAGCAAAGGAAATAGGGGATGTCTGGTTCGGGGATTTGAGCAAGGCTTTTACCAACGGGGTGCTTTTGTTTTCCTTTTCATGTGAAGTCAGGATACATGCTTTGTCTTTCACATGCACAAGAAAGAAATACCAAGGTGATAAGATAACATCTGGGACAGTACAATCCCTCAAGTTTTCTCTAGTATAGAAAGCTGTTCACTTGCCATATCTTTGACTGGGACTGAAACACGGGCAGGAGGAGGAGGGAATTATTAGCAACAGGTTGAGGACTGATGCTTTTTACCCAATGAAAGCAGAGGCCAGGGTAACTGTATTCCCTGGCATAGGAACTTGGAATCAGGACACTGAAAGTCACATGGCACCATCTGCCGGGATACTCACAGCCAGGCCAGGGGACGGGGATGCATGAGAGTGAATGAACCTCTGGGTGTTTTAACCACCCTCCCCACATCACCCCATCCAAAATTAATATAGTATCTCATTTATATTTTAAATAACTTTATTTATTTATTTTTGGCTGCCTGTCCTTGTTGCTGCACTGCTGCGCCGGCTTTTCTCTAGTTGCAGTGAGTGGGGCTACTCTCTAGCTGTGGTGTGTGTGCGGGCTTCGCGTTGTGGTGGCTTCTCTCATTGCAGGGCACAAGTTCTAGAGTGCACAGGCTCAATGGTTGTGCTGCATGGACTTAGTTGTTCCAGAGCATGTGGGACCTTCCCAGACCAGGGATCTTTCTGGACCAAGGAACGAACCCATGTCTCCTGAATTGGCAGACAAATTCTTTACCACTGAGCCACCAGGGAAGCCTTATGGTATCTAATTTAAAACAGCCTGCTTGCAGCCTCTGTTCAGACACCTGGCACTCCTTCTACAACCACCACAGATGGTTGCCCCTAACCCTTCCTATATAGAAATTCTGGAAGTATTTACAGAGAGCAGTCTCCAGAGACCACAGATTATAGCAGACACCCTTAGAGAAGCTGGACAAGAGCCCATGTGGCTCTAGAAAGGGCGAAACAGAGAGAGAGAAATGTCCAGTTTGCCTGAGACCAGCTCTGTGTCTTGTATTTTTCTTTGATGAGAGTCACCACGGGGTCACAAAAGAGTCGGACACAACTTAGTGCCTAAACAACAACAAGAAACCAAGATGCTTACAAGACAGTTCTTAAGCCTGGTTACATGGGTAGTGTGCAACCTAGTATTTTCTCACCAAGGCATATAAACGATTTAGAAAGAACAAAACCAAGCATGCACAGGTGGAAGCCCCTTGGCTGGAAAATCTAGTGGGCAAAAACGGGGAAGCAGTGTCACATTTCCAGGGTTCCTGGATTGCCCTTGCCCAAAGTGGAAAACCTCTCCAAGTCTGAGGCTTCTCTGGTGGCTCAAATGATAAAAAATCTGCCTGCAATATGGAAGACTTGCGTTCTAGCCCTAGGTCGGGAAAATTCCCTGGCGAAGAAAATGGCAAACTACTCCAGTATTCAAGCCTGGAGAATCCCACGGACAGATGAGCCTGATGGGCTACAGTCCATGGGCTTGCTGAGTCAGACACAAAAGACCGACTAACACTGTGATTTTTCACTCCAAGACTGAGACCTGCCCTGTGCCTTACCCCTCATGCTACCTGCTCTGGAGATGCAGACTGTGCCAACTTCCGGCAGTCCCAAGTACAATAGCATGTGTTTCAGAGCTGCTCTTCCTAGAAAGGGCTCTACCCTGAAACTGAACTCGATGAATATCTTAACACTCACCTCCACCCATCTTTCCTTTCCTACTCATCCCATTATAAAACTTACATGCATTCAGGAAAGCTGATCTCAGCCTATGGATAGAAGGAAAGCTACTGACTGAAAACAGACTGTAAACCAAATAGTGGCAAGAAGTGTTAACCTCCCAGGGAAATTATATAGTTTTAAGGCACTTGTAAAGTCAAAAGAACAGACTTTTATTGATGAGATTTCTGTGGACAAGTGGGTAGTGGAGAAAGGTGACCAAGGAGGAGCCTATGAAGGCTATCTGGTGAGGGGGAGGTGCAGAGAGCTGCAACAGATATGAAAATGGTGGAAGGATCATTTACGAAAGCAACCGCTTGGAGACACAGGTAGCTTGCTCTGCATATGATAAGCATTGAGGCACCCTGGAAAGTGAACAGACTCTACAGAGTCGGGAAGGTCTGGGTTTGAACACCAGATCCCACAACTTAGTGTACTGGGGAATCGGGTCACATTAATTAACCACACTGAGATGCAGTTTCTTCATTTAAAAAGATACAGAATTAGAAAATTAGAGGGAATATAGCCCATGGAACGTATTAGACAGTCAAGACGGCAAGTAAATCATTATTAGCTATGCACATTCTGGGAGAAGAGCTAATACCTGAGGCTCAGAGGGACTGTGTGAAATATATCATGTGAGAGCCATAGGCGTCAAGATTTACGACAATGTAGAAATGGAGACTTAGAGCTCAAATTTTCTTTCCTCATAGTATTTTCTATCTAGCAGCAGGTTAGCAGTCCCATCAGAATTACATTCCTCACCAAACCTTACTTCTGACCTTATCTACAAACACTTTTTTTTTTTTTTTTGGAAACTTAAGTGCAGATAGAAATGGGCTATTTATAGCTATTACCCTGGGTTAAAAATCTTGGAGGCACTGTGGGTGCTGGCATGGGAGTTCAGAGTCCTAACTGGAGCTTTAAGAGAACATAACTAAATAAAAGTGTGGGTTTTAACGAGTTACTCTCTCACTTATTTCAGTGTGTGGAACAAATGAGGGGATTTAAAAAAGGTGGAGTAAGTAGAAAGAATAATGAAAGGTACAGCTGTGGACAAATCATTTGGCCTGCTATAAATCCGGAGGAAGAAAAAGCTAAAGATTCTCTTTGCTATTAGAAAACAGCAATAAATAAACATAAAACAAGTTAAAGGTTTCTGATACTATTCATTACAACAGACTTCAGATTCTGCATTAGTTTACAAAACTGATCAACTTTATAAACTAGAAACAGTTAAACCATAAGTAAAACACATTTTATAAAACGTTTAGTCCTGTCCAAATAAAACACAGTATCTTTTTTGGACGGTAAAAATAGGCCTAAAATCAGTTTTGTCATATTTAATAGGATAGCAACATACTGTACATGATTAAGAAATCCTTTTATAATCAAGAACCCTCCATTTTATTGAAAGAGTAATTTTATTTGTTGAACAGAAAAGACATATAATTCATGGGAATTTACTTTCTAAGGAAACTTTGCAGACATAGACCTTTCTCTGAGAGAAATCTTAAGATTCTTAGAACATTCTTCAGTCATTCTTACTTAATATTGGGTTGCCAAAAAGTTTGTTTGGGCTTTTCCATAACATCTCACAGACTACTAACACAACTCTAATAACCAAAGTGAGACTCTAGAAAAAATTTGAATTAAATTTAAGAGAGAAGGATAATCAAAGGAGAAATGGAATGTTATCAATAATTTGGTTATAATATTCATTCACTTAGTGAATATTATTGCGTATCTTCAACACACTATGCATTGAGATACAGTCATGAAAAGGCCAGACACACTCCCGGTCATCAAAGCAAAACACAGGAATAATGTGGAAAAAAGAAATTGCACTTGGGATGAACGCCACAAAAAGGAAAACTGAATTCAAACAACAGAATCCACCCCAAGGAAATTATTTTAAAATTTTTTCCCCAAAATCTGATAGAAGAATAAAAAATAGAAGAGTGTGATTCTTTTAACAATAGAAGAGTGAGGAACTTGGGAGGTAGCAAGTGGCAGAACTATAAGCCAAACAAGAAAGAATTATGTAAGTGTGCAAGCCTGGATACAAAGGAAAGGCTGGTGCATTTAAGAAATCCAAAACTGCTGGGAAAAAAAAAATAAAAAAGGAAGGGTACACACTGCTATATTTAAAATAAACAACCAATAAGGACCTACTGTATTTTTAAAAAATGAGAGAGGACAAGATACTGATACAGATGGGATGAGACTGGCCATGTGTTAATAATTCCTGAAGCTAACTGGTGGATGGACTCACGGGGATTTATTACACGACTCCTTCCACTTTTGTGTATGTTTAAAATTTTCCACAATGAAAAAGTTTATTTTTTTTTAAAAAAAGGGAAGGATTGTGAAAGATGGCATTGGGACTTTATGACTAGACACATCATAGTCATGCTGCCTTTATAAAGGTCAATATTCTAAAGACGTCACAAAGCCACTTCAGAGTTTTTAATAGAAATGTGATTTGATTTGCCTTAAACACTAATGTTGGGTGGCTGATGCGTTGAAGAGGGGAGCAGTGGATCATCACAACTGAGCCTTCCTGGGAGCTTCCTATGTGCCCAACTGTACAAAGAGCTTTACACAAGGTTACCTTGTGCAACCCTCCTGAAAACCCTTTGAGGGAAGTACTATTTTATCCTCATCTCATAGAAGAGGAAACTGAGGCTAAGCAAAGTGTTGACAGGCAGAGATTTTGAATCCTGAAGTCAGCCTTTATTACTATCCACTGTGAATACAGATTAGTTAGAAGCCTGTTATAGAAATTCAGATAAAAGATAACTGAAGCTTAGACCAGGGAGTATAGCAATGGGGTTAGAAAGAAGTGTAAAGATTCAAGAGATAGTACACAAATTCTGGAGCTGGAGCTGAGGAAGTGAAGTGGGAGGAGAAGGCTGTCTTGAGGTTTGAGCGTTTGAGTAGATGTTCCTTCCTTTAAGATAAGAAACACTTAATAGAGGAATATGAAAAATTCTCTTTTGAGCATGTTGCCTGAAAACTTCCAAAGGGAACTGCCAAAGAAGCTGATGGCTAAATAGATGAGAAGTCCAAGAACATGGTGGTCTGGGATGGGGACATAGATTTGAAAATCCTTAGCAAATGCGTGGTAATTAAAACCACAGTGAAATATCTAAGGCCAAAATTTTCAACTGTAATTTGTCCAAGACTCACTTGAAGAACTTCGAGTCTACATAACAAACCTTAAGAAATAATCCTATTTATCATACGTTCCCTAGTCACCTTCCCACAGTTTATTGTCCTTTGTTAAAATTATATATAAGCAGGACTTCCCTGGCAGTGAAGTGGTTAAGACTTTGTGCTTCCAATGCAAGGGATACAGGTTCAACCCCTGGTCAGGGAACTAAGATCCCACATGCCACGCAGCAAGGCCAAAAAATAAAAATAATTTAAAAAAAAAGAATTCTTAAAAAACAAATTATATATAAGCCCCCAAGTCTGCTTCTTTGGGTTTTTTCTTCTTTTCCATGGGGCCCCCAGACATGTAAAATTAAAAAATAAATTGTTATGCCTTTTCTCCTGGGAATCTGCCTCCGTCAATTTAACTTGCACACCTCTGAGACTAAATCTAAGAGGGAAGGGGAAAAGTTTTCCCTCCCCTTCATACATGAGGACCTCCAACAAAATATAGGGGAAGAAGAACAGCCAGAAAGATAAAAGGAACATGGATCAGAACTGTGGCAGGAAATCCAAGATAAGAGAGTCTATTTTAAGAGAAAGTTGGCAACAGTGTCAGATACTGATATCTTGTCAGCATTTCTGAGGGTCAATTCTGCTCCTGGCCCTGAGAACCCCAAAAAGAATACAATGTAATCATGGTTATGGGGCAGCTCCAACTTTATCCATCATGTTGAATCAGGAACTATTTTTATACTTTATATACTTTATTTTAAACTTATATAGACTCGATATGACAAGAATTAGTATAACCAGTTTCAGGTGAAAATATACGTATATATTGAAGTTAAAATATGTTTCTGGGTTTTGTTTTGTTTTTTGACTTTTTATTTTGTTTTGGAGTACAGCTGATTAACAATGTTGTGGTAGTTTCAGGTCAACAGCAAAGGGACTCAGCCATATAAATATGTGTATTCAGTCTCCCCCAAACGCCCCTCCCATCCAGGCTGCCACATAACATTGATCAGAGTTCCCTGTGCTATACGGTAGGTCCTTGTTCGTTACCCATTTTAAGTATAGCAGTGTGTACTCTCTAAGTACAGGGAGTCTCAAACTCCCTAACTATATTTCTGTGTTTATTTTTAATAAAACAGTAAACCCATAATTCAAGCCCAGATCTGTATGAGTCCAGAGGCAATACTGTTTCAGGTATAAGTATCATAGTGTCTTTTAGTGTTACGTCTGAGTTATGGACTAGACTTTTAGGGAGCATGAAGGAGGGGCACGTAATTCAGATAGGTGGAGGCAGAAATGTCAGGAAAGGTTACTGATGAGCCAACCCTTATATGAGAGGGAATTGGCCAATCACACAAGGAAGGGGTGTTTTCAGTAGAACAGCACGTGTAGAAACTGATGGCAAAACAGAGCATCAACTTCAGGGAACTCATGAAGCAGAGTTCATGTAAGGGAGAGAGGGGTTCTAAGTAGAAAGAGTGAGTTAGGAACTTTATCATGAAAAGGAACAATTTAAATATTTTAAGTATAGGGGCTCCTGGGGCAGATTTGTATAGGAAATCTATGTCAACAGTGTAAAGGATGAATTGAGGGAGGAGAATAAATGCAGGTCAACCAAGCAAGCAGACTAGTGGCCTGAGTGACAACAAAGGAAAAGAGGGTGTGTCAGAGAGAGCAGAAAGGCATGAAGTACACAGACATGGAAATCACACTTCCGGTTACCAAAGCAGAAGGGTGGGAGAATAAATTAGGAGTTTGGGATTAGCAGAGACAAAGTATTATATATATATATAAAATAGATAAACAACAAGGTCTTACTGTATAGCACAGAGAATGATAGTCAATATCTTGTAATAACCTGTAATAAAAAGAATATGAAAAAAAAAGAACTAGATGATTTTGATCCAGGAGGCAGGAGTTAGGATTGGTGACAAAGGGAGAGATATAGAGGGTGAATACCAGTTTTCTGACTTGGGCAAAGGGGCGGCTGGCAGGAGATGAATGGAGGAAAGCAGATCTGAAGAGGAAAAAACCATGACTTCGATTCTGGAGTTTGAATTGCCTGCACAACTTCCAGGAGAATGTGTTACAAAGGTGGCCGGCTGAACGGGACCAGCATTGGGCCACGGCTGTAATCACGGATGGAGTATGTATAGAAATGGTGATCCTCAAACTCATCTGACCATAGAACTCTTTATCCAAAGCAAGTGTTCAGAGAAGAATTTATTATTCTCTCCTTCTGGGGGAAATTCTGAAGCTTTATCAGCAACTCTTCCCCATTTTTTTCAACAAGGGAGTAGCCATTGAAGAAGACAAGGAAGATGGTAGAGCAGGGACCCAAATCTGAGTCTTCCCCATAGTCTCCATTATTCTACCAACATATTTTTATCCATTTGGTGGAAAATGGGTGGCAATATGACCCTGATGCTGGGAAAGATTGAGGGCAGGAGGAGAAGGGGACAACAGAGGATGAGATGGTTGGGTGGCATCTCCGACTCAATGGACATGAGTTTGGGTAAACTCCAGGAGTTGGTGATGGACAGGGAGGCCTGGCATGCTGTGGTCCATGGGGTCACAAAGAGTCAGACACAACTGAGCAACTGAACTGACTGAACTGAATGATTCACAAATGGATAAATGGATTTTATCTACCATGAAATATATCTTATGCCTTATCCTTTTTTTTTTTTCTTTATTCTTTAGCTTTCATTTGTTTGTGAATTATCTCCATTATCCAAGGACTGGTTTTTCTCAGTTTTGGTATAAAATTTGGGTCAGACAAAGGAGGAATGGGGAGGAAATCACAGTTGTTCCATCTTTCATATTGTGACATTTTGCATAATCAAAACAATTTAGCTCTCATGTGAAGAATTCTGTTGTCAAATAGACAAAAATCAATTCATGAAAATGACAAGGATGATATTTATTTGGTGAAGCAACAGACTACTAAAACTTTAATTTCTTTCTAATGGTAACAATGTTTCAGAGAAACAATTTCACATCATTTGTTCTTATTGTGACATATATATTAAGTTTAAAGAGAAATGTTGCACAATTTTCTTAAGTAATTCTTTTCAAAGGGAATTTCCATAACAATTATGTAATTATGAAATGGAAGTAGCTGTATTGCTAGACAGGAAGGCCCATCCCAGCAAAAAAAAAAAAAATCCAGTAAATTTCCATTTAAAAATTACTACTGGGGGACTGATGAGGTCAGGAATAACATGAATAATTCTAGTTCCTGAAGACAGAGTCTCCTCCCCCTCTTTTATGGCATGAGTGACGATTTCCTTTAGAAGAACGGATTAATCACAGTGTACAATCTGGCTTTTCCTTCTGTGATACACTGATTTCGTATGGATCAAGATCCTGGTCAGCCAAAAGAAAGGTAAATACCATCCATCAGACTTTCACTGAATTATCAAAATTAAGAGTATTTACTGTATTTTTCCCTCACACTAGATTTCTTCCCTTTTAGGAAATTCCTATAGTTGTGTATTTTTTCCCAATTACTCAGGATCATATTATAAAGATTATAATTAAATCAATATAATAGATTCTAGTTGAATTCAAGGGTGCTTAATCACTATTACTCCTACCTCTAAAGAGCTGGTTGTCTAAACTAGGCATGCACATTCAGGGAAGAAATAAAACAAAACTTGCTGGGCTGAGGTGAGTGAAAAAGCTTATATCAAGGAAGGCTGGGAAATCATACAGTGCGTGTTTGTTGGTAATCAGTAAGGGAAAAAAAAGAAATGATGAAGCAGGAAATAAAAAGTCAACTACAATCATTTCTGATAAAAGCATGATCCTTTCTGATTCTTTACATGAATGTTCAAGTCAAAGGGATAACGAATATAAAACTTATTGAAAATTTGGTTAACAGTATATAGTATACTAGGATGTCTGCCCAACCCACACATCACTAACCCCCTTCTCTAAAAACTGTCTTACTCATGACCAGGGCTGGAGCCTAATTATAGACCAAGACCTCAGTCCTAAACAGGCTGTCAGGACGCGCTTACTCTATTTCCTAGAGCTGGGATTCAGAAGTCTCAGTCTTTCTCTTCTGGCTATCAACAACAGTAATAAGAAGTAAGATACAGTGGCGGGTGGGGAGGAGGAAAGGGGACTGGGGTGGGGGGGTCGTCTGTTAGAGAAAGAAAAAGATGGAAGAGATGTGGCGAGATACAGGGGGGAAAAAAGGACCATGAAATAGTATGAACAATAGGGTAAATGGTGGTTTGGTTAACTAGGATGTACAAGACTGGGACAGAAATAGTTTTGAGAGAAAATTTAAAGTTCTTCTTTGCCCATGTGACAAACAGTGTTACCATCCACATGAAAGGAGATACGAACTAGACGCTAGAACTAGAGGAGATGTCGGGACTGAAGATGAAAATTTTAGACTCATCAGTGTAGAGATGGTTTTTTAAATCTGGGGGGCTGGATGAAGTTAGAAAGGGATAGAGAAGAGAAACCAAGGTCAAATATAAGTAATCCAGCATTTAGCAGTTTCATAGAAAAGGAAAAACTAGCAAAGAAGAGAAGCTGCAAAGGAGGCAGAAAGACACTCAGATAACTTAGCTGCTACAGAAGCCACAAGAATAGTGTTTCCAGAAGGAGTGATCACATCAGCTCGCTCTTACTAAAAAAATAAAATGAAAAAAGCCCTTCTTAGAATTATTTGTAATCAGTTTGAGGGCTCACCAAATAAATGATATTTGTACTGTTTTGGGACTGATATGAAAATCATATCAAAATTTAAAAGTAGAAACACAGCATACAGAAATCTAATTTTTTTAAAAGTACCTCAAACAGACCCAGTTGGGTTTTATTTTAAAAAAGGCAGGATAGGTTGAACAATATTTCATGTAAAGATTGAAACTTGATAGGATTGGTTTAATTGTGAGGCTTTAGAAAAATGTCAATAATGAACTTTATGAGACTTTAGAAAAATGTCAATAATAAAATGTTTATGAGATTCACTTTGCAGAAGGGTTAGGACATAGCTTGATAGATGATAGTGAATGTCCATTTCAAAGAGAGGGGTCTGATAGTAAAATGGGAGAATTTAATAATAAGATCTGCTTGGCTGGAACAAAAATGATATCCCCAATTGAATATGGGCATATTTATGGGGCTTCCCAGGTGGCTCAGTTGGTAAAGAATCTGCTTGCAGAGCAGGAGATGTCGGTTTGATCCCTGGGTTGGGAAGATTCCCTGGAGTAGGAAGTGGCAATCTACTCCAGTATTACTGTTTGGAAAACCCCATGGACAGAGAAGCCTGGCGGGCAACAGTCCATGGGGTTGCAAACAGTCGGACATGACTTAGTGACTGAACAACAACATGAAGGTATGAAGTTTGTGAAGCTATAACAGAGGCAATGGTGATTCTGCAAGGGGAGGGGAAGAGGGCTAGCTAGGCCAGGGGGAGAGGTGGTAGCTGTCTACCAGCACTTGATATTTATCAACATACCCCAAAAACATCAAATCCAAATAAAAATTTTGCGCCCTCTAAGCCAACCGTTCACAGCAAGTCCTCTGGCCCCTACATGACCAGACCAGAATGCCAGCCTACCAGCCTACCCCATGCCCTCATTCATGCAAAGGCTGGTGTAATTAATGGGCTGAATTTTTCAGTGGTTAAGATCTTGAGCTCTGGACACCACCAGGCTTTGTTGGAACCCTAGTTTTTCCCAATATTAACTGAGTGACCATGTTTAGAGACTTAAGACGTTTAAGCTGCTTTTTCCTTATTCATGAAAAGTGGATTACAGAAGTAACTTCATAAAGTTATGCTGAGAATTAAATGCAAAAATAAAGAAAGCATTTAGCACAGTGCCTGTAATCTCCATTAAACCAGAAGAAATTTTGTATTGGGTTCAAAATGTAATACTACACGAGAGACATTTGAGCCTGGAACACACCAATGAAGAATAGGAATGTGACTAACATTTCATGAAGATGACTGTTGCTCTGCTGGGAAGGAAGAAATAGATGCCTCCAGCTGTAGCCAGTCTATAAATTCAACCCTCCTTCCACTGCCCTACTCTGCTCTACAGATGCCTGTATAGACTAACAGATCATTTACTATCCAATCATGTATAAATGCGTATTTGCTATAAATGATTTGTTGTTGTTTAGTCACTCAGTCATTTTCGACTCTTGCAACCCCATGGACTGTGGTATGCCAGGCTCCGCTGTCCATGGGATTCTCCAGGCAAGAATACTGGAGTGGGTTGCCATTTCCTTCTCCAGGGGATCTTCCCCACCCAGGGATTGAACCTGTGTCTCTTGTGTCTCCTGCCTTGGCAGGCAGACTTTTTTTTAACCACTGAGCCACCAGGGAAGCCCTATAAATGCTACTGGGCTGTTAAAAAAAAGTATGGATTTTTCTCAGATGACATTATTCCATTTCTGTCACTGTAGTTTTTCAGTTTGGGGTGTGTAATAAATGGATTTCTGAGCCTGTTTTAAGTGACATAATCAATCATTGTTCAAAGACTCCACTGGCCAACAATTCCAAGTCTGCATTGTGACCTGGAGATCTTCACTGGCCTAAACTTTACATCACAATAGGCAAGGCTCAGCTAGGCAGCTTTGAAATCCCAGGGCTGTGGTCAAAGTAGGACCTCCCCTCCGGAAGCACAAAGTGTTCTGTTTGTGTAGCAAAGGGTGTGGCTTTGGAAGCTAGTAAAATAATCTGAACACAAAGGCCTCTAGCTCCTGCAGAGCACTCTGCAGTGAACTGACTCAGCGGAAAGTGGTGGGAAAGGAAGCTTGTTCTTAGATTTCAGAACCCTCTGGAGCTACACCCTCCCCTCCTCAGTTCTGTCCCAGTTCAACAGGAAGGGGGTTTCATCAGCTAATATGCACCACTGTGCGCTCACACACAGAGCAGAAGAGAGGATACACCCACAGGGAAATCTGCTGGAGTCCACTGCCTGCTCATTACAACTTCCCCACAGCCTTCAGCTTTCTCCTTGTTCCCTTCAAGCAAAACCTCATTGCTCTCACAGTCTGATAACAGGAGGCCCTCTAACTAGGCTGAAGCACCTTTAGCAGCTCTCTGAAAGAGACTGCAAAATCAAACATCCCAGTTAACACTGGGGGGATTTCTGGATATTGCGATAGATGCTTCGATTATCAATGTGCAAGAGAGGTCTCGTTTCTAGAGCAAAATATTGATATGTTACACATACATTGCACACAAATTAACTGGAAACTTAAAATTCACCAGAAGTTTCCATCATATACTTTTTAAGTTTCTACACACAGACACACACCCCCCCCCTCCCCCCGCCCACTACAGTCATTAATCTCATCCTTCAGTACAGTTCAGTAGCTCAGTCATGTCTGACTCTTTGCGACTGCATGGACTGACTGCACGCCAGGCTTCCCTGTCCATCATCAACTCCTGGAGTTTACTCAAACTCACGTCCATTGAGTCAGTGATGCCATCCAACCATCTCATCCTCTGTTGTCCCCTTCACCTCCCGCCTTCAGTCTTTCCCAGCATCAGGGTCTTTTTAAATGAGTCAGTTCTTTATATCAGGTGGCCCAAATATTGGAGTTTCAGCTTCAGCATCAGTCCTTCCAATGAACATTCAGAACTTATCTCCTTTAGGATGGACTGGTTGGATCTCTTTGCAATCCAAGGGACTCTCAAGAGTCTTCTCCAACACCACAGTTCAAAGGCATCAATTCTTCGGCACTCAGCTTTCTTTACAGTCTAACTCTTACATCCATACATGACTACTGGAAAAACCATACCTTTGACTAGACGGACCTTTGTTGGCAAAGTAATGTCTCTGCTTTTTAATATGTTGTCTATATTGGTCACAGCTTTTCTTCCAAGGAGCGAACGTCTTTTAATTTCATGGCTGCATTCACCATCTGCAGTCATTTTGGAGCCCCCCAAAATAAAGTCTGGGATTCCCTGGTGGGTCAGACGGTAAAGCATCTGCCTGCAATGTGGGGGACCTGGGTTCGATCCCTGGGTCAGGAAAACCCCCTGGAGAAGGAAACGGCAACCCACTCCAGTACTGTTGCCTGGAAAATCCCATGGACAGAGGAGCCTGGAAGGCTACAGTCCATGGGGTCGCACAGAGTCAGATATGACTGAGTGACTTCACTTTAACTTTAAAATAAAGTCTGTCACTGTTTCTACTCTTTCCCCATCTATTTGCCTTGACGTGATGGGACCAGATGCCATAATCTTAGTTTTCTGAATGTTGTGCTTTAAGCCAACTTTTTCACTCTCCTCTTTCACTTTTATCAAGAGGCTCTTTAGTTCTTCTTTGTTTTCTGCCATAAGGGTGGTGTCATCTGCATATCTGAGGTTATTGATATTTCTCCTGGAAACCTTGATTCCAGCTTGTGCTTCATCCAGCCCAGCATTTCTCATGATGTACTCTGCATATAAGTTAAATAAGCAGGGTGACAATATACAGCCTTGACCTACTCCTTTCCCAATTTGGAACCAGTCTGTTGTTCCATGTCCAGTTCTAACTGTTGCTTCCTGAGCTGCATACAGATTTCTCAGGAGGCAGGTCAGGTGGTCTGGTATTCCCATCTCTTTAAGAATTTTCCAGTTTGTTGTGATCCACACAAAGGCTTTGGCACAGTCAATAAAGCAGAAGTAGACTTCATATAAATAGGGTGCATTTTAGAAACTGTTATGTAATTTAAAATCCTCTGACCCATACATGTGGAATTAAGAAAAAGGAAGCCTGAATTATGCAAAATCAGTCCTTATTGATTAGATTCCCCTCTTAATTACTCAACTTTTAATTTTACTCAGATTATTTTTCATAAAGACCACTTAGCCAACTTCAGCCAAAGAAGATGTAGAAACTTTTTTGGGAAAAAGACTACATATAGTTTTACATTCTATCAATAAGATTAATATTCCGTGGAACTTACATTCCAAGACTATAAATATTCAAGAAAAATCATTTACTAGGATGAAGAAGAAACAATTAATTAACACTTCCTTCAACTACAAGAAAGCCAACTACTTTAAAAACAAAGTAATTTTTTTAAGTTCATGAATTACATATACTACTACATTTACAAAAAGTTTAAAACTATGCATAAATAGTTAAGCCTTTCTTATGAGATTTTTTTTTGCCAAAAATCAGTTAAAGTTATCGCCAGGACAACCCAGTATGTTGACAGTGTCCTATAAGTTAAAATTTAACACGTTCCTGAATGTTTTTATTAAAGTTTTTTAAACAGTTAAAATATATTTAATTGGTAAAATATATGACTTCCTTTCACTTTATCAAGGTTACTAACCATAATATGCTTTTTTAATGTTTTTCTCAAAGCTTTTCTTTCTGTAATGGATTACAGGACTCCTTTCATACTCTGGAAGCTGTGAAGTGGGAACAGTAAAGAATAAACAGCATTGTCTATAATTATGTGACACTAGAACTCCATGAAAGGTGAGGTTCCTTACAAAAAAAGGAAATAAGGAATATTCTGGTTTAAAATGTTTTGGTTAACATTAGTCTTTGGAAGATATATATTCATTCCCTGAAGAAAGGATATTGAGTATCCACTATATATTAGACAGTATTCTAGTCTCTGGAACTACACAGAGAGTAAGGTAGATAGCTGGGGTTCCTGCTCCCACTGATCCTATGTTCACACAGAGGAAAGTGAAAGTGTTAGTCACTCAGTCATGTCCAACCCTTTTTGACCCTGTGGACTGTAGCCTGCAAGGCTACTCTGTCCCTGGAATTCTCCAGGAAGGAATACTGGAGTGGTTAGCCATTCCCCTTCTCCAGGGGATCTTCCCAACCCAGGGATCAAACTCATGTCTCCCACCTTGCAGGCAGATTCTTTACCGTCTGAGCCACCAAAGAAGCCCCTATGGAGGAAGACAGGATTAAACACATGAACAAACAAATGAACAAGAGAATATGACCTACTGCTAAGTGCAAGGAGGAAATGACCATGGAGTGTTGTGTCATAAAACCATCACAAGTTGGGTTGCCAGGCTTAGCAAATAAACACTCAGGAAACCGAGTTCAATTTTAATTTCAGATGGACAATGAATAATTTTTTAGTGCAGACAGGTCCCATGCAATATTTGGGACATGTGTTTACAAAAAAATTATTTGCTGCTTATCTGAAATTTAAACTGAACTCAGCCTCCTGTATTTTGTCTGGCAACCCTACCTGGGTGACTGCTTAAATAGGAAGGTTGGGAAAGGCCTCTGTGAGAAGGTGATATTGATGGCATGCCAGAAATAAGCACAAGTCCTAAAGCAGAAACAAGTGTGTGTGTGTAAATCACACTGTGGAAAGATTGTGACAGTCAGAAATGATCAAGAGAACTCTTTCCTACCTAGTGCTGGAGAACCGGTAAACAAGAAACATACTTACAGAGGAGCAGGGACCTGGCCTGCGGAGAAGTAAGACTTGTTAACAGGCAGGGTTTGGAGTGTCCCGTGTCACATGTAAGAGGTGCTCATAGGAAAAGTTAGATGGAAGACGTCACACTTGCAGATAAATGTGTCAACCTGAGGTCTGGAAAACTGAGCCAGGGAGAGTTCAGAATGGAAGGGCCCTTGGGAAGTTGTTAAGATTGTAATTGAGTTCCTTCTAGCATCAGGAACGGAGAAGGCAATGGCACCCCACTCCAGTACTCTTGCCTGGAAAATCCCATGGACAGAGGAGCCTGGTGGGCTACAGTCCATGAGGTCGCTAAGAGTCGGACTTGACTGAGCGAATTCACTTTCACTTTTCATTTTCATGCATTGGAGAAGGAAATGGCAACCCACTCCAGTGTTCTTGCCTGGAGAATCTCAGGGACTGGGGAGCCTGGTGGGCTTCCGTCTATGGGGTCTCACAGAGTCAGACACAACTGAAGCGACTTAGCAGCAGCAGCAGCAGCAGGAAAACCCCACAGGGCATAACTTGACTCCCTTCACAATGTAACTCCTTTTTCAAACTTATTTCTTTTAAAAAGTAGGGAAAAGGAACCAAGGGAGTATGCAGAGCCAGACATAGAAATTTTGGGAAAAGATTATTACTGTTAGGAGGAAACCTGGACTACGCAACCCACACTTCAGAGTGGCCAACACTAAGGGATGGGGATACCCTGAACAGATCAGGGAGCCTTTGGGATCAGCAGACAAGATGTGTGTTTCCTGAAACAGAGAAAATGGATCTATATACAACAAACATACACACAAACACACACATATATATACACACTGTGTGTGTGTGTTGGAATATACATGCAGTTTTGTTTCCCATATACTTGTACAATGTGTTTTGAATGGTATTATATCACAGTGACGGAGAAGGTAATGGCACCGCACTCCAGTACTCTTGCCTGGAAAATCCCATGGACGGAGGAGCCTGGTAGGCGCAGTCCATGGGGTCACGAAGAGTCAGACACGACTGAGCAACTTCACTTTCACTTTTCACTTTCATGCATTGGAGAAGGAAATGGCAACCCACTCCAGTGTTCTTGCCTGGAGAATCCCAGGGACTGGGGAGCCTGGTGGGCTGCCGTCTGTGGGGTCGCACAGAGTCGGACACAACTGAAGCAACTTAGCAGCAGCAGCATATCACAGTGAACCCTCTGCAAATTCCCAAGTTTCTCTCAGTGACATATATTGGAGACCTTTCTACATCAGTATACACAGATTTGCTTCAATCTTTTCAACTCCTACATAGTACTCTAGCATATAGATACACTGTCATTTAAACATCCTCTGATTCATGAGTATTTAAGTCATTACCAGTGTTTTGCCCTAAATGCCGCTAGGACCGTGGTTCGCAAATTGTGTGGGTGCTGTAAACACACGGAAGTGTCACAAATATTTTTCAATTTTGAGGTAAGCACAGCAAAACCTGTCACACACTACATAAACTACTACTACAATACGACTATTAAATTTGGGTCTAAGTACTTAATAGAACCATTAGATATTTTTTTTTGTCCTAGGGTTCACCATAAAGAAAATCACCAACGGTAAAAATGCCATGAACCAGAGCATCTGAGAATCTCTGTGCTGGAGCATCCTTACACATGCCTATGTGTGTATACCATCTCAGAGGTCCTAAGAAGTGGCTTGTTTCTTGTGTTATTTTAATTCAATAGAAACTTTTATTAAAAAGAAAGACTTTCAGCCTATCCTCACATTTTTTTCCTTGAAAATCTATTTTACAAACTTACTTTCAACAAATCCTCAGCTAGCAGACTTTCATAATTCACTTTGGCAATCATATTACTGTCATTGTGAGCTCGTATATTTCAAATAACTTTTATTTCCCCGAAACTTTATATTTTTAAAAACCTGTAACAGTGATACGACTGCAGATAGTATAATTTAAAAATACACTTACTTTAGATATGTGTGAACAGAAAGAAATGCATAAGACGTTCTTTCTTGATTTGTGTATTGTAAAAGTTCAAATGAAAGATTAACAAGTCATAATTTTGTTGTGTAGTATTTATACCAACAGAGTTTAGGAATGATGAGCATAATTTCAGCAGATTTATGACATTGCTGGATTTCAAAATAAAAGTCTACTGTTGGTGCTTCATCTCACATGCCAAGAGACAGACAATCCAGACTTTCCACAGAAGCTGACGACATGCTGGGAAGTTACTGTGAGAGTTAAAAAAAAAAAAAACCCTTTCAACTCTAAACCAGGCTTTATGTTTTTAAAGATACATTCTCAAATATTTAAAAAGCAATAGAATTCAATGATTTACCAAAGCACTGCAAAATACCATTAGCTAGTATATCCGAGGACAAAGGTCTCCCTAAGCCATGTCACAGAATGTTCCTACAGTGGTTTCCATGGCTTGTTAATTATACCCATTGCTCAAGAGTCATGGGCATTAAAGAGGCAAGGCTATCCTGCCATGCTTTATCATCACTGTCATTACTGCTGCTGTTTCCTCAAGCACTTTCAGTAAATGCTTGTCAAGGACTAGTTTAGCTGGAATTTAATCATTATTTTTAAATCACTGGTTATTGTCAGCCTTAATGTTTCTATCACTGAACACAAAGTAATAATACTTATTACCTGTTTCCTGAGACTGTATAATAAAGTTTGTATTATGATTTGCTGAATATTATGCCTGATAAAACACTTGTGAAAACATTTTATCAGAGCATTCTTCTGACAAAGCAGTCCAGAAGGAAAATCTCAAAAGAACTATCTTCCTTTGATGGCTGTGAAAACAGATTTTCAGAAAATTTTATCTACTTATATGATGTTTATCTTTTTTACCAGAGTTATGAGTGAAACCAAAGGGAATGCAAAGAAAGCTCTATAAGAATGAACATGGTGATTCTGCTGGATTTAGTGACTTTCTGGTTTTAAAATCATCCAATCCCAAGTAAGTAATGAGAGTTACCTGTACCTGTGCTCAATTCCAAGGTGATGACTATGGTAACTTCTCGATATATAGAGGTGAGTCATAAACTGAGGCTTAGGTGTTCCCAAGATGTAAATAGTCTTTGACGTGGCTACTCAAGACATTTTGAGTTTACATGAATTGCCTATGAACTCTGTGAACTCGTAATAAAGAGAGTGTCACTGGACTGTGTTCAAGATATAACCATATGGGCCTCTCATGCAGACTCCACCCTGAGTTTCAACCAGTTTCAACAGGCTTGAATCCTTGTCAGGATGTGCTCCAGTACAAATACTCCATGTCAAATTCAGAGACCAATGCAGTTGTAAGTAAAACTAGGACTTAGTTTAAGGAATATCTTCATACTATAAAATATATAATGGGGGGAGGGTCAGGAAGATCCCCTTGGAGAAGCAAATGGCTATCCACTCTAGTGTTCTTGCCTGGAGAATGCCATGGACAGAGGCTACATTCCATGGGGTTGAAAGAGTCAGACACACCTGAGCAACTAACACTTTTTTTTTTGCGGGGGAGGGCTTCTCTGGTGGCTCAGACAGTAAAGAATCTACCTGCAAAGTGGGAGACTTTTATTCAATCCCTGGGTCAGGAAGATGCCTGGAGAAGGGAATGGCTACCCACTCCAGTACTCTTGGCTGGAGAATTCCATGGACAGAGGTGCTTGGTGGACTACAGTCCATTGGGGTCACAAAGAGTCGGATACAACTAAGTGACTTTCACTTCTAAGCTTAATATAGTATAATATTCAAAGGGTTGTCAATGTAATGCAGGGAAAAACAGCTTTAATGAATTTTTGATTATATTACTATTGCCTGTTTTATAAAGTCAGAGAACATTTTCTCATTACAAGTTGATTCTATTTGAAAACTGAGCATCTCAGGTTTTTGAAGACAAGTGTTGAGAAGGCACAATGGCTTTCTAAGTCAGAATCTTGTCAAATCAAATCCCTTATGATTATACAGTGGAAATAACAAATAGATTCAAGGGATCAGATTTGATAGACAGAGTGCCTGAAGAACTATGGACAAAGGTTAGTGACTTTCTACAGGAGGCAGTGATCAAAACCATCCCCAAGAAAAAGAAATGTAAAAAGGTAAAACGGTTGTCTGTCGAGGCCTTATAAATAGCTGAGAAAAGAAGAGAAGTCAAAGGCAAAGGAAAAAAAGCAAAGATAAATCCATCTGAATGCAGAGTTCCAAAGAATAGCAAGGAGAGATAAGAAAGCCTTCCTCAGTGATCAATGCAAAGAAATAGAAGAAAACAATAGAATGGGAAAGACTAGAGATCTCTTCAAGAAAATTAGAGATACCAAGAGAACATTTCATGCAATGATGAGCATAATAAAGGACAGAAATGGTATGGACTTAACAAATAGAAGATAATAAGAAGAGGTGGCAAGAATACCCAGAAGAACTATACAGAAAAAGATCATGATCTTTTTCTTCATGACCCAGACAACCATGATGGTATGATCACTCCCCTAGAGCCAGACATCCCTGAGTATGAAGTCAAGTGGGCCTTAGGAAGCATCACTATGAACAAAGCTAGAGGAGGTGATGGAACTCCAGCTGAGCTATTTCAAATCCTAAAAGATGATGCTGTGAAAGTGCTGCATTCAATATGCCAGAAAATTGGGAAAACTCAGCAGTGGCCACAGGAACTGGAAAAGTTCACTTTTCATTCCAATCCCAAAGAAGGGCAATGCCAAAGATTGTTCAAACTAGCACATAATGACACTCATTTCACATGCTAGCAAGGTAATGTTCAAAATCCTCCAAGCTAGGCTTCAACAGTACATGAATAGAGAACTTTCAGCTGTTCAAGCTGGATTTAGAAAAGGCAGAGGAACCAGAGATCAAATTGCCAACATCTGCTGGATCACAGAAAAAGCAAGAGAGTTCCAGAAAAACATCTATTTCTGCTTCATTGACTATGCCAAAGCCTTTGACTGTGTGGATCACAACAAACTGTGGAAAATTCTTAAAGAGATGGGAATACTGGAACAGCTTACCTGCCTCATGAGAAACCTGTATGCAGGTCAAGAAGGAACAGTTATAACCGGACATGAAACAACGGACTGGTTCCAAATTGGGAAAGGAGTACGTCAAGGCTGTATATTTTCACCCTGCTTATTTAACTTATATGCAGAGTACAGCATAAGAAATGCTGGGCTGGATGAAGCACAAGCTGGAATCAAGGTTGCCAGGAGAAATATTAATAACCTCAGATATGCAGAGGACACCACACTTATGGCAGAAAGCAAAGAGGAACTAAAGAGACTCTTGATGAATGTGAAAGAGGAGAGTGGGAAAAGCTGGCTTAAAACTCAGTATTAAAAAAACTAAGATCATGGTATTCAGTCCCATCTCTTCCTGGCAAATAGATGGGAAAACAATGGAAACAGTGACAGACTTTATTTCCTTGGACTCCAAAATCATTGCAGATGGCGACTGCAGCCATGTAATTAAAAAATGCTTGCTCCTTGGAAGAAAAGCTATGACCAACCTAGACAGCATATTAAAAAGCAGAGACATTACTTTGCTGACAATGGCCTGTCTAGTCAAGGCTATGGTTTTTCCATGTATGGATGTGAGAATTGGACCATAAAGAAGCTTGAGTGCCAAAGAATTGATGCTTTTGAATTGTGGTGTTGGAGAAGACTCTTGAGAGCCCTTTGGACAAAAAGGAGATCAAACAGTCAATCCTAAAGGAAATTAGTCCTGAATATTATTCATTTGAAGGACTGATGCTGAAGCTTCAATACTTCGGCCCCCTGATGCAGAGTCAACTCATTGGAAAAGACCCTGATGCTGGGAAAGATTGAAGGCAGGAGGAGAAGGGGACAAAAGAGGATGAAATGGTTGGATGGCATTACCAACTCAATGGACATGATTTGAGCAAGCTCTGGGATATGATAAAGGACAGGGAAGCCTGGCGTGCTGTAGTCCATAGGGTCACAAAAATTGGACACAACTGAGTGACTGAACAACAAGCCAGAGACTGGACTCAGTTATTGGAACATAGGTTATATTTCTCTCTAAGATGACTTGGGGCAGAAAGCATGTTGATAATCATTCATCTGGACAGTCTACTTGCACCACATAAAATTGGACCAGCTTCTCCAGAAGCCTCAGCTTCCTTCTGTGGAAGCCATGGAGAAATAACTTTTAATTGGAGAATGATAAAACCAACCCACAGTTCTAGTTTCTTGAGAGGGTTAATTAATATGTATGTTTTAAAGACATTTTTTTTTTAATTTTTATTTTTATTTTCTATGCTGGGTCTGCATTGCCGCACAGGCTTTTTCCTAGTTGTGGAGAGCAGGGGCTGCTCTCTAGTTGTGATGTGTTGGTTTCTCACTGCGGTGGCTTCTCTTGTTCTGGAACATGGGCTCTAGGACTTGTGGACTTCAGCAGTTGCAGTTCACAGGCTCAGTAGTTGGCAGCTCTTGGGCTCTAGAGCACAAGCTAAATAGTTGTGCACACAGGCTTAGTTGCTCCAAGGCATGTGGGATCTTCCCGGATCAAGGATTGAACCCAACTTTCCTGCACTGGCAGGCAGATTCTTTACCACTGAGCCACAAGGGTAGCCCTTAAAGACACTTAAGAAAAAAATTAAATTAACTTATTTATTTTATTTGGAGGCTAACTACTTTACAATACTGTGGTGGTTTTTGCCATACATGGACATGAATCAGCCATGGGTGTACGTGTCCCCCAATCCCGAACCCCCACCAACACCTCCCAAGATACTTTTTGTAGTGAAGGATCTTTTCACTGAAATAATAAAGATTGAAGTGATTTTTCTGTAAATCCATTAACTATATATAATGATACAATTGATAGGCACAAAAATTCTAGATTATGGGCCTTATTTGATAACACAAGAAATTCAGTAATAATGACTTTAAAATCACTGAAGAATATATAATAGTTGGGAAAATTATGATACTGATCAGTGTTGAAGGAATGAAGGAATTAGAAAATTCTCATTTCTCAACCAATTTAGTAATAACTAATTAGGCAAGAAATAGGAATGGATGCTAGAACTAGCTGATGAGTTTGGCCTGAGGAACAGGATTTTACAGTCTCAAAAATTTCTCTTTGCAAAATAATTACTAATTCCAAAATGTCAAAAAATTCATACTTTTACAGTAGAAAAGTCTCAGAGATACCATCTTATTCAAGTGATCAAAGTTAACATTACCAGTTAAGAGAACAGATGCTGTAATGAAATTTTTGCATCTTGTTTTATGTCCCTACATATGTCTTGAATAGTATTTGTATCCTACTGTTGTGAAAATTGTATAAATCTTAGTTATGTTGAATTGGTTCATGGCTTTTGGGCTCTACTATCTCCTTCTACATTTCTGTATATTCATTCTATTAATTTTTGAGAGTCTGGTATTAAATCTCCAACTAAAATTCTTAATTTAGCTAATTCAAAAATAATATTTAGCGGTACTCTATGTAACTTTGTTCTGTATTTCCCAAGGCTCCTTTAAATGTGTTATCATGCTTTCATAATTCAAAAAATAAAAAAGAGGAAAAAAGTTAACATCATCAGTAATGAAAAAAATCAATACCATGTACCACACGATTAGATCCAAGGAAAATAGCACACCAACATTTCTGTGAAATTTTGTCCAAAAAAAATGCATGATCTGGAGATAATTATGATGGAATAGTAGATAAACACAAGTTGAGGATAATGTCTTCATAACAACTGACCTTAAAATCTTCAAAAATGACATATTTGAGAAAGTTAAGGAAAAAAGGAGGAACTCTTCTAGAATAACTGAGACAACAAGGTACCACAATTGATCCTAGATTACGCCCCCTGACATGAACAGTATCGAGACAACTGGCCAACCTTGGACAAAGTCTCTGGGGAAAGGGTACACAGAAGTTTTTGTACTATTCTTGCAAATTTTCTCTCAGCTTGAAATTGCTCCAACATTAAAAGTGAAAAATTAAAATGTTGTAAAAGTCCTATTCTTTGACTAGGACTCCAGTGATTGAATATCCCAACAGTCAAGTTCATATAAGAAATAATCTGACACATCTGCATAACCAAGTTTAAACACTGAACACAAGGTAAGCGGTGACTCCCCACACACCTCACCTGTGAATCACCAGTGTGTGTTGTTATTGTTCGTACTTAACATTCATCCGGCACCCACATTGTTGTACATAATATAACATAAGTAATGGTTTCCTCAAGGAGTTGTTGCAAAAAATAAAAATTTACATATACATAGGCACATATCCAAATACATTGTTATGAAGGGATGGGAAGTCATGGCTTAGACCTCACAAAGACAAGACTAGATTCAGGCTATTCCTCTCCTTTTTATTTCAGGTTAAAGGAGGTACAAGCCCAGGTGTTCACACATTACCAAATTACTGCTCTGTAGTTTGAAAGGAATGATGGTGGCATCCTGTTTGTGGTCATGGCCAGTTGAGTAGGACACTACACCTGTGCAACCCCAGGCCATTCACATTTCAGCAAGGCTGTGTAATTAAAGTGGTAACCCATACTAACCAGAAATACTGGTGACTTTCAGGATGCAGCAGAAGCCCTCTGTCCACCTAACTTTCAGTTACAAATGGGGTCAGAGGAACCCAATCAAAGCAGAACCTGGAGAACCTTGGGGGGCTGCCACTTCTCCCTTTAAATCAGAGCTCAGTGGAATCTGAACATTCCACTCAGTAGCCAGGAGGTAAAATTTTAGTGCTGAATCTTGAAAAATCTCTTTAACTTTCTGTTTATGACAAAATCTACACTTCCCTCTTCCAAAATTGTGTTTAAAAGAAACATTTGTTTATTATTATATAGAAAACAGATTGCCATATATAGAATTGGTGCAGATATAAATTGAAAAGAACCATAGCTCATTTAAACCACTGAATCTCTGAAAATTACATCAATTGACAGAAAGTCAGGGATTGCAGAGATCTATGCAAACCCTATTATAAGTGGGACACTTTGGAGAAAATTTTATTGATAAACTAGTAGTAATAATAATAATAACTGAATGCTTACTAAGGGCAGGGCAAGATTCTAAATACCAACACAGAATGATTCTTAAATCCTCATAACCCTACAAGGGCATATTATTGTTATTCCACTTTACAGCTGAAAATATTGTGACCCAGAAATGGTAAGTAACTTATCCTAAGTTGCACAGCTGATAAGTGGGCAAACAAGAATTTGAAGGCAGGCAGTTTGGGTCCAGAACCTAAGTTCTTAACGATAATATCATACCACTCTAACTGTTAGAGAGCTTTACAAGTTATCACCACCACTAGTCTAGTCCAGCTTTTTACATTCTATCTATCGGGTCAGAAATTACACTTTAAATCCAGGGAATTCAGAATAGTCACTCTAGGATATAAGCCAACCCAGCTACTGTTCAAAAAGTGTTAGCTAAATGAAAATGACACCAAGAATGCGGATTCATTTTGATATTTGGCAAAACCAATACAATTATGTAAAGTTTAAAAATAAAATTAAATTAAAAAAAATATATATATATATATTTGAGATGAAACTGAAATTTTAATAACTGTAAATGTCAGGTAATTAGGACATGGATTAATGAGTAGAACATCAACATCAATTTTATTACTTTTTTAAGTGACAAAAGCTGTTTCCCACACCCTCCAATCCATACCCAGGCTTGTAGGCATACATGTATGAAGTAAGTGATTTAAACATTCAGTGTATCTAAAAACATCCCAAATTAAAGATAGAATCCGTAACCCAGGAAACAAATTTTTCTGATTCTTTTTTAAAAATGTTGATTAGATAATAAGGAATTATAAAGCACGAAAGTTATCTTAACGTTCTCTTTAAACTTCTCATACCTGTGTGTATGTGTTGTGTGTGTATGTGAAATAATGTTAAATGTGTTCTGTATAAGTAAACAGGATTCATATTCTAAAACATTCTAAACACTTGTATAGGCCAGTGGTAAACATCTCTGAAAAAAATATCTTTGACCATCTCTGAAAAAAAAGTTCAGCTCAAGCAACTTTGACATCAATGAGTATGAATAATAATAAAAGTTTTAACTTTTTATCATTTATAATTGAATTAAGTTTTATATGTAGCAGTAACAGGATATAAATACTGGTGTGCATATATAGCAAATACATCTCTATAACATAAAATGATGGATCTACTTTCTGAAATTCAAGAGGCCTAGATTCAACATGTAGCTCCACCAAACCGTGTGACCTTGAGCAAGTTCCTTAACCATTTCATGCTGACTTGCTCCTCTATAAACTGTGACAATGAAACTATTTATTTAAAGGATTGCGTAGCTAATTTTAAGTTCCAAATCTAGGCCTAAAAGAAATAAGATCTTGGGAAAAAGAACCTAACATTAATATGTTAGAGGGCCTTCAGGGACTAAGAATCTACCTGCCATTGCAGGAGACGCAAGAGAGGTGGGTTTGATTCTTGGGTTGGGAAGATCCCCTGGAGCAGGAATGGCAACCCACTCCAGTATGCTTGCCTGGAGAAGTCCAAGGACAGTGGAGCCTGGTGGCTACAGTCAATGGGGTCACAACTGAGCATGCACATGGAGGCACACGGGGACTAAGAAAGTGAGATTAAAGCAGTACTTGAAGCCAGTAGCTAGACAGAAGTCAGATCAGAATGATAATAGTGGAAATGGAGATAAAAGCCACCTTAGAAGACATTTTATGAGAAGAGATGGCAAAAGAAATAACTTATTTAAGATCATCTTAAAATAGGAATCAGATTTATGTCAATTGTTAAAACTGTAGTATTTTTCTATTGCTTTTTACACCTCTTCAGACCAAACTTCCAGCTAAGAGAAACTAGAAAAGCGAGACAATTTTTGTTTTTAAACCTATTTGAAAGGATCAGAGAGTTACAAAGACACTGAGGATTTGGGGGAGGGACCCAAAAGGAAAAGGAAACCCGGAGAGATAATCTAAATTCTGTTAACTGCCAGTAACAGAAGTAAATTTTCTTGGAGCTGCAAAAACACTGAAACTGTATTTATAATGTATGGTAGTCAGTCAGAATAAAACCAGAAATATATAAGATATTAAATTAAATACAAAATGTGATTAAAAAAACAGAAGACAAACAGCCTACCAGATAACCAAATGTTGGTGTTATTAATACCTGACAGGCGCTTCAAGCCATATATTCAAGAAGCTCTACAATTCCCAAGCAAAAGAGATATAAGAAAACCCTCCCTGGGCACACTGTCAAACTGCAAAAATTAAACAAACAAACAAAAAAAATCTTGCACACAGAGAATAAGACATACACTTTCAATAAAAAGCAAAAATTATACTAAGAGCTAACCTCCCAACAAGAACAATGTAAGCAAGAAGACAATAGAATGACTTGATTTAAAGTAACAAAAAAAACCCAAAGAAACTCAAACCCAAAACTGCCAAACTAAAATTCTATCACACAATCAAAATGTCCTTTAACAAAGAAAAATAAGTATCTTCAGAAACCAAAAATGGATGGATTTGCTAACAGCAGATCATATTCGAGAAAATATTAAAGGAAGTTCTTCAGGCAGAAGGATAATGATCCCAAATTATATCTCAAGAGATTTAATAAAAAATGGAGAGCAAAAAAGAAAAAATATGCAACAAATAGGTACTTGGAGGTTCTTAAAGATGCAGAACTAAAATACACAACAATAATAACACATATACCACAAGGGGAGTAAATATAGTTAAGAGTGTTCTATCTTTTAAACAAGAAGGAACTACTATTATATAGCACATGGAACTCTGCTCAATGTTACCTGGCAGCCTGGAGGGTAGGGGAGTTTGGGGGAGAATGGATACATGTACATGTATGGCTGAGTCTCCTTTGCTGTTTACCTGAAACTAACAAAACATTGTTAATCGGCCATACTCCAATTTAATAAGTTAAGAAAAATTTTTTTTTTAATTTAAGAAATGTTTTGTTGGTATTATCCAAAAAGTGGAATTGGTAGAAGTACTAATTTATTTTCGGTTCAGTTCAGTCACTCAGTCGTGTCCAACTCTTTGCAACCCCATGAATTGCAGCACGCCAGGCCTCCCTGTCCATCACCAACTCCCGGAGTTCACCCAAACCCATGTCCATCGAGTCGGTGATGCTATCCAGCCATCTCATCCTCTGTCGCCTCCTTCTCCTCCTGCCATCAATCCCTCCCAGCATCAGAGTCTTTTCCAATGAGTCAACTCTTCGCATGAGGTGGCCAAAGTATTGGAGTTTCAGATTTAGCATCAGTCCTTCCAATGAACACCCAGGACTGATCTCCTTCAGAATGGACTGGTTGGATCTCCTTGCACTCCAAGGGACTCTCAAGAGTCTTCTCCAACACCACAGTTCAAAAGCATCAATTCTTCAGCACTCAGCTTTCTTCACAGTCCAAATCTCACATCCATACATGACCACAGGAAAAACCATAGCCTTGACTAGATGGACCTTTGTTGGCAAAGTAATGTCTCTGCTTTTCAATATGCTATCTAGGTTGGTCATAACTTATTTTAGGCTTCAGTAAATCAAGGATGCATGTGGTAATTATGGTAATTACAAAAAGAATAGTAGAAGAATTTGTAACAAAGTTCATAGAGGGGAAAAGTAATAAAAATGCCTGAAAAGAAGGGGAGAAAGGATATTAAAAGGAAACAGAAATAGTCAAACAAATGCAAAAATATAGTAGATTTAAAGGCAGCTGCTGCTGCTAAGTAGCTTCAGTCATGTCCAATTCTGTGCAACCCCATAGACAGCAGCCCACCAGGCTCCCCCATCCCTGGGATTCTCCAGGCAAGAACACTAGAGTGGGTTGCCATTTCCTTCTCCAATGCATGGAAGTGAAAAGTGAAAGTGAAGTCGCTCAGTCATGTCTGACTCTTAGCGACCCCATGGACTATAGCCCATCAGGCTCCTCCACCCATGGGATTTTCCAGGCAAGAGTACTGCAGTAATTTGCAATTATGTACATAAAGAGTAAATAAAAGCAAACTAAGTACTCTCATTCAAGACATCACTTGGGCTTCCTTGGTGGCTCAAACAGTTAAAGAATTTGCACGTGATGTAGGAGACCTGGGTTTGATCCCTGGGTCAGGAAGATCCCCTGGAGAAGAGAATGGCAGTCCACTCCAGTATTTCTGCCTGGAGAATCCCATAGACAGAGGAGCCTGGCAAGTTATAGTCCATAGGGTCACAAAGAGTCAGACACGACTGAGCAACTGAGCACTGTGGATAAATGTCTTCTCCTGATCTTTCAGCTACACATCCTGCCATTTTTTCTTTTCTCACTAGTTCTCACCATATTAGTTTACACTCAGTTCTCAAATATACTAAGTGATTTTTCATGTCATGTCCTTTGCATATACTGTTCCCTCTGCCTGCAATGCTTTTCCCTCTAGTCTTCCCATAGCTCTTTAGATAGATCTGAAAAATATTCAAGTACTTTATAAAAAGGAAGTCAGTCACATGGTTTTCTACTCCTCAGCTTTTCGTTTCCTTCATAGCACTTTTCACATTTTATATTTATATTGCTAACTAATTTCTGACGAAGCTTCATTCATTTGTAAATGATATACATATGTGAGTGTTTAGCATGTGCATGTGCCCTGGGGTGTTTCAAGGGCTAAGGATATAACAACGGATAAATTCCCTGTCCTAGTGGACCTACTTTCTAGTACAGGATATTATCACTGTGTTAAGGTGAGGAGGCTGTTCAGCTCACAGAAATGAAGTAACGTGCATTCAGACACACAGCAGATATATAATGTCAAGACCATGGTTTAAACTCACCCTGTAAAATTTAAAACGAGCACCCATCTTTTAGCATGAAAAGTTGTTGACAGATTGACCAAGAAGGACCATCTTTGTCTACCAAACAGAAAGAATGAAAGTGCTTTATTTATTTGAATAATCACATGTGTAAAGGATTTAGTATAATCCATTTGGCACTGCCCATTTTCTTCAGGTGTTGCTCCTATTATAAACCTTTGATATTTCCTTATCATACCTGTTAGTCCCAAAATAACTGGCTATGATCATGATAACTCAAGATTCCCAAAAAGATTACAGAAAAGCAACAGTATAGACACTACTTAGTACTTCTCTAAATCTCTAAGTGGTCTCTATCTTTTGTGAGATGAGCAGAACTCCCTAAGAACTTCTAAAACATTTTATGCCACTTAGCATAAAGTATATGCAAGTTCACAAGAAAGAAAAGTACTCATTCCTTTTCCCTGAGCTCTCTAATTTTCCCTAAGCCATCTGATATAAAACATTCCTGGGTCAGAGAGTTTCTCAGTTTAGTTAGTGAGACATCAATGTCAAACAATGAAAAAAATTTTACCATATAGAAGAAAAGGGATCAAAGGTAACCAGGTAAATGTCTACTAGGCCAGTTCTATTTATGATTCTTTTATTCCCACCACGGTAAGAACTATCCCTCTGTCATGTCCAATAAAGCAATGGTTTCCAAATCTGGCTGATCTAAGTGTGTTTAAAACCTAGGAAGAGATAGAATATAAATTATTGGCTTCATCCCCAAGAGATTTGATTCACAATGTCTGAGGTAGACTCTAGGGATATTAATATGATCCTTAAGCCAATCTGAAGTCCAGTGTGGAAAAATGTCATTCTAGGGAATTTCATTTTGTCTTGGATCCACTTCAGGGCATCTATAGATAGATGACAGATTACAGATAGTGATGGAGAAGGGAATGGCAAACCACTTCAGTATTCTTGCCTTGAGAACCCCATTAACAGTATGAAAAGGCAAAAAGATAGGACACTGAAGGATGAATGCCCCAGGTCTGTAGGTACCCATATGCTACTGGAGATCAATGGAGAAATAACTCCAGAAAGAATGAAGAGATGGAGCCAAAGCAAATACAACACCCAGCTGTGGATATGACTGGTGATGGAAGCAAGGTCCAGTGCTATGAAGAGCAATATTGCATAGAAACCTGGAATGTAAGGTCCATGAACCAAAGCAAATTGGAAGTGGCCAAACAGGAGATGGCAAGAGTGAACGTCAACATTTTAGGAATCAGAGAACTAAAATGGACTGGAATGGGTGAATTTAACTCAGATGACCATTATATCTACTACTGTGGGCAAGAATCCCTTAGAAGAAATGGAGTGGCCATCATAGTCAACAAAAGAGTCCGAAAAGCAGGACTTGGATGCAATCTCAAAAACGACAGAATGATCTCTGTTCATTTCCAAGGCAAACCATTCAATATCACCCTAATCCAAGTCTATGTCCTGATCAGTAATGTTGAAGAAGCTGAAGTTGAATGGTTCTATGAAGACCTACAAGACCTTTTAGAACTAACACACAAAAAAGATGTCCTTTTCATTATAGGGGACTAGAATGCAAAAGTAGGAAGTCAAGAAACACCTGGAGTAACAGGCAAATTTGGCCTTGGAGTACAGAATGAAGCAGGGCAAAGACTAATAGACTTTGCCAAGAAAACGCTAGACCTTTCAGGTATGACCTAAATCAAAATCCTTACGATTATACAGTGGAAGTGAGAAATAGATTTAAGGGACTAGATCTGATAGACAGAGTGCCTGATGAACTATGGATGGAGGTTCATGACACTGCACAGGAGTCAGGGATCAAGACCATCCCCAAGAAAAAGAAATGCAAAAAGCAAAATGTCCGTCTGAGGAGGCTTTACAAAGACCTGTCAAAAGAAGAGAAGTGAAAGGCAAAGGAGAAAAGGAAGGATACAACCATCTGAATGCAGAGTTCCAAAGAATAGCAAGGAGAGATAAGAAAGCCTTCTTCAGTGATCAGTGCAAAGAAATAGAGGAAAACAATAGAATGGGAAAGACTAGAGATCTCTTCAAGAAAATTAGAGATACCAGGGGAACATTTCATGAAGAGATCGGCTCAATAAAGGACAGAAATGGTATGGACCTAACAGAAGCAGAAGATATTAAGACGAGATGGCAAGAATACACAGAACTATACAAAAAAGATCTTCACGACCCAGATAATCATGATGGTGTGATCCTCACCTAGAGCCAGACATCCTGGAATGTGAAGTCAAGTGGGCCTTAGAAAGCATCACTATGAGCAAAGCTAGTGGACATGATGGAATTCCAGTTGAGGTATTTCAAATCCTAAAAGATGATGCTATAAAAGTACTGCACTCAATATGCCAGCAAATTGGGAAAACTCAGCAGTGGCCACAGGACTGGAAAAGGTCAGTTTTCATTCCAATCCCAAAGAAAGGCAATGCCAAAGAATGCTCAAAGTACCACACAATTGCGCTCATCTCACATGCTAGTAAAGTAATGCTCAAAATTCTCCAAGCCAGGCTTCAGCAATACGTGAACCGTGAACTTCCAGATGTTCAAGCTGGTTTTAGAAGAGGCAGAGGAACCAGAGATCAAATTGCTTCCAGAAAAACATCTATTTCTGCTTTATTGACTATGCCAAAGCCTTTGACTGTGTTCAGTCCAGTTCAGTTAGTTGCTCAGTCATGTCCGACTCTTTGTAACCCCATGAACTGCAGCATGCCAGGCCTCCCTGTCCATCACCAACTCCCGGAGTTCACTCAAACTCACGTCCATCAAGTCAGTGATGCCAGCCAGCCATCTCACCCTCTGTCGTCCTCTTCTCCTCCTGCCCCCAATCCCTCCCAGCATCAGAGTCTTTTCCAATGAGTCAACTCTTCGCATCAGGTGGCCAAAGTACTGGAGTTTCAGCTTTAGCATCATTCCTTCCAAAGAAATCCCAGGGCTGATCTCCTTCAGAATGGACTGGTTGGATCTCCTTGCAGTCCACGGGACTCTCAAAAGTCTTCTCCACCACCACAGTTCAAAAGCATCAATACTTCGGCGCTCAGCTTCCTTCACAGTCCACCTCTCACATCCATACATGACTACTGGAAAAACCATAGCCTTGACTAGATGGACCTTTGTTGGCAAAGTAATGTCTCTGCTTTTGAATATGCTATCTAGGTTGATCATAACTTTCCTTCCACGGAATAAGTGTCTTTTAATTTCATGGCTGCAATCACCATCTTCAGTGATTTTGGAGCCCAAAAAAATAAAGTCTGACACTGTTACCCCATCTATTTGCCATGAAGTGATGGGACAAGATGCCATGATCTTAGTTTTCTGAATGTTTCATCTGAAACGTTTCTGAAAGTTTCATCTAGTGAAGGCTATGGTTTTCCCAGTTGTCATGTATGGATGTGAGAGTTGGATTATAAAGACAGCTGAGCACCGAAGAATTGATGCTTTTGAATTGTGGTGGTGAAGACTCTTGAGAGTCCCTTGGACTGCAAGGAGATCCAACCAGTCCAGCCTAAAGGAAATCAGTCCTGAATAGTCACTGGAAGGACTAATGATCGATCTTAAACTCCAATACTTGGCCATCTGATGTGAAGAGCTGACTCATTTGAAAAAACCCTGATGCTGGGAAATACTGAGGGCGGGAAGAGAAGGGGACGACAAAAAATGAGATGCTTGGATGGCATCACCAATTCAGTGGACATGAGTCTGAGTGAACTCCAGGAGTTGGTGATGGACAGGGAGGCCTGGCGTGCAGTCAGTCCACGGGGTTGCAAAGAGTTGGACACAACTGAGCAACTGAACTGAACTTAACTAATGGATTAAGGGAAACAAGCAGTTCTCAATATTTAAATATATACTGGTTCACTGGAAACCCACAATTTCTAATCACTTGCTATTCAGTTATTCAGTTTCTACATTAAAAAGAAAAAAAAAATAATGACTATTCATATTCTTGCTGACATTACATAGAGCTGCAATAGGAAGGTAAGAGTTGTTTTACAACCGGAGACCGTTTTATATCAGATGTTTCCCAATGCAAACTACAAGATCTTCAATTTTCACCATACAATTCTGTAAAGTATGGGTCTCAAACTAAAACTGAAAAACAAAAATTGCCTAGAAAATCATTTTTCTCAAATGAGGAAAATATTCACGTTGTTTAATATATAAAAGAGAGGCTTCTAAACTATGGTATGTAACTTATTTTTAATCCCAAGTTTGTTTGTTTGTTTGTTTGTTTTGGCTGTGCCAGTGGCTTGTGAGACCTTAGTTCCCTAATCAGGGATTGAACCCTTGCTCTTGGCAATTAAAGTATGGAGCTCTAAGCATTGGATTGCCAGGGAATTCCCAGATATATTAAATATATGGGAATAGTTGTATATATGAAGTAAGCCAGAGTCAACATTTCCAAAAGCAAATAAGAGATTTTGTGAAACAAATGTACCTACACATGTACCAGTTGGTGGTAGCCAAACATGAAAAAGAATTTTTTTACTATAGCTCCCTCGTAACCTAAGGACAAAAGAAACCACATCTATTGCTAAACCACCTACAGTACTGTTTGTGTCAGTATTGCTATTATTTTGAAAATGTAGTAGATTAGAATGGAATACAGGAAGGAAATAAGCATGTATCACTGGTAACTAGGATTTGGGACCTAAGTGAAAAGAGATAATTAGTAGTATGACTGAGATTAGGTAAAGATGCTACCATTTTGAATTTTAACCTTGGAACAGAAATTATCAGTGTGAATTAATGATATATCTTTTTGGGGGAAAAAAAAAAAAAAGTCCTATTCCATTCACTGAAAAGGCCTAGAAATGATGCAAACCCAGTGGTTTATACAGAGGACTCTCTATACTTTTTCCCACTAAAAGAAACAAGGAATTCTAGAGAAACGGTAAGGCGGAAATTTCTTGTAAAACCAAAAAGTAAAGAAATTATTAAAGATGACTAAGGTTAAGTCAAAGGACTCAGTTCTCCAAAGACAGGACAATTTAAGCATGAACAGGGATAATAACTACAGAGGGTTGAAATACATCAAGTTTAAATGGGTAAAGTTATAATTATATTCAAGGGCCTCTCAGGTGGTGCAGTGGTAAAGAATCTACCTGCCAATTCAGGAGCTGTGGGTTCAATTCCTGGGTCAAGATCCCTTGAAGAAGGAAATGGCAACCCACTCCAGGGTTCTTGCCAGAGAAATCCCATTGACAGAGGAGCCTGGTGAGCTACAGTCAGTCAGTCCATGGGGTTGCACAGAATTGGACAGGACTGAGCACTAACGCACACACCTTGACTTTTCTTTAAGAACTAAACTTCAGGATAAGCAAATCATTGCTGGGAGAAAGTTTCTTATCAGCCAGTCCTGCCCAATGCAATAGCCACATTCATCTGTGGGCTATTCAAATTTAATAAAATTTAAAATTATAGGACTTTCCTGGTAGTCCCGTGGTTAAAACTTTGCCTTCCAATGCAAGGGGTGCAGATTTGATCCCTGGTCAGGGAGCTAAGATCCCCCACCCCTTGAGGCCAAAAACCAAAACATAAAACAGAAACAATACTGTAACAAATTCAATAAAGACTAAAAATGGTCCACATCAAAAAAAAAATCCTAAAAAATAAAATTATGTTCCTCTATCACACCAGCCACACTTCAAGCATTCAATAACCACATGAGGCTAGAGGCTACCACACTGGATAGTGCAGATACAAATTATTTCTATCATCAGAGAGTGTTATTAGATGTAGTTGTTTAAGACAATTTCCATCAATGACCACTACCAGCACAAAAGGGACAGACATGCTACCTATGGGTGAAAGTATAAAATATTACCTTTAAAGTAGTCTTGGGGAAACAAAGAGAAGTGAGAGCCCATACAAAGAACATGTTAAACACCAAAAGGGAGATGCATTCGGCAAGATCTCCAGTGTGGGAAACTATACAAAAGTAAAATTTCAATGGGGGGGAGGGGGAGGGCAGGGACAGAAAGAATAAGGAGACAGGGGGAGGGAGGAAGAGAGGAAGAATGGGGTGTGGGGGATGGGAAAAAAGAGAAAGGATGTATACAGACATATCAGGCAATCACAATACATGTATGATTACTGATTGAATCTTAATTGCAAAAAACTTGTAAAAATTTTAATCAGAGAAATGTAAACACTGAATAAGATATCTGATTACTCTGAAGTAGTATTATTAGTTTTTTTTTTAATATGCGATGATATTGAGATTGTGTTGGTTTTTTTTAAAGGGTGCTTATCTTTTAGAGACACATACCAAAATATTTATAAATAAAATTTCTAGGACTCACTTCAAAATAATACAGGGGTAGGGGGAGAAGAAAGGGGACAGAGAAAGATGGGAATATAGACAAAATGAGACTCACGAAAAGTTGATCATTGCTGAAAGTAATCCTTGAGAGATACCTGTGTGTTCATTACGGTATTCTACTTTTGCATAAGCTTGAAATTTGTCATCGTAAAAAGTTAAACGATTTATTTTAAAAGTAGAGCATCATTGAAATGAAACAACTTCAGCACCTCTCCTCAACCACTGCACTTAAGATATTTAGCACAGTTCACAATCAAAGCTCCCTTCTTTTGTTTACATGCATGCGGATATATAAAAAGGTGTAGGATGTGATACTTAGGAGACAGTGTTTTTGTTGCCATCAATTAAAGTTCATTAAACAAGGTTTTACTGAATGTCTACTACAACCCAATCATTGCACTTCTGAAAAAGCACTTTTTAAAAAGGTCTGGATTTTATAGTATTGGAATTGTTTGAATTTATCAGCTATATCGGAGAAGGCAATGGCACCCCACTCCAGTACTCTTGCCTGGGAAATCCCATGGACGGAGGAGTCTGGTGGGCTACAGTCCATGGGGTTGCGAAGAGTCGGACACAACTGAGCGACTTCACTTTCATGCATTGGAGAAGGAAATGGCAACCCACTCCAGTATTCTTGCCTGGAGAATCCCAGGGACACTGTCTCTCAACATATACAGATTCGTACTGGTTAATAACATTTATCGAGTTCTTATCAAATGCTTGGTGGTAATGTGCTAAATAATTTGTATTATTTCACTCAATCTTCTCAAAATTCTATGCAATAGTCTTTACCAGGAAGAAATTCACACCATGAGAAGTTTCAAAGAACTTGCCAGAAGGTCACCTGGGTAACAATGGGAGAGCCAGGACTTGAACACCCATCTAACCTCAAATCTCGTATGCTGTTTTTAGACAGTACACCTAACAGCCTCCTAAACTAGTCTCCCGGATAGGTATTCTTACATTTCTATCTTACATTCACAGAATCTGACACACGCTTCAGCTGTGGTGTGTTGCAATTATTATCTCTGGTTGTCACCTATTTTAATATGAACTTTATGATTAGTTTAACATGGTACATTGGTTCATGTTAGCTTTAAACATCCCTGTCTTCCATGTAATTTGTAACTGAATCTGGTCTGTAAATCACATTGCTCTCACTCTATTCAAGCTGATTCTTTGAAACTGTCATATTTAATATTCTGAAGTCCTACTGTGGTAAAATACACATAGAATTTTCCAGTTATTTTTAGATGTATAATTCAGTGACTATTTAGCATATTCACTAAACGTTGCACAAACATCACTTCTCCCACAGGATGTTCTGCTAAATTTAAATGCTAAATGCAAAATTCCAACCTCAAATGATGGTATACTCAAGATTTCAAGTTCTTTTAACTAAATATTGACTGTTACATCATCAAAAGTTTAAAGAAACATTCTTTTGCATCTTTGTTATTGCTGAAGAAACCATTTTGTTTACATCACTGATGAAATTCTATTAAATAGAACCCTGCAACACTCTACCCTGTAAAGACCTCTTTCCAGGTCAACATGAATAATTAATGAAACATTCTTTAAGTGTCAAATGCCTTGTACCAACAGAAACATTTCACATCCCCCCTTTCCCTCTGTTCAGAGACCATCATCCTTCTATACATACATATATATATTTATATTAATAACTTCATCTTTGGCTTCTAATGTTGTATTTTTCCATGATTACTTCTTAGTAACCTTTGCTGGCTATTTAAGCATATAACTTTTTCTTTTCTAAATGCTTATAATCTAATTTAGAGCAACTATGGGCACTTAAAATTAAGTCTAAGTATCAAAACCTTTTTTAAAAAACATTTTTGATAGCAATTTAGATTTAGCCATTGCATCTTAATATTTGGTATTAAATAAAATAAATTCAAATACAAGGAAATACTTTAGAAATATACTTTAGAAAAGGTGTACCTTAATTAAAAAAAAAAAGATATAAAAGTATTGTCGAAACTCTTCAGGGTTTATTTCAAGACTCCTTATTATCCTATCCTATACTATCAACAGGCTAAAATAGATGGTGAAGAAACTGAACTTAGCAAACTGGAAAATTTTACGAGTTTTCTAGTTGAAAATGTGTTTTATAAATAAAAACTAGTACAGTGTCCATACCATTTTCTCTTTTCTTATTGTTCACTAAAGATGAAATTCTTAGATAATGTAGATTTGCTTATCAAGTTCTTGCAAAGTAAGACTAACAACACCTAAACCCTCAAGAGATAGTTATAACTTTACTATTTTACACAGAACTACGTACAGGAAGGCTGAAAACCTAAATTGATTCAGATCTTTTCTCAGCAAGCTTTATTAATCCACCCTGGATCTAAACCAATTCAGATTCTTCTCTCAGCAAGTTTTACTAATCCATCCTGGATCTAGTGATGTCTAGAGCATACATCATGATCTCAGAGTGAGGGTAATAAAAAAGGTTCTCCTGGAAAACCACGTCTTAGTGCCTGTGTCACATGACTTAGGACCATGTGACCCAGCTTTCAAAGTTGTTTTCAACTACTACTGAGTAACTTTATCAAAAGTGTAAATACATACATTAAAACTCAAAGCCAAACACTTCTCCTATTGCCTCCAGTAGTTTATTGGCAGTTATTATCCACATTTCTATAAATATAAACATTCTAAGTGACTGTCACTAATGCAGGTATTAATACACTTAACACGTGAAGGCTCCACAGGAAGCTACTTCATTTTGTGTGTAACCAGAACCAAGTTTCCAAAAACTCCATTTTTAAAAAAAAAAGCAAAAGTAACAACAACAAAAAAACCCTCAAACCCTGCTAGCAAAGTGCATTTCTTTTGGTTATCTTCAAAACAAATAGGTGTTGGCGTTAACACACAGAAATCATGCTGATTTGCTAACATGTCATCACGGGAAGCAAGTCTTCACCTGCAGATAAGAATTAGGTAAAGGTTTGCCCTCCTTTTAATTTAGAACATTTTTTTGGAGTCCAACATAAACAGAGCTAGTGAATTTTCACAGAACACAGCTTTGCTACTTTCCCCTTCATTTTCTATAATTGTTAATTCTTATCTGCAGTACTGTATCATTTCTCTCTACCTTAAATAAGGACTAGACTGCCTGCATAACACTGTTCAGTTTGTAAACAAAAAAATTAAAGCTCAGAGCACATAAGGATATCGCTTACATTTTCACTGCACAGTGCATTAGGTGGTGTTTATAAAGCTTCTGCTCTTCTCAAAACACTACAAAAATATATGAAAAACCACATCTGTGTTTAGCCAGCAAATAAAACAAATAATTTACAACTGGAATACTTTAGAGACCAGGTATTGTAATTACATCCTCTTGACTGAATTCATCAATTGCTTTCTTCATAAATCCATATACATATCAAATCATATGCATTTAAGATTAGTCTACATGCCCAAATCTACTATATAAAAGAATTACTTTAGGTTCTTCAACTGAAAGTGATTCTGACGACAAAATATTTCAACAGCCCTAAGCCCCCAAAAGGTGTTTTAAACCTGACCGTGTAAAAAGATGCATAGCTGTTTCTAAAATGTAAAAGACTATACACCAAAACATGCTTTGTCAGAAAAACTAACCCATGCACTTGAATATGCCCTAAATACCTTTTTATTATTTGAAGTCAGACCAACTTAAACATCGTCTAGAATTAACATATAGCATTACAGTATTTAATTCCAGAAAATGTCAAGATTCATTTGGCCAAATCTTAAGAAACCAACACTTCCTCCTTGTCCCTGACTGGTTGGACCAATGTGATCAATATAACTGTATATATAATAATCTACTTTAACATTTCCCTTCATTAGCACTTTATCTTAACATACAAAGCCTTGCATACAATTTCTTTGCAAAGGTTTCCCCCGCCCCCCAAAGATGTAAGCACAAAACACTAGGCAGACAATCTTCAAAGTTTTATTTCACTAACTTCAGGTCAAATTTCCCCAACTGTTTTCTGGTCAATTTTCTATCCTTGCTTCGCTTCCCAAAATGGCAGTACCAGAAGATTTGTTGGGTAGGGAGAAGAGACCATTTTAAGAAGCACTGCATTTACTCATCTTCCAAAAGGCAACAGAGTTGGACATCCGATTGTTCAACAAAACAAAGCTTTAACAGCATCCAGGAAGGCAGGCAGGCAGACCAGGCTGAAGACACTCTTCCATTTGTCAAAATCAGACCAGAGAAAACCTACTCCACACAGATATAAAAGGTATCACCATTCATCTTTTCTTTTTCTGTTGCCGCAACATTTTTCTTCTTTTAATTATCATATCATGTAGTTTCTCAAGTCCTTCCTTGAGTCCATCACCTATGATTGCACAGGTGGGCTGCAAATGCCAGGGAGTTGATGAGCTCAGTTCACCCATTGCTAACAATTTCTCAATTTCTGAGAGAGACAGTGAGTTCCTCAGGTCTTGTTTGTTAGCAACTATAAGCACAGGGACCCCTTGATTTTCTGATATCCTTGTTATTTTATGAAGTTCAGTTTTAGCTTCTTCCATCCTTTCAACATCAACAGAGTCCACGACAAACACAATGCCATCTGTGCATCTGGTGTATGACTTCCACAGTGGCCTTAACTTCTCCTGACCACCTACATCCCAGAAGTGGAAAGTGACTGTTTTAGAATTTCCCAAGGTTACCTTAATTTTTTCCGTGTTAAATCCTTTGGTAGGCACGGTATTTACAAATTCATTGAACTGCAGCCTATATAACACGGTTGTCTTTCCTGCACAGTCCAAACCCAGGATGACAATGTGGAAGGACTGAAATGAAGGCAGGCTGGACAGGATAGAAGTCTGGTCTGACAGTCCATTCCCCATTTCCAGTTGCAGAGAAGTGTTCCAAATTGAAAAATGCTTCCTTCTTACTCTTTAAGAACTTCTCTTCCCAGGAGATCCAGTTACCAGACTGCTGAGGGGGAAAATGAATGTTATTCTTGTGAAATAATGTACAACTGTTCTTCTCTCTTCCTGCTAAAATAAGCGACACGAGGAACTTGATAAATAAAAGTTGCCTCAGTAAACAAACCAAATGAGATAAGAATCATACGCAAACCGAGGCGAACGACAGAATAAGCACTGCCACTGAAATTCTTTAACATTCACTGAAATTACAGTAATATGTACTTTACTCCTCTGGGTCCCTAGATCTCAGAGACCTCATACGGAGACAATCTACCAGCAACTGGTCCAAGTCGCAGTAACCACGTAAGTGCCTTTTTTTGGCAGAAAATTTTAACACATAATCTGATCTTCAAGGATCTAATTCCACAAGCTTAACAGCATACCTAAACTCACTATTATCTTCCGCCCGCCACCCCCTCCCAAAATACAATGTTCTCACCTCCTGAATTGGAGCGTGGGTCCAAATGAGAAAGCATTGGTAGGCTTCTCGACACGGGCGGACAAGCACCCCACGTCCGTTCAGCTTAGCTCCCCAGGAAGCTCTGGCGGTTGCAGCACTAGAAACCTTGGTTCCAGACTCGGACCACGCCCACCCCTCATGGCCCACCCCCGAGCCCGAATCCCATTGGTCACCTGCGTCAGCGCGTCCACGCCACGCCCGCCCCCCGCGCCCTAATTGGTGAGAGTAACTGCCGTTCCCAGGGCGGCGCAGTCGGGCTCTCCCTCGGACCAAAAGCACCACCTGTTGCCCTCGAGTTAGAAAACAGGGCGCCTGCAGAGGGAGCCGAGCGACCCCTGTAGGGGAAAGGGAGACTCGCCGGCCAGCGAGGTCCCCGCCACCCCGCTCGCTCCGCCCGCCCGGGCGCACCTGCAGCTCAGCCCAAGGACGCCGCGCCGAGGTGCTCACATCCGAGGCCCGCGGTCACCGCCGGCATGTTAACTCCTTCTCCTCTGGCCGGAGGGTCCTCCCTACGGCCGCGCGGGTCCCCAGACTTTAGTGATCCCGACCTGGTGCACCCGCCGGGGAAGGCCCGCTGTCCTCGCAGCTCGATCCCCTCGTCTGTTTCCCTCCGCACCCGGCCGGCAGGTCTCCCTCAGCAGGGCGTGGCCACATCAGTTGCCCGTCCCGCGGCGGCTCACCTGACTAAACGTCCTTCCCTCGTCCGGATCCAGCGTGGCTCTCTGCCACTCGGGAGTGCGTTGGTACCAGCGGGAGGGCGCCGGCGAGGCCTGGGCGGTGGCAGGGGACGAGACGCCGCTTTCAGGGGCGCTGGCCCGGCGCCGGGCAGCCCTAACGGTGCTCTGCCGACCGCCCCCGGCGCCTGCCGGGGCCCCGCCCCCTTCCCGTGCTCGCCCGGACGCGGGCCAGTGGGGGGCGCGCCGGAGCCAGGTCTCCTAGCAACGGCAAAACAGGGTCAAGTTCAAACCGACCGGTAGCGGCGGGCGGGTGTGGTGGGGTTTCCGGTCTCAGCCCTGAGAGCTACAGCTGTTTCAGAAGCTTACTGCAGCCGGCCGCTATCTTCGGGCGGGTGCCACCCTGTGCCGCCTAGCCTCAGGGCATCCCATGGCGTCCTCGGGGCGGTGGCCGGTGACTCTGGGTCAGGGATCTCTGAGGACTCCGGACGGGCGGGCCCCTTATGTAACGGGGTGACGTGGACATGCCCCAGTAGCTGCCCGGAGAGTCCTGGGTCAGACTGATGTCTCTAACACATCCTCCTTACGCTGAGCAAATAAATGCTCTCTGCCACGTGATCCTAGCAACATCTCGGTGAGGTGGCGACAGGTAGAAATATGCCAATTTTTACAGACGAGGAAATCCTCTCGTTGTTTCAGATAATCCAAGGAAAATTAGTAGTGGTCCTGAAATTTATCCGCTAATCACTAAATCCATAATGCTTTCCACTGGATAAGTTTGACTCATTGCAACAGTGTGCTTGACCCATAAATGTGCAAATATTTATTGAACACTTTACAGGTAGTAGGCACAATTCTGTGTGTCTGGGGATAGAATGGTGAGCAAATCAGACCTTGTCTTCGCACTCGTGACATATTGAAGTCCGTGCGAGAAAAAGCAAGCAACCAAATGTCCGCATGAATAAATGTAATTACAAAACATGATCACTGAAATTCAGAGTACTTATAACAATTAAGGAGGAGTACTGATAAAGATCTGGGAAATCGTTAATGAATAAATATCTTTTTGGAGGAGGCTGTAAGATATTGGAAGAATTTTTATGGTGCACTGCTTTCCAAAAAATTGCACGTTTGTAAAATGAAATTTCTTCAAGAAATTTCCCGATTTTTCTCAAGACCATTATTGCTATATTTGTCTCCTTATGACTAGCATTGGAACAGTATCACACTAGATTTTTTTTAAAAAATGACATAAAACCTAAAGACTAACCTAAGCACAATGCATATTTTCAAGACAGCAATACTAATTTTGGGGAAAAAACTAGAAGTCTCAAACGGCATATTCTACCAAGTTATTTATCTAGTATAAGCTAGAGCTTGCTGGATTATAATTGTGAACTCTAATTAGCCATTTTCGGTAATTAGCCAGCACTTTATTAAAGTGATAGTCTCCCTTTTCTTGAAAATTTAAAGATATTCTTTATTAAGCTGGAGAAAAACTTGCAGATTCTCAGTAAATGAAGAATAAAGAGCAAGCTTCTATGACAGCTTTCTTGTCATACTAGCTTTGAAATCATGCAGGCTGTATTAGCTGCATATTCACATATTAGTGGCTTCCCTGGGTGGCTCAGTGGTAAAGAATCTGCCTGCCAATACAGGAGACATGGCTTCCATCCCCGAATGGGGAAGATACCCTGGAGAAAGAAATGGCAACCTATTCCAGTATTCTTGCCTGGATAATCCTATGGACAGGGGAGCCTGGCGGGCCATAGCCCAGGGGTCACAAACAACAAAACGACAAAACAACAACAAAATATTAGTTGCCAGGATGCATTTCTACACATGCTTCCTCAAGGCCAAAAAAGATGCAATAGTCAAATATTGACAGCTTACAGCTTTATAGAATCACCTTCACTAAATTGCACTTTAATGTTTTATATAACTAGAACCCTTTGGTTAACTATATAGCCTGTGGGTCAAATTCAAGAGAGAAGAATGCTTTTTACAGGTTTAAAGGACTGCAACAGAAAAGACAAGACAAGACAATATAGCAGAAATCATCTGGAGCTTTGAAATACCTAAAATATTTGCTCTCTGGCTGTTAATGGGAGAATGATACTCTTGCTTTATGAGCAATAACAACCATACGAAAACAGCAAACGATAGAAAAAGATCACATTCATAGAACACAAGGTCTATTTTGTTGCACAGTGTTTCTTTAGAAGGCCCATTCAAATATTTAATTTCAATGCTATGCCAGGAAAATGGACCCTTTAGGCTACAGTTCATAAACTATGTGCCTATGTGCTCTGGGGTGCCTCAGAGAAATAGGAGTTTTATGGGATATTTTAACTTTTGGAGGGAAATACAGTGCCACCTGTTGGACCCTGATAACAACTACAACTATTAAGTTGTCTGTATCCCATGTACACAGGAGCCTGGCGGGCTACAGTCCATAGGGCTGCAAAAGAGTCAACATCTATTAATAAAAGGAACTCTGGGTTACTTCTTTTGGCTAGAGGGACCATGAAAAAATTACTGAGACACTAGGAGCTCTATGAACCTCTGACTTTAGTTACGGTTTTTCAAACTTGACTAATAATGAGAATCACCTTGTAGTGCTTATAAAATACAAATTCCTGGTCCCTATTACAGACCTGCCAAATCAGAATCATCAAGAGAGAGGCTAGTGATCTGTGTTTTCAACAAGTATCCTAGTAATCACTGATTAGACATTTTGAAGAAATACGAATCTTAAGAAAGGGTAAGTTTTCTTCTTTCAAATAAAAAAACTGAGTAATTTACCTTGTTTCCCCTATGCGAATACCAGGAGCCAGGTCAAATCTGATGTCTGTAGCATTCTTTCTGTCTTCCAAAATTTGATTTTCAACTATCTACTTAAGCATGTACATACTGCAGCTAATGTCCTTCTTGACATTTGCCTTTTTTTTTTAATTTCACTGCATCAGGTCGTAGTTGCAGCACACAGGCTTGGTTGCCCTGCGGCAGGTGGGATCCTAGTTTCCTAACCAGGAATTGAATCTGCGTCCCTTGTGCTGCACGGCAGATTCTCAACCACTGGACCACCAGGGAAGTTCCAACCACTCATTTTTTTATATGTTGCTGCTTCTAGAGTTTCTCACTTTGTTTCAGTGCTTTTTTATTAGAATTTTCCATGTCTGAAGGTCTGGGTAGACAGAAGACATGATTTCTAGTGAAAGGAATTAGTTCAGTGGAGGTGCTAGACACACAAACACTTAACTGCTAGGATATTCAACAGGACTTCCGGGTAGTACATGGAACATTATCCAGGATGAATCAAATACTAAGCCATGAGACAAGTCTCAACAAAGCTAAGAACACTGTAATTATGTCAAGTATCTTTCTGACCACAGTGGTATGAAACCAGAAACCAGTAACAGGAGAAAAATTAGAAAATTCACAAATATGGTACCTGGAAATTAAATAACACAGTCCTGAACAATCAGTGGACTGAAAAATCAATACGGAAATCAAAAAATATGGAGACAAATGAAAGTGGAAACACAAAACAAAACTTATGAGATGCACCCAAAGCAGTTCAATGAGGTAATTTATAGCTAGAAATGCATACACTAAGGAAAAGGAGAAAGATCAGAGAAACAACCTAATATTACATTTCAAAGAACTAGAAAAAGAAGAATAACCTAAACCCAAAGTTAGCAGAAAGAAATGATAAAGATTATAGCTGAAATAAATGAAATAGAATAGAAAATAATAGATTAGCAAAACTTAGGGTTAGTTTTTAAAAAGATAAAATTGACAAACCTTTAGCTAGACAAGCCAAGAAAAGAGAAAAGGTTCAAATAAAAAAAATATATATATATATATATAAATGAAAGAAGGGAACCTGAAATGAATACCACAGAAATACAAGGGACTGTAAGAACATAATATGAATAATTATATGCCAATAAACTGTACAAACTAAAAGAGATAAATTCTTAGAAACGTACAACCTCCCAAGACTGAATCATGAAGAAACAGAAAACCAAAACAAACCAATAATGCATAAGAACACTGAATCAAAGAATTCCCAACAAAGAAAAGCCCAGGACTAGATGGTTTCACTGGTGAATTCTTACCAAACATTTAAAGAAGAATTAACACCAGTCCTTCCCAAAATCTTGTCAAAAATTGATGAGGGAAGGCACACTCCCAAACTCATTTCATGAGGCCATCATTACCAAAGCCAAAAGAGGACATTATAAGAAAAGAAAACTACAGACCAATATCCATGATGAATGTATATGCAGAGATTCTCAAAAAAATACATGCAAACCAAATCCAGTAGCACATGTAAAGAATCATACCATGATCAAGTGGGAGTTATTTCTGAGGTGCAAGAATAGTTCATCATAGGCAAATCAACAAATGTCATACACTATATTAACAGAATGAAGAATAATATCTACATATATAATGCATGAATGTGTGCAAAGTCACTTCATTTGTGTCCAACTCTTTGCAACCCCATGGACTGTAGCCTACCAGGCTCCTCTGTCCATGGGATTCTCCAGGCAAGAATACTGGAGTGGGTTGCCATGCCCTCCTCCAGGGGATCTTCCCAAGCCAGGGATTGAACCCATGTCTCTTACATCTCCTGCACTGGCAGGCAAGTTCTTTACCCACTGAACCAACTGAGAATCCTGTGTATACACATACACACACACACACACACACACACACACACTAGAATATTATTCAGCCTTTAAAAAGAAGGAAATTCTGCCATTTGCAACAATATGGATAAACCAGAAGGGCATTATGCTAAGTGAAATAAGTTAGAGAAAGACAAATACTGTAAGATGTCAATTATATGTGAATCTTAGAAAGTTGAATTCATAGAAACAAATTAGAACGGTTGCCAAGGGCTGAGGGAGAAGGTGAAATGGGGAGATGTTGATCAAGGGACACAAACTTCCAATTATAAGCAAAATAACTTCCAAGTTATTTAAGTTATAAATAAGTTATATTTCAGTTATATATTATATTTAAGTTATAAATAATTTATAAGACAAAGTTCTGAGGATCTCTTGTACAGCATTGTGACTATAGTATAAAATGCTGCATTATTTCTTGAAAGTTGCTAAGAGACTAGATCTTAATTATCCTCAGCGCACACAAATGGTAACTATGTGAAATGATGGAGGTTTTAACTAATACTAATATTATTGTAGTAATCATTTCACAATATACATACATCAAATCATCATGTTGTACACCTAGATTTACATAATATCATATGTCAATTATATCCCAATAAAGCTGGGAAAAAAAGATATGCCTCGAAAAGAGATATTTTCCCATGCCCCAAATAATAGAAGAAAAACAGATGCATTTTATGTTTGTGAAGTGTATCAATACCATTCATACTCATAGTAATTTATTCATGCTTCATAATCATATAGCTGTGTTTCCCTGATGGTTCCCTGATGGTAAAGAATCTGCCTGCCAATGGAGGAGAAACAGGTTTAATCCCTGGGTGAGGAAGGTCCTCTGGAGAAGGAAAGGCCAACCCACTCCAATATTCCTGCCCGTGAAATCCCATGGACACAGTCCCCGGAATCTCAAAGAGTCAGACACGACAGCGACTGAACAACAACAGTCGTACAGTCAGAGTATTTTTGAGCCAGACTCCATCCTCAGTTGCTTCTTGAACTCCTCTGCCAAATACGCAGCATGTTCAAAACTTAATTACCACTTTATTATCACTCTGATTGAAACATGGCCTTCCTCTTTTAGTCCTTTTTGGGGGGTTGATGGTAATTTATTTAATAACCTAAGTAATAACCTCAGAGCCATTTTAAAAATTCTCTTATGCTTCACTTATGATTAGCCACCAATGTCTCTTTAATCTATGTCTTTACATGCTCATTCCCACTGCTTACATCTGGTTCTTATGATGTCTCTCCTAAACTGGTTAATTCACCCCCTAAATGATTTTTCAGTTAACAGGCAGTGGCAGTGAGATTTGTTTCCTATGTCTGGCACCAGAGTCTGTTCTCCTTTCCATTCCATTCAAGGGAGTCCACATTTAGGTTAATTCACTTTGATCCACTGCATAAACCCAGGGCATAATTTTTGACAAGACTTAAACCCAAACCACTTAAACCCAACCCCAAATTCACTTGGAATGAACATCTAGGTATGAATTTACCCAGCCCATAGAGCCAAAACCCTCCTCCTCCATTTTATGGTCAGCTTCAAGGTCTAGCTCCACCACTTTCACGTCCCAGGACAGAGTGCCCCTTCCTCCAGGAGGGCCTCCATGAGCCTCTGAACACCTAGTCCAGGCCCAGCTGCAAAAAGGTCCAGTGGTATAAGAGCAAGGTATCATGCCACACCCCATATAAGGCCTGTTTTGTAAGCTCTATTTCCCGGTCTTGAACTTGCCTCTTCTAGGATGAATGATGGCTTCCCTGGTGGCTCAGCGGTAAAGAATCTGCCTACCAATGCAGGAGACACAAGAGACTTGGCTTCAATCCCTAGGTCGGGAACATTAGCTGGAGGAGAAAGTGGCAACCCACTCCAGCATTCTTGCCTGGAGAATCCCGTGGACAGAGGAGTCTGGCGGGCTACCATCCACGGGGTCGCACAGAGTTGGACACGGCTGAGCGCACACCACACATGCAGGGTGAATGACAGTAAAAGTGTCCAGTCCAACGGGGCCCCAGTGAGGCCATCACATCAGAAGAGATGAGTCTTGATTCGTCTCAGTTTTAAGTAACACTCTGTGTTAACACTGATTTCAACAGTCTAGTTCTATCCTGTCCGTTTTACATTTCTGCCTTCAGTCCTGAACATCTTATACCTCTCAGTCACCGGTTTATGTCCTCTTGGGGTGCTCCAAGGCTCAGTCTTTCAGTCTTTCTTCTTAGGTAATCTCATCCAGTACCAAGGCTTTAAGCGCTCTCAACACTCTCAAATTTGTCTCCACACTGGGCCTCTTCCCTGAACTCCACAACTGAGATGAACATAAGCCTGTCAGACAACCTCTAAACCTGCTCTCCAGACTCAACATTTCTCTTTGTATTCATTGGCAAATCAATTTACTTGTGGAGGCATGCTCATACGTTATATCTCATCCACCAGCAAGCCCTGCGGACACGAGTATCTAAACCTGACCACTTCTCACCACCACACTGCTGCCCCTCCAGGTCCTGACTGTTGTGTCCCTGGTCTGCTAATATGGTCTCTCTGCTTCTGGGAGAAAGCTTTTCCCCTAGACTCACAAAGCATGTCCTGAGAAAGGTCTTTCCTGAAAACTTTATCTAAAGTGTCTACCATGCCCTCCCTTCTCCACCGTCACTCTTTTCCTTATTCTATTTCTTCCTAGCACTTGTCTCTACCTGGCATAATTTGTATTTGTTTGCTGGGTGCCCTTATTCACTGTCTCCTTCTTCTTTTCCATCATAAATTCTAGGAGTAAGGGTAATGTCAGTCTCACATACAGAGTCTACTGCAGTGTCTAGCACACAGTAGGAGCTCAGTGAAGTTATCAAACGAATATTTCATATCCTGAGAAGAACTGCTCAAACAGAAACTCACAGATCTCCACAAAAACAAATAATAATTTCAAGGCACAATTCCATACAGAGAAAACCAAAACAGATCCTAGATAAACAGCTTTGAATGTCCCATTGTTAAAAAGAGAATGCTTAAGCTTCTCAGGGTAAAATATCTGTATTAACAGTCATCTCAGTATTTTTAAGACTAATCATCAGGTGCTTGCTGTATTTTTATATTTAATGAACCCATTCAGATGTTTTCTCATTCACAAGAGTTGAAGACTGCAAAGGAGTGTTCAGATTTTTACAACTTTGAAGCAGCAACTAATTATAATTTTGAGAAAAAGAGTTTTCCTGTACCTTCAAATCATCCATGTTTCAAATATTTTAGCCCAAGTTTCAGCTAGATTTTTGCTTCAAGCATTTCCTTTTTTGTTGCTGTTGTTATTTCATTTGTTTCCACCTAATATTTTCTTCTTTGTTTTATTATAGTGGGGGTGATCCTGTGGTGGCGTGTGATGGGGCAACTATTATCAGAGTGTAATGGTTATATTATCACACTCTTCCCCTTGGATAAGAAATGAGAACCATTATTATCATGAGTCAAGGACAGGCAGAAATTACCCTTTTCAATTCCATGAAATGTATGCTGATGCTTTTAACATCAAGGGCTCATGTGTGTTTGAGCCTGGTGTAAACTATGTAACGCTCACTCTTGAAATGATTGTTACTAGCATATAGAGTACTGCTGCTGCTGCTGCTGCTGCTAAGTCGCTTCAGTCGTGTCCGACTCTGTACGACCCCACAGATGACAGCCTACCAGGCTCCCCCGTCCCTGGGATTCTCCAGGCAAGAATACTGGAGTGGGTTGCCATTTCCTTCTCCAAATATAGACTACTAGCATATATAATTGTAAGTGCTTCCTCTTTCTGTTGAACATAGAATACAAGACTGGATGACTAATTTCAGATTCTCTAAACTGAGAATCATGCATTGGAGAAGGAAATGGCAACCCACTCCAGTGTTCTTGCCTGGAGAATCCCAGGGACGGGGGAGCCTGGTGGGCTGCTGTCTCTGGGGTCACACAGAGTCAAACACGACTGAAGCGACTTAGCGGCAGCAGCAAACTGAGTATCTGTACACTTAGTGAGGAAAATTTAGTTTTTACTCAAAAAATAACTGATATCATGACATTTGGGGATATTTTAATTAAGGAAAAACATTTTAATATCTAATGAGATGGTACATGGTACAAATATTGCCTCAAATACTCCCTCATCATTAAAGAATTTCTGACAATTTGAAGTATCTTTAAATGAGCATTATAGATAAATATAAAACAAACAATAGGCTAGTCCTCACTGCAAAAAGTTACCTACTAAATAATTATGTTAGGATGATTTATAGTCTAATGTCCTACTGAAAATAATAAGAAGAGGAAGTTTTATTACATTTCTCTTAAAAGCCTATTTTATTTATTATTAATACACTTACTTAAAAACATATTCCACAAATATCTGATATAGCGTTAAGCTAGTATCCAAATAGATACTTAGAAAACTACAATTCACTCTTTGCCCTAATGATTGTGTTTGTGTGTCTGTGTTTAATAGTGCTGGAAGAGTTAACCAGGTGTGCCAAGTGATAATCTGGAAAAAAAGACAAAGGTTAAATAATTCAGTTAACTAATCCTGAAGAACGAATAACTAATTATGCTGTGTGTGAGTGTGTGTGTGTGTGTGTGTGTGTGTGTGTGTGCGCGCGCGCGCGCATGTGTGTATGTGTGTGTGAGCGCACTCAGATGCTCAGTCGTGGTCTACTCTTTGTGACCCCGTGGACTGTAGCCTCCCCGGCTCCTTTGTCAATAGGATTCTCCCGAGAAGAATACAGGAGTAGGGTTCCATTTCCTCCTCCAGGGCATCTTCCCAACCCAGAGATCGAACCTGAGTCTCTTACATCTCCTGCATTGGCAGATGGGAAGCAGTGAGCCACTTGGGAAGCCCTATTTAAGCTGGTAAATAACTTAATAAACCACCAAAAGGTGGTTGTCTTACATTTAACATTTAAGGGCAGCTTGGACTCTGGTTAATTTTAAAATTATGTCAGGTAGAATCTTTGCTTCCATTCAGTGAGTTTTCATGTACTGATGAAAAACATCATGCTTTATTGGAAACTTTGTTCTTGATGAATGATAAGAAAAGACTAATTAAGAGAAAGCTGGCAAAATATATCATTTGTTTGAATATTGATATATCACTCATTCTGTAAATAATATATTTTGGTCACCTATGGGGAACATTACAAAACATAAATGAGCTTTCTATTTTGATGCAAAAGTTCTAATTAAAGTCTAGCCTGTAAATCATTAATAAGAGTCCTTCACATCTTACCTGATTTTAAATTTCCACTCCTTATTTTGTTTTAGTTCACATTAAGGAAATCTTTGATCACATCTGAGATGACTGCTGAACAATTTAATGCTCTCATATGTATGACATCAGTTACTTTAAGTAAAACAATGTTCAAGTTGTTGGGAATAGAAAGTATTTTTTACAGTTAAAAATATAAGTGACAGTTGATAAAATGACATGTACAAAATACCATGGTTATCCTTTAAGATGATATTTTAACACTAAGTGAATGTAAAATGACTCATAAATTCACCCATCTTCAAATAATTTAGTCTACTAAAGTTAACAGTAATCCAATGTAGAAAGATATAAGAGCAAGTTACATATAATGCTGCTAAAACATCTGATCACATGGATTTACTGTGAATCAGGAAGAGCAGGTACATGTGACTGAAAAGGTGACTTTGAAGCTGGGTCCATACAGAAGGCTTTGAGTTTGTGCATGCTGGAGGAAGGCAGGGAGAGGGCTGAAGCCCAGAGAGGGAGTTCATTCCAGGAAGAAAAAGGAAACAGCAGAAGCAGAGGCACAGAAGGAGAGAATCCAGATGTGATCCAAGGAAATAGCAAGTAATTTATCAACTAATAAAAACATAGGACTGCATGACAAGAGGCAAGTTCAGAAAGAAAAAAGAAAATGGACTCTTACACTGGAATGTCTTATGTATCTTAGTAAGGAATTTGGACTTCAGCCATTGATGACTCCTGAATGTTACCTCCCATTCCAGTTAGCTCTGGGCTACCCTGGTGGCTCAGATGGTAAAGAATCTGCCTGCAATGCAGGATACCAGGGTTTGATTCCTGGGTTGGGAAAATCCTCTGGAGGAGGGCATGGCAACCCACTCCAGTATTCTTGCCTAGAGAATCCCATGGACAGAGGAATCTGGTGGGTTGCAAAGTCGGACACGATTGAAGCGCTTAGCCCAAACGTATACAAAACACTTGGATGTATTCTGAAGTCGTAATGCTCCAGTTTGTAGACCTTTGATAAGTGTTTTTGGATTGTCTTCTAACCTTATCTGCCACCCTTCTCATTCCTACTCTCCCACCCTCATTCCTGTGCTCCATCCACATAGCACTACTCCTCCATGTATTCCACAGCATACTGTGGATGAAAAAAATAAATTAGTTGATCTTAGAAAGAAATGGAAAATTATACTGCAGCCAAATTAAGGATTATAGCCCAGGACAGCCTCTCAGAAAGCTTCGATAACTGTCCCACCTGTTAAAGGTCAAAGCACAAAGTTTCTGAGGCAGAGGACTGGCTGTACATTAAATGACATTATTATTGAGAGTTTATACAATTTACCAAGTCACGGGTCACAGGTCATCATGGCCCCTTATAAGATTAAGAAGGAATGTTATCTTTTAGGGAGCTGTCTTGTCAGTGCTAGGAGAATGTTGCTCTTTATGGCTGAGCAGGTATTTCTGCCGATGGGGAGGCTGGGTTGATGCATAACACAGATACATAAGGCACAGTAGAGGGGAGATAGGGGGCCTAAGGGCACAGAAAGCTTTTATGCTTCAATTTTTCTTGTCTTGCCATAAAACATGAATTTTACTTCATAGTGTCCTTCTATTTTATGACTCTGCACTTTTTATATGATGCCCATAGGTCCCATGGAGAAGGCAATGGCACCCCACTCCAGTACTCTTGCCTGGAAAATCCCATGGATGGAGGGGCCTGGTAGGCTACAGTCCATGGGTCGCTAGGAGTCAGACATGACTGAACGACTTCACTTTCACTTTTCACTTTCTTGCATTGGAGAAGGAAATGGCAACCCACTCCAGTGTTCTTGCCAGGAGAATCCCAGGGATGGGGGAGCCTGGTGGGCTGCCGTCTATGGGGTCACACAGAGTTGGACACGACTGAAGCGACTTAACAGCAGCAGCAGCATAGGTCCCATATCTACACCTGTTCAGCCCTCCACTGACCCTTGTTCCCTTGGATATCTGTGTATCTCTCAATACCAGGTTCTAGAACCTGCGTCTCTAACTTTCTCAAAAAGAATAAGTCACTCTTTCCTCTGTGCTGCTTCTGGATCATGTGCCTGCCACTACTGAGGCACTCATCACTTGGAAATTCTTTGTTTTCACGTCTAAGTCTCCTGCTAGACTCTGTGATCCCCAATGTCTAGCACAAAGCTGGTACAGAAGTTATCACAGCAATCTACCTTAATTAGGTTGATTATTTTTTTAAAGCAGACACAGCTGCCATTTCAAACTTGCAGGATGCCCCTCCTTGAGCCTTATCTTTGCTTGGAAAGAAGCACTTTAAATGCCCCTCGTCATTAAATAAAATGTAATCAGGCAAAGATTGCCTGGGAAACAAGTCAGAATAGGGCCCCTTTTTAAGAAACAGTAAATAGCGCTGCCACTCCAAGTGGATTTGTCACTTGGGGAAGGACAAGACTTTGTCTAGAGCAAAGGAACACCCTGGATTGAAAAGAAATAAAATTCATGTACTTCAGGGAATCCTTCCATTTAGACTGAGATGGTCTCAACCAAGATCTATGGCAAGAATGGGCCTGAAATGGGAACATGTAATAGAAAGTGAGGGAAGAGTCTGCACTGTAACCTGGAGTCAAGACTACGATGCAGATGGAAGGTAAACCTAATTCTAGGACACACTATAGATGAATCGGAAACCCTCCCTCCCTCCCTCCATCCTTTCTTCCTAACATGCTGGACTTAGTCCAGATGTAGGCGCACTGTTTCTTTACGTCATAATTGCTACAACTTCTATAGAGATCTTGGTTGATAATCACATTAGAATAGCAGGTCCTGTTTGGAACAACAATTCTACAGGCAAAAACAGCAGTGAGTGAAAACCAAGAGGCACTGGAAGATCGACCATGTTATCCTAGACTCTACAAAGTATTTAAAGGTAGAATTGGCTCATTAAGTTCCCATGGTTATCAGATCATTCAGGGAAAGAGGACAGGCCCCAAGAGAAAGATACAAGTATTCCTTGCTAACCTAATATTTGATCCTGAAGTGGCTGTATTTTGAAAAATGAGATTTGTGACCTTCTTTATGCTGCCCCAAGCAGCTCATATCAGTCACAGAACAAATAGTCATCAAAGATTTTTTTTTTTTTTTTTTCATTTACAGACTGCCAAGTTCAGATTTGTACTTTAGGATGATTACTCTGGCCAAAAAATGGGTAAGAATAGAGAAAGAAAGACTGGTTAGGAAGCTTGGTAAGACTCCTGATTAGAGCTTAATTACAGCTCTATTGGATTGAGGGGGAAAAGGAGTTAAATAATTTGGAGAGAAGATAGACAGGCCCTAGAAATTCATTCAATAAATGAGGTTAATGAGGTATCATATGGCTCTTATGTATTTAGCCAGAGTAACTAGAAAAATGTTGGAACAATTAAAAAAAGTAGAAAGCATACACACAAAAAATTAGGAGGCACCAAAAAAATTACGAAGTTCAAAAGGTGACATTGGTGTGGTAGAGAAGACAGATAATGAGCCTGAAATAAGAATGCAGGTTTGAGGCGGTGGTGATACAGGTGTACACAAAGCAGTCAGCCCCGAGGTTTTTCAAAAAGTTATCAGAATCACTTGGTGAGGTTTGTCTGTCTGCTTATTTCAGAGATTTCTGCTAGTTGGAATTTTTAGATTACATGTTACATACATTATGATTGATTAAGCAGGCAACACATTTTGATTTCCTCACAAAGCTGTAAACTACTATTGATTATAATGCTATCATAAACAGAAAATAGCAGGAAAATAATGATTGCAAACCAGCAGTGAGCATTAAAATAAAGCCTGTTTTCTTGTGCAACAGCAGCTTTGTATAGCTTTGTGCTTCCAATGTCAACAATTTTTTAAAGTGCTTAGTTGTATATAAAAATCCTAGGGATAACAGGAATTCTGGCAGTGGGGGAGGGGCAACACAAAGCAAGTCTGAATTAAATCAAATCTGGATTTACTTGATTTTATGGCTTCCCTGGTAGCTCAGATGGTATAGAATCCACCTGCAATGCAGGAGACCTGGGTTCAATCCCTGGGTTGGGAAGATCCCCTGGAGGAAGGTATGGCAACCCACTCCAGTATTCTTGGCTGGAGAATTCCCATGGACAGAGGAGCCTGGCAGGCTATAAACAGTCACGTGATTAAGCACAGCCCATATCTATTTTATAGCCATACACTTACTGCCATTTTTTTTAAAACATAGAGGGAAAGCTTACTTTTCTATATGACTAAAAATTTTGAGCTTCAAACTTTCTTATTTTCCATTGAAATATTTGTTTAGTTGGCATACTTCATTAATAATGCATGGCTTCTTAGGAATACAACTCTGATGTATGGTCAAAAGATTTTTAGTTTCCCACCCAGACCTACTGAATCAGATTACCTAGGGGATAAGGTCTTTAAAAACTTCTGGAATGAGAAACAGTTAGAAATCATTGACAGAAGTTGGTGCAGGATAAATTCCCAGGGGTTCTGGGGTACATGCAGGATAGGTGTGACTATTAGAGAACAGAGGACAGAAATTTGGAGGCCTATGTTTCCACATACATAGCGATTTTAAAACTTGCATTACTTTATGTAATTCTTCATCTGTCAGGAAGTGATCAGAAGAGATGATGCCAAAGCAGATGGGTGTCAGAAGAAAGGGTGTGTTGGCTCTGGCGGGGAAGACTGTGTCTCTGTTATGCATACAATCCTGGTCAGTATGTATGAATATTATAATCCAGAACTAAAAGAGGACTTCAGTTCAGTTCAGTTCAGTCGCTCAGTCGTGTCCGACTCTTGGCAACCTCATGAATAGCAGCACGCCAGGCCTCCCTGTCCATCACCATCTCCTGGAGTTCACTCAAACTCACGTCCATCGAGTTGGTGATGCCATCCAGCCATCTCATCCTCTGTCGTCCCCTTCTCCTCCTGCCCCCAATCCCTCCCACCATCAGAGTCTTTTCCAATGAGTCAACACTTTGCATGAGGTGGCCAAAGTACTGGCGTTTCAGCTTTAGCATCATTCCTTCCAAAGAACACCCAGGGCTGATCTCCTTCAGAATGGACTGGCTGGATCTCTTTGCAGTCCAAGGGACTCTCAAGAGTCTTCTCCAACACCACAGTTCAAAAGCATCAATTCTTCGGCGCTCAGCTTTCTTCACAGTCCAACTCTCGCATCCATACATGACGACTGGAAAAACCACAGCCTTGACTAAACGGACCTTTGTTGGCAAAGTAATGTCTCTGCTTTTTAATATGCTATCTAGGTTGGTCATAACTTTTCTTCCAAGGAGTAAGCGTCTTTTAATTTCATGGCTGCAATCACCATCTGCAGTGATTTTGGAGCCCAAAAAGATAAAGTCTGACACTGTTTCCACTGTTTCCCCATCTATTTCCCATGAAGTGATGGGACCAGATGCCATGATCTTCGCTTTCTGAATGTTGAGCTTTAAGCCAACTTTTTCACTCTCCTCTTTCACTTTCATCACTTACAAGGAGGCAAAAGGGGGATTTGCTCCTGTTCAGTTACATTTAATCAGTACTGTTAAATACTGATATGAATGAGGATCTCCCTTTCACTAGAAGGGAAGAAATCTAGGTCATCCCTGGCCCAGAAGGCTGGGATATCTAAGTACACGGATCTAAGATAGGAGTGAGAAGGGCGCCCTCTGTGTACAGGTGGTACAGGATCAAAGCACGAATCAAATCTAACCTTCCTTCTCAGAAATTCTACTAGTTATACTTTGGCCACCTGATGCAAAGAACTGACTCACTGGAAAAGACCCTGATGCTGGGAAAGATTGAAGGCGGGAGGAGAAGGGGACAACAAAGAATGAGATGTTTGGATGGCATCACCGACTCAATGGACATGAGTTTGAGTGGACTCCGGGAGTTGGTGACAGACCGGGAGGCCTGGCGTGCTACAGTCCATGGGGTTGCAAAGAGTCGGACATGACTGACCAACTGAACTGAACTGAACTGATGTATAAAATCAATAATTGTTATGTAAAATAGTCCTTTATTAATTTGATTAACTTTAATTTTTTAGCTCCCTGATGATTACAGAACCTAGTAACTACACAGCATTTTAGTCAAAGTGATGAGGATTTAAAAATTACTCTAAGCTACTGAAATTTTCTGATGTGAAATTGGTAAACTGAGCAAAGACACAGCAAAATTTCTGAACTGTTGAAAAGAAAAATAACACTGGTGGCTATTTGCAAGTATTTTAACGAGCAAACTGAGTCCTAAATTTGACGTTTGATAAGATTTTCGCATTTTTATAAAAATCACTATTTGTTAAATAAATGAAAGAGCAGTTACAGTTTACAAAGCTATTTTAAAAGGAATTTTCCATATTTAGCAATGACCTTCCAAACTGCCTCAAAAAGAAAGCAATTGATCCTAATTTTATAAATGAAGAGACTGAGGCTCTGTGACAGTGAGAGATTTATTTGCTGAGGGTCACTAAGCTAATGTTTTGGAGTTGCAGCTTGGCTGATTCCAGGTAAGAGCTCCACCATGACCACGTGCTGACCAACTTAGGGATGCGGAATAGAAGCCTGGAGAAAGGTTTTTTTCCAGAAAGCTTCTGCTATACCAAACTGGGGCTTCCCTGGTGGCTCTACTTGCAATACAGGAGACCTAGATTTGACTCTGGGTTGGGAAAATCCCCTGGAGAAGGAAATAGCAACCCCCTCCAGTATTCTTGCCTGGAGAATCCCATGGACAGAGAAGCCTGGTGGGATGCAGTCCATGCAGCAGAAAATTACAGAAGGTCAATATGTCCTTGTTTAAAAGTACATTTCCTATTTTTAACACAATAATCCCTCATATGCTTGCTTCTTTTATCATGAAGATGTAATATTTAAGGATTAATAACCAGCAGGCTGAATATTGAGAGTTGGCAGCAAATTTATGATGTTCTCAATCCAAAGGGATTTTTATGGTCTTAACACATATCCAGATGTAGTTTTAAAATCAGGGAAAGAAATAAAGGTTAAAGTTTAGCACTGACACAGAAAAAACTGGTGTTGGGGAACTGCCCTATCTTCTATTTAAAGATAACTCTACCGTTTAAAGGAAATTAGATCATCCTCCAATAAAATGATAGGGGTGGAATGTGTTGCCCACATAAAAAATTACGTTATTATTAAATTACAGATCTTTTTATTCTGTACTTCCCTGGTGGCTCAGTTGGTAAATAATCTGCCTGCAATGTGGGAAACCTGGGTTCGATCCCTGGGTTGGGAAGATCCCGTGGAGAAGGGTAAGGCTACCCACTCCAGTATTCTGGCCTAGAGAATTCCATGAACTGTGTAGTCCATGGGGTCGCAAAGAGTCAGACATGACTGAGCGACTTTCACTTACTTACTTACTTATATTTTCTTTCGAATAGTGATTCTCCATGATACAAATTGAAGGTACTCATGGATGGCTTATTAATCTTAGAGTCAATTGCTTTTTCAGGAACCTGACAATTAAATCAGGCTGATATTCAGACTGAGAAATCGCTTATGTTTTAATTCATATCTTATGACAATAGATAGAAATGTTGTACAAGCCAGGTTCTCAAATACGCCTATAATTCTGAAATGAAACTTGGCTTCAAGATGTGCTAAGTGCCAAGTATAATAAGGCAATGTTGTTTCAGGGGAAATCTGAAATATTAGAAAGAAAGTTATGTGTTGAGTTATGACAAAGGTAAGTAGTATTCAACTGGAAATCTTGCTATATATACAATACTGCATACTATAGACCACAAAATAGAACTCCATCTTACCATTTAAGTCTCATATTGGAAAAAAATTTGTTTCATTCTAAAATAATAGGTACAAAGAAAGTATAAGTGATCCACTAAAATACCTTGGGAAAACTATAGATCTCAGTGTGCATGTGTGTGTTAAAACCCAGCCACATTATAGACGCTAAACCATCAGTATCAGAAGACCAATTTATCTAAGAGTAAAATTAAAATTATTTCTCAATGCTGTTTATCCATGTGTAAAATTGTAAACATATCTGAAAAAATATTAAGAATTTTGTATATTCTGTTTAAAAAGGAAATTATCAATAATGGACACAGTTAATATTTTCTACTTGAACTTTCTATTTATTTAGTTGAAGGTTAGAGGTGGATTGGATTAGACTCTAAAGCAGGGATGAAAAATGGACTGTAATTGGATCTTCTGAATTTCATATACATCTTGTAAACTTATAAACTATAACTATATTAATAAAGGAAAAAATCTATATTTCTCTTCTTCCAAGAAATGGATATTAAAATCAGGCTTCTAAAAATCAATTTCCTTTTAATATTTTGAGTCTGAAACTATAATTTCCAAACAATTAAAAAATTCCATTTGTTTAAGTTTTACTCAAATATTATGGAATAATATATTGTTGAATACAAACGTTAAAAGTTTTAATAAGTTCCAAGAATCCATGTACAATGCAGGAGATCCGGATTCGTATCCCTGGGTTGGGAAGATCCCCTGGAGAAGGGAAAGGCTACCCACTCCAGTATTCTGGCCTGGAGGATTCCATGGACAGGAGAGCCTGGTGGGCTACAGTCCATGCGGTTGCAAAGAACTGGACACAACTGAGTGACTAATACACACACAAGAATATAAAAATATTTTGACATTAAAAAGTATATACAAGTGCTGATGGGAATACGAATGGTGCAGCCGCTTTTGGAAAACTGGCAGCTCCTCAAAAGGTAAAACATCGAGTTATCATATAAGCCAGCAATTTTATTCCTAGGTATCAACCCAAGAGAAATGGAAACATATGTTTATACAAAACTCATATATTAATGTTCATAGCAGCATTATTCATAATAGTTAAAAAGTGAAAACAACCCAGATGTGTCCTTCAACAGAAGAATGGATAAACAAAAATGTGATGCATCCATATAAAGGAATATTATTTGGCAGTAAGAATGAATGACTTCTGTATACTATAACACGGATGAACCTTGAAAACGTGATGCCAAGTGAAAGCAGTGAGTCACAAGGACCAAATGCTGCATGATTCCATATATATGAAATGTCCAGTTCAGGCAAATCTATAGAGACAAAACAAACAGCATCTCTATAGTGTCTCTAGGCAACCAGTGGTTGCCTAGGGCTAGGAAGGGGGAATGCTGGGAAAAAATGAGAATTGACCACTAACATGCATGAAATTTCTTTTTAGGGTGAGAAAATGTCCTAAAACTGATTTCAGTGATGGTTGTACAACTGTGAAAAAAGGGGGGAGCAATAGCAATCTCTCAAAAACTAATTGGTGCAAATAAATCATGTTTCTTCAAAAAAGACTTGCACACTTGCCCAGATACAAAGATATTTAAATCTAGCATGTTCATAGGAGTAAAAAAAAAAAAAAACAACTTACAGTACTCCAGTTCTTCAGGAACTGAAAATATGAATGAATATGCAGGCCATTATTCATGTTCAGTAGAACATTTCAACTGAATTCATTATAGTTCTTTGACTACAAAGGGAAAACATCACCAGGCTTTAATAGATCTCCTTGAATTTTTATATCAAAATGAATCAATATATAAATAAATATATTAAAAACATGTAAGCATATCAAAATATATCTGATCATCTGAAGAGTAATTCACTAACAAGCACACAGCTAGCATGTATCAGCTGACTATCTGAAGTCACATATCCAAGACTTCACAAAACAACAGACTGCCTCTGAGGGGTTCAGTTCAGGATTGTGTCCACTGCATGTTTTCATCTCACAGATAATCCATTCCAAGTACAGTATTAATATAAAAATCTCCCTGCTACAACATCAAAAAAGAAGACTAAGCAAAGATCAAGCAAAGGTATTTGGCAATCCACCGTGCCAGTGGATGGGGACTTAGTTTAGCAACTGCGTTTGTATACATTCTAATCCAGGCTGAACATCTGGACTGCTAATCAAGCGCAACACTCATGTGACTGGGAGACTTTTGGCATAAACACAGACAGTGTTATGTATACAGGTTCTTTTTGCAGCCTGATATTTATGTCGTGGAAATTAAACATGAATTTATGCAAAAAGAGAGTATATCAGTACATACGAATGGTATTTAGAGATTGCCTTCTTGCCAGTATTGTAGTAGGCTCTGGGGAATTAAAAATTCATGATGATATGTATTTATAATACATGCAAAAGAGATACAATATGTGTTTAATCATTATTATAATAGATACCCCCATGTATTATTTTCCTTCATGATTTTTGCCCTAAACATATTATAAAATATTTAATCAAATATCTACAACACTAAAATTTAATTTGCTTTGTTTTCCCCTCTGTCTCTTCTTTGCCTATAATTTTAAGTGACTTAAATAAACTTAAATAAATTTTAAGTGACTTAAAATTATAAGGATAATTATATTTCCTTATATTATATAAGGAATATATTATATACTATATATTTCCTTATATTATAAGGAAAATTATAAGAATCAGGACACCAGACTTTCCTTTTTCCATCCCAAGGAGCTCTGACAACAAATCATTTCACACATGGAATAGACAAACGGTGGGCTCTTTTTTAGATTTTTGAGATATCCAAATTAACCACTAAAGTAACTTTGGGGACTCTTCTGAGACCATGGAACATTCTGCATCACCCACAAATTTTTTGGAAATTCAGCCTTCACTGAAGCCAGAATTAGAGTTGACCATGTGGGAAGATTTTTTTTTTTTTTTTTTTTTTTTTTTTTTCAAGAAACCCTCAACTCAAACACCTTTGTCTGTGTATAGCAGTCAGTGTTGTTAGCCACCAACAGATGAAATCACTTCTAAGTAGTTAAGCAGAAAGATAATAGATAAAGATGTCAGGCAGCTCTTTGCATCTGCAGGAGGGCCAGAGAGCCTGGCTTGGAGGCTGCACAGTCAAGAACCATAATTCTACTCCCACCATTGATAAATGGCACCAGCAAAGAAACCAACCGCTGCAGCAGTTGCTGGATGAGGCCACCACAGACCACACTGCCCACACTGCTGAGGGTGAGTCCTGAACAGCACCCCTAGCACCTCGGCCACAGGCAGCTCTGTAAACTGAGTGCGCCCACCATGGTTCTCGGGCTTCCCAGGTGGCACTAGTGGTAAAAAAAAAAAATTGCATGCCAATGCAGGAGACACAAGAAACATAAGTTCGATCCCTGGGTGGGGAAGATCCCCTGGAGTAGGAAATGGCAACCCACTCCAGTATTCTTGCTTGGAAAATTGCACGGATAGAGGAGCCTGGCAGGCTACAGTCCATGGGGTCACAAAGAGTCAGACATGACTGAGTAACTGAACACACACAGAAACACACACACATACACACACACATACCACGGCTCTCGCGCAACTGGATTCGACAGTACCAGTGCCATCAGCTCCCAGTTCAAGTCTGGAATGGTTTGCCCTCCACTAATGGCAAGGAAAGATGGGAGTCCTGGCTGCCCACTTCCTTGCAGGAGATGGGCTCTCAAAAGGTGCTGGTGGTGTTACCAAGCTCAAGCTCGCTCTGCTCACTGCACAATAAGCCAATAAATCCGAGAGACAAGGGGTTGAGAAAAGAAAGGGACTTCATTCAGGGAAGAGGCTGACTGAGAAGATGGCAGGCTAGCACCTCAAAATAACCCTCTTGTGGGGCCTGGATGCTAGATTCTTTCGTAGAGTCAGAGAGAAAGTGTAGGGTAAGGGAGTTAGAGGAGGCGAGGTTAGGAAAAAAACGAGACCGGCACTTTACGGGAACAGATCACCTTTAATGAGGCCAGAAGGGGCAGCAGTCAGATTAGTGAGCTGCTGCACTAACCCAAGAAAAGAGTAAGTAAATATAGGCTTATATGTGGAAAGCTACTGTTTTTAGGCAGCCTGTTCTTCTCGAGGGTTGTACAGAGTAGTTATCTCTTAAACGGCTGGGGCAAGGAATTCTGGAGATGGGCCAGGGGCTGGACCGGCAGGAACTGGGCAAATCAACCTTAATGTCTATTTTGTTTTTCCTTCAGGAGAGAGAGTTCTTTGTTTTGCATAGAATGGTGGGGAGGACCTGGAGGGGAGTTTTAACTCCAGGTTATTTTGAGCCACGTAACTTGCCTTCAGAAAGAAGCAATGAGGAACTAAAGTCAAAAGGCAGAATAGAGAGGGAGAGGCAGTGGGGCATTGAAGTGAAAGGGTCTTCAGTCTTGTAAAACATCTCCAAGGAAATGGCCAGCCTTTGGAAGGGCTGCGTTAATCTTTTCTGTTCACAGGTGGGCAGGGTCAGATAATCTCTCTATAAGCTAAACAAAGGCACTTTAGTTTGCAGTCAGGCAGAGGGGCAGGGTCCTTTGAGGCAAGCCATTAACCATGATTATAATAACAAAAGCAAGTCAAAGAAACAGTTTCCAAAATGGAGTAAGAACTGGCTTCTTCTCCACAACAGTGGGGAAAACACTGGCCAAAAGTGCTGGATGGCCTAACAGCCTAAAATATTCAACAGGATGTGAAAACATTGCTTTTCAGATTTCTGGTGGACCATGCCTTTCTCTGCTCTGAAAATATAATTTCTGTGATAGGTGGAGAGGGTTGGAGAACAGAAAGTGTTCCTTCCCAACACTGCTATTCCCTTACACATAATTCTTTCCTATGCATGTTTACTTATAGATTATGTTCAGCATCATAAAATTTCAGTGCCAATACATGAAATTTGATAATACATTTTTGATACACAATTATAAAAAGAGAGAAATAAGGGAAGTTGAAACTATGGCAGAAGAGTTGATGTGACTGTCTTCCTCATATGCCTGGAATGCTTCTGGTAATAAAACATAACTACTCAACTTAAAAAATTTGGCACTTTCATAAATTCATGGTTATAAAAAACAAAGTTTTTCAACATCATTCCTCTCCTGTTTAAGTTTTTCTTTTCTCAAAAACACCCCTCTCTCCATGGTGACTATTTTAAGCTTTATCCATTTGCCTTGAATGTCCATCTCATCCTGCCCAGGGCAGATAAACACCTCATTCTCTGGCTATCTTTCTCTTTCCCTCTAGTGATGATAGAGCCTGAGACCCTCTTGCCTGAGACTAATCCCGCCCGTGCTCTGGACCCCATCTTCTGCCACTTTTTCATGGGTCCCTACCATCAATTATTTTACTGTGTCATAGGTTTGCAAACTACATCTACTGGCTATTCCTCCTCAGCATGGAAATGTGCTCAAGGCTCTCACATTCTCAAAAACTTTCTTCATCCAGAGGTCTGTCTTCCTGTTGCTACCAAGTTTGTCATTGCCCTTACAGCCCCATTTTTCCCCACAAGTTTCCTGGACTACCTCTACTATCTCACTCTGCAGGCCCTCTTCAGCCCCCGAGATCCCCTGTACTGCTCCCAGAAGTCAGCAAAGATTGTGAGAACTGAATCTAATAGTTCTTGGGTTTTATCTTCTTTGATCACTCAGCAGCTTTGAGACTGTTGACACCACTATTCTCTTCATTTCTCTGAAAATACAGTCTCTTCGTCCTCTCTCTTCTCTGGTCTCTTCCTCTCAGGCTCCTTGGAAGGCTTTAACCCACTTACCTCTTAATGTCATTATTCCCCAGCCTTAGTCTTTGACCTCACATTTTTTTTCTCTTCACACCTCAATGGGCTTCTGCATTTCCTCTCATGATTCCAAATATCATCTAAATAACGATGACTCTAAAACCTACATCTTCTCTCTCATCTTCTAAGCTTCTAAGCTCTAGGCCCACGTTTCTGACACCTTACCTCACATATCCTTCTGGAAATCCCACAGGAATCACCCACTCAGAATGCTCAAAACTGAGCTCCCAATTCCTCCCTCTAAGCCTGCCTGTTTCCACAGCCCGCTCTCTTACGGAAGTATTCCTTAAGGAATCCTTAAGGAAGCATCGTCCCAGGTGACCAAGCCAGAAAACTGCCATTACCCTTAACTCATCAAGTTTTTCTCACTCCTCATATCCAACCATTCATGAAGCTCTTTCTGCTGATTTGCCACTTCAGTATCACTCAGGACTGTTCATCTCTCCATCCCAAAATTTTACTCCTGTTTATGCCATGACTGTCGAATATCTGCATCTGGATGGCCACACAGCTTCAGTATTTCTCCTGCCTCCAGCCCCACCCCCTCAAGTGCATTGTCTACATTGCAGCCAAGGGGGGCTTTCTAGTGTCCAAATATGCCTGCTGGCTTCTTTGTCTAACATCTTTTACTGCTACCCCACAGGCTCCAAGGATAAAGCCTAAACTCTCTAATATGTCTTAAGATCTTTCGTCGACCTTGCTCCTTGCTTGCTTTTTCAGCCTTAATAGTTACTCACAATGCTCCAGCCACTGTAGCACTGTTTCTGTTGGCCGTTACACCTGGCCACATGTAAACAGTGACCCAAATAAGTGAACTGGGTAGGAGGAGTGACATTATTACAGTAAGTCCTCTACACTGGAAACTTTAAGTTGCAAATTTTCAAAGATGTAAACGTGTGTTTGCATGTCCAGTTGGGAAAGCTAGTTCACGTGTCTGGCGTATATTTTCATTGGATGTATACTCTACAAGTGGATCTGCTTTTGTGAACTTTACAGTCCTGTATGGGGTACATAGTCCAGTATTTTTATCTCAAGTCCACGATGTCTGAAAGGAAGTGTAAAGGCAGAGGTGATGTAGCTGGTATTGATAAGAAGTACCAGCTGTTGTACTGTACTTTTCAAGGTACTGAATTCCAAGATGAAAAAATATTTTTATTATTTGTATTTGTTTATGTATTATTTGTGTGGAAAGTATTATAAATCTATTACAGTACAGAACTATATAGCCGATTGAGTTAATTGGGTATGAAGGCTAACTTTGTTGGACTTACAGATAAACTGAACTTAAGAAATGGAATATTTCCTGCCATATAGGAGCCTTGCCTGGTGTCTCAGACAGTAAAGAATCTGCATGCAATGCAGGAGGCCCGGGCTCAATCCTTGGGTAGGGAAGATCCCCTGGAGAAGGGAATGGCTATCCACTCCAGTATTCTTGCCTGGAAAATCCTATGGACAGAGGAGCCTGGCAGGCTATAGCCCATGGTGTCACAAAGAGCTGGACACGACTGAGTGACTAACATATATTACCTGCCATAGCAGTAAACAAGGATGTCACAGTCATCAGAGATTGCAGCCCTCCTACATGAGCTGGTGAGCCCTAAGAGGACTCAGAAAGGAAAAGAATACCTGCTCTCTAGCAGCCATCAGACTACAGCAATTTCCTAAGGTAAGCCCCGAAGAAATGAAGCTCAGGATGTGAAAATACAGGATAATGGCTCCAGGATACCTGAGATGCATATGAAGGGAATGACTGCATTGAGCCCAGATTCTTGCATCTTCCCATACATAGACAAGCACTAAATTCCTTAACTTGGGTTATCTGGTTTTCTTACAATAATTTTTTACTGTTCAGACTACCTGCCCTTTGTTGCACAACTTCTATATAACTGGCTCCTCCCCTCACCTTCTCAGAGCAGCTCTCTCAGGGTTACTTGAGATGCTGTCTCCTGGGCCTGAAGTCCTAAAATTTCTATCATATACAACATAACTCTCAACTTTTAGGTTGTGAATATTTTTTAAGTTGACAGACTTATGAAAGGGCTCTTGAAATGGAACTCGTTTGTATGTAAGTGACTAACTGTATTAGAAAATCCAGAGGGATGTGGTTCAGGGTTACAACTGCTGCTCCTTGATATCATCCACCTCCCAGGCTCCTTATTATATCAATTTATGCTACCACCTACAGGCTGTATATTGTCACCCTGCTTATTTAACTTATATGCAGAGTACATCATGCACAATGTTGGGCTGGATGAAGCACAAGCTGGAATCAAGATTGCCAGGAGAAATATCAAGAACCTCAGAGATGCAGATGACACAATCCTCATGGCAGAAAGTGAAGAGGAACTAAAGAACCTCTTGATGAAACTGAAAGAGGAGAGCGAAAAAAGCTGCCTTTAAACTCAACATACAAAAAAACGAAGATCATGGCATTCAGTCCCATTAGTTAATGACAAATAGGTGGAGAAACAGTGGAAACAGTGACAGAGTTTATTTACTTGGGCTCCAAAATCACTGTAGGTGGTGACTGCAGCCATGAAATCAAAAGACACGTGCTCCTTGGAAGAAAAGCTATGATGAACCTAGACAGCATATTCAAAAGCAGAGACAACACTTTGCCAACAAAGATCCCTAGAGTCAAAGTAATGGTTTTTCTAGTAGTCATGTTCAGATATGACAGTTGGACCCTAAAGAAGGTTCAGCCCCAAAGAAATGATGCTTTTGAACTGTGGTGTTGGAGAAGACTCTTGAGAATCCCTTGGACTACAAGGAGATCAAACCAATCAGTCATAAAGGAAATCAACCCTTGGAAAGACTGACGGTGAAGCTGAAGCTCCAATCCTTTGGCCACCTGATGTGAAGAGCCAATTTATTGAAAAAGACCCTGATGCTGGGAAAGATTGGAGGCAGAAGGAGAAGGGGACAACAGAGGATGAGATAGTTGGATGTCAACTATCGACTCAATGGACATGAGTCTGAGCAAACTCTGGGAGACAGGGAAGGAGAGGGAAGCCTGGTGCACTACAGTCCATGGGGTCGCAAAGAGTCAAACACGACTGAGTGACTGAACAACATTACCACCTACACCTTTACTCCTTATGGTCACCTCTCAGTAACAATATGACTACTTCACCTTGAATAATATATCCTCGTTACAGATAGCAGATGAGACAGGAAGCAACAAGGATGAAGAAAGAGTGTTGCAAGGAAAAGCCAATTCTGACTCCATGTTGGAAACTGTTTCTTTGACTTGCTTTTCATTGCTTTTGTTATTATCAGTTCAGTTCAGTTCAGTCGCTCAGTCGTGTCCGACTCTTTGCAACCCCATGAATCGCAGCACGCCAGGCCTCCCTGTCCATCACCAACTCCCGGAGTTCACTCAGACTCACATCCATCAAGTCAGTGATGCCATCCAGCCATCTCATCCTCTGTCGTCCCCTTCTCCTCCTGCCCCCAATCTCTCCCAGCATCAGAGTCTTTTCCAATGAGTCAACTCTTCACATGAGGAGGCCAAAGTACTGGAGTTTCAACTTTAGCATCATTCCTTCCAAAGAAATCCCAGGGCTGATCTCCTTCAGAATGGACTGGTTGGATCTCCTTGCAGTCCAAGGGACTCTCAAGAGTCTTCTCCAACACCACAGTTCAAAAGCATCAATTCTTCAGCACTCAGCCTTCTTCACAGTCCAACTCTCACATCCATACATGACCATAGGAAAAACCATAGCCTTGACTAGACAGACCTTTGTTGGCAAAGTAATGTCTCTGCTTTTCAATATGCAATCTAGGTTGGTCATAACTTTCCTTCCAAGGAGTAAGCGTCTTTTAATTTCATGGCTGCAGTCATCATCTGCAGTGATTTTGGAGCCCCCAAAAATAAAGTCTGACACTGTTTCCACTGTTTCCCCATCTATTTCCCATGAAGTGATGGGACCAGATGCCATGATCTTTGTTTTCTGAATGTTCAGCTTTAAGCCAACTTTTTCACTCTCCACTTTCACTTTCATCAAGAGGCTTTTTAGTTCCTCTTCACTTTCTGCCATAAGGGTGGTGTCATCTACATATCTGAGGTTATTGATATTTCTCCCGGCAATCTTGATTCCAGCTTGTGCTCCCAGCACTTCATGGCAAATAGATGGGGAAACAATGGAAACAGTGAGAGACTTTATTTTTTGGGGCTCCAAAATCACTGCAGATTGTGACATAGGTATGAAATTAAAAGATACTTGCTCCTTCAAAGAAAAGTTATGACCAACCTAGACAGCATATTAAAAAGCAGAGACATTACTTTGAGAGCCAACAAGGTCCTACTAGTGAAAGCTATGTTTTTTCCAGTAGTCATGTATGAATGTGAGAGTTGGACTATAAAGAAAGCTGAGTGCTGAAGAATTGATGGTTTTGAACTGTGGTTTTGGAGTAGACTCTTGAAAGTCCTTTGGACAGCAAGGAGATCCAACCATTCCATTCTAAATGAAATCAGTCCTGAATATTCATTGGAAGGACAGATGCTGAAGCTCAAACTCCAATATTTGGGCTACCTGTTGTGAAGAACTGACTCATTTGAAAAGACCATGATGCTGGGAAAGCTTGAAGGTGGGAGGAGAAGGAGATGACAGAGGATGAGATGGTTGGATGGCATCACTGACTCGATAGACATGAGTTTGAATAAGCTCAGGGAGTTGGTGATGTATAGGGAAACCTGGCATCTGTAGTCCGTGGGGTTGCAAAGAGTCAGACACGACTGAGCAACTGAACTGCACTGAACTAAATCTGCCATCTTATTGGTCAGCTGGCTCCCTAAATATATCCCTTACTTGTCTTAACCCCTTTTCTCTTGGAGTTATTGGCCTACCGTGTAACCAGCAGAGTGAGTTTGGATCAGGTAACAAGAATACCGGTATTGGGAAGGCTAAACCTACTCATAAATCTCCTCAACATCTACTCATGTATTGGGCAAAGCTCTATCCTGTGGCCCTTAACTCTAAGTCAAACCAGAACACGTAGCTTTCTGTCTTTTTAATATGTCTTTTAACCTGGGTATTTTGCTACTTTGAACAAAATGAGAGCTCTGTTAATAAGAAAGAACTAAAGATGCCATTTTGACTAAATAACAGAGTTTACCACAGGAAATTTTATAAATCCCTGAAATATTAAAACATTCTCTCTCAGGTCCTTTTTTCATTGTCCCTTGCTGCTGTTTTCACCTGGAACAATTTTTCGTAACTCTGATGTGCCTGGCCAACTTCTTCCTATACCTCAGGTCTACCCTAAATATCACTTCTTTCAGAATGTCTGCTTTGAACCACTCCTGTCTCACCTTCCCTCAGATTCCAAACCAACACTTCCTGTGTACTCTCATGATGGTTGGATTTTTAAACTCTGACATAATTTTCTTTTTACTCGGCAGGCTTTCCCACAAGACTGTCTATTTTGCTCACCACTGTATGTTCAGAGTATGCAGTATATACACTCAGTATAACTTGTTGAATGAATATGAAATACACATGAATATGTTAGTGATTGAAAGGATGTATATAATATATATACTATTTATATACGTTATATATCTATTTAACACAGTATACAGATGTTAGTAGTTAGAATAGGAAAAAGGAATCCAAAATGGCAGTGGCTAAAATACAAAGAAAGGGAAAAGCCCTCGAAAATGGAACAAAAGAAAATCCAGGGACTGGAGTGAGAACTTCAGGTCAAACAAATATGCCCCCTTACTGGCTAGGCCAATTTGCATAGGGCAGCCTGGTTGGGGGCGGGGGGCGAAGGAGGAGATAAAACATAAAATGAGGAAGCTAAAAGGGATTGAGGCCTCTCTTTTGGGGCCAGCCTGCCCTCATGCCTCCAGGGTTTACTATCCTTTGTTTGACAAATAAAACTCTGAGCTGTAACCAAGCTATAACACTGGTTCACCATTTTAAATCTTTGTTGTGGCAAGACAGAACCAAGGAAATTACACACTCTCCCAACACAGAGATCCAAGGAATTAGAACATACTTGAAGGAAAATATGGGCTGAATCATGGGGTGGATCAATTTTACTCAAAATTAATAATATGTGCTCCCTATCCCCTGCCACCACCCCTATAATGTTACTGGCCACTTGCTTGGATGTGTCATTTTTAAGATGTTAGTATATGTAAGACAGATCAATGAGATTCAAAAAAGCTAGCTACTTTGAAGAAATGAATGACTAGAATAATGATCAGGATTAAAGAATATACCAGATGATGAATCAAAGGACAGATTCTAATATTTCTCTCTCTCTTTCTCTCATCTTGGCAATGAAAGCTTTCTAATTGGAACATAATAGTTTTATTATCACTTTATGAAGCCTTACTCATGTTTTAACTATCATCAACTTTCAAATGTTATTACACATCCTTTCCCACTTCCCAATGCCTTAGCATTTAGCAGACAGTAAACAAAATTCTGTTGGATAAAAATGTGCCGTTTTTATGGCACTGGCTGGATATGTCAAGAAGAAACAGTTAGAACCAGACATGTAACAATAGACTGGTTCCAAATTGGGAAAGGAGTATGTCAAGTCTATATGTAGTCACCCTGTTTATTTAACTTATATGCAGAGTACATCATGCAAATGTTGGGCTGGATGAATCATAAGCTAGAATTAAGATTGCCAGGATATCAACAACTTCAGATATGCAGATGATACCACTCTAATGGCAGAAAGTGAACAAGAACTAAAAAGTCTCTTGATGAGGGTTAAAGAGGACAGTGAAAAAGCAGGTTTAAAACTCCACAGTCAAAAAAATAAGATCTGGTCCCTTCACTTCATGACAAATAGAAGGGGAAAAAGCAGAAGCAGTGAAAGACTTAATTTTCTTGGGCTCCAAAATCACTGTGGTTGGTGACTGAAAACATGCGATTAAAAGATAGTTGCTCCTTGGAAGGAAAGCTATTAAATGACAACATATTAAAAAGAAAAGACATCACTTTGCTGACCATATAGTTAAAGCTATGGTTTTTCCAGTAGTCATATATGGAGGTAAGAGTTGGAACATAAAGAGGGCTAAGCACTGAAGAACTGATGCTGGAGAAGACTCTTGAGAGTCCCTTGGACTGCAAAGAGATCAAACCAAGTCAACCCTAAAGGGAATCAACCCTGAGTATTCATTGGAAGGACCGATGCTGAAGCTCCAATACTTTGGCCACCCAATATGAAGAGCCGACTCATTGGATAAAAACCTGATGCTGGCAAAGACTGAAGGCAAAAGAGGAAGGGGCTTGCAGAGGATGAGATGGTTAGAAAGCATCACTGACTCAACTGATATAAACTTGAGCAAATTTGGGGAGATAATGGAGCACAGAGAAGCCTGGTGTCCTGTAGTTAATGGGGTCACAAAGAGTTGGACATGACTTAGCAACTGAACAACAATGACAACAAAATGTCATTATTCTTCATATAAGAGAAAAATGGCAAAACTTAGCTTAGAAACTGTTGTCTAAGGATTTCCAGACTGTATTTCGCAGAAGAATAAGACTCCATGCAGGTTTCTCAGGCCTAATTTTTCTTCTGTGTAGAATTCTGTGTCTTTTTATTAATCCTTAGGACATGCATTGATAATTTACCACATCCATCTTCCCTCTTAGGTAAACCTGGACTCCAAAATCTATATGAATTATTTATGAATTAATGCTTTCTCAAAATTGAAGAAAAATTGAAGTGTAAACTAAAAATTAAGATTGAAGAAGAGTTAATGTTTGCTAACCTCATTCTGATTCTGGGAAAGATTGAAGGCAGGAGGAGAAGGGGACGACAGAGGATGAGATGGCTGGATGGCATCACTGACACAATGGACATGAGTCTGAGTGAACTCCAGGAGTTGGTGATGGTCAGGGAGGCCTGGTGTGCTGCAGCCCATGGGGTCGCAAAGAGCCGGACACAACTGAGTGACTGAACTGAACTGAACCTCATTCTAAGTGGGACAGTCATCAGAGAACATGCTTTGGGAAAACAAGCCATATCTCTGAATGAAATAAATACTCTAACTTCCATATTTCACTAACATGACTAATGTAAAACATTACAATGTAAAACATGAAGTGATGACATTTATATTTTTAGTGAGCTGACATAATGTTATAAAAACATTATTAAAAATTAAAGAACTTCAAGGCATAAGTGAAGTTAAAAGTCTTCTTGTAAATAAGCCATTACTTATTCATTCTTCCTATCTTCATCCAAATTAATCACCTGCTATGATACAAGGGAGGTCTCAACTGGGAAAATATTTGCTTTCAAACCTAGAAGCAATATTTTTCTTCTTTTCTCCCTCTGTTACTTCTTCCCAGATTTACTGAGATATAATTGACATATAACATTGTAAAAGTTAAAGATACATAGCCTGTTGATTTGATAACACTTAAATATTGCAAACGATACCCCTTATAGCCTTAGCTAACACTCCCATGCCATCACATAATTACCATTTCTTTTCTGTGCTGCTGCTAAGTCGCTTCAGTCGTGTCGGACTCTGTGCGACCCCATAGACAGCAGCCCACCAGGCTTCCCGTCCCTGGGATTCTCCAGGCAAGAACACTGGAGTGGGTTGCCATTTCCTTCTCCAATGCATGAAAGTGAAAAGTCAAAGTGAAGTCGCTCAGTCGTGTCCGACTCTAGCGACCCCATGGACTGCAGCCTACCAGGCTCCTCCACCCATGGGATTTTCCAGGCAAGAGTGCTGGAGTGGGGTGCCATTGCCTTCTCCCTGTAGTTAGAACATTTAAGCTGCTATTCTCTTACCAACTCTCAGTGTATAATGCAGTATCATGACCATAATCACCATGCTGTATGTCAGACCCCCAGAACTTGTTGATCTTATGACCAGAAGTTTGCACCCTTTAACCGTTTTCTCCTTATTTCCTCCCCCCGGACCCTGGTAACCACCACGCTACTCTCTGTTCCTCTACTGTGTTTTTAGATTCTACATTTAAGAGCAACCATGCAGTTCTTTCTTTGTCTAACTTATTTCACTTAACATAAAGTTTTCAAGATAGAACCAACATTTCTTAATTAATCATTTTGTGCACTATCTAGGGAATAATAACCTTCACTTCATAACTTAGGTGGATTTCCCCCAAATGATGATGAGGGAAACAGCTTTTCTGATTCATACAAGGCTAATACCTCCTGTTTCACATTTCTATTTGATTCATCAGAAATGGAATGACTGTCCAAAAAAATTGGGGGAAAGTAAACTCCTACATAATAGAGAGTTGGACTGTGAAGAAGGCTGAGCGCTGAAGAATTGATGCTTTTGAACTGTGGTGTTGGAGAAGACTCTTGAGAGTCCCTTGGACTGCAAGGAGATCCAACCAGTCCATTCTGAAGGAGATCAGCCCTGGGATTTCTTTGGAAGGAATGATGCTAAAGCTGAAACTCCAGTACTTTGGCCACCTCGTGCCAAGAGTTGACTCATAGGAAAAGACTCTGATGCTGGGAGGGATTGGGGGCAGGAGGAGAAGGGGACGACAGAGGATGAGATGGCTGGATGGCATCACTGACTCGATGGATATGAGTCTGGGTGAACTCCGGGAGTTGGTGATGGACAGGGAGGCCTGGCGTGCTGTGATTCATGGGGTCGCAAAGAGTCGGACATGACTGCGCAACTGATCTGATCTGATCTGAAACAGAAGATTACATAATTAAAAAAGAAAGAGAAGAAGGAAGGAAGGAAAGGAAGAGAGGAAGGAAGGAAGTAGGGAGGGCTCTCTGTTTCCAGCGCTTTCCCCAAAGATGTTTTTCTTTTACCTTGGGCTTTCATCTATCTCTGAAGACCTTACCATTCAATCCATCTCTAGAATTTATAGATTAGCTGAGTCTGAGCCTGTGTTTGGAAAGATGGTAGGAGGAGTTCAAGCGAGAACAGGTTCTAAACAGCTGCAGGAAATCACTGAGAAAATCCACAAGCATTAATAGTAGCTACATAGATTGATTCCTACTTATTTCCTCATAAAAATCTATCCATTCTAATAGTGTTTGACTTTTCTTTGTTTTTGAGTCATTTCAGTGGGCTCTCTCCACACTAGCTCCGAGTCACTGCCAGCTCCACTGGCTGTGGACAGTCCACGCATATCATTGCTTTCCCACGGAACTTACTAGACTCTAGACCCTACTAGCTGAATGCATTTTGTTGTGTCTTTCTTGCTCTTTAATCAACTCTTTGCTTTGGATTCTGTTCTTTCTCTTTGTCTGTTTCCCATAAATTGAATGTTAAGGCCGTCCCCTCACCCCCTCTAACTCTGGCCTCATAAGATGATACTTCTAACTCAACTCTCATGCCAGATCATGCTTCCAACTGCGACCAATTTTTCACCAGGGGATGAAGAGCTTCTTTGTTTGTTTCCCCATCCTCACACCACCATGCTGCTTCTATGAAAGGGAGCAGAACTTTGCCCCACGTTTGGTTTTTCTTTTTTTTTTTTTTGCCACACTGAAAGGCATGTGGGATTTTAGTTCCCTGAAAAGGGATTTAACCTGTGCCCCATGAAGTTTTTTTTTTTTTTTTTTTTTTTTTAATCGGCTCTCTAAAAGATAGTATTTGTTTTTTTTTAAAGGATGTATTATGACACTGAGATCACAGACAGCTGGTAAGGAACATTTAAGTGAGATTTTTATGATCAGAAAATAAAGGCAATTTCTCTGACAAGACAGGATGTATGTATGGGTGTGTATATGTACACCAGGCTACTCATGATAGCTCATATTCAGAGATGATTATAGATGTTCAGGAAAAGAAAAGATTTCTTCTGACCTGACCAGAGTCACTGGATCCCTCCAGACTGATGCTGTCAGGACTTTTAATTCTAGGTGGACAACAGATGTCCTCTCCTCCTCTTCAGAACTTCGTTCCCTGCATGATGTGCCTGGGAAACTGATTCCCAAAATATTACCTTCTCATCTGAGAGTGAAAATTGCTATCATATTGCCTTCTGGACTGTTCTGCACTAATCCAGTTATAATGCACTGCAGCCTGGAGCGACTGCAGGTAAGCCTGGGACCCGCCTTTTCTGGCCCCAGAGCCTGCATATTTTAGCACTGCAAACTCTGTCAGACAGAGTTCATACCCAGGGCACCTCCCAAAACAACAGCAGCAGCAATATTGTAAAACCCTTTGGAGCAGTAAAAACCAGATGCAGAAACAAAACCCAAGTCCACCTAACCATCTCGTGAAAGTGGTTTCTCTATGGAGAGCTTTGTTTTGCTCCCTACCAATACATGATTGTCCCTTCAGTTCAGTTCAGCTCAGTCCCTTAAGGGATGCATTTTAGTTATTGTGGACACGTTATTTAGCATGTGAATTTCTCTGTTCTCCTGTTGGTGTTTCCTCCTGACTGTAGGATGAGGAGTCTCTGTGTCCTTGTGCAGTAGTCTGAAGAAATGTTTTTCCCTCAGCAAGCCCAGCTGCTGTGTATGAGCAGCTTGAGCTCTTTCTGTAAAATAACCTAAACCTGTTATTTCCATGCTAATAAATCAGAGATTCAAAACCCTTAAAAAAAAAAAATTAAAAACTACAACAGCCCTGTCTAGAACACTTCATATGCTACGGCAATTACAATTTCTCATATTCCATGAGTTCCCCAACTTCACTGATACACTTGAGGCAATCTGTATCTAAAAGAAAAGAAGTGTGCTGTGTGCTCAGTCATGTCACATGACTCTTTGGGATCCCATGGACTGAAGCCCACCAGGCTCCTCTGTTCCTGGAATTCTCTAAGCAAGAAAACTGGAGTGGGTTGCCATTTCCTACTCCAGGGAATCTTCCTGACCCAGGGATTGAAGACACGTTTCCTGAATCTCCTGTATTGGCAGGCGGATTCTTTTACCACTGAGCCACTGGGAAGGCCGAAAAGAAAAGATAGGATGGTTAAAAATACCTCCAGGACGGCATTTTACCCATAGGCAAAAGGCAGGACACAGCACCAAGCTACAGAGAGATCTTAGAGAGATACAAGGAGTCTTAGCTTCACCTCTCATCACAACCTCTCTTTACAATCACATGTCTCCTCTAAAATGATGGAGACAATGAACCTTACTTCAGTTGCCTCCCTTCCTTGTTTATCTTAACCCCAAAATTCTATCCACTATGAGCTCCATAAAGCTTAACCATGTGAAGCAAGACTTTCCAGAAGGTATTACATTACTGAGAGCTCCTAACTCAACTGCTATTTCCAGTTCATTGGAAAGAGAAGGTATCAGGAAAAATTTTTGCCTCCATAGCATCTATGATGGGTCAAAAGTCAAGCAAAAACCTACCCACATTCATCTAATCCTCTGACCTTTCTAAGGAGTTAAGAACTATTCTTGGTTGTTCTCACTTTACCCCACCCAGGGCTCATCAGTCTCAAGGGGAAGAAAGATCTAACAAAATACATTCCAGTTATAGATCCAGCACAAGCTAATGCCAGTGCCAGATAATTAGTCAACCTGAAATTAGTTCATTCTTGTTTACTTGTTTACCAAGGAATTGGCATTAGCCAGAATGATTAGGATAACATCAACATTAATCTTAAGTCATGAATTATTAAAACCTTAGACTGAGTCACAGTAAATATGCAGGAATAATATTTTAATTTGGTTCTGTTTGCAATCAGTGCTGAAATGATGGAAAAGCATCGTATGATTAAGTATTGGTAATAAAGGTATCATTTTCATTATAATAACATTAAAAACAATCCCTCTAAATAAGATGAACTTTGTCAGGTTAACTAAATTAAAAGACCCATTTTTCACCAGTAACAGAAAATATTATGACTCCTGAATTCTTATTCTTGCACTAGGAGAAAAATATGTTAGAAATCATCATTCTGAACAACTAGAGACCAGATAAAATATATGCAAATATCACGGCCAATTATATATTGAAAACAATATCCTAATAGAAGAATTATGTTGTCAGATAATAGTCAGTTGCTTTTCATATCAGTATGAAAGAAACATAAGTTGCAAAGCACAGGGGAAGCAATATTTCTGATTTGTCTTCCAGTGACTGCATTATACAAGGAAATTACTAATCAGTATCTTCAATTCTTTGCCAGTGCAAAAAAGAAACTTATCACTTAAACATTCAGTAACATCCCTTGGTGCACTTTTATATGCATTTCTGTTGGGTTTATTCCATGGAGTAGAATTTCTAGGTTATAGGATGTGTGTGTGTGTGTGTGTGTGTTCGGTCACTCAGTCTTGTGCAACTCTTTTGTGACCCCGTGGACTGTAGTCTGCTAGGCTCCTCTGTCCATGGAATTATTCAGTAAGACTACTGGAGACAGTTGCCATTTCTTTCTCCAAGGATATGTATATGTTCATTTTAATAGAAAGTAAAAGCTTTTCAAAACCAACGTATCCGTTCATACTTTCACCAGCCATGGATGAGAGTAGCACCACATCCTCTTTAGTATTTTCACTTTGTACTGACAGTATTTTATTTTAGCCATTCCCTAATGAATGCTTTGTTTGAACTACTTTCTATAAGTCTAATGCCTTTTGTATATCATTCTTTGCAAAGTGCATGTATAAGCCTCAAGTTATTTGTCTTCCCAGGGACAACAGCAAGCTGGAATGAATGGTCATTCTACATGTTTTTGACCAATGCAGCTTTAAAATTCAAAACCAGTTAAAAAATATAATAAATACTTATCATTTTCTTCCTCTTAGTTCAGTACATCTCAACTTATTATTTTAGTAGAAAAGCTGGTTTCTTTACACAATGATGTATGTTCCCAGCCCATAGCTTTGGAAAATGACCTATAAGAAAACTGCTGTATGACTGAGTGATGAGCCCAGTGCACAGATGCTTAATGTTTAAAGTTATTGTGTGTTCCTAACCGTTCAATTCAGTTCAGTTCAGTTCAGTCGCTCAGTCGTGTCCGACTCTTGGCGACCCCATGAATCGCAGCACGCCAGGCCTCCCTGCCCATCACCATCTCCCGCAGTTCACTCAAACTCACATCTATCAAGTCCGTGATGCCATCCAGCCATCTCATCCTCTGTCGTCCCCTTCTCCTCCTGCCCCCAATCCCTCCCAGCATCAGAGTCTTTTCCAATGAGTCAACTCTTCGCATGAGGTGCCCAAAGTACTAGAGTTTCAGCTTCAGCATCATTCCCTCCAAAGAAATCCCAGGGATGAATGATCTCCTTCAGAATGGACTGGTTGGATCTCCTTGCAGTCCAAGGGACTCTCAAGAGTCTTCTCTAACACCATAGTTCAAAAGCATCAATTCTTTGGAGCTCAGATTTCTTCACAGTCCAACTCTCACATCCATACATGACCACAGGAAAAACCATAGCCTTGACTAGACAGACCTTTGTTGGCAAAGTAATGTCTCTGCTTTTCAATATGCTATCTAGGTTGGTCATAACTTTTCTTTCAAGGAGCAAGCGTCTTTTAATTTCATGGCTGCAGTCACCATCTGCAGTGATTTTGGAGCCCCCCAAAAATAAAGTCTGACACTGTTTCCACTGTTTCCCTATCTATTTCCCATGAAGTGATGGGACCAGATGCCATGATCTTCATTTTCTGAATGTTGAGCTTTAAGCCAACTTTTTCACTCTCCTCTTTCACCTTCATCAAGAGGCTTTTTAGTTCCTCTTCACTTTCTGCCAAAAGGGTGGTGTCATCTGCATATCTGAGGTTATTGATATTTCTCCCGGCAATCTTGATTCCAGCTTGTGCTTCTTCCACCCCAGCGTTTCTCATGATGTACTCTGCATATAAGTTAAATAAGCAAGGTGACAATATACAGCCTTGACGTACTCCTTTTCCTATTTGGAACCAGTCTGTTGTTCCATGTCCAGTTCTAACTGTTGCTTCCTGACCTGCATACAAATTTCTCAAGAGGCAGGTCAGGTGGTCTGGTATTCCCATCTCTTGAAGAATTTTCCACAGTTTATTGTGATCCACACAGTCAAAGGCTTTGGCATAGTCAATAAAGCAGAAATAGATGTTTTTCTGGAACTCTCTTGCTTTATCGATGATCCAGTGGATGTTGGCAATTTGATCTCTGGTTCCTCTACCTTTTCTAAAAGCAGCTTGAACATCTGGAAGTTCACGGTTCACGTATTGCTGAAGCCTGGCTTGCAGAATTTTGAGCATTACTTTACTAGCATGTGAGATGAGTGCAATTACTGGAGGCCAAATATTAGAAAAATACAATATGGAGGCAATTCTATTTACCAGGAATGTTAGAAATATGTGGTATGAAAATCTATTTCATAAGCTACATGACATAGGAGATGAGAATACCAAGAATTATGCTTGTATAAATATTGATGACCTTAATAAATGACTCTTCAAGGTAAGGGTGGTGGTTGTTGTTCAGCTGCTAAGTCATGTCTGACTCTTTGCAACCCCATGGACTACAGCACGCCAGGCTTCCCTGTCCTTCAGTAGCTCCCAGAGCTTGCTCAAACTCACGTCCTTTGAGTCAGTGATGCTCTCCAACCATCTCATCCTTGCTGCCCCCTTCTCCTGCCCTCAATCTTTTCCAGAATCAAGGTCTTTCCAATGAGTCACTGACAGAATAGAGTATGTACCTTGAGCATCAGAATGACAAAATGGGAGTGGTTTCTGCTAATGATAGCTCTGGATCCCTGCTGAATCCAGGAAAAGGAACTTCCTTTCTTTGCATGTGATTATATATTAGGTAAATATGCCAAAATATCACTTCCAAGGGATGGCAAAATACTAGCCTCCTCAAGAATATACATTTCTCTCTCTTCCATAGGTATCCAGTCAAATGTCTTTGATTTTAAATCAGTGAATATGTTTGATAAATATAAAATGTTTTGGGTGTATTTTTTAAAAAATATTACTACACTGCACATCAAAAGTTTTGAGCAATTTGTACAGCCATTAACAGTGTATTTGTGAACCTGTGTCCCTATACACTGATGACCACTAACATTTTGATATTTTAACATTTGCCAGTTTGGTAGATGGACAAAAAATATGTTTCTCCTGTTTAATTTTGAATTCATTAAATTATGAGTGTCATAGAACATCTTTTCCATATTTATTGGTCATTTTCATTTTTTTCTGTGGACTATCTCTTCATATCTTTTGACTGTTTCTCTATTGGACTGTTGACTATTAATTTTTAAGAATTCCATTTCAATGACAGAAATTAGTACTTGTGTAGCAATAATGTTAGCTGTATGTATTACATATTAATTTCTAAGTTTTTCAGTTTTGGGTACTATGTATGTCACAGTTTCATCTAATAAAGCATACTGTATTTTTCTTTTAATGCTTTCTGAGAGCATATGCTTTTGCTGTGATGCATACAGAAATTGTTTGTACAGCTGTGGTTTTTTTCTCTCCCCTTCAGGCAGGTTTAAACTTTTGCAATAGGATTAAGTCATCATTTTAGGCTCTAAAATCATTCTACTTTATCATCTTGCCCAAATCCCATTTTTGAGATTTCCATTCAATGAATATTAACTGAGATCCAGCTATTTACCTAGGCCTATGCTGAAATTTGGGATGAGAAAAGCCATTCACTAAACTACAGAAACTTAAATACAACTTACATTGAACCAGTAAACTTGTTCCTTATTAATTTCATGAAGAAGTTTTCTTTAGACATTTTCTTCTCACTAGCCTTGAAATACACAATTAAGCTGGTAGGAGGAGAAGGGGACAATAGAGGATGAGATGGTTGGATGGCATCACCGACTCAATGGACATGAGTTTGAGCAAGCTCTGGGAGATGGTGAAGGACAGGGAAGCCTGGAGTGCTGCAGTCCATGGGGTCATGAAGAGTAGGACACGACTGAGCAACTGAACAACATAAGATATTAATACTTATAAATATGTATGTTTTTATTTTGTACTCCATTATTATTCCTAGAAGTAGCTAGATGGCTTCTTATAGCATTCTTGTTGAGTGCAGGGGAAGTGCTATCATTATTAATGTTCAGGTCAAGCTGCTGTAGCAAGACTAATATAAAAAGAAAAAAAAATTTTTTTAATTTATTTTTGGCTACACTGGATCTTTGTAGCTTTGTGAAGGTTTTCTCTAGTTGCAGTGAGTGGGGGCTACACTTTGTTGCAAATTGCGGTGGCTTCTCTTATTGTGGAGCACAGGCTCTAGGCACATGGGCTCTAGAGCACAGGCTCAGTAGTTGTGGTGCATGGGTTTAGTTGCTCTGTAGCATGTGGCTCTTCCCAGACCAGGGATCCAAACTGTGTCCCCTGCATTGGCAGGTAGATTCTTAACCACTACACCACAAGGGAAGTCCACAAGATGACTTCTTAGGCAAACGTCTTCTTAGGTAAATGTCAGCATTGAGTCACATGGCCACAGTCAACTCCAAGTAAGGCTGAGAAATTTCTTTCTTTTTTTTTTTTTTTTTAGAAATTTCATTTCTATTTGGACCACCCATATATTTGCTAAAATTCTGGTGGCTTCTATGATTAGAATGAATTAAGAGATAGTGATACTAGGGACACTTGGCAGCTTTTGCCATAACCCATTTGGGTGTAACTCAACATTTTTTTTGCTTCTTTTACTCAATGTTGACACACCTCTTTTCCAAAGGTGAACAATGTAGAGTCCAACCCAGTTCAGCTCAAAATCTAGAATCCCTACGTGATGTGAAATTCTTTCCCTGAGTCCTGAGGAAGCATCATCTGGTTCTGTGATTGACTAACTATAGATAATTTCCCTGCCACTTCCCACAGCCCCCACGTTCCCACAAAAACATGATATACAATAGTGCAACAGAACCAGGACAACTGTAATAAAAATTCCTACTTGGAAAAGAGAAGGATATAAATGACACAGAGAAGCTGGTCTCTAGCAATGCGGAAATCTTGCTGGGCAGCAATTGCAGACTCCCCTCACTAACACTGGAGTGAGCTCCTTGAGGAAATCCTGGCTCTGCCCTCTTGGAAACTCCCCACACTGTCCTTGTGGTCCACTGGCTTTGTCCTTTAGGAAATTCTTCTTTATCCATCATCCCTGGGACACTTCTACAGTGTACACTGGAAAGCATATTCTCTTTTCACTTTAGATGTAATGATAGACAAGGAGTTTCAGGGTTTAAATTGAATGCAGCCCAAGTTTCTCAGTTCTCTGCAGATACAGGGTTAGAATCTCAGGAGATGGTTTCTTATCAAACTTTTACACACTAGACTTGCAAGTTCCTTGGTAGTATAATTTGCTCAAAAAATAGCTGAGTTCTTGTCTATTCCAGGTAGCTGTATGTGAAAGAAAGCACAGCCAAAGGCCTTATCTGTATGTAACCCCGATGATGCTATATTGTCTCTCTCCCTTGAATTAACAGCAGTTACCCTGGGTTTGGAAACCACATCCTTAATCTGATTTTGGACTGGCTCACATTCATGAAGAATCCTTAAGAGAGGGCTCTAGAGCAAGGTCTTGGGTGACAAGTTTTATCTGCTGTGATTTTGTTTACAGAAACAGTTGTCTTTTCCAAGTTACTAATCCCTCAGTCAATTTAGATTAAAGGCCACCTGCTGAGAATAGAGCTGAGTTATACTCCCTTTTCAGCTCTGCGTCACACTGATTAATTCTTGCCTGACTCATCTCTCTCTTAGTGCATTGCTAAAAGCTGCAAGGGACAGCCAAGACACATTAATATTCTGCAACTTTCTGATCCCTGTTCCAGGAGATACAGAATTGGTAGGCACATGATCTGCCTTCTTAGTTACCACGGGTAACAGTTTTATTTAATGTTTAACATAAAAAGGATTACTGGCTCTTCAGTCTGAAGTATCTGTTTACTCATGCTCAGCAAGTCTGTCATCAAGGAAGGGCCATGTATGTTAGGATAGTTTTACAGTGTAAAACTCCACGTATGGTATCAATTTTTGTATTAATTAGAGTTAAAGCTGAACTGCTTTAAAAAGAGACTTCAATGGCTCTAAGAGAAGAACATTCTTTTTATCTATTCATCTTAAACAAGATTGTAACAGGCAATCTCTGTCAGCAGCTACACGTGGCTTCCATCTCTGAGCCCAAGGTGGCTATTTGAGCTCTTGCTGTTTCACAGCCAGTGGGAAATAGAATAGAAAACTGGAGGACAAAGAGCTTTCTTTTCAAGGAAGTGACTATTCACCTGCCTTCATAACTCAAAAAACTTTTGCTCACATCATTAGCCTGAATTTATTCAGATGAACTTGACACTAGGGACACAGAGAATGTGACCTGCTAAGTCACTCAGGGGGGTTTCTGTTACTAACAAGAAGAATGGAAGAATGGATAACAGACAACAATCAGTGATACAGATAACACACTAACATATTTCACAAACAAACATATTGCTTGCTTTTTTGACATCATTTTGGGGGAATTGCATATTTGTAAATATGTATATTTACAAACAGTTTTTAGCTTCCAAGTTACAAAATTACATATTTTCAATCTACATTTCATATCTTTTGAATATTCAGGCTGTTTATCAACACCAAGTCACTAATCAATAAAATTATTTTTTATCTGTTACTTTCTGCTTTTATTTTTTTTCTCCTTCGAGTTACACATAGTTTTTTTTCAAAGCTCTCTAAACTTCTACCCTCTACTTTCTGAAATGTTCAATAAAAGCAAAACTTCTTAACTAATGTGTTTGATGGTAGGAGACTATATATGCTAATGCAAAAGGTGAGTGAATACATAAAACAGCTGATGATATATGAGAGGTGTTAACAAAGGAGGAATTCTCCCTACCTTCTGAACAGGTATTGTTCATCTTAATTTGTACTTCTCACCTCTGCATGTATAACCCATCTCATCAAGAATAAAGTACTGCAAACTAGTAATGGTTTCTGGCATTCAGTTTTGTTCTCTATGGACCCACCGTCACCATTTTTGTTGTTTTATTTACTCTACTCACTCCTTGAGCTTTCCCCTATATTCCCTCCTTTCCACAAGGTTTCCATGAGCAGTTGAACAATTATGCTTATGCTTCCCTTTCTCGGCACTCTTGCATGCTATCTGTTCATTTTAGTTTTGCTCAGACAGTCTTTCTTTCTTCACCATATTCTGCATGTCCTGAGCCTATGCCATCCTCTCCTCCTTCTCTTCTCATTTAGCTTAACCAGGGGCAGCAGCTCAACAACCCTGTGCTGACTTCCACCAGCTTTGCTGTGTTTTTTTCCCCAGCACCCACACTGACCAGTGAAGGCCACTGAGCATGTGGAGTGTAAGAAGATTAGGCAGGCAGATGCGTGCTTAACCTTGAGCGAAACTGAGGTTAAAACACAAATGATTTACCTAATATACTTAGTTCAACTAGCAGTGGTGGAATTAGGATTCCTCCCAGGAATCCTGGCATCCTTTTAATTAGAGGATTAATTAGAAGATTTATCAGGACATCATCCAGTGTTCTTTAGCATTGCTCTGCTATTGTGAACAACCACACTGCTTTCAGACAAAGCAAAGGAAGTCCTACAGCCTCAGGGATCTGTCAGTTACATTTGACTGTTAGGGGTGATCCACGGGAGGCTCAGGCAGGGATCTGGTTCTGCCAAGGCTGAGTAATTTACCTTCTGGGAGAAAAACCATGCCCAAAAAATTGAATGAAATTACACCCATTTCTTTTGGGTCTCACTTAAAAATTATGTTAAAAGCTAACAAGTACAAAATACATTTTAAAAAACCTATAAAACTGGAAATTTTAGGATCATAGAATATTTTATCAAACTATAGGGTACTTACAATCCTTGTTGGGAAATAGAACAAAAACGTCCATACTTTTTGTTAACTATTTTTTTCATTAAAATTGGGGAATCATTATTCTATTGCTTTTTTTCCCAACACATTCTTCTACGTTTGTGTTCATTTTAGTGCTAGACTATAGAATGATTTGTTCCTATGTATTATTTACGAAATTCCCTGAGAAATATATTGTGGTTGGCAGAAACCTCTTCTCTTAAGGAATATCATCATGGGAACATAAAGAAGAGGCTTATGTGCAAGGAGATCCAACCAGTCCATTCTGAAGGAGATCAGCCCTGGGATTTCTTTGGAAGGAATGATGCTGAAGCTGAAACTCCAGCACTTTGGCCACCTCATGCGAAGAGCTGACTCATTGGAAAAGACTCTGATGCTGGGAGGGATTGGGGGCAGGAGGAGAAGGGGACAACAGAGGATGAGATGGCTGGATGGCATCACTGACTCAATGGACGTGAGTCTGAGTGAACTCCGGGAGTTTGTGAAGGACAGGGAGGCCTGGCATGCTGCAATTCATGGAGTCGCAAAGAGTCGGACACGACTAAGCGACTGAACTGAACTGAACTCAACTATGTGGATTCTATAGGAGTAGTTCATCATTATATACATTTTCTGCTTTGAGTAACTGATGACCTCGCAGGGCCTAAAACATTACAAAGAAAAGAACAAAACTACAGTCTATTCAGCTATTGCTTAAAAAAAAAAAGATGTTATCTTTGGTGCCTTAAATAAAAGTTTACGTAAAATAATTGTTGTTAAGTTGTCACGTCACGTCCGATTCTTTACAACACCACGAACTGTAGCCAGACAGGCTCCTCTGTCTATGGGATTTCCCAGGCAAGAATACTGGAGTGGATTGCCATTTCCTTTCTGAGGGGATCTTCCCGGACCAGGGATCCAATCTGTGTCTCCTGCACTGGCAGGTGGATTCTTTACCACCTAGCCACCAGGGAAGCCCCATGTAAAATAATACTTGACATTATAAAAACATGATCTTTTGAAACACTTTAATATTCAGAAGTTACGATCTCAAATAATAATTATTCTCATTCAAATCTGGGTTGAATATTATATACCATTAGAAGCCTGTTGGCTAACCTCTCTGATGACTCACTGAGAATATTATCATTCTAGAAATGTTATTACTGGCTCTTCAAATACATAAAGTTTACTACTCTCAAAAACCAAAGCTCAGGGCTCCTGTGGTGGCTTAGTGGTAAAATATCCGCCTGCCAATGCAGGAGACTCGTGTTCAATCCCTGGTCTGCGAAGATCCCAGATGGGGTGGAACAACTAAACCCGTGTGCCACAGCTATTTATCCTGTGCTCTAGAGCCCGAGAGCTGCAACTAAGAAGCCTGTGTGCCTTGAGCCTGTGCCCTGCAACAAGGGACACCACCGCAGTGAGAAGGCTACGCAACTAGAGAGTAGCCACCACGCACCATGGGAACTAGAGAAGAAGCCCACGCAGCAACAAAGACCCAGGACAGCCAAATATTTTTTAAAAACTCCAAAGCTCAAAATTGATCTTACTAAGTAAGGTATTTAATTGTTCAAACTATTTTATTTTTGGTTAGACCCTAAAAAACTGTCATACCCACTCCCTTGTCTCCAAAGAGTCTCACGATAGGATATTTAGCAGTGTTACTCTAATTGTGAAGATAGCAAGTGCCTTATGCGAACCTAGTATGAGAAATTTCTTTCTGCATCTGTTTGTAGGAGGGTCAGGTTGAAACCAGAATACTCTCTTGCAAGGATTAGGAAAGAGATGAAGTATTGACTAGATTTCCCCCTAGCTACAATTATATTTATTTTCTATTTTAGAAATTGGAGTCTAAGCTGAAGGACAGAAGAGAGTAGGAAAATGTACTGGCTTCCCAGGTTATCAGCTTTTATCCACTATGCCAACCAACTAGAATCCTGGCTTCACTGTATATCTTTCTACCCAGTGGGGCAGTGGAGTAGCAACCCCCAAAGATGACCACATCTTGTCCTGAACCTGTGAATGTATTACCTTACAAGGCAAAGGGACATTACAAATGTGATTAAATGAAAGATCTTGAGAGGGGGAGATTATCTAAGATTGTTCAAGAGGGTCCAAGAAAATATAAGGATCCTTATAAGTGAAGGAAGGAGGCAAGAAAGAGTCAGGGAAGGAGAAATGACTGATGGTCACATGGCAGAGGGCAGATAGGGAAAGAGATCTTTGAAGATGCTACATGGCTAGCTTTAAAGACTGAAGAAGTGATCACAAACCAAGGAATGCAGGAGGTAGGCCACTAGAACCCAGAAAAGGCAAGGAAAGGAATTTTCCCCCCAAAGCCTCCAGAAGGGATGTAACTCTTTGACCCAATTTAGAATTCTCAGCTCCAGAACTGGAAGACGATATATTTATGCTGTTTTAAGCCACTACATTTGGGATAATTTGTCATAGCATCAATAGGAAATAAACATACCATGATTCAACAATATCAATTTTAAATATAGAATAGCAAAGAATAGTGGAGTGAATTGCCATGCCTTTCTCCAGGGGATCTTCCCAACCCAGGGATTGAACCCAGGTCTCCCACATTGCAGGTGGATTCTTTACCTGTATCCATATATCTTATTTTATTCTATTTTATTTATTTATTTTGGCTGTACTGGTGCAGCTTGTGGGATCTTAGTTCCCTGACCAGGGATTGAATTTACGCCCTTGGCAGTGAAAGCATGGAGTCCTAACCACTGGACGGCCAGGGAATTCCCTATCCATCTCTTAAATGATTAAATCTTGGGTATAGGGTTTCTGTGTCATGATGACAAGAATGTATAGCAAATTTAGTTAATTAATTAACAGCTCTCATTTAGTCCTTCATGTGAAACAACATATTAAAAAAAAAAAAAACCCCAAAACGAGGCAGTTGTCCTACCATATGGTAGTATCTCAATTTAGCTTATTTCCTTAAAATTTCTCTGAAGTAGTGGTGCATTTTCATTTTGCCCTGTAATGACTAGGGATGTTAGGGATTCGCAGTCTTGAGACTACTGACATTTTAGACTAGACAGGCCTTTGTTGGGAGAGACCTTCCTGAGCACCCCTGACTTCTACCCTCTAGGTGCCAGTACTGCTAGATGTCCCCAGTGGAGACAACCAAAATGCCATCAGACATCGCCAAATATCCCCAGGGGGGCACAGTCGACACTGGTTGAAAATCACTGCTTAGGCAACTCATTATTTGAGGATGTATCCCCCGTAAGTATCCACTAGAACATTCACAAGAATATTTGGCTATGCTATTAGGAAATAGAATAATATGTTATTATTCTATTTTATTTATTTATTCATTTTGGCTGTGCTGGTACAGCTTGTGGGATCTTAGTTCCCTGACCAGGGAACTGGTCAGGGCTTCCCAGGTGGCGCTAGTGGTAAAGAACCCACCAGCCAATACAGAAGACATAAGAGAGGCGGGTTCGATCCCCGAGTCAGGAAGATCCCCCGGAGGAGGGCATGGCAACCCACTCCAGTATGCTTGCCTGGAAAGTCCCATGGGCAGAGGAAACTGGTGGGCTACACTGGTGTCCACTAAGAGTTGGACGTGACTGAAGCGACTCAGCACACATTAGGAAATGATCAGAAAGACAATGGCTGCTGTTTCTTTGAAATTCATGTTTGTAACTAAGGAGATGGAGAACCTCAACAAGGCAGTCTCTCGTGGACTCTCCTGGTTTTCTTCTTGCCTCACCAGGATTTTCGCATTCTCTTTGCTGCCTCTGCCTCACCTCTACATGCTGGAACATCCCAGGACTCAAGTTACCCACTCAGAGGTCTTCTTTATTGACACACACCCTAGGTCATCACATTCACTCTTAAGTCCCCAAATGTATCTATACACTGACTCACAGCATATATGCGTCCCGGGCCATGAATTCTCTACTGAACTAGAACAGCTACTCAACAACTTCAATTAACTGTCCAATAGGATAAGCATCTCAAAAATAAACACATTCAGCTCCTGTTTCCCCACTCAAACCTTCTCCTTCCACCTTCCCAGCTCAGTAAGTTACAGCTCCTCTGATACTCGATTTCTCTCCTTTTCTCACATCCTCTATCAAATCCACCATCCTCTCATTGGATCCACATTCAGAACACATAGGAATCCAACTCTTCTTTGCCACCAGCACTATCAACTCTGTCTGGGATTAGAATCAGTGCCTCCTAACTGGCCTCTCTTTTTCTGTCTTCTCATCCTGCAGTCTCTTCTCAACTCAACAGCCAGAGTGATGCTCTGAAAATATCAGACAAATCACGTCATTCCACTAAATCCCATCCAGAGGGAAAATGAAAATGCCACGAGTTGTATATGATCTAATCTTTCTGATTTCGCTTCCCACACTTCTCCACCTCTCCATCACTCTAGTCACACTGACTTCTTCACAATTCTTTGAGCAAAGCAAGTAGCTTCTTATGCCTCTGCATAGAATGGCCCCAACCAGAGATGTGCCCAAGGCTCTGTGTTAGTCACTAGTCATGATTCTCCACGGAACAAAACCAACAGAGTAGACTGATAGATACAGATCTCGGTATCTACTTACATCTATCTATACAAAATAAGATTTATTATAAGTTATTGGCTCACATGATTAGGAAGGCAGAGAAGTTCCACAATATGCCATCTGCAAGCTGGAGACCCAGGAAAGCTGGTGGTATAAATTTCCAGTCCGAGTCCAAAGGCCTGAGAACAGGAATTCTTATGATATAAGTCAGCCCAAGCGCAGAAGACTGACATCTCACCTCAAGCAGTCAGGCAGAGAGAGCCAATCCAACCTTCCCCCACCTTTGTGCTCCATTCAGGCCCTCAGTAGGTGGGATGATGCCTGCCCACGTTGGGGAAGGCTGTCTGCTTTACCCAATCGACCAATTCAAATACTAATCTCTCCAGGAAACACCTTCACAGATGCACCCAGAAATAATGTTTAACCCGATAACTGGGCATCCCATAGCCCAGTCAAGATGACACATACCATTAACCCTTGCAGTTCATTTCCTCACTTATTCCAGGTCTCTGTCCAAATACCACCCTGGAGAGACCTTTCCTGTTCACTCTATCTAAAATAGAATTGCTCATCTCACAATCCCTGGCCTTGTTTTCCTTCATAACACGACTAATCGACAGAATGTGGATTTTAGTATTTGCATCTTTCTGTTTCCACCTACTAGATAGTAGCTTCACTGAGGGAAGGTATCCTTACCTACCTACCCTCTGCTGTATTGCCAGCACTAGGCTATAGAACAGGATACAGAGAATGAGATAGGTAAATATTCATATGTATCTATCACAGAAAGATATGTGTATATATACAGGGGTGTGTGTGTATATACACACACACACACACACACACATCAGGATATACATGCCAGGATAGCCTAGCAAGTAGCAAATATATTTTAAAAGCAATATATGGTTGCAATCTGTTAGGCTACCCTGGTAGCTCAGATGGTCAAGAATCCACCTGCAATGCAGGAGATCCAGGTTCGATCCCTGGGTCAGGAAGATCCCCTGGAAGAGGGTATGCCTCAGGATATACATGCCAGGAGAGCCCAGTAGGTAGCAAATATATTATAAAAGCAATATATGACTGCACTCCACTGAACTTCAAAATTGGAAAACAGTATAAAATACTTCCACAGCCACATCTGACCTGCTTTGAAAATCATTCAGTTGTTTCCGATCTGCTTAGAAGTACTCTTCATTTCCAATCTAAAATAAATGTAAGTTTTGACTGTATTTTTCAGTGTTTTCAAGACCTAGCAAAATCTTTATTAAAATGAACAAAGAGTGCCCTCTACTGTGCTACACAGATGCATGTATCTCTGAAGTTTTTTTTTTTTTTAAATTATTTATTTCTTATTGGCTGTGCTGGATCTTCATTGCTGTGCATGTTTCTCCAATTGTGGCTACTAGGGGCTTCTCGTGACAGGCTCTAGGCACACAGGCTTCAGTAGTCGTGGTATATGGACTTGGTTTGGTCTATGACATGTGGAACCTTCCTGGACCAGGGATTGAACCTGTCCCCTGCACTGGCAGGCAGATTCTTATCTGCTATACCACCAGGGAAGTCCCGAAGGTATCTTTTTTCCTTAATTTTTGCTTTAATCAGGCAGAACACTGTTTGAAAAGGTTTACAAATAGATACTTTTCATCTTTGATGCTATCAGTATTTCTAGAGTAAACAGAAAGTAAATCTTATGCTGCTGGGGTGTAGATTTTTCCTCAATGGCTCTTTACCACCTCACACTGGATTTGAGGCAACAGTAGAACATAAACGGAGTTTTTAAGTCAAAGAGATGTTTTGCCAGTTATCAGATACCGTGAAGGCTAAACAGCTACAGTTTTTGCTGCTGCTTACATCTGAATGAAGATTAAGAAGTCTCCCCAGATAGCGAAGCCAGGAGAGAACTGTATGTGATTTGCAGAAGGCTCTGCTGCTGCTGCTAAGTCGCTTCAGTCGTGTTCGACTCTGTGCGATGCCATAGACGGCAGCCCACCAGGCTCCCCCGTCCCTGGGATTCTCCAGGCAAGAACACTGGAGTGGGTTGCCATTTCCTTCTCCAATGCATGAAAGTGAAAGTGAAGTCATTCAGTCGTGTCCAACTCTTAGCGACCCCATGGACTGCAGCCTACCAGGCTCCTCCATCCATGGGATTTTCCAGGCAAGAGTACAGGAGCGGGGTGCCATTGCCTTCTCCACAGGAGGCTCTGGTAGGTATTTATCCTGGCTGCATATTGTATTCACCTGGGAGCAGTTCAAACTATTAACACCCAGATCACTTTCAGCAACAATACTCAAGTCTTCCTTGCCGGTCTGTGAGCCTTTTAGTTCTTTCTCTTGCCATGCTGAAGTGGTTTTCCACTGGGGGCAATTTGGCTTCCCTCTCTCCCCAAGGATATTTATAATGCCTGGAGACAGTTTTAATTAGTACACTGGCAGAAGGCATAGGAGAGGAAGGGGTTACTGGTATCTGTGAAGCAGAAGCCAGTGATGCTACCAGTCACCCACCCAGGGGCGCTCCCAGAGCAAGAATTATCAAAATGTCCATAGTGCCAAGACTGAGAAACCCTGCCTTCTCAGCCTGGTTAGGACCTCCAGAAAAGCACAGAAGGGATGGAAACAAACTTCTGTATTTCATACCAGTCTTAGAGGGAAAACACTTGGTCTTCTGCTCTTAAATATGATATTGGCTGGTGGTGCTCAGTCGTGTCCTACTCTGTGACTCCGAGTACTATAGACCCATCAGGCTCCTGTCTATGGGATTCCCCAGGCAAGAATACTGGAGTGGGTTGCCATTTCCTTCTCCAGAGGATATTCCCAACCCAGGGATCAAACCCGTATCTCCTACATTCACAGGCAGACTTTCTAGCGCTGAGCCTCCTGGGAAACCTACGTATGATGTCAGGCTGTACATTTTTTTTTTATAGATACCCATTTTAACATCAAGTAACTTCCATTCTATACCTGTTTGCCCAGTTTCATTATCAGTGATTGTTGAACTTTATCAACTACTTTACTGCACCTATCCAGATATTCATATGATTTTTTTCTTTTTAGTCTGGTAATATGGAGATTAATTTTTAAATGGGTTCCTGGGATAAAACCCATTCAATGTAGAGTCAATTTGATAAATTTTAAAGATTTTTCCATCTATGTATGGAGGAATACTGGCATATAGCATTCCTTTCTTATAATTCTTTGTTTAGCTTTGATATTAGGGTAGTACTGGCCTCATAAATGGGTCAGAAAATGTTCTTTCATCTTCTATTGTTGGGAACAGTTTGCACAAAATTGGTATAACCGCTTTTTCAAATGCTTGATAGAAGTCACCAGTGAAGCCCAATTAGACCTAGGCCTTTCTCTGCCAGAGACATTTAACTAAGAATTCCTTTCTTTAATAAGTGTGTATGTGCTGCTACTGCTCCCTGGTGGCTCAGTGTAAAGAATCTGCACAGCAATGCAGGAGACAGGTTTGATCCCTGATCTGGGAAGATCCCCCAAGAAGAAAATGGCAACTGACTCCAGTATTCTTGTGTGGGAAATCCCATGGACATAGACTGGTGGACTATAGTCCATGGGGTCACAAAGAGCAGGATACAACTCAGCGACTGAACAACAACGTGTTGCTAATTAAGTTCTGTTTCTTCCTGAGTTAACTTAGTTTCTGTCTTCCAAAGAATTTGCCCATTTCATCACTGTCAGATTCATAAGCATAAAATTATGGTTCTTATTTTCTTTTCAGTGTCCATAGATTCTGTGATATAACCCCTCTTTTATTCCTGATATTAGTATATATAAATATAAATTTATATTTTCCCCCATTTTCTGTAATAGTCTGTATTAATCATTTTCTTCTGTTTCCTTTAGAATTAATTCACTCAGTTTAAGGTGGAAGCTTACATCATTGAGGCCTGTTCATCTAATATTAGCATTTAGTGCTATAAATTTCCTTTTAAACCCAGAGTTAGCTGTATCCCACACATTTTAATAGGCTGTATTTCAATTTTCATTGAGATAAAAATAATTTGTTTCCCTTGTGATTTTTTCATTTATCTAAACATTTGCAGATTAGAAAGCTATCTGCCTGTTATTTCTATTTTAATTCCATTGTGATTAGAGAACACAATTTGTATGATTTCAATACTTAACATCTGTTGAAATTTGTTGTATGGTCCAGAATATTTTCTCTCTTGGCAAATAATTTAAGTGCCCTTAAAAACCAATTACATGTACTGCCATTATTGGTGGGGGCTTCCCTGGTGGCTCAGATGGTAAAGAATCCACCTGCAATGCAGGAGACTTGGGTTCAATCCCTGGATTGGGAAGATCTCCTGGAGGAAAGCCTGGCCACCTACTCCAGTGTTCTTGCCTGGAGAATCCCCATGGACAAAGGAGCCTGGCAGGCTACAAAGAGTTGGACACAACAAGCGACTAAGCACTTCATTGGTGAAGTGTTCACTACACATCAATTAGGTTAAAGTGGCTGAGAAAGCTGTTCAAAATCTCTAGGTCCTTACTGATTTTCTTATTCTATCAGTTCTTGAGAGATTATCTCCCCATTACAATGGAATTCCATGTTTTAGTTTATTATTTTCACAGTTTCATTTTCACATTTAAATTTTTGAACCATATGAAATTTATCCAGGCATATACAAAAAAATGTGGATCCAACCTTTTCTTTTATCACTAAAGTATTTCATTATTAATATTTTAGGTAGTACAATAAGGATGGTATTTAGGAGAAACTGTTTTAGAAAATATATAAAATACATAACATACTTTTAAAATATCTAAAGTGAAAGTGTAAGTGAAGTCACTCATTCGTGTCCGACTCTTTGCAACCCCATGGACTGCAGCCTGCCAGGCTCCTCTGTCCATGGGATTTTCCAGGCAAGAGTACTGGAGTGGGCTGCCATTCTGGCTGGGTATCTTCCCAGCCCAGGGATCGAACCCAGGTCTCCCGCATTGTAGGCAGATGCTTTTACCATCTGAGCTACCAGGGAAGTCACAATATCAAACATGTATTTAAAATATCTAACATGTATCTAAAACTAAAAAGGGAGAAATCATAATGGGTAACAAATCTAAAGATAGAGCAAGAAAAAACATTTTGAAAATACAGTTTTTAAACTACAAGATGCGCTTCCTTATATGCAATGAATACTAACATTCTTTTCTTCCTTTTGACTAGAATTTAATCTCTCTGAGTAATCTGTCCAGCACAGAAACTATTTTGAAGCCAATTCTAGGACAATCTTGCAAAACAAACAAACAATGCTCAAACACAAAACAATAGTTCACTTTACATAGGTTCTTTGTTTCCTGGTCTTTTGTTCAAAGTTAATGCCATGATCCAATTCCTTATTTGAAATTCCTGAGCATGCTACTTCAGAAGAAGTAGTAAATAAGAAATACTTATTTCTGACTAGTACTTGACTTTCCTGGATTCATTAATGTTCTTTCCGGTCACAAATTTCACACAAAGACCAGTTTGCTATATTTTCTGAAGCAAAGAAAGGTCTGTAAAGCACTAGCTGACAGCTAAATTTGTTACAGTTTTTCATCCCAAACATCTTTGAGGAATATCAGAGACAATAAAACAATCTAACCTTTCATATTAAACATTAGTAAGCAATAGCTCCATTCTAGAAAAGTAGAAAATAATTCATGTGACTTTTATATTTATTAATTCGGCTGTATGAAAGTGCATTTCAAATCCAAAAGACTAATTTCCATGTGTGTGTACGTGTAATTGGAGTTTTAAGGCTACACGATATCACAGAACGACGGCCCTGCTATAATCCACCAAATGTTCTTTTTAGAAGTAGCCTGGTTCCCCTGCCCTAGGCTGACTTCACACGTGTTGCAGGCGTTTCTTCCAGCCATATCACTTTTGGGTGTGAAATGCAAAAAGGAATTCCCTAGCTCACCTTTTTCAGGTAATTTTTACAGATCCTTTTTATCCCTGCTGTCCACCAACAGCCCTTCAATTGACTGACGCAGGACTGATGATACAGCGGCTGTTTTTGCTGGTAATTTCTGTGACCGCCCCAGGGTTTTGTCCTTCCCTCGGGGCTTGTGTTGATGGCACACCTGCCGCCGAGTGCTTGCATTTGGGATTTGAGAAAGTCGTGTTTTCACAGCGCAGGCTTAAACAGCTGGGTCTGTTAAGGTTAATGTTTTGTAGCCCAGGACAGGAGAGAACCCCGAGCCATCTCCCTACTTTTTTAGGCCTCAGACCCATTGTATAGAGCAAGCTCCCACTTCAGGAAGCGAACCAAGATCTAAGCCTGTAAATGCCTCCCAGCTTACGAAATCAAAACCTAAGGACAACCAATCACAATCAACTAGGCTTCAAGCTGTAGCCAATCAGCAGTAATTTCCTTGCTTTCTTGCCACCTTTTCTCCATGAAAATCTCTCCCCAGTGCTCGGTTTGGCACTGCTGGATCCAAGAGGGTTTTTGACCAAAAAAGAATTCTTAAAATGGTTAATATGCTTATATTTATCTTTTAACAGAGCCCGGGTTACATTTACACTATATTTAACTCTATAACAATGGAAAAGTTTGATTCTAACTACTTAATGAGTTTTTAAAAATTAAATTCATATTTATTTATATATAAAAGTATTTTAATCTTAAAGTTGACCGTGTAATTAACTCACACATCACACTTGAATAAAATGTCACACAATGTCACCTTTTTAAGTATATGTATTTTAATGATAAAGACAGTATTAGTGAAGCCTTTTTTGTATGTATCTTTTGTGATGTTAAACAGGTACTGTCAAATATATGGATGTATATAAAAGTGGGTTAAGAATATAAATCATTTTGTCAAGAAAGAGCTGTGCTTTCAAAGGCTTCTTAAAAGGCCAAAAAGGTAAAGTTTCTCTTAGGAAATGATGCTTAGGAGTTAATACTATCACAGTTACATCTGCTAAAGAAGGAAAATAACAAACTTTTAAAACCATCTTAACAGAAATCTTACTGCAAATAGGTGATTCTTTTCAACACAATGCATAGAAAGAAGAATAACCTCAAAGGCAGGTATAACTTTCTTCCATGGTATATTAAAAGTAGGAGTTTGGCTAATGGCTCCTAAATTGTAAAAGTTGCTGACAAACTCCCCTAGATTGTGTATAGTTTTTCCCCTTTAAAAAGTCATATAAAAAGATATGTTAGCATCCAGCAGAGCTAATATTGGTCCATAAGAAAAGTTATAAAAATATTAACATAAGAAAATTCCAGTTTAAAAGAAATTTCAAACCAATTCTAAGCACGGAAAAATAGCCATATGGCTGAGGTTAATTTTCTAAAGTTAAACAAGCTCCTCCTTCCCCCCGGGACAGCTGCCCCATTATATTTGTTTTTTTCCTACAAAAATCAGTTTACCACCTACTGGAATCCCAGCCCAGGAACCAGCCTGTGAAAGTAGGTGGCTCATGACCCTGTTTTATGATGACAATTGGTGTCCTCTTGTCTCTTCCAGAAGGGTCAGTCTCAAGGTATATTTTGGCTAAAAAAGAGTTTAAAAAACAAATAAATTTGGTTAGTTTCAACTAAAGGAAAATAACTAAAGAATGAAAAGCCTTCCAATAAAAGTAATAAATCAAATTTTCATTGGCCCAAAGTAGCCAATGCTACTCCATTTGGACAATTCCTTATTATTTTCTCACATCTGGAATGTGCATGTCTCATTATTGCCTGAAAAAAAATTCCAAACTTTATGGAATTATCCTTACAGCATAATTATTCTGTACTTTGCAATAATGCAAAAAAAACCCACCACCAACAACGACAAAGTACTGCCAGAAAGAACAGCATTCCTCAAAAGGAATTTATAAAAATCTAGATTATCAGAGTTATGGAGCTTTTACTATTCCCATAATTTTAAAAAATGAATTTAAAAGTCTAAGAATAAATTGATATAATTATATCCTAAATTAGATAACAAAACATAATTTTCTAATTCCTATTCTGAAATTCTTCAGTTTTAAAAAAATTCCACTACTCTTTAGTTCTGAAGATGAAAGCTAAGATTCTTCTGATTCTTCTTGGTTTTGATACACGGTTTTGGAGGACGTGGTGCAAAGAGAAATCAGGAACTTGGTAACAACTGTTCAGAATTATGTCCTAATTGCCCATGGGATCCAGCTTACCAGACTTCAGAGATTCCGATTTCTCAACTTCATTTGCATCTTTTCCAATCCAAATAAAAATCTGCAAAATGAAGCAATAATAATACTCATAATTTTGGGAGTCTAGATGCAGTGTGAGCCTTATGCAAAGTGCTTCTCATACCATCTCACTGAATCTTCACAACAGCCCCAAAGTCAGGGATGTGAAGATGCAGGTCCAGAGAAGTTCCGTCGCTTTCCTACTGTCTACACTTACTAAGAGATGCCTGAATTTGTATCCAGCCAGTTTGACTCCAGATCACATTCTGGTATTTTATGTTTATATAGTATTTTTCTAGTTTACAAAGTGAGCCTTCCTGAAAACAACATACCGGCTGGGTTTTATGCACACATGCTCCTGGGGTGTGTAAAGCAGGCATTATTCCCATATTATTATCCTGAGGGAGCCACATGTAGCTTGTTCATGGGCACCCCACACTCCCTTTAGGAACCCCTAACTTAAACCTAGTCTTCTCCTATGTTATGGCATCCTGTCACACTTTTTGGGAAAAGTGCTACGTGTGTGTGCGCTTAGTCGCTCAGTCATGTCCCACTCTTTGCCACCCCATGGACTGCAGCTTGCCAGACTCCTCTGTCCATGGGGATTCTCCAGGCAAGAATACTGGAGTGGGTTGCCATGCCCTCCTCCAGGGGATCTTTCCAACCCAGGGATCGAACCCAGGTCTCCCACGTTGCAGGCAGATTCTTTACAGTCTGAGCCACCAGGAAAGCCCAAATATTGTTTAGTATTTAAATACTGATTCTTTAAAACCTGATATAAATTCTGCATGTATCCTTCTTGTCAAATGTAGGTTGTGTACTTCAGTGATGAAAAATTCTCCTGAATTCCCTTATATTTAAATCACATTAAGATCACTTGTTGGCAGAGAAATTTTGGTCAAGTTAGTTTTGATTATATTCTAATTCGTACTGAAAGTGCTGGAATATTTGCCTACAGGCACAGAATAAACCATGACAGCACTGCTGAGTAAATACAAAGCATAGTTAAAAAAAAATGAAGTGTAGTACCGGAAATATTCTAAAGCATCCTTGATCATGGAAGCAACAGAGTTGACTACAAATGGAAAAGATTAAATTCTTCTGAATAATGAGACTTTCTTATTTTGTAATTCTTAAATACACAAAGGTGTTTTATTGACATGAGGTTTTATATTTCATATCTAGAAATAAGTGATCCATTCACTTAGGGAGAATCTGTGACCAGATCCCATATTCAAATATGCTAATTCAAGACCAAGAAGCTAAAGTATAATATGACTGAATGATTGAGCAAGTAAGAACAGACCTAAAAGTAACAAATCTCTGTGGTTGACTAAAGATTAGGCCTAATTCAGGAACGTGTTTTATATTTGTTCTACATAATGTAGCTCCTAACATATTTATTTTTCCCTGTCACTATTATTAATTTGCTGCTCTTTAGTCGATAATCATGTCTGACTCTTTTGCGAACCCATAGACTGTAGCCCTCCAGACTCCTCTGTCCATGTGATTTTCCAGGCAAGAATACTGGAGTGGGTTGCCATTTCTTTCTCTAGGGGATCTTCCCAACCCAGGGATTGAACCTGTGTCTCCTGCATTGTCGGGCAGATTCTTTACCAATGAACCACCAAAGAAGCCATTATTAGTTTACATAGAGGTTAAAAGAAAACGACTCTCAGGTATGACTTCCCTGGTGGCTCGGACAGTATAGGATCTACCTGCAATGCAGGAGACCTGGGTTTGATCCCTGGGTTGGGCAGATCCCCTGGAGGAGGGCATGACAACCCACTCCAGTATTCTTGCCTGGAGAATCCCATGGACAGAGGAGCCTGGTGGGCTACAATACACGGGGTTGCAAAGAGTCAGACACGACTGAGTGACTAACACACAACACATGGATGTGACATACAAAATCACCAGTAATTTGCTACAAATAAAGACATATATATTAACAGTAATGTATTTTAGTGTGTAGATTCAAAAGTATTGTTTGTTTCTTCTCCAGGGGAGAGGTCTCTGATGACTTCTTGTCAGATTTCAAGAGAAATTCTGAGTATTTCAGTCTCCCTGAGGCATTGCAACACACTAATGCATTTATTACTTACATGTATGAATGAATAAGAATGAATGAATGTCTGAATAAATAAGAAACAAATAAATCTTACAAAATAAATGAAAAACAGGAATTTTTTGTTGTTTGTTTGTTGTTTCCACCTAAAACTATACAGCCAAAGATGGATAGCCATGGAATCATTTCCAGCTGAAGAAAACTTGCCATATGCATTAGTTTTATTTTTTGCCAAACTGAGGAAAGTTTCTTATGAATATAGCCTAAATCTATGGGTCTATTTATTATTAAACTTCCCATTTCTCAAAGAAGGTTGTATCAGCTCCCAACTATAAGCACACTTTCTCGCCATGAACAAAATACAGTTTTACCTGTTCCCAAGCATCTAACAGCATGACATCATCTTCTGCTAAATCATCCTGGGTGAACTCTCCTGGAACCTCTTCAATCTGAAATGTATAAAAAAGTTTTGTAAGCCAAAAGTCAAGCAGTGATTTTTCTAATATAAAGGATACAAATGCTTTGTATTATCTGGAGCATAGGTGAAAAAAAAAAGTTTGTTAGTCATTTTTTCCCTTCCCTTTGGGCAATAAAAACTTAAATAATAAAACAATCTATTTAATCATGTATCACAAACTGAGGCTATCTTATTTAGGAAGGAGAGTATTTAACATAAATATTGCATATGGCTTTAGAGAGACCATGCACAAGAAATATAGCCATAGTTTCGTCTACTTCCAGTTCTTCGTTGACAAGTTGCTTCACAGGTTTCTGTTGCCTCCCTGGTTCCTAAAGACATTTAAGTTTATGATGCAGGTATTACATCTTCTTTCATTTTGTAGGTAGGTCAAGATTATTAATAGATCTGGTCATTTTTAAAAATCAATCATTTTAAATAAAATATTATAACAATATTCCATAAGCAAAGTGTCATTATTTTTATTTTAAATGGGTTAAATTGTGTTCTCCAGAGCTAACACTAAAGGGTAATTGGCTAGTTTAACACACCCAATACCAGCAGGCATTCATTAAAGTTCAAATTTTTGAAAGAATTCTGGATGAAACTCCCCCTAGTCATTAGGAGGTGGTGACAGATTGGATTAGGGTTTGCAGTTCTTCACATCTCCCCTCTGCCGTGTGACTCTGCAGGTAAAGCTGACTGTGGCCTTGGCTGTGTCACATTAGCCAGTGGGACTCAGCGGAGCCTCCTGTGCTCCTGGGCTCTGTCCATGGATAAAAGGCATGAACCTCACCTGCAGCCCCTTAAGCATGACAATACCTATTTGTTGCAATCTGATGGTATTCTCAGATTGTTACACAAAAAACAAACACTAGCCATGTACAGAGGGCAAGAAATGTGTTTATATATCTTTTTACAGAATATACCATGCCAGGCACCGTTCTAATTCTTTATATGCAACAACCAAGATAATATTCACAACAACTCTGTGAAGTTGGTACTAGGATTAGCCCCATTTTTCAGATGAGAACATTATAACACAGAGAGGATAAGTGACCAGCCTCAGGTCACACAGCCAGTAAGAAATATCACCAAGTAAGTGATATCGAACAGGCACACTGGTTCTAAAAGCTGTGCTTTTGACCAATAGACTCTGTTGTCTTGTATGAATCTGCACGTCTAAAGCCTGTTTTCTGATGATGGTAATAAGATCAAACACTTGTTAGCAACACTCCTTTTCCTTAAAATGTTAAGAATTAGAGTTCCAAATGTCAAACAAGAAAATGAATAGGTGTAAAGAAAAAAGTATATTTCTCTTAAATATGTGAGTGACAAAAGCCAAAAACTAATAGATTTTTTTAAACTTAAGAAAAAGCCTAGGAATTATATTTGTGAGTATATATTTGCATATTCATTTTTGTAAAATATATCTTCATTGGAAACAAGCATGATATTTATAGAAATATTAGCAAATAATACTCTCAAGAAATTAGAGAGGCTCACACTGAAAAAGATGTTATTTAGATGTGATACCAAATAACAGACAAAAGAGTAAAACAGATTTTCCTGATGAAAAATTTATAAAATACAGGGATTTCCTGCAAAGTAGATGAACAACTGTGGTGCCTAACAACCTAATATTTATCACAATTCACCGTTTAAATCTTTAATCTTTAGGTCAAGTCACTTGTAAGCTGCAAGTGTGTTTCACATATGAGCAGTTTCTTCTTCAAAGCATTTTATTTCAAGCATGCAATGTACCTGGGAAAATATTAATGTTCATGTGTGTGTTCAAAAGTAAAGCATGTATTTACCAAGACAGGGTGACCAAATCTTTAGTTCAAATTTTATCAGCAAAGAATCTGTTCCTTAAATGAAAAGTTTATACAAAAGCCTAGTATGTCAAATGGAGAAAGCAGAATTTTTGTGATTAAACTGAGATGAGGGGCTCAGCCCAGGATATTTCAGAGATGCATAGAAAATACTTTTACACAGACACTTTGACTTCGAATTGCCTAGAATTCAAAGCTTGTGAATGTGACTTTGACATAAAATATTCCTGCTGATTTCAGCCCACTTGCAGGTGTGTGTAGAGCTTTCTGTGATTTTGCTCAATGATCATAATATTTCCATAATGTTTTCCATTCCATCAACACGGTGAGACGTTTTACTCCCCTGGGAAACTGAAGTGTACCATTTTACATAGTTTGATCACAGAAACCACTATTGCTGCACACCAAAAGTGTCAAATTATTAAATTAACAAATCCAACCATGTGCATATGCATACAGCAACAACCACGCGCTGACACAGGTGTGAAGTAGCTGATATTTTTAAGAGCCGCTTGATTTCTGTGGTACATTACAGTATTTCCATGCTCTCCCATCCATTATCATTGGCTCCTAAAATCAGCCCTGTGTGGAGCAAAGATTGTCATCTGTGGTTTGCAAGTAAACCAAAACTGGGAACTGGAGTAGGAATGCCACTGGAAATACTCAGATCAGTATCAGAATGCCTCCCTTTCCCCCTGCTGTTCGGTTCTACCCCGTGGTTTCTCAGGACGCTTACAATGAATCTTCCAGTTTTGTTGGAGCAGCCGTAAAGCCGAGGTGGATGGTCTTCAGCCTGGGATTCTAGCAGAGGAGAGGTCTGGTAGTCTTTTTTCCCTCCAAGGGAATTCCAAAACTCCTCTGTGGAAAACACACTGAGTTAACCTATGCATTTTCAGGAGCGTATGGTCGGTATTGCTTTACAGTAACAAATAATTGCATCTCACCTCAAGTTCACTGTTAAGTTACTTAAATATAGCAGGAGATGTTACACAAATAGAGCAGGTACCATCACCCATTCTTGCAACTAGTTAATGGGTTTTTAATGCCCTATAACCACTTCAAAGTTCTTTTTTATAAAAAAGATAAATTACATGATGAGCAAGTACACCAAATGTAAGTTCTGGCTCGTGTCCTTGGCCCCACCTGTACACACCTGGTTCCTTGCCTTCCTGAATCGTCGCAGTTTTGCATTTGAGGACGCTTGCCATGTACTCTGCTCCTTTCTCCTCCTCCTGTGTGGAGCCTTTTCCTATCCAGATGTAGCCATTATTTTGTCGCAGTTTCAGGACAAAAACATCATTGGAATTCAATGAGTTTGCATCAACATCGACCTAGAGTATGAAGAAAAATAACATGATTTAAATTCATTGCTGATCCCTCAGTAAACATGCCCAAGAAGCTGTGCTGCTGCCAACCCACCTACAGACTTCTGTCCTGATCCAGGAATTAATTCAGGCGGCATTAGCACACCACTTGTTATTGTTGTTCAGTTGCTAACTTGTGTCCAGAACTTGACGACTCCATGGACTGCAGCACACCACCCTTCCCTATCATTCACTACCTCTGGGAGCTCGCTGAAACTCACGTCCATTGAGGTGGTGATGCCATCCAACCATCTCACCCCCTGTTGCCCCTTCCTCCTCCTGCCTTCAATCTTTCCCAGCATCAGGGTCTTTTCCAATGATTCGGCTCATCATATCAGGTGGACAAGTATTGGAGCTTCAGCTTCAGCATCAGTCCTTCCAATGAATATTCAGGACTGATTTCTTTTAGGATTGACTGGTTTGATCTCCTTGCTGTCCAAGGGACTCTCAAGAGTCTTCTCCAGCACCACAGTTCAAAAGCATCAATTCTTCAGCACTCAACCTTCTTTATAGTCCATCTCTCACATCCATATATGACTACTGGATAAACCATAGCTTTGACTAGATAGACCTCTGTTGGCAAAGTGATGTCTCTGGCTTTTAATACGTTGTCTAGGTACAAAAAATTCTCAGAGCCAGGCTTCAACAGTACATAAACTGTGAACTTCCAGATGTTCAAGCTGGATTTAGAAAAGGCAGAGGAACCAGAGATCAAATTGCCAACATCTACTGGATCATCGAAAAAGCAAGAGAATTCCAGAAAACCATCTACTTCCGATTTATTGACTACACCAAAGCCTTTGACTGTGTGGATCACAATAAACTGGAAAATTCTGAAAGAAACAGGAATACCAGACCACCTGACCTGCCTCTTGAGAAATGTGTATGCAGGTCAGGAAGCAACAGTTAGAACTGGACATGGAACAACAGACTGGTTCCAAATAGGCAAAGGAGTACATCAAGGCTGTATACTGTCACCATGCTTATTTAACTTATATGTAGAATACAGCATGAGAAAAACTGGGCTGGAGGAAGCACAAGCTGGAATCAAGATTGCAGGGGGAAATACAAATAACCTCAGATATGCAGATGACACCATCCTTATGGCAGAAAGTGAAGAAGAACTGAAGAGCCTCTTGATGAAAGTGAAAGAGGAGAGTGAAAAAGTTGGCTTAAAGCTCAACATTCAGAAAACTAAGATCATAGCATCCACTCCCATCACTTCATGGCAAATAGATGGGGAAACAATGGAAACAGTGTCAGACTTTATTTTTCTGGGCTCCAAAATCACTGCAGATGGTGACTGCAGCCATGAAATTAAAAGACGTTTGCTCCTTGGAAGAAAAGCTATGACCATCCTAAACAGCATATTCAAAAGCAGAAACATTACTTTGCCAACAGAGGTCCACTGAGTCAAAGCTATGGTTTTTTCCAGTAGTCATGTATGGATGTGAGAGTTGGACTATAAAGAAAGCTGAGCACCGATGAATTGATGCTTTTGAACTGTGGTATTGGAGAAGACTCTTGAAAGTCCCTTGGATTGCAAAGAGATCCAACCAGTCCATCCTAAAGGAAATCAGTCCTGAATATTCATTGGAGAGACTGATGCTGAAGCTGAAACTCCAATACTTTGGCCACCTGATGCGAAGAACTGACTCATCTGAAAAGACCCTGATGCTGGGAAAGATTGAAGGTGGGAGGAGAAGGGGACAACAGAGGATGAGATGGTTGGATGGCGTCACCGACTCAATGGACGTGGGTCTGCGTAAACTCCGGGAGTTGGTGATGGACAGGGAAACATGGAGTGTTGCAGTCCATGGGTTGCAAAGAGTTGGACATGACTGAGCGACTGAAGTGAACTCACCTAGGCACCACTAGGTAACCGCTAGGGGGTTAGAAACATTAGAACAGGCGCATATATTGCTGGGTCACTGTAAGGCTCACCTGCCTGCATAATCCTCTGAGAATAAAATGAGGCAAATTTAAGTGATACATAACAAGGATAATATTCAAAGAGACCACAAAAAGGATGATGGCCTATAACTGATACTTGGAAAGAGGATGTAATATTCCCAAATGACACTCATAAAGCAGTGTTCAGATTTTCTCTCCCCTACTAAAGAGGTTTGTCAAATAATCAAGGGGACATCTAAAAATCATAAAACAGGGATTGAGATTTAATGTAAGAAAAGACTGTAACAGAGATTGACTAAAAGCTTCTCCAGGCTCAGATAAATTATAGCTCAGATTATAAAATAATATTCAGAAGGCATTAAAAGCATAGCACTGCTGCTGCTGCTGCTAAGTAGCTTCAGTCGTGTCCGACTCTGTGCGACCCCATAGACAGCAGCCCACCAGGCTCCCCCGTCCCTGGGATTCTCCAGGCAAGAACACTGGAGTGGGTTGCCATTTCCTTCTCCAGTGCATCAAAGTGAAAAGTGAAAGTGAAGTCGCTCAGTCGTGTCCGACTCTTTGCGATCCCATGGACTGCAGCCTACCAGGCTCCTCCGTCCATGGGATTTTTCAGGCAAGAGTACTGGAGTGGGGTGCCATTGCCTTCTCCATAGCACTGACAAACCCCCTTCCTTTTAACCAAGATGTTGTAGACACCGTCTACAAGATGTTGTGGACACCGTCTGGGATGAGCCACATGAGCGCAGTTCTGGTCCGTGTGGCCCAGGGCCAGTGAGAGGCACCTGGCTGAGGCCAGACTGCAGCCTGAGGGTGAGCCTTAAGGTGGAGCCTCGGGGCAGCAACAAGGCATTGTGCAGAGCCTCAGGCTTGGGAGGGGGCCTGAGGCCCTAGCATGGGCTTGCGTCTGTAAGCTTGTCATCTTGTGTCTCTGCGCTGGTCTGAGGCCCTCTGGACACAAGAGTGTGTGACTGCAACAGTGTGTGTGTGACTTTCTGTAGGACTCCGTGTGACGTGTGACGTGTGCTAGCAGGGCGATGGAGGAGGAGGAGGAGGAAACAAGACTGTGATAGGGCAGCCACGAGGGAGGAGGAATTCCAGAGCGTGGTGTCCTGAGGCCAAGTGCAGAGAGCCCTTCGGGAAGCAGCACGTGATGCTGTTTGACCAACTGTGTGGGGTGGCCAGAGGAAAGCATCAGCGTGTAGAAAGCTGGTCTTGCCCAGGTCCATCAGGACCCTGTCCCCAGAGACAGCACTGGAGGAGCAAGCACGCACTGCTGGAAGCTTTGAAGATGTGCCCAGGTGTTGGTCACATTCAGGGGAAGGGTTGGCATCTTCTTTCAGTAAGAAGTTGGCCCCATGGACCAAGCTCAAAGGAATCCATCAGATGTGATGATGAAAACTGGTAGGAATTGTGACTCCCAATTCCTAATCCAAATGTCTCCTTGTTTTGTGTGTGTGTGCGCGTTTTTAGTCACTCAGGCATGTCCAATTCTTTTTGACCCTGGTGGCCTGTAGGCCCACCAGACTCCTCTGCCCATGGAATTTTCCAGGTAAAAATACGGGAAAGGATTCCCACATTCTACTCCAGGGGATCTTCCTGACCCAGGGAATGAACCTGCCTCTCTTGCATCTCCTGCACAGGCAGTGAGCTCTTTACCAACTGCACCACCTGGGAAGCCAAATGTCTCCTTGTTGGTATAGAGGAAAGAGCATGGAAGATGGAGAGACAGGTGATAAGAGGCCCATGTCCAGACTGGTGTGAGGTCAGGGTGGCAGTTCCACAAAAGAACCTTAGAAAGCTTTAGCCTCCCAGGAGATGAAAACAGAAAGTCTTATCAATAGTGTTTTGACTGGAGCATTTCAGAGAGGCTAGGAATGCAAAGGTTAGTTTGAGAGGCTGCAAGAAAAGAAAGAATCTGCATCACAAGCAGCTCACGATGCTTCATAAAGAAGCATCCACTGGGAAGAGCTCAGAACTGTTACGATTCTCCTTGACTCTTGCCTCTGAAATCAGCTAAGAGGGCCTGGAGATGAAAATTTCACTTTCAATTTGACAGACTAAACAGTCAGTCACAATTGAACACGTGAGAATCCCTGCACAGAATGTCATGGATGAATCAATACAGAATGGCATTTAAATTATATGACTAAATGAGCTCACTCTGAGGAAGGCCAAGACAGCCCTGGAGAGCTCAAGAGCTTCGAGGACAAGCAGAGGAGGAGAATTCAGCAACTGGGTGCGAGTGAAAACAGCCTTCAGAAGGGTGACCCTCAAGGGTGGGAGAAATCCTGGTAAGTGTGGGGTTTCAGAAGCCTCGTTTAAAACAGTGTTTTGAGAAGACAGAAAGAGCAACTAAGTCAAATGCTAGAAAGAGGCTGAAAACAATGGCATCAGAGAAGAGAATTTGATGGCAAAAGGTAGGTCATTGGCAAACTAGATAAATCCCATGTGGATGGTGTGGCGGGAAGGGATGGCTGAATGGAGCGGCTTTTGATAGAGGAGGCTTAGCATAGCAGGGGCAGTGAGGGGGCGAAGATGACTCTTCTGAGGATTTGTACTCTTAAGGAGTGCAGAGAAAGGATGTGGTAGCCGGGAGGGTCAGAGTCAAGAGAGTTTTTAAAGAAAGGATGGAAGTGTTTTCAAGGCATGTTTGTGCTGCAGAGTAAGGAATCCAGGAGAAAAGAATAAATCAGTGATATGAAGAGAAAGAAGATGACTGCAGGCAAGAATGATGAACCAGAGTTAGGATGAGAGTGCTGGACAGAGAAATCCAGGGACATCTTTGGAAAACCCCAGGACAGGGGAGCCAGGACAGAAGTCAGTGGTAGGGAATGGGGGCAGATGGAATTTGGCCTGAGAGACAGGAGTCATTTTATTTAAGTAATAAATACGTATTCAGTTATTTACCAGTATATTAGTTTATACAAACATTATTATTAATATCAATATTAATGTGTACCTTAGTGTTTATACGTAAATTACTATTATAAAATGCTTATTAATTGTTAGCTATCAATAAATTAACAACTTAAATTGATTTCGTAAAATAGGCAAGAAGGAGAATTCGATATACAGACGCAGACAAGCTGGTGATATTGGTGGGGAGTAGATAAGGTAATCAGGCTTCCCACGTGGCTCCAGTGGTAAAGATCACCTGCCAATGCAGGAAACATAAGAGATGTGGGTTCGATCCCTGGGTCAGAGGGCATGGCAACCCACTCCAGTATCCTTGCCTGGAGAATCCCATGGACAGAGGAGCCTGGCGAGCTACAATCCATAGAGTCACAAGAGTCGGACACGACTGAAGCAACTTAGCATGCACGCGTGCAGATAAAGTGAATCTTCTGGGATTATTTTTATATTCTCTGTGAACTCAGAATCCATTATCAGTACAGAAGTGGGATGTTGGAGACGTGGGGGATGTGATGGGTGGAGAGGGTTCGTGGATTCAGTCGTGAGACTGGAGAATTGCTGGAAGAAATGGGGCCTAAAGGACAGGAGTCCTTGTCACACAGTAGATGCTTGAGGTGCTAAAGTTATTGCCAAGGACAAGGTCTAGTACAGGACCACAAGTGTGAGATGAAGTGGGGTCAAGATAAGACTGCTAGATGAGAGGAGCCAGCGATGGAGACAGTGAGACAAGAAAGCCATCAAAGAAAAAGAGGGCAGGACTCTCGGCTCAGCAGACATAGAAAAGAGATGGAGGAGTGAGACGGATAAGAAGGAGCGAAGTCAATGGGGCAAAAGTGAGCAAGGTGGGGCGCCTGCCATCCCATCCCTGGTCAGCCAGCATCGGAGAAAAACACAACTTCCACTCGAGAGGGCTGTATGGGCCTCTGTGACCTCAGAACACAGAGCAAGAAAGGGGGCGGCTTACAGGAGAGGTTCCAGGGGGAGGGAGGCTGTGACCCACCTGCTTTTAAGGGCTCATCTGAACAGCTTGGCAGAGCAGTCCAGGTTTGTGGGCATACAGAGAGCGCAGGGCAATTAGGAGACTTGGGAGACCTGGGTTTCAATGATGACTGAGGTGATGGGGTGAGGAACTGTGAAGAATCCTCCTTGAAGTCAAAGTACCCAGCCATTCAAAACCCTGGGCCCACTGGCCTTGCCCCATACCTGGCGGGCTTGGGGCCAGACACTGCAATCTGGGGCTTGACTTCTTTCACAGCTGCCACTCAGAGGCAGCTCGTTCGGCCAGCTGAATTATGACTCTGGTCCAGTGTGGCAAAGCTTGCTTTCCATGTTCCTTTACATTTGTGCAAATAAGTGCCTTCTCTTTCAACTTCCCCAGTGTGGTCACCGGACCATCACCCGCGATCCATCTTCCCCCAGGCCTTTCAAGACAGAGCTTAAGCTGTCTCAGGGCTTCAACAACTTGATTTCTTACATTTTTCTTTTTTGTATATAATTACATTTAGTTTTAATGGAAGGATAACTGCTTTACAGTATTGTGTTGGTTTCTGCCAAACATCAACATGAATCAGTCAACGGTATACCTGTGTCCCCTCTCCATTATTCTTAAATCCATTTGTTTCGTTACAATGTGGTTGAAAAATATGAGAGGCCCGTTATCTGATTAACGTTTTTACTTTTTACTTGATTCTCCTGCTTTTAGTATTTTTAATGGTGAAATATGTTATAGCAATGAAAGAAGTTTACTTGCCACTTTTTTTTTAATGACTGATATTGGCTGATGGCCCAGGGCCACTGGGAAATCCATGAGCAGGGCAGGTTTTATTGACCGCGTGACATTACCTCCATAATTCTGGTGATCGAAGCCAGGTTTCTTCGGACTTGAAAGAGGCGTGTAGGGGGGGCCGGTGCCTGACCTTCTTTCTTTGATGTTCCGTTCTTGTAAATAATGAGCGGTTTGTCTTTGAACAAACTCAGCAGGTGAGCAGGTTCTTTGCCTTGGGAGACTCGAATCTGGGGGCAGAGGGGATAAAGAAATGTAATAAAGAGGGCAATGAAAGAAGGCTGTATTTCCAAAGACATCCTTATTTTTCTTTTCGAAAACAAAATTAAAAGTAAATAAAAAGTCAAGTGCAGGAGGAACGATGATTAACAGAAAATATAGGTTCATAAAAATCAAGCACAGCTTCCTTGCTGACTTAGGAACCATTCGTTATTCCAGATAGAGCACACTGGGGCCGGGGGAGGTGGGTACAACATCACATTACGCTGCTTTGTGCTTCCACACTGCACCATTTACACCTTAGCACAAAGATGTAAAAAAAAAAAAAAAAAAAAAAAGTAATTTTTATAAAAGATGACAAAGATCAGCACTTTGTTGTTTTTCCCTTTGGAGATGTAGATGAACACATGAGTGAAAGTGCTAGTCGCTCAGTCATGTCTGACTCTTTGTGGCCCCATGGACTATAGCCTGCCGGGCTCCTCTATCCATGGGATTCTTCAGCAAGAATACTGGAGTGGGTTGCCATTCCCTTCTCCAAGGGATCTTCCCAACCCAGGGATCGAACCCAGGTCTCCTGCTTTGCAGGCATATTCTTAACCATCTAAGCCACCATCGTTACCTAAGAGTGAACAACGATTTCAATCCAAACATCAAAAGCTGGCAAAATAAACAGAATAGATTTTTACTTTTTAACTCACCTATGGAAATGGTAATAGTAGATTTACTTAACATAATCATTTGTCAGGATAAGGAAATTGAAGAAAATAAATGGTAAATGACTTAATTTCATCTATTAGTTGAACAGATCCTAGATTAGACATGAATTTCCTATTTTTTGCATAAACTATTGATGCATTTATTTACATGAACAGTTCAAATTTTGTGTCAGTCTCCTATTTTTTTTCAATTACCTTGCCTTTTGCAAAAATTAAACCATCTCCCCTACCCTGCCCTGGTCTGTTTTTTTTCTAGAAACCAAGTGAATGAGAATGCTGAAGTATACACCATCGTGGGAAGGCCTAGGGTGTGGTGAAAGTAACTCCACAGATAACCTTCCGTTAGCAGCTGCTGCTGCTGCTGCTAAGTCGCTTCAGTTGTGTCCGAGTCTGTGCGACCCCATAGACGGCAGCCCACCAGGCTCCCCCGTCCCTGGGATTCTCCAGGCAAGAACACTGGAGTGGGTTGCCATTTCCTTCTCCAATGAATGAAAGTGAAAGTTAGCAGACATTTACTTAAATAAGCAAGCAGCCAATTATGAAACTGTGTTGGGGCAAGGTTAGCTAAGAGTACCTAAAACTGTTGTTGCCTTAGCATTTCCCAAAACATTGAGAAAACCTCAACTGCCAAATTGAGAGAAAGAGGGTTACGGATTAATACCCATTCTCCACTGTGAATGAAAACAAGAAAGAGAAAGGGGAATTCCCTGGCAGTTCATGCTTAGGACTGTACTCCCACTGCAGGGAGTTCAGGTTTGATTCCTTATCAGGCAACTATGATCCTGCAAGCGACGCAGCAAGGCCAGAGAGAGAGAAAGAGAGAAAGGTAAATTGAAAAATTTTCAGTACTGTTTCTGAGTATGAAGGAATGTTTAAAACAGCAATTTATTGTAAACCCCTGCCATCTAGTGGTAAAACGAGGCATTATGCTTTCTTTCATTGTTAATTCAGGATTCAAATGCCTGACAATAAATTCATTCATTGGGTGTATTAAATAGTAGTAGTTAACTCTGAAATGTAGAATTTATAAGGCACAGTGCATATCTTCAAAGTTCTGTGTGATTTTGTAAGAATAGTTGAAAGGTTAATTAAATGACATCGATGATGTCAGTTCTTAGACATATTTCATTCAGGAAATGAATGTAGTAAACAGTTCACGGGGAAGTTCACAGGAGTTAAGCGTATTTAAAGAATTCAATAATCTTGTTAACTTGTTAACTGACAATTAACAATGTTAGTTTTATTTTAAAAAGTTAATATGCATCTTTAAATTTAAGTCTAACTTGCTTTATTTAGGAACTAAAAACCAAGATGGGAAGAAAGCCAGCTTAAAGACCAGATTGGATCTCCATATATTACATATTATGCACTAAAGTATCGGACTTACTTTTCTAATTATTACCTTTGAATCAGGTAATAATTTAGATAGAGATTTGATTTATAAAGATCTGAAAATGTATAAAAATTTGAAAACTGGAAAGTGATCAGCTGGAAGTGATAACTCAGGTAGAACGCGGACACGACTGAGTGAGGAACACGACTGAGCGACTTCACTTTCACTTTTCACTTTCATGCATTGGAGAAGGAAATGGCAATCCACTCCAGTGTTCTTGCCTGGAGAATCCCAGGGACGGGGAGCCTGGTGGGCTGCCATCTATGGGGTCGCACAGAGTCGGACACAACTGAAGCGACTTAGCAGCAGCAGCAGCAGCAAGCGGTTGCCATTGATCTGATATGATTCTAAAGGAAAGATTCTTTGGGGCTGTAAATCTGTTAATAGCTTATTTTTGTTTCTATTTTTAAATTTGTTCCCTCTTTTCCAGAATCTGAGAAAACAAGTATGGCATGAGAGTAGGAATATTTAAATTCTGAAATGAAAAAAAAGGAAATATTTACAAAGTGTCAAATCTGCATCCTGACATAGGAGAAGGGTTTTAACAAGACATTGGGCTTGCAAAACTTGTATGAGTTTAGGGGGTAAAAACATCCCAACCTGCACAGCCTGTCCCCCGAGGGATCTATCCAACTGAACAGTCAGGAATGCGGAGGTTGTCAGCTCATCCCGCGTGGCATTTGCTCCTTGCCTGGAGGAACCAAAGTAAAACAAATTAGCTTGTATTTAAGTTTAAGATCTCTAAGGCAGGCATTTCAAACAGAAACTTAAGTTATTATGAAAGATCAAGAAGAAACCTTGCTGTTTTGACATAAAAAAGCCATAGAAGCTATTGTTTTTTAAAGTACTAACGCTGAGCCATGATCTATCCTATGTATTGTTTAGAATAACATATCATAGATGTTTTTAATTTCCATTTCAAGGGCCCATTTTTAGTTCCATAATAACTTAGCTAAGTAGTCAATTCTGTCTGATTTCAAGTTGGAGCTGCCTATTTTGGGAAACAATCTCAACAGTGAAAATAATCCATTTGAGTAGTATATGAGCCAGATCTATTGGGCTGGATATTAGAGACACTTTATTTTTCCATGACTATTTGGTGAGCATAGTAACAAATGTGTGGACCCACAAATATCAAGAAAATAATGATCAGAAGCAGGCAACGGAGGGGCTTTCCAGGTGGCTCAGTGGGTAAAGAATCTGCCTGAAATGCAGGAGACACAGGAGATGTGGGTTCAACCTGTGGGTCAGGCAGATCCCCTGGAGGAGGGCGTGGCAACCCACTCCAGTATTCTTGCCTGGAGAATCCCGTGGACAGAGGAGCCTGGCGGGCATTCTGCAGTGTCACAAAGAGTTGGACACGATTGAGTTAACTGAGCATGTGCGCGCGCGCACACGCGCACACACACACACACACACACACACACACACAGGTAATGGAGAGGCCCCCATTTTGTAATTCTGGTCATTCTTTAAAGGCATTTCCCATGGACAGAGGAGCCTGGAGGGCTGCAGTCTATAGTATCACAAAGAGTTGGACATGATTGAATTGACGGAGCGCGCACACACAAACACATACAGGCAATGGAGAGGCCCCCATTTTGTCATTCTTTAAAGGAATTATGAATAAAACGGTAAGAGAAGCTAAAGTATCAGTGACCAGATAGGAGTCAATTCATTGGCAACTTCTCTTTCTAGGATAACTTGTGGCTCTAACTCCAAACGCTGGCTTACCCTACACAACAGCCTCTGGGAGATCTGCTTGTTTGATGACTGTGGGAGGGAAAAGGCAGTGAAAGCACTGTTTGTAGCCAATCCTCCCATCTCTATGTGACTACAGGTTAGCAGGAAGAATACCAATCCTGGAAATGGATTTTGACAATTAATTATATTCTTGCTTCTGAAGTTTTGAGAGTGACCTACCTATTCCATACCCAGAACCAGATTAACAGTAGGCTCCCAACCTGGACAACACACACACATACATACACACCACACATGCACATATGCACACACATACCCCCACAACACTGAGTGCAGGAAACCTCATTTATCTCAGAATATTTCATTGAACCAACAGAGTCAAATGGTTGATATGAAAATGTTGTACAGTGGGGTGAAAAAAAAGGACATGCTTATGTCAGACATATGTTTAGAAAAATAGAAAATGCTTTCCATAATAAGGGCACACATGAAGATATAGTCTTTTAATGCAAATAACTGAAATTTTCCATGAGCCTGTCAGGCTAGCAGACACTTCTGGGAGCCGCTGGAAGCACCAGGTGGGGAGTAACGCAGAGCTGAGGAAACAGCAAGGTCTGTTATCACCTGTCCTTGATTCGCTAGCTCGGCACTTTCTTGGATATTTCTTCATTTTCTTTTTGCCTTCTGACACTCTTAATATTTCACTGTTTATCTCAAACCCTTCTTCTTCTTCCTGTCAAAGTGACCACGTTTCCACCCACACAGATTCAAACTAATTTGCTTTATGGATCTGTGACCCAGGCAGTCAAGGACTGCAATGCAATCAAGACCATAAGAAAATTGCTTTGTCTCTTAACTTTGAAATCCTGTGCTTAGAGGGAGAAAGGAAGCTATCTACTTTGATATGATTTCTTCTTTACAAATCTGTGGTACTCGTTACTCATTAAAAATAAAATGCTGCATGAAAATGGAATTTATTGCTTCAAGAGACTCATCATCACCACTGATCAAAGTTTGTTTAATTTCAATTACTTGACATTTCAGAGAAAAGATCACTGCTGAAATTAGTTTTCTTTTGTCATTTTAGAGTCTCAGTAGTTTCAGAAATAAAAAGACAAATTTATGTATTCAGCAGTGATTTCATTCAAGTTTGTCACCTTTAACTCTGCCTCTTGGATTTAACCTATTCATATCCCATGAATGAAATGACCACATAAACTGGAAAGTTGTTTAATTTGAAGCTAGTCCTCAGGAGGCATTTCCTAAATGCCCCTTCACTATGTTCAGGGAAGTTTTTGAAGTTCTGCAAACTATACATCAACAAACTTACAAATTTAACATCTGTGCTATTAAACGACCCCATGGACTGTAGCCCGCCAGGCTCCTCTGTCCATGTGATTTCCCAGGCAAGAATACTGGAGTGAGTTGCCATGCCCTCCTCCAAGGGATCTTCCCGACCCAGGGATCAAACCCAGGTCTCTGGCATTACAGGCCGACTCTTTACTGTCTGAGTCACTAGGGAAGCCCAACTAATCACTTGGCTCCTTCTCATTCACTGGTTTTATCTTTTGCTTCCTAACTTTGCTCATGCCATACACCATTACTACTAGATTAGAGCACGCTTTTTCTTGCATTGCTAGGAACACCTTCAATACTATTTGCTTGCTTTCCTCACTCTCATTTCTGCTCCCACTTAGATGTCACCTTTAGGAGTCCTTCACCAATAACCTAGCAGTGAGCTTGAGTGTCTGTTCCTAATTCTACACAGATCATTCAGCTTGGTTTTATCTTAAGCCTTCATACTTTATTGAAATGGCTGATAACCATCTTTCTCTCTTTTAAGTATAAATTCTTGGGGAACGTTTTTTATTGTATCTTTAGTATCTAGCTCAGTGCTTGGCACATAGAAAGTGCTCAATGGACACTTTCAAGTGATTTAAAGAATAGCTTTTACATTCAAAATTTATAACCTGATTTAATCCATTTAATTTATATCCACATAGTCATTTATGTGGATTGCAAATGGCTAATTCCTCAAAACATTCTCTTGAATCACTTATTTAATCTTTCCTGTTTGATTTAAGTGCCACAATTATTAACTATATTTTTTACACACCGAAAAGAATTTAGAGGAAGACCAAGAAACAGAATGTAAAAGAAAAGCTTACTCAGGATGTAAGTAATGTAAATTTATTACGTACTTACAATGAATTTATCCTTACAGATGCCATGCTTTGCACAGATACTTTTCTGAATTAAAATTTTAGAAAAGGAAATTGCAAAATAAGGATATAGCTTTTACCAGGGGATAGCTGCAGGCAGGCCTTAAAGATAGCTGCAGATCAAGGTGTGAAATGTTGCTTCACCCGTTACAAGAGTTGTGACTTTGTGTTAAATTATTTACTCTATCTGATTCCCCCCTCCTTTTAGATCTTTTGAAAATTATCTGATTGTGAGGAAGAGAAATAATACATGGAAACATCTAGCATTTTGCTGGCACAAACATGCTGCTCAAAAAAAACCGGTTGCTATGAAGATGGCATCTTAAACACAGAGCTAAATAGCTAAATACATTCATCTTTGACAGGATATGATGCAACTGTGGGGTCAGAAATGTCTCTGAACGCAGAGGTTCTCATTAATGCCATGGTGTACATTAGAAACTCCAGAGTCCCGCCAACTGGGGGTCTGATTTATTTGGTATAAAGAGGGCACTGTGTATTCAGCTTTGGGAAGAATTATCTGGGTTAGTATGTGCAGCTAGTGGTTGGAGCCCTTGCCTAAGGCAGTGCCTGTCAATCATTAAGGTGATTCTGAATCATCCTGAGAACTTGTTAAAACACAGGTTCCGCTTTAGTAGGTCAAAGGTGGGGCCTGATATTCTCTATTTCTAACCAGCTCCCCAGGGACGCTGACACTCCTGGTTTCCAGACCATCCTTGGGGTACCAAGAACACATGGGGTGGGGACAATCATCTCATCTCCTGATCTTGGTTAAGGTCAAGGCACTGGCCAGTATAAGGGGGAAGTGGTCACACTGTGAGGATGGATGACTCTGTCATCCGGTAGGACACTCACCATAGAGAAAAGTCACCCTATCAGCAGACACCCGAGTCCTCGTCCACTCAGTATCCTCACTGAAGACAGCTACCACCATGTAGGCAAAGGCAGGATCCTGTTTCATCCTCTCAACTTCAACCTACACCACTCAGCTTTAATATCTTTTTTGAAAATTCTTTTCTTTTTCTCAGTCTTCTCAGAAATATTCCACTTTATGTGATTTCACTTCACAAATAGTTTGAGAATCCAGCATTGCATGATTTGTTGCAGAATCCTGTCCCTTGGACTAGTCCAGCATGCTGTGTGCACTTCACTTACTTGGTTGGACATTTCCATTGGCACTGACTCTAAGTTAACTTGAAGGTGAAAGTGTTAGTTACTCAGTCATGTCCTGATGCTTTGCGACCCTATGGACCATAGCCCACCAGGCTCCTCTGTCCATGGGATTCTCCAGGCAAGAATACTGGAGTGGGTTGCATTTTCTTCTTCAGGGGACCTTCCTGACCTGAAGATCAAACCCAGGTCTCCTGCATTGCAGGCTGATTCTATACAGTCTGAGCCACCAGGGAAGTAAACTTAACCTTCAATTAACTCAAATCATTATGCAAAAGAAATGGATAAGAAACGGAAGCAATAGCATTTTTTATTTAACACTGCTATGAATTTCATGAGGACAAAGAATAAGGATGCATCAATTTGAGATCTCCAGAGTCTGAAATAGAACCATAAATTATATACATGCCTTAGAGAATCTGATTCATTGGAATGTTGCAACTCTAATCTGGATGGAGCCTCTGTGAATTTTAAGAAGAAGACATGGTACCTGATGCTGGCCAGTTGGAGTGTTTGTTAGCTTTCAAAGGAGAGGAGTTATTCAACTAGATATCCACTAAAGGAACACCACCCTTCAGCTACCAAAACCTTTCTCCTAAATTGGTAAGGATGACTTTTATCTAAACTGCTCGTGGACAGCAGCTACCAAAACATAGCCAAAATCATACAAGAAGAAAATACTACATTCATGTTATACAAAGCTCACGAGGCTAAATTATAGGATAATTTTATCCCATATTGCATGGAATATAATGAAACTTAACTTTGGAGCAAAATGTGGCCTCTACAGAACTTGAGATTTTATGAAAGAGGGAAGCTCACCAGGTGTAGATAATCTGTCCTCTGGGATACGTGTAAAGTATAATGTAGCAGTCCCCACCATAGAATTCACCATACGCGTTTCGGTCAATTTCGACCCTACCGTTGTTTTCTACACGCCAAATCTAAAAGGAATGAATAGGTGTATCAAAATCAAAATCTTCTTTATCTAGTACTACTTCTCTAAGGTTTAAAAAAAAACATTTTGGTTTAGATCTGTCATTAAAAACCTTTTCCTTTTCTAACTAGTTACAAATCAAGCAACAGGAAGAAATTCTTGTCCATTTGGTTATTGACTTCTTAAGTGTTTAGAGTTCTTTTATACTCTTTTCTTTTATACCCTTCATAGTACTTATCTCAGTTCTGAGCCTGTTGATTAATAAAATACCTATTGTTTGATTGATTAGTGAAAATAACATGACACTCCAGTTACATGACAAACCGAAATATTTAGCTCAGAAATACATCTCTTAACTTATATAAATTTTTCATCAGTTGGGAGGCAATTTTTTAAAACTTCTCCTTCCCTGTGCTTTAAGGCATGAGACTGTTTTTTTTCTTCCCCAGGTAAGAGTGGCAGATTGTGACTAAACAATAAAAATGCCAAATTGCATGACTTCTATTTTCAAAATGTGCCATAAGACTAAGATAGAAGCAGGCAGGACTAGTTATTTTCTATTTCCTCCTCCTCATCACAAACTAAAGATATTTTTAATTAAAGGTTAAAAGTTGGAGAGATGAGAGTTGTAAATGAAACGGGCAAGTAACACATGAGTGAGAGACTGCAGACACTGCACGCACACACATCCTCCTGCCGGTCCTGGGAGGCTCAGGATAGATCCTCTGTTTTGAAATTGAAGATGAGCAAGTGGAATGGAGCAGTGCAGTGCTTTCAGAGAGCAGCCTTCCTGCACCGTCCCAGAGAAACAATGGCAGCATGGCTTGGCTAAACACCAAATCCTAGAGAAAACCCTGGACATCATCTTCCCAGGGTGGCATGGGAGGACTTCTCAGAACACTATGCTCTGATGTGGAGACTGCAGCCAGGACACATTTGGAGCTGGGGATCCATGTCCACCACGGGGCTCTCTGGTTGCGCTGAGCTCCAGAAAAGGATGTCTGAGCAGGACACAGACTCAGGCCCCAAAGCTGATAACCCTATGACAGCGACCACAGGAGACGCTTCTCCCTGCGTAGTTCCCATAACCCCTGCCCAGCTTAGAGTCACACTTCAAGCCTTTGAAAAGAGGAAAAACACCTTCTTAAATCTCTTACATTAAATTCTCAGACTTTGGTCTCAGCAGTGTGTGATAAGCTCTGGGAATGAAGAGATAAATTATTCAATTCCTTCCCTCAAGGAACGACAAGAGGTCTGGGAGGAGAAATCTCTAAGTAAATGAACAACGCTGTGGTACTTCTATGATGAATCCATGAAGAACATGACTTCTGGCTTGAGAACAGAGAAAGGTCATTTCCATGCAGAAAGAAGTCTCTTCAGAAGAGATGAAGCTTGTGACTTAACTGAGTTACAAAGGAGTGGGAATGTCACCCAGATGGCAATGGGGAGGAGCCCTCGAGGCTGTGAAGGCTGAGGTGTGGAGAGCAAGGCTCAGTCATGGAAGGCCTGGGAGGCCCAGCTAAGGACGGATGTTCTCAGGAAGACTGTGGAGAGCCACCAACATACTCTAGAACAGAAGATCTTATACAGTTCCCCTTATGTTAGATGACTCAATGGCAGGCCAAACATGAAGAGATTTTAGTTAGGGAGAATTTTTAGGAGGGTTTCAACAATTTGTGTCAAAAAATAGCAATAATCAACAAATTCATTTTGAATGTTCTAAAAACATCTGTGATGTTGGCACATAACACATAATTTGCCTTTGTGAATGCCCCTAAGGTGCAAGGGAAGGACAAACTTAGGGCTTGGAGCTTTCGGAGCAATGTACCCACACTGGACAAGTCTAGTTCCGAGAGCAGAAGCAGGCTTGGACCAGGAAATGAGATGGAGACAGCTGGGTTCCTTGGAGGCCTCTAAGGTGATTAGGTGACCTTACACAAATTACCTAGTTTCTTAGAATCTCAGCAAACACACTATACACTAAGACTGAAGGTCAGACAACGCTGTCTTCCAACTTTCAACCCCCTGGTCTTGGATCATCTTTATTAATCATTAAAAGGCACATTTTACAATTTGTAGCTTCCTGAAGTTCTATTTCCACATAAACTGACATAAATGGGCTTGACAGACAAATAAACAGAAATATGTAAGTACCTCCACTTTGCCAGAACCATCATCCACCACGTGATGCTGGGCTGCCATTTGTGGGGAACTGTGCAATTTTGAGGCATCAAATGGAATTTGTTTTACGTGAGCCACTTTTTCTGTGACATACACTTTCCCGAAGCCATCGCTCTGATCTCTATCTCTCCAGTCTTTAAAGAACTGTTTGAAGATTGGTGTTTCACCTCCTTCTGGAAGAACTTGAATCTGAAATGTAAAAAATTATTATTATGATGATTAGCTCAGTGGGTAGAGCATCAGACTTTTAATCCAAGGGTCCAGGGTTCATGTCCCTGTTCAGGTGCTCTGGTTTGGGCTTCCCTGGTGGCTCAGTAGTAAAGAATCCTCCTGCCAATGCAGGAGACATGGGTTTGATCTCTGGATCAGGAAGGTCCCCTGGAAAAGAGAATGGCAACCCACGCTAGTATCCTTGCCAGGGAAATTCCATGGACAGAAGAGCCTGGCAGGATATAGTCCATGGGATCGCAAATAGTCGAACACGACTAGTGACTAAACAACAATAATTATAAACAGAAAAATAAGAGACTAAGGAAAAACAATAATCTAGTTATGGAGAAAAAACTAAGAAAATGCAAAGAGGAGCCTTTTTTTTTTTTTAAAGATGACAAATGTAAACTTAGAAGCTGGAATCCTTATATGAATACAAAAGGAAAAGTATCAAATATGAAGCTAAAACAATTCAACCCTGCTTTTTTTCTTATAGCTGAAGTAAGTGCCAATGAATTTGGATGTTTGAGAGAAGAATCAAGTCATTTCATATGTTTCCATTACAGTCAAATAAGTTTGACTGTTTTTCTATATTAGGTTCATAGAATTTCTGTGACCTGAAAGAAATTATCTCCTTGTGCTGCTTTTGCCAGGACATAAAAATGAAGAGAAAAGATGAAGCTAGGAGACTCAGAAAAGAGCAACTAGTCAGTGTCTAAATTAATCTCCATGAAGGCAAGTATTTTCTGGGCCTTAGTCCATGCTTATACAACTTGCTCTAGGGAATATTTGATATATGCTCTCAGTTAATTCAACTGTGCTTGACCATCTTGACTTAAAGGCTGTGCAGGAAGTGAATGGGCTTTTATTCTAATCACAGAGTCCCACTGAAAGCCTAATCTCCAATTTCTGTAAAATTCCATCCTCCACACAGAGTTCTAGAGCACAGGACGCAACATTGCATGCACATAGGTAAGAATGACTTCTGTGTATGTTTTTTGGAACCAAATTCGCTCAGGAGTTTTGTGGTGATGTCATGAGCTCCCATATCTAAAAAATTTTTCCTAGCTAGTTCATTTCCATACGTACTTGGGTATTCGTAGAATAATTCATTTGCTGTAGGAATTCCTCAGCTGTCTTCATGGCAGCCTTTCTCTCCTGGGGATTAGCATCTTTACCTAACATGCAACATAAATGAAAGAGAATTTAGAGAGGCAAGATATTACATGATTAAGAGATACTTGTGCACCAAAAATCAAATATAATTATAATTTAATTTAACTACAATACTGAAAAATGGCAAAAACTTCCTAGTATACTAAATATATTTAACAATATTATAATATAGACTATATAAAAAATTCTATTTCTAGTGCCCAAAGACTTTCTTTTACCCCATCATCCCTAGTAAATAAGGCTAATAGTAAGAAAATATGGTTTTCATGTCTGCATTGTCTAGATCATGCAGAAAGGTAAGCTTTTTTTTTTTTTTAAAGTCAGAAAAGATGTTTTATTTCTCTTTCTGAAGAAATACATATAAATCTGAAGTATGTCAACAATGCCAATGGCATTTGTTTTACCTTTCCATACAAAAATCTGTTTTGCAGCACCGTGGTCCAAAATGAAGCATTCTTCAGACAGAAGCATCGCCATGGAGAAGGGGTTTTCTTCTGCCACCAGACTCACTTTCATGGAGCCACTGGCATCTGAAACCTGACATGAAAACCGTGAGCTTGCTTGAGGATGACCAGTGAGCTCTAAACTGTGATCATGGTGATGGCTGCACAGCTCTGTACATGTAATAAAAACCACTGAATTGCACACTTTAAATGGATAAACTATATATGTAAGTTATATCTCAACAAAGCTATTTCAAAGAAAACAAATACAAAAAAAAAAAAAAAACCCTCATGAACCCAGTTACACCTTGGAAAAGACTTTCTTAAAGCCCTTTAGGATAAAAGTACTACTAATAAAACGCTAAGTTTCAACAGAAAATAATAGTGATAATAATCATGGATAAAGTTTGTTTCAGTTTTCACATATACCAGGTGCTACACAATGAACTTTACATGATTATTTCTTAGTCTGTATAAAAATCTTTGAAATAGATACCTTTGTACTCATTACACACACATAAAGCTAAAGCTTAAACATTCATTCATTCAATATTCACTGAGTACTACCATATCCCAGACACTGTGGTAGGGAAGGCCCTGATACATTATAGCTTATGTGTACAGACTTTTTTCAATATGGAGCCTGTCATTTACTTAAATACTCTGTATAAATTATCAAAGTAAATCTCATGTCACAAATAAAATATAAAATAAAACTTGTTACATCTGTGTCACAAGTAAACTTACGGAGACTCCCGAAGTTTGGAAACGGCTACATAAGTTGTTTTTGTTTTTTTTTAAGCTGGAGACATACAGCTTACAAAGTCTTACAAAATTTCCTAGGTTGGAATTCAGTTTTTTCAAGGCCTGGTAGGCTGTAAGGTAATCCACCTGGGCACTTGTTAAATATGCAGATTTGAGGGTCCTCCCTAGATGAGTGGTGGGGTTTTACAGCACTGCGGTGGGGCTTGAATTCTGTATTTTTAGAAATCACCCGAGGTGAGTCAGCTTCCTAGCCCTGTGTTGCTGCATTAAGTCACTTCAGTCGTGTCTGACTCTGAGACCCTACGGGCTGAAACCTGCCAGGCTCCTCTGTCCATGCGATTCTCTAGGCAAGAATACTGGAGTGGGTTGCCATGCCCTTCTCCAGGGGATCTTCCCTATCCAGGGATTGAACCCGAGTCTCTTATGTCTCCTGCATTGGCAGGAAGGGTCTTTACCACTAGCGAGCGCCACCTGGGAAGCCCTGTTCAGCTATTTCAAATTATTTTCAGGACTGAAATAGAAGTATGCAATACATAATAGACCCACTAGAGGGAGCATTGACTCAAGATTAACATTGTGTGTTAGTCGACTCTGAGACGCTATGGACTGTAACCTGCCAGGCTCCTCTGTCCATGGAATTCTCCAGGCAAGACATCTGGAATGGGTTGCCATTCCCTTCTCCAAGGGATCTTCCCGACCCAGAGATCGAACCCTGGTCTCCTGCACTGCAGGCAGATTATTTATCAGCTGAGCCACGAGGGAAGCCCCAAGATTAACATGTTCATGCTTATTTCTTTACTCTCATGATGTTCTCTGAGGGGAGAACAGCTTTATTTAATGAGGTAACATAAAAGGTATTTGTTAAACTCTTGAAATTGGGTTTTAGAAACCCAATTCTAACAATAAAAATAATCAATGTAAATTAAAATAAATGTATGCTTTAAAAAATAAATAATTAAATTATTTAATTAAAATTAATTTTAAAATAAATAAAAATAATCAAAACAAAACCCAATAATAAAAAACAAGCAGTCACAAAATCTTTAGAATAACAATTTCTGTGTGGCTTATATGAAAATTATCAGCATTTGGGAGTGGTAAAGACATTTTCTTTTGCCATCTAGATACAAAGAATCTATTTCTCCTTTCTTTCTACAGAAAAGGAAGTTATTCTACACAAGACAGTAACTTGAACTTCATTTAAAAATCACAGTGTGTCCGAGCTGGACCATCCCTTTAAAGAGCAGAAAATAGACATCCTTCTTGTCAGAGATGAGAAAAGGACTCAATTCCACAGGGAGACTGTGGTCTGCTCCAAATCATGTGCTTGGAAAGTTACAGAGGGAGGGAATGCTTAACGGATCCCATGTGAACAGTCTCCTCACCTGGTACATCTTGTGGATTTTGTTACCCTCACCAGCAATAAAATCATAAAATTGTGGATTGGAAGGAACCTAAGTAGTTCCAATTTAATCTCTCTTTTGTCAGATAAGAAAACTAAGACCCAGAATGGCCGTGTCTTGGCCAAGGTCGCCCTGGCAGTCCTTCCCACAGAGCTAACATGGAACTAAGTCTGCCAACACCCAGGACAGTTTTTACCCTTTTTCCTTCCAGCTGTTTGATTTGATAGCCTTGCCCTCTTATAAAAAAGACTTCATGATAGCTAAACAGGATATTTCAAGTGAGGTCATAATTTTATAGCTCATTAGGATTTCATAAGAAAATGCTTACAGTCTTTGTACTCTATGAAGGAAACACTTTATTGAATGTATTGTACTGAATGTAAGATATCAGGACATATTGTCGCTGGAGCAACGAGCGGTGGCTGCGCGGTGCTGAAGTGGTGAGCGGTCGAGAGGAGATACCCCACCTCCAAGGCAAGGAGCACTAGCTGTGCTTTGCACCAAAGAATTCATGCTTTTGAACTGTGGTGTTGGAAAAGACTCTTAACAGTCCCTTGGACTGAAAGGAGATTCAACCAGTCCATCCTAAAAGTGATCAGTCCTGAATAATCATTGGAAGGACTGATGTTGAAGCTAAAATTCCAATACTTTGGCCACCTGATACAAAGAGCTGACTCATTTGAAAAGACCCTGATGCTGGTAAAGATTGAAGGTGGGAGGAGAAGGGGACGACAGAGCATGAGACGGTTGGATGGCGTCACCGACTCAATGCACGTGGGTCTGCGTAAACTCCAGGAGTTGGTGATGGACAGGGAGGCCTGGTGTGCTGTGGTCCATGGGTCACAAGGAGTCGGACACAACTGGGTGACTGAACTGAACTGTTGCAAACTAGTACAGCAACTATATATATAATTTTTTAATTTAAATCACAGCAAATTATTTGTTGTTTTTAATAAAAACTTTAAAAGTAATAGAAATAAGAGTTTTAAATAACTGTGTTAAAGCAAAGAACAAATTCTTCCCACACATTTCTCTTTGAGGGCAACGAGGAGCATTGTCATCTGTGGCAAACAGTCCCTCCCCAGCAGGTCTCCCCAGCACCATCCTGTCCAATAAAAACAACAGAACTTCCTACCAGTGAACTCACCATGTAGAGTTTAGCCATTTTCCTATTAGTTATATCTGCTTTGATGTCATCATCATCTTCTCCATCCCTAAGCTTTGGCTTTTTCCCTAATACCTGGAAAAAAGAGTACAGATGAAAAGATAAAGACCTCTCATTAATGGTGCAAAGTTTGAAAAAAAGATTCCTAGGTCATAGATTATAAAGTATTAGCAACTGAAATGACAAGGCTCAGACATTTCTCACCAATCATACTAAACTGACCTTCCCCCACAGGTCAAATCAATCGATAGCATTAAGTAAACAAACACTGAGTTTGCTGGTGATGTGAACTTTCAAGAAAGTGAAATCCCAAACTTGAAAGTGTAGGTCTCCTTATTATTGAAAACTGCTGCTGCTGCTGCTAAGTCGCTTCAGTCTGTCCGACTGTGCGACCCCATAGATGGCAGCCCAACCAGGCTCCCCCGTCCCTGGGATTTTCCAGGCAAGAACATTGGAGTGGGTTGCCATTTCCTTCTCCAATGCATGAAAGTGAAAAGTGAAAGTGAAGTCGCTCAGTCGTGTCCGACTCTCAGCGACCCCATGGACTGCAGCCCACCAGGCTCCTCCGTCCATGGGATTTTCCAGGCAAGAGTACTGGAGTGGGGTGCCATTGCATTCTCCATTATTGAAAACTAGTAGGAATTAATTAAAATATGAGTTCTAAGTTCAGCTGTGCAACAAAATATCTTCCATAACTTCTGCTTCTACAAGCAATCTATAGGTTTTATTAATTTATTGTAACAAAGTCTTGGGCAAAATTACTATTTGAGGGTAGGGTACTATTATTATTATTGATAAAGGCTAGGCTAGATGAAATGTCAGTTAATCATATGCTTTGCTTCTGCTGCATTTTTGACACAGAACAAATGAATGTCGAATGAATGAATGTGCTTATGTACTCTTTGCACACCTGATGCAATCCAAAAGTTTAAGAAAAGCATTTTGGGGAGGAGCTAAGATGGCGGAGGAGTAGGACGGGGAGAACACTTTTTCCCCCAATAATTCATCAAAAGAACATTTAAACGCCGAGTAAATTCCACAAAACAACTTCTGAATGCCGGCAGAGGACATCAGGCACCCAGAAAAGCAACCCAACTCTTCGAAAGGAGGTAGGAAAAAATATAAAAGACAAAAAAAGAGACAAAAGAGGGAGGGACGGAGTTCCGTCCCAGGAAGGGAGTCTTAAAAAGAGAGAAGTTTCCAAACACCAGGAAACCTTCTCACTGCCGAATCTGTGCTGAGCCTTGGAAGCACAGAGGGCAACTTAACAGGGAGAAAAAATAAATAAACAATTAAAACCCGCACATTGCGAGCCCTACGGTAACTCCCGCAGTGGAGAAGCAGCGCAGACACCTGCATCCGCCATTAGCAAGCAGGGGCTGGGCAGGGAGGCGCGGCGCAGGCTGCATCGCAAGGATCTGGCCTGAACACCTTGAGCGCTATCTGAGCGAACTAATTTGGACTAGCAAACCAGACTGTGAGATATCTACCACGCGAAAAGCCAGCCCTAACCTAAGACACCGCCAGGCCCATGCACGGAACAAAGGACTGAACAGAGATAGCCGGCGGCAGACCATCCCCCTCCGGTGACAGGCAGCCAGAGCCGGAAGGGGACAATCGCAGCCCCAGAGAGACACTATCTATAAAACTGTAAGCAGGCTTCTTTGCTAACTAAAACTTCGTGGGGGTCTGGACGGTCAACATCTGCCTGAGAAGGTGCGCCGGTGCACACCTAGATAACCGAGTGGCAGGGAGGCGATAAGTCGCAGCAATCGCGTGCGCCAAACACCTCATCATCTGAGCTGCTCGGATCTGGGAAGGGCACAAAACACAGGCCCAACCAAGAGTCTGTGCCTCTGAGGACTACCCGAGTGCCTGAACCTGAGCGGCTTGGACCTGGGATGTGCAGGCAGCCCAGGGCCGGCCACGGACGGTTCCCTGTGGAGCAACCTAGAGCCTGAGCAGCGTGGGCAGGGAGGCTACACGCGCTGAGAATGGGGGGCAGACCCAGTGTGGCTGAGGCACTGCGAGCACACGCCAGTGTTATTTGTTTGCAGCATCCCTCCCTACCTCCCCTCAGCGCGACTGAACAAGTGAACCTAAAAAAAAAAAAAGTGTCCTCCACCGTCCCCTTTGTGTCAGGGTGGAAACCAGACACTGAAGAGACCAGCAAACAGAAGAAGCTATAACAGAGGGAACCGCCTTGGAAGCTACAGGCCATAGATTAAAACCCTGTGGTTAGTACCAACTACATAGGAAGGAGCCTATAGATCTTGAGAAATATAAGTCGGACCAAGGAACTAGCCAAACATGAACTGAACCTGCAATACTCACAACAAAACCAGAGAAAGTCCTAGATAAATTTTTACTATTTTTACGATCATTCTTTCTTTCTTTTTATTTTTTTAATTAAAAAAAAATTTAAGTCCTCTATTATTCCTTTAATTTTCACTTTTATAACCGATTACTTAGCAAAAAAAAAAAAAAAAAAGTCCCTATTTTTTTTAAAGCAAACTTCATATATATATTTTTTATAATTTTTTTGACCTTGTTTTTTTTATTTTTTTCCTTCTTTTCTTTAACATTGTATTTTTGAAATTCCAAACTCTACTCTAGATTTTTAATTTATGCTTTTTGGTATTTGTTATCAATTTTGTACCTATAGTTTTTTTTTTTTACAATTTCTGTGACCCTTTTTTATTTTTTCTTTTTCTTTTTCTCTGTTTCTTTCTCTTCTTCTTTTAAATAACATTGTATATCTGAAATTCCAAACTCTACTCTAGATTTTTAATTTATGCTTTTTGGTATTTGTTATCAATTTTGTACCTGTATTTTCTTTATAATTTATGCGACTTTATTTGTTCTTGTTTGTTTTTTCTCTCTCTCTTTCTTTTTTGTCTTCTTTTTTTAACATTGTATTTTTGAAATTCCAAACTCTACTCTAGATTTTTAACTTTTGCTTTTTGGTATTAGTTATCAATTTTGTACCTATATTTTCTTTATAATTTTCGCGACCTTGTTTGTTTTTGTTTGTTCGTTTTTTTCTCTCTTTCTTTTCCTTCTTCTTTTCTTTAACATCGTATTTTTGAAATTCCAAACTCTACTCTAGATTTTTAATTTTTGCTTTTATGTATTTGTTACCAATTTTGTACCTTTAAGAACCCAATCTTCAGTACCCATTTTTCACTAGGGAGCGAGATTACTGGCTTAACTGCTCTCTCTCCCTTTGGACTCTCCTTTTTCTCCACCAGGTCGCCTGTGTCTCCTCCCTAATCCCTCTCTACTCTACCCAACTCTGTGAATTTATGTGTGTTCCAGACGGTGGAGAACACTTAGGGAACTGATTACTGGCTGGATCTGTCTCCCTCCTTTTCATTCCCCCCTTTTATCCTCCTGGCCACCTCTGTCACCTTCCTCCTTCTTCTCTTCTCTGTATAACTCTGTGAACAACTCTGAGCGGTCCAGTTGTGGAGTGCACATAAGGAAGAGATTACTGGACAGCCCACTCTCTCTTCTATTGATTCCACCTCATCTCATTCGGGTCACCTCTAACTCCCTCTTCCCTCTTCTCTTCTCCATATAATGCTGTGAACCTCTCTGGGTGACCCTTACAGTAGAGAAACTTTTCATCTTTAGCGTAGATGTTTTATCAATGGTGCTGTATAGAAGGAGAAGCTCTGAAACTACTGTAAAAATAAGACCGATAACTGGAAGCAGGAGGCTTAAGTCCAAACCCTGACTCCAGGGAGCTCCTGACTCCAAGGAACATTAATTGACAGGAGCTCATCAAATGCCTCCATACCTGCACTGAAACCAAGCACCACACAAGGGCCAACAAGTTCAGGGCAAGACATACCAAGCAAATTCTCCAGCAACAAGGAACACAGCCCTGAGCTCCAAGATACAGGCAGCCCAAAGTCACCCCAAAACCACAGACATCCCATAACTCATTACTGGACATTTCATTGCATTCCAGAGAGAAGAAATACAGCTCCACCCACCAGAACACCGACACAAGTTTCCCTAACCAAGAAACCTTGACAAGCCACCTGTACAAACCCACACAGAGCGAGGAAACGCCACAATAAAGAGAACTCCACAAACTGCCAGAATACAGAAAGGACACCCCAAATTCAGCAATTTAAACAAGATGAAGAGACAGAGGAATACCCAGCAGATAAAGGAACAGGATAAATGCCCACCAAACCAAACAAAAGAAGAAGAGATAGGGAATCTACCTGACAAAGAATTCCGAATAATGATAGTGAAATTGATCCAAAATCTTGAAATCAAAATGAAATCACAGATAAATAGCCTGGAGACAAGGATTGAGAAGATGCAAGAAAGGTTTAACAAGGACCTAGAAGAAATAAAAGAGAGTCAATATATAATGAATAATGCAATAAATGAAATTAAAAACACTCTGGAGGCAACAAATAGTAGAATAACAGAGGCAGAAGATAGGATTAATGAATTAGAAGATAGAATGGTAGAAATAAATGAATCAGAGAGGATAAAAGAAAAATGAATTAAAAGAAATGAGGACAATCTCAGAGACCTCCAGGACAATATTAAACGCTACAACATTCGAATCATAGGGGTCCCAGAAGAAGAAGACAAAAAGAAAGACCATGAGAAAATACTTGAAGAGATAATAGTTGAAAACTTCCCTAAAATGGGGAAGGAAATAATCACCCAAGTCGAAGAAACCCAGAGAGTCCCAAACAGGATAAACCCAAGGCGAAACACCCCAAGACACATAGTAATCAAATTAACAAAGATCAAACACAAAGAACAAATATTAAAAGCAGCAAGGGAAAAACAACAAATAACACACAAGGGAATTCCCATAAGGATAACAGCTGATCTTTCAATAGAAACTCTTCAAGCCAGGAGGGAATGGCAAGACATACTTAAAGTGATGAAAGAAAATAACCTACAGCCCAGATTATTGTACCCAGCAAGGATCTCATTCAAATATGAAGGAGAAATCAAAAGCTTTTCAGACAAGCAAAAGCTGAGAGAATTCAGCACCATCAAACCAGCTCTCCAACAAATACTAAAGGATATTCTCTAGACAGGAAACACAAAAATGGTGTATAAAATCGAACCCAAAACAATAAAGTACATGGCAATGGGATCATACTTATCAGTAATTACCTTAAACGTAAATGGGTTGAATGCCCCAACCAAAAGACAAAGACTGGCTGAATGGATACAAAAACAAGACCCCTACATATGTTGCCTACAAGAGACCCACCTCAAAACAGGGGACTGAAAGTGAAGGGCTGGAAAAAGGTTTTCCATGCAAATAGGGACCAAAAGAAAGCAGGAGTAGCAATACTTATATCAGATAAAATAGACTTTAAAACAAAGACTGTGAAAAGAGACAAAGATGGTCACTACATAATGATCAAAGGATCAATCCAAGAAGAAGATATAACAATTATAAATATATATGCACCCAACATGGGAGCGCCGCAATATGTAAGACAAACGCTAACAAGTATGAAAGGAGAAATGAACAATAACACAATAATAGTGGGAGACTTTAATACCCCACTCACACCTATGGATAGATCAACTAAACAGAAAATTAACAAGGAAACACAAACTTTAAACGATACAATAGACCAGTTAGACCTAATTGATATCTATAGGACATTTCATCCCAAAACAATGAATTTCACCTTCTTCTCAAGCGCACATGGAACCTTCTCCAGGATAGATCACATCCTGGGCCATAAATCTAGCCTTGGTAAATTCAAAAAAATTGAAATCAATCCAAGCATCTTTTCTGACCACAATGCAGTAAGATTAGATCTCAATTACAGGAGGAAAACTATTAAAAATTCCAACATATGGAGGCTGAACAACACGCTGCTGAATAACCAACAAATCACAGAAGAAATAAAAAAAGAAATCAAAATTTGCATAGAAACGAATGAAAATGAAAACACAACAACCCAAAACCTGCAGGACACTGTAAAAGCAGTCCTAAGAGGAAAGTTCAGAGCAATACAGGCATACCTCAAGAAACAAGAAAAAAGTCAAATAAATAACCTAACTCTACACCTAAAGCAACTAGAAAAGGAAGAAATGAAGAACCACAAGGTTAGTAGAAGGAAAGAAATCTTAAAAATTAGAGCAGAAATAAATGCAAAAGAAACAAAAGAGATCATAGCAAAAATCAACAAAGCCAAAAGCTGGTTCTTTGAAAGGATAAATAAAATTGACAAACCATTAGCCAGACTCATCAAGAAACAAAGGGAGAAAAATCAAATCAATAAAATTAGAAATGAAAATGGAGAGATCACAACAGACAACACAGAAATACAAAGGATCATAAGAGACTACTATCAACAATTATATGCCAATAAAATGGACAACGTGGAAGAAATGGACAAATTCTTAGAAAAGTACAACTTTCCAAAACTCGACCAGGAAGAAATAGAAAATCTTAACAGACCCATCACAAGCACGGAAATTGAAACTGTAATCAAAAATCTTCCAGCAAACAAAAGCTCAGGTCCAGACGGCTTCACAGCTGAATTCTACCAAAAATTTAGAGAAGAGTTAACACCTATCCTGCTCAAACTCTTCCAGAAAATTGAAGAGGATGGTAAACTTCCAAACTCATTCTATGAGGCCACCATCACCCTAATACCAAAACCTGACAAAGATCCCACAAAAAAAGAAAACTACAGGCCAATATCACTGATGAACATAGATGCAAAAATCCTTAACAAAATTCTAGCAATCAGAATCCAACAACACATTAAAAAGATCATACACCATGACCAAGTGGGCTTTATCCCAGGGATGCAAGGATTCTTCAATATCCGCAGATCAATCAATGTAATACACCACATTAACAAATTGAAAAATAAAAACCATATGATTATCTCAATAGATGCAGAGAAAGCCTTTGACAAAATTCAACATCCATTATGATAAAAACTCTCCAGAAAGCAGGAATAGAAGGAACATATCTAACATAATAAAAGCTATATATGACAGACCCACAGCAAACCTTATCCTCAATGGTGAAAAATTGAAAGCATTCCTCTAAAGTCAGGAACAAGACAAGGGTG